>NC_140592.1:860718419-861318419 GCF_964204655.1 Triturus cristatus
GGTCACTATTGAACTGATCGCGCAGCAGCCTGCACTAAGTAGGTCCTGGGATGGGCAGGGCTTCTGTTGGTGAGAAGAGCAGTAAGCTGGAAAACCCAGGCTGAACAACTAGGGCAGCCATGGTATCACTGGATCACGCTGAAACAAACAGGAACTGGACGCCACAGGTAAGTGGCAGGCTAGGTGTCCAGGATGAGGAAATGGATGTGAATGTAATGCCGGAACCCATCGTTATCATCCCTGCCATTAAGTCCCATCCCACCCACCCTCAGAAACATGGCTTTGTATGGTTGGAATTGGGGTAGTCTACACTGGTGTGTTTGTGCAAGACATGGGTTAGAGTGCCTGGATTGAGGGTGAAGTTGCCAACCGTGAGGACCCATGCCATGTTGAAGTTAGTTGAGCAGTGGTATGCATTTCTTTAATTTGCACATCTAATGTTAATAAGAACTAGGGTGAGAAAATGGATTAGGAGTGATAAGATTATTGGCAAGTAATCAAGGCATTTCTTTTCCGTTACTGAATAAAACTGCAGATTTCTTTCATCACAACCCATTCTAAAACTGGCGGCTTTGCAAGTGGAATCCCTCCCAGGCTAAATAAAACCCTGCTAAGTTGGGGCTTAATGGATCCTGTCTATTCATTGTTGTCAGTAGCAGCAACCGAATGATGCTAAATATAGGACTGCAGTACTTTTCCCTCGACAAGGAGGTGTTGTTGTTTGTTTGCTATCCCTTTATGAGACAATGTTGAATACAGGTTGAATTTAAAATTTGAACAGTATATCCCCTCTAACATACAACTTAAATAAGCTTCGGCAGTGACTTTAAATAACTTGTATACTGTTTGGTATGATGCCATAATTGTTTTCGCAATTATAATGTTATAAAATGGAAGTCATTTCGTGTCTCTGCTTAAGCACTTGGGTAGCACTCAGCAGTGACCTGCCCTTAAGGGCGGAGGGGCCATGCCCCTGCACCTTTTGGACATAAAGAGTGTCTGTCAAGCTGAGCAAAGGTCAGTGTGAGAAATCAGGCCCCTATCACCTATACATTACCTGCATTCCGCACACGCAGTCCTCAAGATGATCTCTCATGATATGTGGAACCCTGTGAAAAAGGAAATATAAGGGTTAAAACACAGAACAAAAGCAGTGAAGAACAACTGTTACTTTACACAGGAGGGCGGACTGTTTTTTGGAAGAACCGATCTCAAGGAATCAAGCGGGACACAGATGAAACAAAGGACCCGGAAGAGTGAGTGTTAAGTCGGAGCATGGAAAGGACTGACAACTTGGAAAACGGAGCAGAGCGGGGAGAAAGCCGTGGCAGCCCGAACGTATCGAAGCATCGAACAGTCTCGCCAGAACCAGACACAGCTAGAGGATGTCATCCACCTGGAGAGGACAATGAAACTGGAAGCCAAAGTCAAACTGCCCCTGACTGTGAGGAGGAGAAATAGACCTGGGGGCATATGTATGAAAGGAAAAATTAGTCGCAAACGCTGCGAATCGCAAAAAACAGCGTTTGCGACTGATTTTTCGCTATTTCATATGTATGACACACTTCCAAACAGAAAAATAAGAAATCACTAAATTAGCGATTTCTTAGGCTGCAAAACAAGAAAACAGTGAATTTCCTAGCGAATACTTAATTTGCGATTCCTTAGCGTTGCGAATTACGCTAACAAGAAATCGCTAGCTAAGAAATCGCAAATACATGTATGAAATTGTCGCAAATTGCGATTTCAAAAAATTTGCAATTTAAGAAATCGCTATTAACACCAATTGCTTGCAGGTGGTAAACTGGTGCAAAGTACAAAAACCAGCCCACAATGCAACAAACACATCCACAATGGCTGCAATGTATGTGATAGCCAGGAGGCTGCGTATTCGGGCCCTTGCTCACAGGAGAATGAGACAGGAACGTATCTTCAGGCTGCGCATCACCCTGTTCCAGAACACTGAAGAGGACATCTATGACAAGTACAGACTGCACCCACAGACCATAATGGACCTGATTGAGGAGCTGAAACCCCACTTGGAGCACCCTACTCGCAGGACACAAACAATTCCCACACATGTGCAGGTCCTGTGCTCCCTGCACCTCCTGGCGTCAGGGAGTTTTCAACGGGTCATAGCGGAGGTTGGTGGGGTGTCACAGAGTGCACTTTCGCGCTTCTTCTATGCCTTCCTAGATGCAATGCTACTGAGGCTCTCACATCACATTTACTTCCCCACCACCCAACAGGCATTACAGCAAACGATACTGGACTTCTACCAGATTGCACGTTTCCCCCACGTCATTGGCTGCATTGACGGGACCCATGTGGCCATCACACCCCCAGCAGAAACTGAATATGTCTACAGGAATCGGAAATGCTACCATTCCCTCAACATACAGATTGTGTGCAACGCTAAGTATCACATCACAGACATCGTAGGCAAATACCCCGGCAGTACACATGACTCCTTCATCTTCCGACACAGTGGAATACACAGACGTCTGAGTGCTGGAGAGTTTGGGGAGGGGTACCTGCTCGGTAAATACATTGCACACATCAATACATCCACTACATCACTTGAGGGGGGGGGGACATTGACTCACCTATTGTGTTTTTTTCCATGCAGGTGACAGTGCCTATGCAGTGCGCGACTTCATCCTGACCCCATACCTGGATCCTGCAAATGCAAGTGAGAGGAGCTACAACAGGGCACACAGATCTACACGCTGTGTCATTGAGCGAACCTTCGGAATCCTGAAGAGCCGCTTCAGGTGCCTGCATAAAAGTGGAGGCGCACTGCAATACAGCCCTGAGACCTGCTGTAAAATCGTGGCAAGCTGTGCAATGCTACATAACATGGCAATGAGGAAAGGCACCACAATTGATGTGACCGATACAGACACATCGGATGACGAGCGCCCTGCTCCCCCTGCCAGACCAGCACCAGGAGTTGGGGCAGCTGCTGGACGCCAGAGACGGACTGAGATCACACGAAACCACTTTTAGGTGAGTATTGAGGAAATGAGACTACAAAGCCTGATGATGTGTCAAGTGTTTAATCACACTTCACATGAAAGAAATTGTAATTGTCCCCAGCACATGTTGTACACACAGTGCAGAGAAGGCACAAGTAATAGGGCAAACAGCCTTTTCGGGTAAATGCACCCGTGTTGCAGTCAGTGTCCCCGCAGATGATCACCTCCGTCGGTGCCGTCCAGGGTGAGTGCCCCCCATGGTGCGCCCTTGGCCTGCTACCTGTCTGCCACTGCGGCGTCTTTCACCTAGCAAGGTTGGAGTGACGCTGCTGCGACTCGATGTGTCCTCACTCTCAGCAGAGGCCATTAGTGCGCTGCCACCAGCATTGGCTGTCTGCAGCTGTTCCACAGCAGTGGTTACCTGCTCTAGCCCTCGTGCAATGTCCTGGCAGCAATGTGCCATGTCCACCTGCATGGTTACGCTTCTGCGTGTGAGTGCGCTGGTGGTGGTGCAGAGGCGGTTGACTGCCTTTGTATAATTGTGTAGCCGTGCATTGGCACGTTGTCCAGCCCTGTCATTGGCAGCTTGGGTGTCCCTCAAAGTGGCACAGAGCTCATGTATTGCCGCTACCATGTTGCGATTGTCCTGATGTATGCGGCCTAGCTGGCGATTTATTGACCGCATTGCCTTGCTTTGCAGGCGCTGTTCCTGCAGCATGCACTGTTCCAAGCCGGAGAACACGGTGCCTTCTCCTTCTGTTGCAGTGCTGCTCCTGGGCCTTGACCTGGATATGGCTTGTTCCCTTTGCCTTGGTGTTGGTGCGTCATGACGGGGCATGTCTGTCACACCCTGACTCCCCTCTCTCCTGTCGGTGTCATCGCCTGTTGCTGGGACTTCGTCCTCAAATGGAGGCAGTGGGGGCACATGTGCGCGCTTCCTGCGCTGAATTGGCTGCTGCTCTGTGTCATCGCTGGAGTCCGCATGGTCTGCAGGCTCCTCTCCCTCTGCGCTGTCTTCTTGTGGCATGCCGTGTGCTGTGGATGTAAACGGGACTACATGAGTTTGTGTTACTGTCTGCATGTGGCACTCAATAAAGTTACAATTCTTTGACGGCTAACCTCTGACACATTTCCATTCAATGATCCCCAAAACACATATGTTGCATTTAATTGTGATGGTGTCATGGACACACAGTCAGACACAGTACTACGAGTCCCATGATGCATTGCTGGGTGTGCTGTAAGACCTGGGCTGGATTGGCATGTTGGGAGTTTACTATGCGCATTTGGGGGAGTGTGCAAGGGATGGGGAGGAGTGCAGGGTGATTTGGCATGCATCTTACCTTGTCTGCTGGATGAGGGGTCGGAGCTGTCTATTGCAGCCAAACCACCAACGCTCTCAGGCAGGAGGGTAGACTCCACGAGCTCCTCATGGGGGGTTGGCTGCTCTGCAGTGGATGGTCCTCCTCCAGTCTGATTGGCATCCTTGAGTCTGGCTGCCACCCTCTCCTTGGACCTCTGGCGCATATCATACCACCGCTTGCGCAGCTCCTCGATGGTGCGTGTGGTGACTCCAACAGCATTCACCTTGCTCTGTATTTCCAGCCAGATTTTCCTCTTCCTGGCCTCTGGGACTTTGAGTGCCTTCTTCCCAAAGAGGAGCTCATGGCTGCAGACCATCTCCTCAATGAGGACCTCCTGCTCCTTTTCTGAAAACTTGTGTTTTCTCTTTCTTTTTTCTGCATCCTTGCCCTGCTGGTTTTGTTTGGGATCCATTGCTGGTTGCTGTCTCCAGGAAAGCCTCCTCACACTCCACAAGCAGCCTCTGGGTGTGGCTCAGGTGAGCAGGTGCAGGCAATCACTACAGTTTCCTGTTTGTGATGTCATCAGCCTGCACCAGGCTTGCAGATTCCCGTTTTTGCGATTTCTTAATTAGCGAATTTCGCTATTAAGAAATCGCAATACGGGATTCTGCGAATTATTTGCGATTTTTAAGTAATCGCAAATGATTAGCGATTTATTTTATACATCCCGTTTAGCGAATCTGAATTTGCGAATCGCAAAATCTCGCAAATTAGGATTCGCTAAAGGGGAGTTTGATACATATGCCCCCTGGTCTGAAGACTGGTGGTCTGCCCTGGAGGACGCTGGAAAGCTGCCGCAACTCAGAAGAGTTGCAGCATAGCAGGTGTGTACCAGGCACCAGAGATCGGACTGTGGCTGATTGGAAGGAGGGGTTGTAGGGATTCGAGGGGCACAGGGATTTTTTTGGGTGTCATGATGTGGTCATTTCACACTCACATTCTCTAATTGCACTACATTGCCCAGAAGCCACTGAGCATGGCCACATGGTTTATCGGAAAACAGAAAACAAAGTCTGTTTCTGGAAGTTAACCTAAAAAACCAGTGAGAATGTCCTAGACGTGAGGACACTAGATAAAACACTACAGGTTTTTTACAATACCACATCCCCGAGTGTACCCAGACTGGCCGTTTGACACTTATAGAGGCTGTATAAATTAAATAAAAGAAGAACTGAGAGATATCTGTCCTTTTTGCCAATTGTTTTTTTTTCACTTCATTCTTAGTTCCCTTCCTTTTGTAACTGCACAGGGTTATTATCAATCTTACCCCGTTTATATACTTAACATACCACTATCATTTTTCCTTTTTCCTTTTTCCGAGATTCCGGGTTCCACAACACTCTTCAAAGCCTGAGGAACAAAAGAAGATGATCCCTTCAGCAACATCGGAGTCTCCATTTCCGCCTCGTTTACTTTTATCTGTCACAATTGAAATAAAAGATACCATTGCTAAACCAACCCAGCCTCCTTGCTTATACATCTGTCCTAATGTCTTACAGGTAGCTTTACAGACTGACTTTATTTTCAGGTAAGGTAACCTGGAACTAGACATGGGCTAAATGTGCAGGCTCCTACCTGCCTGAACTGAACTTTGCTAGGCTGAGAATGTCCCAGCTCTTGTGGGCATGATGTCCTCAGCTCAGCAAAGGTCATTGAGGCCCTCTCCCTCATGACAAGGAAGAGCATCAGCATCAACCCTGGGCGCTTCCAGTTTAAGTAGGGGTGGGTGCAGAATTCACCTCTGCCAGCGCTTGCGAGGAAAAATAATGCGCTAGACCTTCTCCTGGTGAGATTCTCATTGCGGGCAATGGCGGCAGGTCGCGACCGCTTGCGTGGAGAAGTCTGTCACTCGCATTGAGGAAGCTGCTGCTCGAGTAGAATGTCTACTCGAGCGGCAGAAAACAGCAGCGCCATCTGGCACGATGCATAGTGCTGTTCACGCTGATTTTAGAGTGCAGAACTAACTCCTGGCACTAAAAATCAGTGCAAGCAACGCAACTTAATAGACTCCGCCGCTGGCGGAACACCACGGAGCACGGCAGAGTGAAACTCCGCAAACTCCGCCCAAGCTTAGTTTCCAGCCCTGAAGTGCTTAGGGCAGAGTGTCTATCACTGACACCACCTCACAGAGTGGGTGAGGTCAGCATCCTACTCTGTGACAAGGTAGAGACTGCTGCCTCACCTCATTGGCTGACCTAAGGGAGGTACCAGTCTCAACCCTCCTGGCACCTCCGAGGCTTCCCTCCCCGAGAACTGCAGCAGTTAAGTATTTTTATAGACTGTTTGGTGCGTGTATGAATGTATGTGTATTTGTGAGTGTGTGTTGTGAATGGGTGTGTGTGTGCATGTCTGCACGTGAATGCTTGGGTGTAAGTGAGTGCATGTGTGTGTTGGCCCCTGCCCCCTCCCTCCAAATTGTACTTACTGGCCGCCACTGGTAGCACTGCACATTTCAAGTCCATTTCAAAACAATAATATGGCAGAACATGATCTAATTTATGAAATCCACCACAGTACACTGACTTGATTGGTTTTGTTCCACTTATAAACTGCCAAGCACAAGGCATTTAAATCGTAAACATGAGGACACACTGTAGAGACAGTGGTCGCATTCCCACTGGCGTGGTCGGGTGTTGTCCCTCGTATTCTTCCAGTGTAATTCTGATAATCTGAAGTATACAGGGCAAAGCTTCAGCCACTCGAAGTGAGAGCAGAAAAATGTATCGATACTGCACCACTTGACCACCGAGGAGAACCCGCCCTGGTTGCCATTCATACTTCGTGCATGCGGAGCGCTGCCAGGCTAAGCACAGGCCCAGTGCTTAATTTGTAAAATATGAAGTGCCAGGGCTCTGACCAGGAGACCACTGCAGCTTGCACCACCCATCGCCCCTGCCATCTCTGCCAAAACAACTACTGACCATCTCTCTCGCATGTGAATGCGACAGTTCAGATTATTCCAGGTCCTTAAAGCTAAAGTAATGGCTGGGGAGGCAGGTATTAGTAATTTTTTTATGTATATTGTTTTCCTAAACACTGTTATACTGCTAATCTCTAAATTACATGAACAGCGCCACCTTTTGGCAGACTGCCCTAAGTGTGGTCTTGATAATTAGGTGCCGGTGCCGAGCACCAGAAACCAATTAAGTGCGGGGGCTCAGCACCGGAAAGCTCCGGCCCAAATAAAGCACTGCACAGGCCTCATAGCTACGAGAGCTCTGCTTCGCAGCGCTCTGGTCTCGGGCAAGGCGTCACATTACCCTTGTTGTGTGACTGGCTGTACGAGGCCAAATTAGACCATGGGCCTCCGCTGGCAGTCACGCTGTAGGTGTGATGCTAAGACTGCCAACCCACAGGGAAGCTTGACTGGGAGCTATAGAGCGGTCAAAGGTGCATTTAAGGGAGACAGCTGGATGAAGGAGAAAGAAAAACAAGCATTGGCAAAGCCATTATGCCTATGTTTCATGTTTTAACACATGCAGCGTTACCACATTACAGCGAGACACATAGGAATTATCCACCATGAGCATACTAGGGCTAAAGTAGTAAAGTAGTTCCTCATGAAGTTTAATGCATCCACAGCATGAACATGAAGTTGGAGGATTATACCCAATAGTATTCGGTGAGAGATGAATACACCACTCGGTTGAGCCAAGATGTGACCGACAATGTTTCAAGATGATGGCTGAAAGGGCTGGACCCAAAGAAAGCCAATAGTTGTGAGGGGTGGACTCAAAGCACTCTTTATGTATACTATAAGCAGGGCCACTGGAATTATGCAATTCAGTGCCATTGGCATTTTCTGCTTAATTATAGATTTGCAGCATTTGCCACATAATCTATTATCTGCTGCATAATATGCAGATTTTTAACAAACCAAAAAGTTTTTCTAGCTCGAATGGATAGAACATTACTGAAAACAGGGCGACGACCCAGGTTGGCATGTAGTGGAAGGTCCTGTGCAAAGGTTGCCTTGTCATCCTTCAGTTACTTATTACTGTATTTGGATGTTACACCGGTACTAATGAGGTAACATATTTGCCCAGGCTGTGTTAACATGTGAAAAGATGGCAACATTATAAAGTAATACTCATACGAAATGTGCAACATTAATTTGCATAATTTGCCTTTTCTTTCCACAAAATTTAGTCAACCAAGCAGTGTAATGTGGTCCTCCTCTGCCGCATAATTCCTGTGCCCTGATTATAGGCAATAGGTGTACCTGCTAGCTGTGCTATTAAAACCCAGTCCTAAAAAGAAAAAAATCTGTCACAGGTTGTGTGCTTGCAGGTGTACATCAGTGTATGAGCACGTTATGTTTGATTGCGTGTGATCGTGTGCGACTGTGTTCGCATCTGATGTGTGCATTGGATTAAAAGGCTGGTGCGCAAAGAAGGAATGATACAGGTTTTAAAGACCCTTGCGTTTTTGTTTTTTTAGAAAAATGGAAAAAGGTTCGAGCCAGGCTCTCTATAACAAGTGGGTCACAAACATATAGATCCTTGTCTAACATGGTTTTAGGTATCAGTGGTGCAGCAACTGCAGTGGCACCGACACCCGCTCCCACGATTATTATTATCATGTACTTCGAAACCAGAGGACATGAGGCCCATTTTCATTGTTTGCACTAGGGCCCATGCACCCTTATTAAGCCACTGCAGGCTTGTTCTGTTAAGGGGTGTTTCAAGCCGTATTGTGGGAAATGAGGATGTATTAATGACGATTGGTTCTAACAATCTAAACTAAAGAGTTGTGGGAGTTCCCAGACGACGACTGTGAGAGTGAGAGGAAAAATCCGTCAAGAGAAATAAGTGTGCACAATTTAACAAGAAGGTCTGCAGTGTTAAACAGGACTGAACGGTTTAGTATGACGAGCTTTTGAAACTTTCTTTAGCAGAGAAAACTTGTGCGTTAGATAGTGATGGAAAGAATCAATGTTTGACTCTAGTGATTGTGAGCTACACAGACAATTGGCTGTTAGAAAGAAGAGTGATAGAATGAGAGTGGCTGTTTGGTAATGAAAGCACAGAGGGTCTCAGGCGCAAAAGACAAAGGAGGATTAAGAGAGGAAGTTTAAGATGGGAGATGATTAAGGCTTGTATGAAATAAACAACATGACACACAGGGAAAGATGAATGATAATAGAAAACAAGCATTGACAAAGCCAATTGGCTTTGCCAATGGTTTTAGCAATATACTACTGTATATAAAGTGCATATTTTACGTATGTAAAGACTTGAACTTTGTTAACATTTGTAAACTCATTTTACTTTAGTGCAATTCTGTATTGGAATTGACTTTACTACGTAGTTGCGAAGCCAAGCGGTCTATGCTCTAAAAGGCTAAGTTATTGAGTTTTCCAATGCTTACATGGTTCATGTGAGCAAACTCGTATTTAGGTGTCCAGTTGAGTTTTGGTTGTGGAAAGGTGCTCACAATGGGACATGTTTGAAAGCTCTGGATCTGACACAGGAGGCAGTGTGAGTCAGTGGACCATAACAGTGTTCAGATTACCTGTTCATCCAATCTTTGGCCTCTCTCCAGTGCGCATACAGTAATGGTTACTGTGAGGTGTAGGTTAGCAATTTATAATAACGACTGGGTTATGAGGGTCTCAAGACCATTTTATTTCAGTCAGTGGTGCACAAACTTATTTGGGAATAGCAATGCTGTACAACTCAGTCCATATGTTGTTTTAGGGCTGGGGTGTTTTTTTCAACCCCAAGTATTCTGAATCCTCTTCTCTTTTCTGTAGGACTCTGTTGAAGTAGCGGCCAGCAAGCCCTTTCCCACACTGGACCTTGCAGAAACGAATATAGTACATATGGTAAGTGAGCAAAGAACAAAAAGAGAGACCCTTTCTTAAGCTCTTGACTACAGAATGTATGTTTTATTGTGGGCCATAGCTTTCTGGGGCTTGCCCCTTTCTTAAATCGTCAGGTTTTTAAAACAAAACCAGGGTTTGGTTCCCTAATTTTCCCTAAGGATCACCCGGTTTGGGCAACATTTTCTCCCAGGATGCAGGCCTCCTTCTTAACATGGTGAAGGAAAAGAAAAAGTAGTACCAGAATTCTCCCTTCTGTCACCCCCCCTCACCCCCCCCCCCCCCCATATGCCTTTCCAAAGAGGTTCAAAGTGGAAGGGAACCTGCAAAAGTAAAAAAAAAAAACGCAAAATGAACCAAAACCTGCTTCAGTTACTTCAGGGATTTGTGTGGAGCCCCCGCCATCTCATTACCAAGCAGCATTGACAATGGTTTGACTCTCCTTCAAAGAGTGTGATGCAGTGCCAGGGAGACACCCATCTGGTTAGTCAACACCTGGGCTGTGGTGGAACTGGGACTTGGGGAGGCGCGTTTACCCCACCTGCCTTCTCTTCTCGGTCAGGCACCACTGGAAACACAAGTCTAGCTCATAACATCCACTTACTTGTCTCTGCGAGGTCCTGCTGCCTTCTGCAAGTGTCAGTGTGACACGGAACGCCAGCTTGTGCTCCTCCGTTTTAGGCTTCCTTGTGGCAAACCGCATCCAGTTACGGAGCCTGGATTTTAAGACAAGGTACATACGTCAGAACGCTTCTCCTGCCTCCACCGCACTCGCGTTCCTCTGACCTCTCACTGTTTTTGGTAATGATTGTCTTACTTTTCTTTCTCTTTCAGGTGATGTCAGCAAAGCGGATTTGAAAGAGTGCTGAGGCCACACGAGACCCCCAACACCTAAGTCTTGTTCACGGTCACATATGTACAATTTGGAATTATCAATTCTAATTATTTACAACAAATTCATTGTTGTTACTCATTTATTTCAAGTGCTAACAAGCACTTACGAAGAGAATAGATCTAGCTTGTTTTAGGCATATTTGTGTTGTTGTGTGATATGTCTGGGGCAATAGCAGAAAACTCACAAATTGCCACCATCATAAGTGGCCGAGCCAATAAATCAACAGAGTGAGCTGAGCCAAGGCTGGCTCAGAGAGCACGAGCCGAGCTTTGAAAATATCTGGCATGTCACTCTTGCAACAAAGATCATTTTAGAATATTTTAAGGTGTCTTCAAGCTGTTTCTTTAACATCCAAAGTGTTTACCTTAGTATATCAGACAATTTGAGAAGCATTTATTAAAAGCAAGAGTTTTTAAACATGAACTGAGAACGATCCCTGGCTACCACCACCTACTGTTAATGCTTTGGTGAACTAGGAGCAGGGCCACTTGAATAATGTGATTCTGCAGGTGCCACGTTTCCACGGAATTATGGATTTACTGCATTTTATACCTAATCCACCATATACTGTATTAACAGCAGATTTTAACAAAAAAAAGATTAACAGCTCAAATGGATCAAAATTTACTAAAAATGCAGCAAAAGATATTGGCGTGGCATTGCGTGGAAAGACATAGAGTGGAGTGCCATAGTGTGGAGTATGCATGGTGTGGTAGTGCAATGCCATTACAGGCAACACATTTTGTAATGATACAACAAGTACATTTGCACTGCAATATCGTTTTACTGCACACAAACGATAATGTGTGCAAATGTCATCACCTAGTGTATTTATGTGCTTTGATCGTACATTTGCTTCCACCACACTTCAGAATTATAAAAAATATGTGCTTCATTTGTACTAATTCTGATATATTCTGAAACATCAGCACAGTTCTTTTTTTGTGTGGTAGAAAAAAAATCCTACTCCCTCTTCTCTTACATGGATACTTTACATGGATACTCAGCAGGATTGTCACATAAATTGTCTCACTTTGAAGTCAGAGAAAGAAAAGTAAACACCAAGCTCCCTTGGAAGAGAGAGCTTGGCATTTGACCTCTGTCTTTGATTGCACAGCAAATGTGACAAGATAACAACAAGATTTAAAGGCCTGTTTACTGATAGTAAGGTAGTGCATGAATACAGTAAATAGGGTTTAGGCAAATGGAAGGACGAACTCAAGCTGGAAAGCCTAAAGCAAATGAAGCTAGCAAATTGAAAGCCAGAAAATAAGAGTTCCAAACCACAAGGTCAATGGTAAGGAACGGGCAGAATGCATTCTGTAGTGATCACTCCAAGCTGATTGTGATGTTTCAGGAGGATTTATTCAAGATGGTTACAAGATGAGAAATACTGTAGTATTCAGCAGTGGATCAGCCCCACCAGGAGCAGCCAGCAAGGCGCTCAGCCCTTCTCCAACTGTGCATTTCATAGATGAACATTCCATATTAAATCATCTCCACAGGGTTCCACTAGTGGAGCAGTGAAAGGCAAGAACAGCACTATAACAAGATACTACATATCCTCCTTTCTTCCAGAAGGAAAAAGAGAAAAGAGAGATAAAGAATTAGATGTAGAACTTAGAAGAACAAAATAGAGAGGAGAGTACTAGGGAGAACAGTGCGGAGGTAGAAAGAAAGAAAACAAGCAAAAGGCTTAGAGAAACAGATAAATAACCTGTTTCCCATCCTCCTTTCCATAAAAAAGAAAAAGAAATAAAGAAAAGAAAAAGAAACCATCAAAGAGTATTCTCTGTACACCAACTGGCCAGGTAAGTATGCGAGAGAGCAATCCACATCAGGAAGAAACAAGTTGACAGAGAAGAAGAGAAATACAATCACAGAGAAGAAGATAAATACAAAGGATTACTCAGTTTTCCCTGTAATCGAAAAATATTAAGATATTAAAATGTTAACAGCACTGGGTGAAACAGTCTCCTAACACAAGAAGCAATACATAGAGAATACACATAGCACCCAGTGTACTTGAACCCTGCACCCTAGAAATAGGACAAGAAAAGCTCATACTATGCACCCAGTAAGGGTAATAATAAGCGTGTGCAGGAATGACCTCGAGTGGAGATCTAAATATTGTGCACTGTTAAAAAAAACATGACCAACCCTAGACACCCTAGGAAAGGTAAAATGTGCACTGCAGTGAAGGCATAAGACATGTAATGTGATGTCCATGTACGGACGCACCTCGAGTTGAGGTAAAATGCTATGCACAGAATGATGGGGAAAGACCCCACAACACACCTCCGGAGAGGCCATGAGATGGTGCCTAGTAAATGCAGGACACCCGTCCGTGCGACGCACTTCGACTGGAGGTCAACTGATATGCACATGAAAGTGGGAAATAACCCCAAAACACACCTCGCGGAGAGGTCATTAGTTGTGCATGTGTGAGTGGGACTACAGTCCACGCAACACGTCGTGTACTTGAGGAAAGACACTGTACACTGTAACAATGGGCGAAAACAACCCAAGGAAAACCTTGTGTGGGGAAAGAAACGTTGTGCACTGGTGAGGTAAGAAAATACAAGGAGTAAAGGCACCTCGTAAGGAGGTAGTAATCTTGTGCACTCCGTGCCATAACAGAAACCATTCCGACACCCTATGTAGGGTAAAAAAAAATAGTGTAGTGTAACAACATGTAAAAACGTAACCTGAATGGTTCTGCAGACGGGAGATTAATTAAAGTAAACAACATTGTAGATGCATCCCCTTAGAGAACAATTCAAGTCAAACAAACTCTGCATACAAGTGTTAAAACATTTGTAAATAAGACTTGTGCATCCCGAGGTAACCTGTAAAGAAAACAAAAGTTAAGCTGTAAACCTAACATATACAAAGAATCTCAGCTGGTATATACGGAATGCCTTTTTAACAAGTAGTAGAAGCAGTAGAATAAAGACTTGAATGAGGAAGCCATAGTGGTAACACTTGAATCGTGGACCAATGTCACTGTTGCAAAACATGCCTTAATTATGACAAGTGTGGTCAAAACCATGTTGGAAACAAGATCCAGAGTCTCACCAAAACATATAATATTACTAATCCCATTCGTGGTCAAGACATTCTGTAAACAAAACGAGGAGTCTCACCAACTGACTGTCTCGACAAAAACCGTCTCACTTGTAGAACCTGAAGATAAAGTGGGAAAGCGTCTTGTCCACAGAATCTTACACGCTAAAGCTTCATAAGGAAGAAAGAATGTGCCAGTGAACGTAATGAAGAGGCCAGAGAATACACACCTAAAGCAGATAGCATGTCCTCCGTACGAGATGCTCTTACGCGCTGCAGATCCCGCATCCGTGCAAGGACGTAGAACTTGGTTGGCAAAGAAATGAAGACAATAATGAAGCAACCAAAAGATGGCGGCACGTTTTCAGCGCAGTGCCGGATGGCTCACGGCACGCTGAAGCAGCTGGGCGTCTATGAGCAGGGGCGAAGAGGCTGTGAAGCATGGAGACGGCTTCTCTGAGGAAGAAGACGTCACAGGTGGAGCGATGAAGGCATGGTAGGAGCGCCGAATGCAGGTGAGGTTGCACGCACTCTGAGAATGCACGAGCTGTGAAGGGGGCTCGTGCAATTTTTAAATGACAGCAAATGAACAACAGCGGTTTAACTGACAAGAAGTAGAGGCACATTCTCCAGGTAAACAAGTGAGCAAAAATAAAGAGAGGACACTCACCGTACACACGATGTCTAAGCCCCACATAAATGTGCAAAAGTCACCCAACGTGCTGTGTGCTGCATTTTTTAAATGTAAATAAAGCAGTTAAACTGGCGCTGGTTCAAGAGAGGCTCACATAGATTTTCTTTTTTTTTTTTTTTAAATCCCTGGTGGTTAAACATGCATTACCTGGACAACAGTTGAATAAAATGAAACGTGCCTCACCAAAATGAAACGCTGCTGTTAGAGAAAACATGCACAGACGGCTGGTAACAGTGCTCCACCACAGCAGCTCCTTGTCTTCTCTGAAGCGATGCTTCACACAAGGATGACGATCTCAGAGTGAAGAGCTTGTATGTTAATGTTAATGTTAATGAAATTTATAAGCGCAACAAATACCCAGAGGTGTCCTGGCGCTTACTGATTCCCTAAGACTGGCAAAAGCTAGAAATAGAAGGACGCCTACTCTTTAGAGAAGAGCCAGGTCTTTAGTTCTTTACGAAAAGGTAAGAGCTCTGTGATGGTTCTCAGATAGCGGGGCAATTCGTTCCAAGCCATTGCTGTGCCGTGAATAAAGCTTTTGCCCCCCCAACGGGCTTTCTTTATACGAGGCACCTTAGCCTAGAAGGCTTCTTTAGACCGCAGTAATCTGCCTGGAACATACCAGCGCAGTCTCAGCAGTAAAAACTCCGGACCCATACCGTGTAAGGCCTTAAAAGCTAAGCACAGTGCCTTGAATCGTATTCGGATCCTAACTGGGAGCCAGTGTAGGGCTTTCCTTTCCTTGGAAATGGAGGAAAAACTTGAAGGGCCCATGAGTAGTCTAACTGCCGCATTCTGAAGTATCTGTAGTTTATTTAACCCTCTTTTTTGTATATTGAGGTAGATTCCATTACAATAGTCCAGTCTGGCCATCACCAGCGCACCAACTACAATTTGTCTACCTTCCCTGGGCAGCGAGGGCAGGACTTTCCTCAACATTTTAATGATATAGCTGGTTTTAGAAGCTACCGCATTTACTTGAGGTCCTAAGGTCAATTTATCATCAAGTAATATTCCCAGGTTCTTTACCTTTCTAGTTGGCAGGGGGGGGATTCCCCATTGAGTCCGGCCACCAGGAGGGAGTCCAAAAACTAGTGCTATTCCCAAACAGTATCACCTCAGTTTTTTCAGAATTCAGCTTAAGGCAGTTGTTGGCCATCCAACTGTCAACTGCTAGCATGCACTCTCGAAAGCGTCCTTCTGTATCAGCCTCTCCCTCCGGTGTCAGAGATACCACAATTTGAGTATCATCTGCATATGATGTGAGGCCAAAACCAAAGCCATCTATAACCGGGGCCAGTGCACTAACATAAATGTTAAAGAGAGTCGGACTAAGTGAGGATCCTTGCGGCACCCCACAAGGCAGTGAGAAGGGATTGGACTGAAAGTCCCCGAGGGCAACAATCTGTTTCCTGTCCGCAAGGAAGGATCTTAATAGATCCCAGGCCTTCCCCTGAATTCCACAGGTGTTTAAACGGCTCAACAGTATAGAGTGGTGAACCGTATCGAATGCTGCGGACAGGTCTAACAGAATCAATGCCGCCCTCCCTCCCTGATCCACCGCAACCCTGATCTCTTCCATGGCTTTTATAAGGGCCGATTCCGTGCTATGACCTGGCCTAAAGCCATACTGGGTCGGGTCAAGCACTTGAGTCTCATCCAAGAACTGGCTAAGTTGCCTATTCATAGTTTTCTCCACCAGTTTAGCCGGTAGGGGAAGTCTGGAAATTGGACGAAAACTATTAGGGTCGTTAACCGGGAGATTTGATTTTTTTAGGAGGGGCAAGACCGAGGCCAATTTCCACTGACTGGGAAAATGCCCAGTTTCAAACATTAAATTAAAAATTGTGGTAAGAGATTCCGCTATTGGACCCAAGGCCAGTTTTACTACCTTTACTGGGCAAGGATCAAGACGGGATCCCGAATTGGCTTCCAATAGAAGTTTTTGAATCTCCCCGGGGAGTACTGGCCGGAAGTTATCGAACACCGGGCTAAGCACCCCTTTTAGGTCTAAGGAAAGAGCTTCTTTATCTAGATACGTTTAAAGACAGTAGGTTAGTTGAAAATCTTCACGGGACACATGTCACTTGTCTGTTGAAACGCTTGCTTGTCGATATGCTTGAGCTGCATTTGAGGCAGGAGCTGATACTGTAATTCCTTGTTCCTTGCATGTTAAGACGCTAGAGACAACAGGAACAGAGTTCTTGAGATGCTTTGCGTTGAGGGCGACTGGTGGGAGGTCACTGGTGGGGCTGATGTGTGCCAGTAGAAGAGTAAGTGCAGCTGTAGATTCAGAAGTAGCTTGAGGTTGAGAGTAGGAACTCAAGATGTCCTCAAAGGTAGCAGACGCAGGTTCTTTGGTTCAAATCGTCGCCATGAGGATTTATTCAAGTTGGTTACAGATCAGTAGTACAGTAGTATTCAGCCCCACTAGGAGCAGCCAGCCAGGCGCTCAGCCCTTCTCCAACTGTAGGTTCCCACTCCCAACATTTCATCTTACATCATTCAGGCAGCATTCCACTGGCATAGCATGAACCATAACAAACCAGGATACTACATATCCTCCTTCGTTCCAAAAGGAAAACAAAAAGGAACACCAACATTTAAAATAACCGAAGAGAAAGAGAGCAGAAGCTAGGTGCAGGCTAAAGGAATGAAAAGAGCGGAAAAAAACAGAAAGAGTAGTGGTAAAACATAATGAAGGGAGATGAAAGAGAATAACATAAACCAAACTCATCTTCCCTTCCAAAGATAGCAACAGAACAGAAACACCAGAGGGCAAAGAATAGAAGGAGAAACCATTAATGAGTACCCTCTGCACACCCACTGGCCAGGTAAGCATACAAGAAGGCAGCTCACATCAGGAGGAAACAAAACGACAGAGAAGAAGAGGAATGCAAATACTCATACTTCTCCATCAAAAATTTGAAGAAAAAATTTACAAATAGAAAATACAACTGGGCTACAGCGTAGAAAACGAAACTAGAACGATTAAAAACGCCCAGAGTAACGTAACACATGCACTATGGGGACTTAAACCATACACCCGCTAAGGGTAAAAAATGTGCTTATGCATGGGCAACCTCGAGTGGAGGTAAGAATATGTGCACTGTTAAAAAAAAACATGACCAACACTATACACCTTAGGAAAGGTAAAACGTGCACTGCAGTGAAGGCATAAGACATATAATGTGATGTCCATGTACGTACGCACCTCGACTGGAGGTAAAAGGCTATGCATAGGGTGATGGGGAAAGACCCCACAACACACTTCCGGAGAGGTCAAGAGATTGTGCCTAGTAAATGCGGGACACCCATCCGCGCGACGCACCTCGACTGGAGGTCAACTGATATGCACATAAAAGTGGGAAATAACCCCAAAACACACCTCGCGGAGAGGTCATTAGTTGTGCAATCCTATCCTCGTCACCAATAAAATTTAGTAATCGAGTCCAGGCTGATTGTGATGTTTCAGGAGGATTTATTCAAGATGGTTACAAGATGAGAAATACTGTAATAATCAGCAGTGGATCAGCCCCACCAGGAGCAGCCAGCAAGGCGCTCAGCCCTTCTCCAACTGTGTATTTCATAGATGAACATTCCATATTACATCATCTCCACAGTGTTCCACTAGTGGAGCAGTGAAAGGCAAGAACAGCACTATAACAAGATACTACACATTCCTATGTAAGCTTTCTGAATGTTCCCAAGATGTCTTTAGCAAACCAGACATCTGCGCTGTGTGGTAGGCTTTGACGTAAAGAAAAAATGAGTACTGAAAAAAATGCTGTGGAAGGATACAAGTAATGTATCCATGCTAACACGTAGGAAACAAATGACAGCATACATGCCAACATTTTAGAAGTAGGAGATTTTGTTTAAATAATCAGGAGAATGTATTTGACTTTTATTGAAGCAGAGTCAATTTCATGCGGGAGACAGACAAAATGTAAACATTTGTGGCTTTAAAAATCGGGAGTTTCTCGTCTGAATCGGGTCTATTGTGCTATGTGATAGTGAAAATGAAGCCAGTCAATTTAAAGCAATGGGCGTACTCTAAGCCCCCTGAAAGCTAACTATATATATGTCTCACAACAGACAGCTAATAACAATATGCCTTGCAACACACAGCGCACGTGTGCTGGCTAGTAGGTGATACCTAAAAAAGCAAGGTAAGATAGAAAGGATAATGACAGTGGGGAGACAGTGTCTGGGTGCAAAGGAGCAATTGTGAGTCTGTATCGGTGGGAAGCGATGTCAAAATCTCCATCACTTCCCATCTGGCAGGTGGTTCCTTCAAGTGGATTACCTAATTTCGCGCAATTCAATTCTTCAGAGTATGCTTTCACACTCTTCTGGTCCCTTTTGTGACATAATATATGTTTAATATTTTATATGATTAAGTAGTACATCTTCCAATATTCCAGCCTCCCCCACACACCAGACCATTAAAGTACTGTAGTATTTCACGAATGCCCTTTCAAAGTTTTAAGACTGTAGCTAATTCAAATGAAAATTGGGCATTAAAATGCACTATTCTACCGTATTTCAAACCTCATTTTAAGCAAGCTGGGGGCATCCAGACAGGTAGTGGTTGTCAGCACTGGTGACATGGGCGGTGGCCTCTTAAGCACGTATTGGACACCTGTTCTTAAAAAAAAATACTGTTGAAACGTCACACATAGGCAAATCGAAAGGCTAGCTTCGGTGTGTCAAACTTGGACATACCTTACTCACATTTACCCCATCCCCTTAAAGCTTTTTTTATTTTTAATACGCAATGTGGAGAAACACAGCTTCCTTCCTTTAGTGGGTACATTTCTAGCGTAGAAGGCGAGATAAATTAGCACACTGTTAACACGGACCACAATACACAGGTACGGGGCAAGACGAGGTCACGCGAAAAAAACACACTGCCTGCTTCCCACGTCCCACTTCACGATGTGACTCTGCGGATGAAGCTGTGACGCTAGAAAGTCCGCCTCCAGGAGCCATCTGACAGGCTCGGGCGAGTACTGCGTATCGGCTCGTGGGCGGGATCCGCGAGACGGAGCTGGAAGCTTCAAGCTTTCTAGACTCTTCCAGACTGCTCGCGCAGGAGGGCGGCGGTTGGAGCTATCCAGCAGGCGGTGTCATTTCTATTAAAGAGAAGGGGTAGCGTACGGTTGCAGACTTCAAAAGATTACGGGAGTGACAGTATATAGTTGGAGTTTCAAACTTATCTGGGTCTTGTCCAAGAGAGGCATTATTGTAGGTTCGTGTCTGGTTGCAAACAAAGAGAGCTCAACCGTAGGACCTTAACCTTAGGAGCGTGCTGTTGACGCCTTCAGTGGGAGTCTACGTTACCGAAAGCCCTCGGTACTTCTTGGCCGGAAGGTGAGCAAGTATTGTTAGATCGTGTATGGAAAAGTAGAACTTTTTTCTGTCCTTAATCGTTACGGAGGATTGTTGAGGGCGTAGGGGTATTTGTAAGGTTTTCCTTATTCATGGAAAAAAGCCATAGATGTTAGCTTGGTTTTACAATATACAATGGAATACGTTACTAGGAAATCTCGAACGCCTTTACAATTCCCTTTCAAATTACGTTACACGATCCTTCTGGGTGCTTGACCCATGGATGGTACTCCGCACAGTTCACGCCCGTATTAAACATACTCGCTCGTTTCAGGAGCGTGGGCGCTGGCAGAATTCCTGTATGGTTAAGATTTGCCGTACATAGTGCTGAACCTCGTCTGCAATAGAGTGCCCTTGTGTGCTTACTCCGAGTCTTCAGCAGGGGTCTCTTAAACGCCATATCTTGTTTTTCAAAAGCCGTTAGTTATAGATTGTTTCTGGTTAAATCCAGGTTTAAGTTATACCTCCGAGCTGTAGAACCTGTAATGTTGTATGGTGCTGGGCTGTATGTGCTTCCCCCACAGAACCTCTGGAGACGTTCTACTTGCAATTTATAACTTTTATTATACTTATAAGGTACCTATGGAGAGAGCGCCGGGCAACACGCTCCGATCGCGTCCCTCGTTCGCGCCGCTATCCTTCGCGCATGCGCTGTAGCGTCCAACGTCCGCTACGCGCCTCTGCGTCACTCCGTAGTGCGCGCGTCCACTAGACCGCGACACTACATATCTCCCCCTTTTCACACCACTCACACAAAGTCCCCGACCCGGAGGTCAGTCCATTTCAAAGTCTCTGAACCTGGATGGTCTCACCACTGCTCTTCCCCCCCGGGTGTGTCTTACCGGAGTGGAATGTCCTTCTCGGCTTCCCTCTGTGACCAGGCCTCCGTCTGTACCTTTCGGAGTGCCCGGACTCTCTTTCTCTTTTACCTCACCATCCTCTCTCGTGGTCTCCCCCACGGGTCTTCTCCCTGAGTTGTCTCTCTCTCTCTCTTGCTCACCGCCCATGTCCTCTCCGGGGCCTCCTTCGGATGAGTCTGTGTCCCTTATCACCCCCTCTGCCAGGGTTTCCCCTTCCGTGCACTCTCGGGGCCACTGTAAGATCTTATTGCATTTGGCCATGCGCTCGTGTGACCACACGTTACCGTCACTGAGCAGGGCCGCCCTGTCATACACCTCTTCTACTCTGAGGGGTGGGGAGTATTTGCTTTCTCCTTTCCGCTTAAGGACAGCCAGCTTCACTCTGACCCACTCCCCTTTTTCCAACGCCGTATCTTTTGTCTTCTTGTGGCGGTTGTAGTGCTCCGTGTAGATGTGTTGTGCCTTCTGCAGGTTGTGCTGCACCACTGCTGGAGACCATTTGCTGGTGATGGTCTTCTCCTGCCATGCCACATTGTCTTTGGTAAAGGGTTGCCTTCCCCGTAAGATCTGGAAGGGACTGTACCCCGTTCCGGTGGGGGTGATGCGGTATGCCCATATCGTGCTGAGCACCTCCTTTTCCCAGTCTTTACCTCTTGTGATGGCCGCCTGTATGGAGCCCATCAGCACCCTGTTAAACCTCTCTACTTGTCCATTGCTGGATGGGTGGTATATCGAGGTGTGTTTGAGTAATATGCCATTCCTGTTCGCAAACGTGACCCACTTGTCGGAGATGAACTGGGGGCCATTGTCACTGATAATGCTCCTGGGTATGCCTTCCCGAAGAAACATCGCCTTGAGGAAGCGTAGGATCTCGTCCGTGTCCATGACCTCGTTGATGTGCACTTCTGGCCATTTCGAGTATTTATCCACTAGTACACATAGATATTTGGGGATGCCTTGGTCGTCCAGTATTGGTCCCAGGATGTCCACTGCTACCTCTTCCCACGGGTTGCTGGGGTTAGTAAATTTCCCTAGGGGTGGTCTCATCGGTTTGAGAGTCTTGTCTGCCCCTTGGCATTGCGCGCAGTCCTTCACGTGCCTCTCAACATGCGTGTCCATTCCTGGCCACCAGTAAGTTTGTTTTGTTCTGGCCTTTGTCTTCACTATTCCCAGGTGGCCTTCGTGAAGTATGGCTAGCAGGGTAGGTACGATGTTCTCCGGCGGCACCACCCTGTCACCCCTGTAGACGAATACTCCATCGTTGCCCACCGACAGCTCTTCTCTGACTTCGTAAAACTGCCTTATTTTTGGACCTTGTCTCCTCCTGTCCGGCCATCCCCGCACGATGCACGCCTTGATTTCCTCCATGTCGGCATCCGCCTCATATGCGTCCTTCCAGTCCTGCCTGCTGATGGCCTTTTCCGGATCGTCCGTCAGAGCCACCATCTCGTCGTCGTCTTCCCTGTCGTTGGACGCGCTGTCCATCGCAGATGCCCTGCTGAGGTAGTCCGCTATTTTGTTCCTGGAGCCCGGGATGTACTCCACGTCGTACCTGTACTCCAGGAGTTTCAGTGTCATTTTCGCTATCCGGGGCGTGGCGCTGGCATGGCCATCTGATGTCAGTACTTTCACGAGAGGCTTGTGATCTGTCTTCACCTGGAATCGGGTCCCCCACAGGAACTGACGGTACTTCGCCATGGCCCACACTACCGCTAGCATCTCTTTCTCTATCACGCTGAACTTTTGTTCCGATGCTGTCAGCGTCCGGGACGCGAAGCTGATCGTCTCCGTTCCGCCTTCAGGTCTTTCCTGCATGAGCACGGCTCCCAGCCCCTTTTCACTCGCGTAGCGAGTACATACACCGATTAAAAATGCGAGATACTGCTATTTACAGGGGCAAGTTACTACCGCTCATGCATCCGAGCTTTTAGTTGAGAAGTGCATGACCCAATGAGCAGGTAATACGATGGCGCAATAACTAACGATCGTTGGTTCTTTTGATTGCTGAGTGTTGGCTAGTTTGTTCCGAATTACAGCTTTCCGTGAACAAAAGAGTAGCCCTTGTTTTATAAAGTAAGGGATTGTATTGCCTATTAACTCGTAAAAGTCCTGTTATTGTAGGCATAAGCGACCGCTAGCGATTAGTGAAAGCTTTACTGTTGTGGCGCGTGGATCTCTTGCATACCGATTGGTGGCTTGGCCCACATCAATAGGTGACCCATCCTGATTGTGCTCCTTTTGGGACGATAGATGTTTAAAGGTAATTTTGTTTCTCATTTTTTCAGATGCCCGAAGAGTGCAAGAAAGATCTGGCAATGGAGGAGGAGGTGGAGACGTTTGCCTTTCAGGCTGAAATCGCTCAGTTGATGTCCTTGATAATCAACACTTTCTATTCCAACAAAGAGATCTTCCTGCGGGAACTTATTTCCAACTCGTCCGATGTACGTCTCGCTTACTTACTAAACTTGTGGCTATTTTTGGTTATGTTTATGGTCTTACAGTTAAGTTGACCTTATTCCCTTGTTTCCAGGCACTGGATAAAATTCGCTACGAAAGCTTGACGGATCCAAGCAAGTTGGATTCTGGAAAAGACTTGAAGATTGAGCTTATTCCAAACAAACAAGAACGCACTCTAACAATTATAGATACGGGCATTGGTATGACCAAAGCTGACCTCATCAATAATCTGGGTACCATCGCCAAATCCGGAACCAAGGCTTTCATGGAGGCGTTGCAGGCAGGCGCAGATATCTCAATGATTGGTCAGTTCGGCGTCGGTTTCTATTCGGCATATCTGGTGGCAGAGAAGGTATGCGTGGTCACAAAGCATTACGACGATGAGCAGTATGCTTGGGAGTCGTCGGCCGGAGGATCGTTCACTGTCCGAATTGATACTGGTAAGTAACTTGTATTTGTGGGCATAATTTGAACTGTATCGAAGAACCTTTACCAATGCTCCCTGCAAACTGACATTTTACAATAATATGTAGTTGGTATTCTCCACCTGTCCTTCAATTGGCCTCTTTGCATTTCCTGTATGTTGGTACTTGCTCCTAACAATTTTTAATTCTTCAATTGCTGCTGTACTAGAACAGGTTATTTGCATACTTTACTTTGTGGTATCTGACTTGCAAGTAGCTAAAAGCTTTAGAGTTATTATGATTCGCCTTGTATTTCTTGTGTTAATCGGTGCGCCCTCAACGCTAGTATTTTAGGCCCGTTGCTTCCAGGAAAGGCTTCCTCTGCACTTTCATCTCCTGTATAATCTAAAGCCATCCCGATCACACGTCTGCTCAGGCGCCCTCCTTTATGCAAAACTTGTTTGATTACAAGACGGTCTTCCTCCCATTCATGTATCCCTAAAACTACAAATTGGTTTCTTTACCGTCTTCTGTGATGCTTTTAGCCCTATCCCAGCTTCCAACCACACCACACTGCCCTCCTACCTACCACTGTATATTTTTGTTTATCTCTTCAGTCACAGAACGAAATAGGTGCTCCGCAGGGTGAATGCATTATACCATCTCTTTTTGTATTTATTTATTTAGTGTTTTATAGAGCGCGAACGTGACCCGTTAGGGTATCAGAATGCTTTACAGGTATAACATGTTGTATACAAGTATGAAATAGTCAAAGAAAAAAACATAAGTAAGAGTAGAAGGAGGTGAAACATTTGGGAATAACAGGGTCTAAATCCAGCCAATACGTTTGTGAGAATACAGTCAGTACAAGATAGATAGCAGCCAGTCAGTCCAAACTCTAGCGGCAACAAAAATAAGCAAAGCCACTGAGTGGTGTGTGCGATGCATGATTTATGGGAGAAACGTGCCCATTAGGAAGGTTTTGGCCTCCTTTTTAGGTCTCGCCTATCAGCGAAGCGCTGTTGCTAGCGAGATCTATTGTTGTTGACTTTCGTTTGGAAGTGGGACAGGAGATGTGCACTTTCCTCTGGACAGGCGAAGTGCACACGCACCCAGTCTCTTATCTGCTGATGCGCGCTCCCACCGCGCTCGCCTGGACACCGGACAGGAGATGTGCACTCTCCCCGGAGAGCCCATGTGCACGCTCATGCCGTCTGTTCTCTGCCAATGCGCGCTCGCCTATACAGCTAGACGCCACACGGACACGTTCGCATTTGGTTTGCTTTAACATAAAAGCCGTCCCGAAGCTGCTCCGGCCTAACCACATCCCTTAATGAAGGCCAATAAGCCACTGTTGGTTGATTTGGTGCTCCCGATAAGCGCAGATACAAGACTATACAACATCACGCCATCGTAGCGGTCCAGACACTACCGCTCAACAACTGTTCAAATAGCCTCAAATCACAGTCTCAACCACATCACCAATCTTAACGCACCCCTTCTAATGGGCTCAAATGCCAAATCCTTCCTTCGACGTCTTCACTACCCACGTTGACCCCATGGCCCTTTACCAATGTCCAGCTTCCCCAGGGGGTGTTTGGGTGGTTACAAAGGATTGTTCACATACTCGACTATTTTATTTCTCCCCCGCGTGATACTCACTACGTTGTTCCAAAGCCTACCGGGGGGGAGTCGAATAGGAAGGAAATAACACGTGCCAGTGCTCCCGACTCATGGGGGATTAAGGACATCCCGAGCTGAGCGCGTGTATTCATCAGGACAGGACCCCCTCCCCATACCAACCAGCGAGCCACCATTACTGTGCTTGGTCGATCTTCACATCTGGCCGGTATGCGCTCACAGAATCACTCACCTGCCGGTCTCACCCAACTGCTCCAGCTGTATCTGGGTGAAATGTCTCGCAAGCCGGTCACTGCCCGGGTAAAAGCATTTAACTTTATCACGCGTGCGTAGTGATAGAAGTTGAGCTGAGAGACGTCACGTATGTAAGTAAATTCTACAGAAAACTGCGTGGGCACATTGAGAAAGTGAAACTGCATGAGGCTTAAAACGGCTGACGCGTGCACAGTGAACAAAGTCTTACTCTGCACATCTGGCGCATAGCAGTTTCCATTTGGTTCCCAGTACTTCTAATTTGGTGTTTCCCAAGCCAGTGCTGTGCGCGTGTTATACTGCGCTGAATTGATATGGTGTGGAAGAGGCTTTCGAGAGCCCAGTGCATGGTAGGTTGGTGTGTCTAGAGGGGTCTGTGATAGGTGGGTGAGTCTGTGGCATGCCGGTCAAGTCTCTGGTAGGTCGGTGTGTCTGGATGCGGCTTGCTGTGCCCGGTTGTGAGTGAGTGCTCTCCGCGGCGTCTGTTTGAATGTGTCAGTTTGTGAGACCAGTTGTTGGGATGTGTTTGCTGGTGTGAGTGTCATGTGTGTGCAATGCCTTGCTGGGCATGTGCTCGCCTGCCTGTGTGTGTGTGCGTGCGGAGCAGCGTGTGCGAGCCCTGGCTGTGCCAAGCTGTAGGTGTGTGTGTACAACCATGAGTCCGTGTGTGTGCAAAATGTAGGTGTCAGCCTATGTGCTAGCATGAGTCAGTGTGTGTGTGTGAAGTTGTGGGTGCGTGCATGAGCGCGTTAGTGGGAGGTGGTGTGGGCTAGAAATCGCAGTTTGTGGGCATGGAAAACTCAAACATTGTATATTAATTGCTTTTATAAATAAATTGCACATTACGCGCACATCCACCCCCACCCGCCCCCATGACGCCCTTATGGCACTACACTCCTAGTGGGTCCTGGACCCCATGGTCACAATATCCCCTTCCTATACCAGATGCAGTGTAAAAGGATGTCATTTTAAATAAGGGAGACCTATGGGCTTTTCATTTCATTTCATTAATAACAAGCATTTGCAATGCAATAGGGCTCGCATTTACGCAAGTTTGAGCAATTTACATTATTAATGCCAATGCATTTTATTTATGTTTTGGTTTTTAAAACAAATAAAAGGCATTGTCATTTACAATGCCAATAGCTTAAACTCATGTAAAGGCGAGACCTATTGCATTGCAAATGCTTGTTAAATATTGACAGAGTAGGAATTTTTCTGATTACAGATGGCAGCGAGTTCCATTTTTGGAGTGGGCCCAGAGAAAGCACGATTGTAAGCTTTTTCCTTCGGAAGCGGGGTGGCTGGAGTATAAAGTCTCTGGCGGACCTGGAGTTTCTTGCTCCTCCAGAAACCATGATTCTCTGGGTGAGATATGCTGGGATTTCGTGTGTAGTGCTTTGTGGGTGATACATGCAAGTTTGAGTTGGATTCTGGCTTCAAGAGGTAGCCAGTTCAGCGCTTTCAGATGCGTTGAAATGTGGTCTAATTTTTTTGAGCCTGTTTAGAGTCTGGGGGCAGCGTTGATGCAAGCTTTTAGGGGGGCCGTGGAAATGTTGGGCAGGCCTGAAAGGGTTGAGCATCCATATTCGATTCTGGAGATAACTAATGCCTGGACTGACATTTTTAGGTTTGAGGCATCAAGGAAAGGTTTTAGTTTCCTCAGGTAGCTCAGGTGAAACCTGGCAGTTTTAGCCATCGAGTCGATGTGGTCTCACATATTCAGCTGCTGTCCAGGGTTATGCCGAGAGATTTGGCAGATTCCACTATGGTCGGTGTGCAGTTTAGTGCTGTCATCGACTTGGTCTATTCCTGGATGTCAGTGTTACTTTTGGGGGTGGGGGGGGGGGTGGGGGGGGGGGGAGATTAGAAGGAACTCTGTTTTTTGTGCATTTAGTTTCAGCTGGTTGCAGGAAGGCCATTGAACAGTCCGCTTTAAAAAAAATAGAAGTTTCTCTCACAAGTGCATGGTAGTCTCTACCATGCACTTGTACGGGAAACTTGTATTTTTGTTTTAGAGTAATTTAAGTTTAGAGTTGATGACCTCCCATGAACCCATTGTGCACATTTTTGTTTCTTTAAAGGACTCTGCTGAAATTTAGCTCTCAGATAAGTAATCGGTTGTTGCAAGGCTAGGTTCTTGTACATTCTCTAGCGTGGGATTTTGTTTGATTCACTTAAAACCAAACCTAATGTGTGAAGTCTAAGAAAGTGCCCTAACAAATCTAATGTGTGAATTCTGAGAAAGTACTCCCTGAATACAAGTAAAAGTTATTTTTTTAAGTCGAGTATTGCAGGGCCATTTGAATTTGCACCACTGGAAGCCCTTTATATTGTACTCCACCTTTGCTGTTGGATAGTAATTCACATCAAGTTCTGTTTGTAGGTGAACCTCTGGGTCGAGGAACCAAGGTAGTCCTACACTTAAAGGAAGATCAGACCGAATACTTGGAGGATAGAAGAATCAAAGAGATTGTGAAAAAACACTCCCAATTTATTGGCTATCCTATCACACTTTTTGTAAGTATTCATACATTTTCTAAACCATTTAATCTGAAGTGATGCCAAAACTGTTAAACTGATTGGGACTAGATGTATTTGCCTGGTATCCCATTAAGTTGACAGAGAATGCTCTTCAATGTTTTCAATTTAGACCCAGTCATTAAGCATGCCTATGGTTCTCTCACTTTTTTTTATTTTTTTGAAAGGCTTGGAAACAGAGTACCACTGGCACGTAAGCATGACTGAAACAGCTGTTGTAGTTTTTCATGTGTTCTTTTATGCTACGTGATTAGCAACATTCAGGTAAATGTAGATATATTTTGTTTCATTAGATTTTTTTTTTTTTTTTGCAAGTGGAAATTAAACATGGTTTTGGGTAATCAAAAAATGCTTGACTACAAATTGTGTGTACATACTTGCAAGATCATGGTTGGATGCCATTGTAACTTTTTTACATCTTACTGGACTTTGCTCCACCACTTGCACTACAAGTGTTCTCAACTTCGCGACCCCAATTAAACATACTCTGAAGTCACTACTATTTAAATGAGGGCATTACAAATGTATTTTGGTACAGCACGTGCCTTAATTAAATCCTTATTTTTGTCTTCATGGCCCCCCTAAAAAGCATAGTTACTAGTCTTCCTCCTCACTCTGGTAGGTCGAGAAGGAGCGTGATAAAGAGATAAGTGATGACGAAGCTGAAGAAGAAAAGGAGGAAAAAGAAGAGAAGGAGGATAAAACTGAAGATAAGCCAGATATAGAGGATGTTGGGTCGGACGAAGAAGAGGATGAAAAGAAGGCTGGCAGCAAAAAGAAAACCAAAAAGATTAAGGAAAAATACATCGACCAGGAAGAACTCAACAAAACCAAGCCTATTTGGACCAGAAACCCAGATGATATTACTAATGAAGAATATGGTGAATTCTACAAAAGTCTCACCAACGACTGGGAAGATCATTTAGCGGTGAAGGTAAACTGTCTGAATGTGTTGATTATAGATTGCCCTTGCATGTGTCTAATGGCCTTCATTCCTTTTATTTGAATATTTCCTTGTGGGTTCCTAGCTTTCAAACGCTATTTTGGTTGTGTTTTCATGAGCTACTCAGTCAAATTTCATTTTATGGCTGCTGTGGATTGTGACGTCATCAACCAAAACACTACACAACGTATGGCGCCCATTGCCAGCACAACACACTTTTAAACCGGTGTAAATCAGCATTTGGCAAATTAAGGTAAATGTGTGTGTGTATATGTATTTTTTTGCAGCACTTCTCTGTTGAAGGCCAGTTAGAATTCAGAGCTCTGCTGTTTGTTCCAAAGCGTGCTCCATTTGACCTTTTTGAAAACCGGAAGAAGAAGAATAATATAAAGTTGTATGTGCGTAGAGTGTTTATAATGGACAACTGCGAGGATCTCATACCTGAATACTTGAGTAAGTATTTATATGCCTACTCTGTTGATTAAAATAAGCTAATAACTCTCGTTAATCCCTAACTGATAATGATGGCAAGCTGAAGCTGATTTTAAAGTGGTCAATACGTTAAGGTTGCTCTGATGTTAATGTCCTAGTTTCAAACGACTTAAATGGCATGGTATCAGGAAAGAGTTTAAATATTGAGCAGGTTATCAAAGTATAATCGCAGATATGTAGATAATAGTGTCTTAACAAGAAGTAATTTAAAATTCAGCAGAATTAGAAGATGTTAACTTTCTGATTTCTCGGATTAAGTACACTTTTCAACATATTTGATATATGAGCCATGGCTGCTCATATACTTTTAATATGCAGGCAATGACCCTAAGACGTATTGTTGTCCGGGGCAAGTTTTCAAGCTAATTTTGTCGCTAGACAAGCCGGCCCAACCATGTGCAGCCCAAAGTCTAGGCAGTTCACAGTATAGACCTGTGAAAGTGGTTTGTATGCTACTAAGGCAAGATAAGTATCTGTAAGAGTTTTTCAAACGACTGATGCAATTTATTAATGCATAGCCACTGATATTAACAAGTCTAATGAAACACAGTGAACTCCACTTACATTACTGACTGGTTCCAGAAAAAATAAAAAAGTGTATATGTTTGCTAAATTAAGTTTGAGGGTAGTTGAAATACTCTCCGATTATATGCAGACACCTGAAGGCAATTTTGTGTATTGTGCAAGCAAAAATTGCAACTGGAAGGAGAAAAGTGCTAGTAAACTGTTATGCAACTAGAGATATCATTTGAGGTATCGTTTAATAAAACGTGTTAGATGCATACTGATATGTAAAAAAAAAAAAGATAATTAGTGCAAACGCATTATGTGCCATAAAAGTAAATGGGGGGGGTTCCTTCATTCTTACAGAAGGACCTTGCATGATTTTCAGGAACGAACAGGTGTACAGAAGTAGGCCTAGAAAAGATATCCCTTGCACATCTGTGCCTTATACCTGCTTACAAAACATGCTGGATTGCAAATTCACTTTCCCTATACATAGTGAGTTCTTCATCCCAGTGGCGTAACAGGCCCCCTTAGCCCCCGGGTGCGGGGGTCCTAAAGCTCCGAGGGGCATCCTCAGCACAGTACTCTGGCCGGAAATCTCCTGATTGAGTCCGGAGGGGGGTTTCGTTACGCCAGTGCTCCCCCCCCCCCCCCCCTTAAAATAAATTCCCCTTACTCTCTTAATCACATTTCCAAACTTTTCCAGTGTTGAAAGGTGTTGGAGTAATACCCTTTAACATGTAATTTCATGTGTGTATTTGGTGGAAATTTTAACTGTGGAACTACTTCCTCCAGACCCTGATGAAGTGTATTTTTGTGATAGCATTATGACAAAAATTTGAGCTAGGCTTAATCCCAATCTGAACATGACTGACCGTGTATTTGACGCTAACTAAATATTCCAGAATTTGGATGGACTTCTAAATGGCAAGAAATAGTGACCTTTAGTTGGCGGGGAAAAAATTTAAAGCACGTAACACTGCACTATTTTTTTTTTTTAAAGTCAAAACTTTGTCCTTTTTAAACTTCATGGCCTTCAGAATAACCTACAGCTGTTAGCTTTTTGAAAAAAATTGTATTTTGGGTACCTTTAACACAGTGCTATTAAGAATTTAAGTTGTTTATTCAAGTTTCTTCAGACTGATCTGTGTTATTTTTATTATTGAAATAGGGCTGGCGTGAGGTATTTCTGTAGTGATTTCTTTTTGCTAAACAGCAACACAGTTTACAGATAAATATGTACTTATGCTGTTCTTGGCTAAAGGGTGAACTTAAGGCAGACTCCTAAAAGATTTTAATTTTATATTTGAAAAGGATTTTCCATTTTACTATAGCCCAAAAATATTTCCGCCAGAAAAATAAAATTTTCATTTGTGTGAATTAGAAGGGAGATGACATATAATCTAATTTTGCTGCATCTCAATATTCATTTTGGTCTAGTAAGTTTAGAGAAAACAAACTGTAATCCAGGATTTCTATTTGCAATTTTTATCTCCATTAAACTTTGCCATGCTTGCAAACCATTCTTTTTATTTTTGTTTTGGACAGATTTCATACGAGGTGTTGTGGACTCGGAGGATCTTCCTCTTAATATTTCTCGTGAGATGTTGCAGCAGAGCAAAATTCTTAAAGTTATTAGAAAGAACATAGTCAAAAAGTGCTTGGAACTTTTCACTGAATTGACAGAGGATAAAGATAACTATAAAAAGTTCTATGAACAGTTTTCCAAAAACCTTAAGGTAAGACATTTTGCCAGTTTCAAACCAGTTAGATGTAGTAGATTTCATGTTAAAACTTAATTATTTTGGGATTGACTCGGGGGCAGCTAACTTATCAGTTGACTGTTGGTTGATGCAGACTGGCAAGGGACTATCCTACCCTTTTAAAAGCATGTGGTCTACTTGAGTTTTCACTAATTAAAAAGGTGCACACACTAAGGATGGCTTATTACCTTATGGCATCCCTTTTCCATGCATGCTTGTTTTGAAATGGTATATTTCAACGTGATGGGAATTCATCAAAACAGAAATGTTGACAACACATTTAGAAACTGACTTAAGTCCAGACAAAGGGCTTTCGAATTTATTTTCTTGAACTTTTTTGTTGATTTTTGTAAGTACTGAATCTTCATTTGGGGTGCAGGGCGTGGGTGGGTGAAATATCTAGCACTATTTTCCCGTTGTCTCACACAAATTGCATCTTGCAATTGACTTAAGTTGACGTTGCGATTGCTAATCTTGTTGGCATATGTAAATGCATATTTCTTTATTTTTTAGTTAACCTCACCTGGCCTCCAAAGTACAGGGGTTGAGATAGGTGTTAAATATTATTGGAATTAAAATGTGAACATCGGCCATGATTCTATCCCCGCACAGTGCAGCCAGTCTGACCATCCATTTTTCTTTTGTCATGCCTGGCAAATATAAGGTGTCCTTCCCATATGCTTCCTCTATTAACATTAAAATTCGTCCTTATTTCTTTGAGATGCGAGAATCGCATAATATGCATCCATGGGGATCCATTTTATCTCACCTTTTCGTACCACTGCATTATGGTCCTGGTTTTCTTACATCTGTCTTTAGCTCTATCCCCTCACTTTTCATCCTTAAAAGCATTTTCATTGCACGTCCTGATTCAGAAAGCCATATGCATGATAAAAAATGTACAAGTTTGAGTATCTGCTGCTGTGTTTGAGTCTAGGGAGACAGCTTCAGTTCACAAGTAAACAGGGCACTCTTTTTTCTTTTGGTCCCCTCTAGAGCATTTAAAGTTGTGCATTAATTGCATCATAAGAATGTTGTGACTACCACTCTAGCTAAAGTGGGGATCACCTTGCCAACGTCTCTTTAATGGACTATGAAAGACTTGTGTGAGTGTTGCATGGACCCTGGAATACTATTGAGTTCCTGATTGCCTTACAGAGCAAGCTTACTCAATGGTGTCATTAAGTCTGCATCATGCTGTTCTTTAATTTACATTGCAGCTTGGCATTCATGAAGATTCACAGAATCGTAAAAAACTTTCAGAGTTGCTCAGGTTTCATACCTCAGCCTCTGGTGATGAAATGGTGTCTCTTGCAGATTATGCGTCACGTGTGAAAGAAAACCAGAAGCACATTTACTACATCACTGGTAAGAGACAATTGTGCATGGTGTTTTGACAAGTTAATTAGTTTCCAAATTCCTGTATGGAAAATGTTATTTTCTTACTCTACAGGTGAAACCCGTGATCAGGTATCGCACTCTGCTTTTGTGGAGAGACTACGCAAGCATGGTTTGGAGGTTATTTACATGACTGAACCCATTGATGAATACTGTGTTCAGCAGCTTAAGGAGTTTGAAGGGAAGACATTGGTCTCTGTGACTAAAGAGGGTTTGGAACTTCCTGAAGACGAAGAAGAAAAGAAAAAGCAAGAGGAGAAAAAAGCAAAATATGAAAGTCTCTGTAAAGTAATGAAGGATATTCTTGAAAAGAAAGTTGAAAAGGTATGTGTACTTGCTAAAGACATTTAAGGCTGCATCCAAGTGTTACCTTCAAACAATGATTAGCATGAAGAAACCTATGTCAGATTCTACTTGCTCGTTACATGGGGAGTCAATTAAACCATGTCAATTAAATGTAATGTTAAGTTAATGTTATTACAATATTCATCTTTAAATTGTTAATGCATTTCTTTTATTTATGTAAATTTAACAGCCCTTCCTGCCCAACAAAATTTCCTTACTACCACTATACATTACTGATCCCTGCTTCCTAGAAGCTCAGTGCTACCAACCCATACACTACCCTTCCCTGAACTCTTAAAAATTCTTACTATCCTTAACCCCTTCGGTGCCCGCCCCTTTCCCCGCCCTGTGCCGGCCGTTACATTAGCGGGCGGGGTTTGTGACGAGCTGGACTCGTCATGGGCACAGCGCCACCGCGGCCCATGACGAGTCCAGCTCGTCACGGGCACCGAAGAGGTTAAGACTACGTGCTCTGAAAGCTTTACTTCCATCTTGGAGCCCTAAATACTTAACTACCATCACTGAACCTTAAAATCCGATTGGCAACCCATACCTTAAACCCCAACAAAATTAATCTTAATATTTATTAATCCCTTTTCCATTTATATTCCAATCACATTTTAATATTAAATAACTATTTAAAATATTGTTTTAAACTAAAGTTCTTCTACAAATTAAAAACATTTGATATGTATGTATTGGGGCATGTTGGAAAACCACACTCCCACTCTGACAGGGTGGTGGTGGTCTCCCGGACACACTGTGGTAGCTTGGCTCGAGTGGTCAGGAATCAGGCTCCGTGCTAAGCATACAACATACCCAAACAATAACCATGCGTGCATCCGTTCCAAAAACGACTCTACACCGTAAAAATTATGAAAATATCTTTCTTTATCTGCTTTTTCTCTTAGTTGCTGATTGGATGAATAAATAACAATCACAATATACAAACTTTTTAGATAGTGCAGGTCAAATAAATACTGGCTTAATGATTCAATAAATAGGGGTGATCATAAATAAAGAAGGCATAAATATAAGTGCAATACATACAGGCAATTAAATATTCTGAGGCAATAAATACTGTAACCCAATAAATATTGTGCATCAATAAATACTGTGGACCAATAAATACAGTGGAACAATAAATAGGTTAAATACAATAAATACAGTGCCCCCAATAAATACTTGAAAGCTGACAGTGACACTCATGGAATCAGATCACTTTTGAATTCCTAAGGGCTGATTTGGCCCAGGCACAGCTTGTGGGGATGTGGAAGGCTTGGGGGTGTCTACTCCCTGGCTTGGACAAGGCTGAGGCCTAAACTGAGGTAGATCAAGGGGGGAATACCAGAGACCTGGCTCTCTCTCTCCACACAACCTCTCTAGATTAGTCCCAGCTCACCCCTGGCACAGTCAGGTTGGTTCCAGCACCTCCCTAGCCCCTTAGAGCAGTCTCTCAGGTCTCCACAGGGCCTTAGGCGCCCTCTACTCCACTTACTGCCCTTTTTCTGATGCTCCGACGCCGCTGGAGTCGTGTCGATGCCGTGAGGCGGTTCCGGTTCGATGTCGGCGGCCTCGGCACAATGTCAGTTCTTGACGACGCCGGTAGGCGGCTCCGGTTCGGTGTCGGCGGCCTCGGCTCGATCTCGACCTCCGATTCGATGGCGTCGGGCAGTCTTTACTCGATGTCGACTTCGGGCGGCTCCGGTCCGATGGCGACCTCGGATTCGATGACGTCGGCCGGTCTGGCCTCGCTGTCGATTTCCGGCGGCTCCGGAGTGCGATCCTCACTCCCGACCTCCGGTGCTCCTCTCCTTAGGTTTCCGGCGACTCCGGAGTGCGACCTCCACTCCCGACCTCCGGCACGATTCTCTCAGGTTCCGGCGACTCCGGAGTGCGATCCTCACTCCTGACCTCTGGTACACTTCACCTCGGTCTCCGACGACTCCGGAGGGCGGACTTCACTCCTCCGATGACGCCGCTCACTCGACCTCGGGTGACTTCCTCCTCGACCTCTGGTATTCCTCACGACCTCTGACGGCGCCCTCTCTCGACCTCTGGCAGCTCCGGGTACGACGTCCGCTTTCCAGTCGGCGCCGCTTCTCCACCTCGGGCTCCGGGTCTCAGGCTACTCGACGTCGGACTCCAGGGAAACCAGTTTCCAGGTCAGGATCTTGCTGTTCTCTTGTTTCTAAGGCCTGTTCCTGCTGTCCAGGTCCTTAGGATGGTTTTTCTAACTTCTTCCCACACAGGGCTCCAGGCTGGGCTCAGTCAGTAGGGACTAGTATCAAGGGTGGGTTTATGGACCCCACTCCAGGCACAAGTTTCCACCCCTGCTGCTTCACTCCTTCCTCCTTCAAGTTTCTGCTGCTCACTCTTCACCAGTCAGGTGCCAACTGCCAGCTCCAACTGCCAACTCTCTCTCTTAGCTTCCCAACATTCTAAACCGCCTCCAACTGTCACAGGGTTCTGGAATGTTCTGGAAGGTGCTAGCAGGTTCCAGTGGATGCTGGTGATGTCACAGGTGGCCACCATTTTGTGCTCCAGGCCCTCAGACAGAAGTTTCAGGGGTAGGTAAAATGGCTCCCTGAATCTGCAGCAACACTAAAAAGTCTGGTGGTTCCCAAAAAGGAAAAATTCAAACAGGGTTTGAGGTAAAAGTGGGACAAAATAAATAATGATGAGGAGGGACCACCCAAAGGGCTGACAGGTCTAACAGGGCAAATATGTACATAACTAAATAAACAAGTGTGTATACCCACGAAGTCAAACATAGAAAACCTACCTGCAATATATGCGCTGCAATCCCAGTGTACTTACTAATGTAATATTAATGCAACTAAAGAACTGATTTCTCCAGTGTCGATGATATTGGCATGCAACATGGTTTCCTTTGTGGCACATTATATAAACCTTTGGGCTAATTTCGAGAGTTTTAGTAACTGGACATGCAGTCATGTATGTTATTGGTGCATTTTAGTGGTGGAACAGCTTCGGTTATTTTGGAGTGGGGCTTCCAATGCTCTTTAATCCTGCCCAAGGCCACTATCCATCCCTGACAGGAACAAAAAAGACCCCACCCCAGTTGTGTCAACAGTAGGTGGTCGACACTAGGCATTTTTCAGTGGTCCGTGGTAGTGAAACATCTCTGCCGACCTATCATTTAATTAAAGGCAATGCTTCTTTTAGTCCAACAGTTATATCCTACAAAAACCTCTTGGTTTATGAATTTGGTAAGAATTTCGAAGATAGGTGCCCTATTTTTCATATTTTCCAAATCGCTTAAATTGGTTGCTTACAAGATGTCCCAATAAAAAAAAGTAATAGTTTCTACCTTTTGGTGTAGTTTAAACCTTTTTTCATTAACGAGAATCTCACAAGCACTGTTATGAATTGGGGGGGGGGGGGTGTACTCCTGATTATTTCCTATTGCATAAATTGAACTTGTCCTCCATTATCATGCTATTCTTCAATAATGTACCCGAGGAAAGTCTTGCATAGCCCATTAAAATGGGTTTAACATGATTCCTTTTGTGGCCTGTTTCTAGGTAGTTGTATCAAACCGTTTGGTTGAATCCCCATGTTGCATCGTGACGAGCACTTACGGATGGACAGCTAACATGGAAAGAATCATGAAGGCACAGGCGCTGAGAGACAACTCTACAATGGGTTATATGGCAGCAAAAAAACACCTGGAGATCAACCCTGAGCATTCGATCATTGAGACTCTACGACAGAAAGCAGAGGCAGATAAAAATGATAAATCAGTCAAGGATCTTGTTATTCTGCTGTATGAGACTGCACTGTTGTCTTCTGGATTTTCACTTGAAGATCCACAAACGCATGCTAACCGAATCTACAGGATGATTAAACTTGGTTTAGGTAAAGTACCATTCATAAAGAATGTACCATCTTTATTGTATTTGAGGACGTTGATAAGTACTCCCTGAGCACCTCTGTTGCAGATACATATGTAGTTAAAAGTGGTTGACCTGTATCTGGCCTTGGAAGTAGGATCAATTAAATTGTTCATCACTCCCAAACCTTGTTTGCCTTTAATAAAGCTAGTAAATTATTTTTGGTCTGCGTATCAACTCAAATAGGAAAAATAACCAATACAGCTGGTGCTGGAAATTTAAGGGTTTAGAAGGTGATTCTGGAACCCACTTCATTATTTACAGTTGAGTAAAAAACCATTGTAGTTAGAAAAAAAGGTTTTGGTAGTTTCACTCGTTATTAACCTGATCATTACATCTCTGCAGGTATTGATGAAGAGGATGTTCCTATGGATGACACCACACAAGTAACGGAGGACATGCCTCCTCTAGAAGGTGATGATGAGGACTCTTCTCGAATGGAAGAAGTGGACTAAAACTTAATATAAATTTAGTTTATTGTTAAAACTAAATTCAAAGACATTTTTTATTTCAGATGTCGTTTTTTAAGTTTCTCCTTCAATATTCAGTGCCATTGATGGAAAATGCCACTTCTATGAAGGATGGACTGTTTCAAAGGTCATAAAAATTGTTTCTCAGTTTAAAGGCTGAAAAGTTTAAAGTTCACAGGAATTCTGTTAATGGGGTGTGGAGCGAATGTACAGCGTTGTTGTAATATCTTCTTACTATATTTGCACCCAAGACTCTTATGTTTATTGTACAGAGGTGTGTTTAATTGAAGTTAAAAATAAATTTGAGTGATTTTTGTGTGATCTTGTTTTCCATTTTCATATAACCATATTGCGTAAAATTTCAGACCCACTTCATTCTAGGTGTCATGCCTTTTGATTTAATAACAACTTGATGATTTCCTTATTCGTGCTTTAGAATTCCTGAATTGCAAAAAATACTTGAGTTCTGCAGTTACCCAAAGAGGTTAATTGTGGGTAGGGACAAGTAGCTCACAGTCCTTGACAGTCTTCTAGTAGTTGAAGACCTCATTGTCAAACGCTATGATGTGGTGCAAAGGAGCATCCCCATGGTGGTAAGTTCTTTTCCAAATATAGGCAAGCAATATAGATATGCTTTAGGTCTGCTTAACAAATATATGTGTTCTGGTGAAATATATATATATATATATATATATATATATATATATATATATATATATATATATATATATATATATATATATATAGATTATACTTGTGTATATAGGTCACTGAATAACTTTCATATGATTAGAGATATGGGTCTGTTTTATCAATCGTAATATGTACGTCATCGTAATTGCATCCATAGGCACTTCACTATTGAGAGATTAGAAAAGATAAAGCTAAAATAAATTCAAAAAAATATAAAAATACACAAATGAGCTTCATATACAGTATTGAAAGTCTGAGTTTCTAACTATCCGCAAATGCAGGACTTGATACAAATTTAGATGTCAATATATTTTCATTATACATGTGGACCTTTTCTATGTATCTGTATATTACTTTATTCCTAATGTAAGGGTGGGGGAAAACCAACTCTCAAGTACACTGTCTCATCCTATACCTTTCTCAATACATCATTTACCTCCACTCTCAGACTCACCCCAAACCTCCTTTTACTACCATGATCTCCCTAATAACCCTTTCTAGACTTTTCCCTCTTCTGTCCTTCTTTGGCTCTTCACCCCCCACCTCATGTTACTACTATAATCTTGTCAGAGTATCTATGGACTCAGATGCACAGGAACACAACGACGTCATATTCCCAATGCCCCACTACAGCTTCCCAGCAGCATGTTCACAAGCACGTGACTTGCCAAGAAATCCACAGGGGGGAAAGGGGATGGGGATAGAGAAGAGACTGCCACACTTTGAATTCTGGTTCCTTTCTTGGGTTTGCTCTTCGCCTGCTATCTTCTAGTTTTTGCCCGGCGTTGTATTTAATTTGAACTGCAAACTTTTAGTTAATGCCCAACACCTTTTTTCTCATTACATTGTTAAACAAATGTCTCATTACATATTTTAGTTGCACCAACCCAATTCTCTGGTGACATGTGCCCCCCTTCTTTCTTCTTGGATTTGTATTGAAGGCCTTGGCTGTAACTATTAATGAAAGTGTTGTTAACAATAGTTCTGCCCTTACCCTTGTTAAATTCTACGCTCTCCTTCCAGACTCTTACCTACGATATGTACAGAAGGCTCCTATAGATTTTCAACTATCGATAGCAGGTAAGTACTTGTTCCTATTTCTTATTAGGATTCTTTCGTTTTGAGTTAACAATAGTTTATTAGCTACTCACTAAATACGGACTGCGCAAGCTAGCTCCTTGTGGACCCCATAGCTAGTATTCTTATGAGAAACTAAGTGTAATATACCTCTCCCTAACTTCCTATTGGGGCTAAAGAGGGTGTAGTGTCTGGGTATACTGCAAAGTATAATTCTAGCATGTGGAAACAAAATCCTTGCCACTAAGGTTACTCAAAACCAACTAAAAAGAAACTCCACTACAATGTTTCTTCCTTGCAAACACTGAGCGGTATGACAAAGTGTCTCCTAAATGAACCCAATGCGAACTTGCAACAAAATTACACTTGTCTAATATTCTCGTACTCTAAATTCAGAGAAAAACCAGACTGTGCGCAAACCGCGCCTGACAAATACTCAGAAACTATTCTCTCCCAATTTTACTTGGCTTACTGACTTGCGCTCCTCTAGCGCAACTATGCGGGTCTGGAAACAGCTTCCTGAACCGGAGACTCGTCGAGTGGTAGCGCGACGGAAGGTCCCTGACTGTCTTTCGCACCGCTAAGAACTGACAATCCTCCTTCCGCGATGTCTTCAGGTGAAGTGCGCACTTCAGCGGGCGCTTCACCTGGACATTCCCGATTGCCCTCAAGCTCTGGCACACTAGACTGCTGGCTCAATGGTTGCTCCAGGGCGGCCATCTTAGATCTCCTCCGCTTTAGCAATCTCGATAGGTAATGACCACGCACTCTACTTCGTTTACCCTTCACAACCATTGAACAGATGGAAAGGGCCTGGACAGGAGGATTCTGAATGGTTCTGACAAATCTCCCCAAAAACATTTTCTAGACTCTTCCCTCAAGTAGTCCTCCTTTGACTCATTCCTAACTTCATTTTTCTACTATGATCTCCATAATCACTTGCCTCATCTTACTCAGCCCAAACCTCCTCCTCCTACTATCTTCCAAATAACACTTTATAGACCGTTTCTCCTTTATCCCATTCAATCAAAAAGACTTGCATGTCCACCACTCAAATTAACAATGTATATTTATACTAATCCACCATGAAGTGGCACAGGCAAGACTATGCTCATATTTTTCCTACTTCAGGAATAAGATCCCAAGAAGAGTGTTATACCATCGAAATGCTTGGGAGACCATCACAACAGCCTGTTAAGTCTGTAAATCAGCAGAATGGTTAATGCACTTCAAACTAACCCCCCTGTGTGTTCTGCCCAGTCAGAAGAGCACATTTGCATTCTTCACTAAGAAGTCTTGGTAAGAGACAAAAGGTAAATATACAAAAAAAAAGTGGGCCATTGGAAATATTCCTAGAGCGTTGGATTGGGAAGACATTTTACTCCTTTGACTCCCTTGGGACTTAAATACTCTACTCGGCAACAAGAAATTCAAGCAGGTTTTACTTGCAACTTTTCCACTGGCTCTAGAATTAGGATTCTAGCTAGTCTCTACATTTGCAGGTAGCGCACCTTTTAATGTGCTTATCTGTAGTTGCAAAGGTACCTGCACTTTGTAGTAGTTTCCACCCACTACAAATTTGTGGCCTCCACTTCAGATTGAAATCGGCACCTTGGGTTTTCACTAAGGTGATCCCAGTAGTTATGGCACACCTGTATAAGACTGGGACCTCTCTATTCTCCTATCTAGAGGATTTGGCTGCTCAAGGTGGGCTAGCTACAGTCGGTGTAGAACCAACTAAACTTCACGGCAACTGTGGATTTTGCCCCTAATCTGTTCAAGTCTCACTTGGATCCCTTACAGCGCTGCCCGGTTTATAGGGGTGTGCTGGACACTTTTCTTAGAGCATGTCCTTCCTCTCAGGATTCGGGATACAACTTTGATGTTTTTTGGGGGAGTTCTGATTCCAGTCTTTACAGTGCTTCACTTGCTTGGTATTCCGGCATCCTGCTGATCAATCGGCACACTAGCTCAGGCGGGGCCTGCAGTGCGGTCTCCAACTGCAATAACAGAAACGATCTAAAAGCCTTCCTGCCCTAAAAGAAGCACAACCGTGTCATATGTGAACTACTTGAGTTGGGAAGCACTGACACTCAAACTTTGTGGGCACTGGAGGTAGTGGTGGGGCCTGCACAAATGGCTATTTTCAGTTGTGCAGGTTGGTGGATCAATTCAGATGAAACTCTATTTTCACGGGCGTCCTGGTGTGTTTGTGATTAACAGGACGCCCGTGAAATTTTCGAACTAGTAGGAACATCTTCCTTTCCACAACATAAGAACACACCAAGTCCTGACGAAAACCCCTGACTGCTGACAGAGTTGGAAACGCGTTGACAACAGCGTCTGGGAAAAGCAAACCCTATTGGCTCAGGAGAAGGCTTAATTAATTCCCTCCATAAGCCACTGTCAACCAAATTCATGGGATACCCAGAGCTCTGCATATAGGCAGGAGTATGAATAGTGGTAGTAAGCTGCGACTAGTTACTCCGCCTTGATGCTGTTTTTCATTTATGGACTGGTGCTTTATTTACCCCTTTGTGTTTGGTAATTGTCCTTTTGATTATACACAACTTATATTATACACATTTGCAAATACTGTTTCCTATTTAATTGTGTTTCCTATGTTGAAAAATGTCATCAGTTTGTGTTGTCCATAATGTTTGACATGAATTGAATGTTGTCGCATTTACGGAATAACCCAAAAATTGTGAAATAAATCACAAAAACCTATGAATTTATTCCATTGGCTCTTCTCTTGATTAAACTTTAAATAGTAGCTACTGGATACATCCAGAGATGGCAGAGTCCATTCTCGTCCTCTGGGCCTTTTTTTGACACTTATTGAGTATTGTCCGCCATTCTGTCCTCCAGTAATGCGGGAAGTATTCCCCCCCCCGTTCAGTTCCCACTGCAGGTACCATTGGGGCAGGTGTTTAGTCTGACCTGTGACATTCCCCTGCACTACGCATTACCTCCTGCACCCCAGATTCCTTGAGTCATGAAATTGCCTCAGGACCAGGCACTGGTGATGTTGATTGCCCCAGACTAACCGAATTTGTACGCAGACCTGCATTGCTTGTCTTTTCGTACTTCCTTTCTCTTCTGCCCAGGATGGACTTCCTCGTGCTGTTCAGAGCTTCCACATTCAATCTTTGAGATTGAGCAGGGACATCTAAGATCTTTAGCTTTCTACCAGTAGAGGTAGGTGTTATTCTGTCAACCAGCTGCCTCTCCCCAAAGGCAGCCTATGTGGGGCAGTTCATCTGTTTTGTTTCTTAGTATGTAGGGAAAGCAGTGATCCTCTGACGATGCCTCTTTCTGACGGTTGCACGTTTGTTAGACCAGCAAGGGTGTAAAGTGCGCACAGTTAAAGGTTATATTTCAGCTTTCATTTGTTTACTGGACTAGCCTTCTTTATCATGAATTATCTGAAGAGGCTGTTCTACAGGACCAACCACCTTGTTAACTCTTCTTCAGTGTGACCTGAGTTCTCATGATTCTCCGGTTTCTGATGTCAGTCAAATATCTTTATTCGGCTGACTTCCAGCCATAAAAGAATACATCATACAAATATTTAAAAACAAATAAAAATGTGATACAGACAATGTACAGTACACTTCAAGACAGTGGTAATTCATGAACAAAGTGTAATAGAGATAATTAAATTCATGTTTCTACGAAATAGCAACATGATCTAGAAACAGCATATAATAAACTTTGTGATAAACGCCCTGTCCCATGGACCATAAAATCCAGAAATAATTCATTAAAAAACGAACAAAAGAAATCATTTCACAACAATATTATGTAGACAGACAGCTGTAGCTATAGTAGACCTATATCTGTAGACCATTAATTAAATAAATTCATCATTTAAAAGCTGGAGATGATATAAAGCTGGCCAACACTTCCTGATTTTTGAATTTTTTAAAAAGGGGAATAATAAAATCGTGCCTTGGCTTGATATAAAGTTAACAGAAAAACAGGAAGTGAAGCGTGCTCTTAGTAGATTTGGAGTCACAAGGGCAAAGATCCAGTTTAGCATCACAATATGCTTTACGGGAATGAGATGCCAAACCTGAAACTAGTAAGATACAAACATTTAGTGAGACAGAAATAAAAGGAGAGATAAGGCTCGACAATCTAAGATCATTGCGTGATTAAGGCCTGGCTCCTCTTTTACAAAAATAGAATGCCACAGTAAAACGGGTGCAGTTTGGATATGAAAAGACAAAGGAGTCAAACCAAGTTTACTATGACAGGTGGTGGCAGGAAGACTACTGGGGACTGTTAGCAAACGTCTCATAAAGTTGTTCTCGGGTGCTTGAAGACCAGCCGGGTTACAGAAGCCCCGTACAAGGTGACAGAACACAAGTGGGCCTTATAAATATTAAGAATTGAATTGATCGGTCTTGAGCCTAGCTTCTTCGTGAACCTGAATACCGTCTCCAGGTTTTGATTAAAACTACTGACACTTGTTTCAACAAGATGGTGCCAAGTGCTTTTCTGGTCAAACGGGATTCCCAAGTACAAAAAAGTTAGGACATAGTACAGCCTTTCATTGTCAATAAAACATGATTTTAAAATGGGGGGAGATTTACCTGCCACCATAGTGTAGAACTTTGCTATGTTAGTCCTTAAACGAAATTCATTCATAAAGTTGTTAAACCTAGTCACAAGCTTCTGTAGGCCCACACTGGTTCTAGACATTAGAACACAGTCATCAGCATAAAGTAATGCCGGAAGATTTCTGGTACCTCTCATAGGGACATCCACATTTACTTGATTAATATATCTTTGTAGGTCATTTATGTAAAAACAAAATAAAAAAGGGACAAGGACACAGACTTGACGAATCCAACGGTTCATTTCAATGGGAGTTGTTAGTTCCCCACCCACTCCGTACCTGACCCTCCCAGTCACACCCTGATGCATCTGGGCTAAAAAATGGACTAAAGATGGGTCAATGCTCAAATCCAGCATTTTTTCCCCATAATTTCCCTCTCTGCACCCAGTCAAAAGCTGATGTCGGATCCATGAACCCGAGATAGAGAGATACGGCCTTGGCTATTATGTACTTGCTTATGACCAGGTGCAGATTTCGACAGTTCCCAGGCCCCTCCTAAACCCATATTGTACATCCGAAAACTTCCCACTTTCGGCTACCCAGGTCTCCAAACGTTCTAGTATGACCCTGCCCATCAGTTTACAAGTGCAAGCAATTAATGAGATATGCCGATAGCATTTTGGATCCGACCTGTTCCCTTCTTTAAAAATGGGGACTATAATCTCCGAGCCCCATGATTTGGGTGGGCCTTGGGGAGTTATATAGCTTAAAATGTTGGTCAACAGGGGGAGCCATAGGACTGGAGTGACCAATAACAAATCGGCAGGGACACCATTAGGGCCAGATGCCTTTCAAGATAAAGATACTTGTTCTCATAAATGAAGCTGGAGTGGTGTCTCTTTATTGTGAGTGCTTTACTGTGTCAGTGTGAGAGAGTGCTGCTCAACTACTTCACACATAGCCTCGGGCGTGCCTACCTGCCTCGCGCCAAGCTCCCCTGGAACTACTACCGGTCGTTAGTACACCCTTTGAGCGGGGAGGCATCAACATTGTCGGGGCCTATGGATCCGCCGACCTCTTCTGGACACCGGTTCATCCTCATTCTGGTGGACCACGCCACCTGGTACCCAGAGGCTATCCCTCTGAGGACCATCACTGCACCTGCGGTGGCGCAGGCCCTGATGGGGATTTTTACCTGAGTGGGTTTCCCCAAGGTCGTGGTGTCGGACAGGGGCACCAACTTTATGTCCGCCTATATGCAGGCCATGTGGAAGGAGTGTGGGGTGACTTACAAGTTCTCCACCCCTTACCATCCGCAGACCAACGGGCTTGTCGTGCGTTTTAATAAGACCCTGAAAGGAATGATCACAAGTCTGCCTGAAGACGTAAGGAAGAAGTGGGGCGTCCTCTTGCCCTGCCTGTTGTTTTCTTACCGAGAGGTGCCACAGAAGGGGGGTGGGCTTCAGCCCCTTCGACCTGCTGTACGGGCACCCGGTCAGAGGACCTCTCAGCCTGGTGAAGGAGGGGTGGGAGAAGTCTCCTAGGAGGCTTCCCCAAAATGTGGTGAGCTACATGTTGGCATTCCGCAACCAGACGGCGAAGCTGTGGAAGGAGGCATCTGACAACTTGGAGACCAGCGAGGCGGTCATGAAAGAGTGGTATGACCAGAATGCCCATCCGGTGGAACTGGATACTGGACAGAAGGTGTGAGTCATGGAGCCCAGAGAGCTTAGCGCCCTCCATGACCGGTGGACTGGCCCGTACGAGATACTGGAAAAGAAGGGCCAGACCACTTACTTGGTGGATCTTAGGACCCCAAGGCAACCCCACCGGGTGTTGTATGTCAACCGCCTCAAGCCGCACCATGAGAGGTCTGAGCTTACCCTCCTGATGGTGACTGATGGAAGCGAGGAGGAGGAGAGCGAGCCTCTTCCGGCATCCCAAGAGAACGATGGATCGGTGGAGGGAGTGGTTCTCTCCCAGTCCTTGACCCTATAGCAACAGAGGGACTGCCGCCAGGTATTGGAGCAGTACTCTTCCTTGTTCTCCCTCATTCCTGGGATCATCCACCTGTGTACCCATGACGTGGACACAGGAGACAGCCCCCCTGTCAAGACCAAGTCGTATAGGCTGTCAGATAAGGTGAAGACCAGCCTCCAGTGCGAGGTCACGAAGATGCTGGAGCTGGGAGTGATCGAACCGTCCAGCAGCCCCATGGCCAGTCCGGTGGTTTTGGTACCGAAAGCGACCCCACCGGGCACCACACCTGAACTTCGGTTCTGTGTGGACTATCGAGGACTTGACTCCGTGACCAAGACGGATGCTAATCCCATCCCCAGGGCAGATGAGTTCATTGACCTGCTGGAGGCCGCCCGATACTTAAGTACCTTTGACCTCACGTCAGGATACTGGCAGATCGCCCTGACGGAGGGAGCCAAGGAGAAGACTGCGTTCTCCACCCCCGAGGGCCACTTCCAATTTAGAGTGATGCCCTTTAGATTGAAAAACGCTCCTTTCAGCGGTTGGTAAACCAGGTGCTCTCTGGCCTAGAGACCTCCTCCGCTGCCTACCTGGATGACATAGCTGTCTTCAGCAGCAGCTGGGAGGACCATCTGGAGCATCTCCAGCCTGGGATCCCCCCAAAACCCAGACGGAGGTCAGGGCTTTCCTGGGCCTCACGGGTTACTACTGCCGATTTGTCAAGGGCTATGGCACCATTGTGGGCCCCTTGACGGAACTAACTTCCAAGAAACAACCAAGGAAAGTGATTTGGACTGAAGCTTGCCAGAAAGCTTTCGATTCCCTCAAGCAAGCTGTGTGCACTGTCCGGTGCTTAAGGCTCCAGACTTCAGTAAGGAATTTATTGTTCAAACGGACGCCTCCGAACATGATATTGGGGCAGTACTCTCGCAACTCAACGAGGAGGGCCTAGACCAGCCTGTGGCCTTCATATCTAGGAAGCTACTTCCCTGGGAATAACGGTGGAGTACTATCGAAAGAGAAGCTTCTGCGGTGATCTGGGCGGTCTGGGCCTTGAAGAAGCTGAGGCCATACCTCCTTGGCTCTCACTTCTGATTCAGACCGACCACCGGCCCCTTCGTTGGCTCATGCAAATGAGGGGCGAAAACCCTAAATTGTTGAGGTGGTCCATTTCCTCCAGGGTATGGACTTCAGGGTGGAATACCGACCTGGAGTAGACCACGCCAATGCTGACGGTCTCTCTAGGTTCTTCCGCCTTAGTGACGAGAACTCTCTAGAGGTTGGGTAGCTCTCCCCACTTTTGGCTGGGGGGGGACGCGTGTTAGACCTGTCAGTCCTAGGGTGGTCTTCCCCTACATTGTTTTCCTTTTTTGCCTCGCTATTGACTGTCATTTTTTGCTGGACATAGAACTCTGGGCTCCTTACCGCTGCTAATCAGCGCTGAGGTGCAGGTGCTCTCTCCTAACATGGTTGCCTTAGGCCCCTGCTACGGCGGTCAGGCCACTGTCCTATCTGCGCACTAGTAGTTGGAATAAGGCTGGGACTTAATGCTACTGTAACCTTGACCGTCCCGCCTCTTGTCACCATAGACAGCCACCCCAGAGTCCCCAGATTCTTCTAGAACCTTCCAAACCCCCCAACTTGCTGCCTTTTTGAAGGGTCACCTGACCTAGGGGTATAAAAGTAAAGGAGGCAACCTGATAAGTCAGTTACACCACTGGACCCGGGGATTCTCCGCTGGAGTGAAGGCTGCTGGGCTAGGGAGAGAGCTACACTTCTGAGGCTGACTGATCCCAGGAGCTGCTGCCCCAAGTTAACTGAGTTACCCTACCACCTACCTGCCTGATGACCTTGCCATGCGCGAGGGGAACCAGGGTCCCCATCTCCAGTGAAGTCTCTACACTAATTTGCACTCCTGTGACCAGACCCCTGCCTCGGGAGTTGCAAATATCCTTCAGGACTGTCATCACCTATGCCACTGTCATCTGACCTGGCAAGCGCCGTGTGGAAGAAGCGCTGTGAGGCTGGAAGCATAGCTGCTGCTGGGGGACCCCCCTGAGGTACTGTAAGGCGCTGTACAGGGGTGGGCGCGCTCTGTCCACGGAGCGCTAGGTGCCCCTGTTCGGCGCACTGCGGAAGGAAGGCACATGACGCCCAGATCGCCATCGCGGCCCCGCGCTGAGATCCCGAAGCGCTGCTGTGCCCAGAACCTCACCTTGAGCTTAGGCGCAGTGCTTAGGATCACAGACTCGGCCCCCTGAAGGGGAGAAGAGAAGCGCTGTGGCCGAAATCACCGCCGTGGCCCCAGCGGAGCTGGAGGAAGACGCGCTGTGGCCAAAATCACCGCCGCGGCCCCAGCGCTACTTGGAGAAGAACCATGGAGGCTGAGATCACCGCCGCGGCCCCCTGCATTGGAGCGAGGGCCACGGTTGCCGCCGAGGCTGCGCTGGAGCGCACGAAGGAGGGCGTCGCCTAGCAACCCCAGGAAGCCACGCCCAGATTGGCTGCCGAACGAGAAACCAACCCGGAGGCCCTGGTTCGCTTTAGGCACTCGCAAGAGGGGCTCCGAGGAGTGAGGGAGCCCCGGGATTCCTCCGACCAACTTCCTGGAGACAGAGAAGCAATCCGCCATCCCCCCGTCGTATGCCCGAGTGAAGGCAGAAGCGGGCTGACTGGGGTAGGGGCATCCTGTGCCTGCCAGAGCCGGCGCTGCTGCAGAGACTGAGTACCCCCCCCCGCAGTGACAGAGCGGTGAGTCGGGGAGCTTGGGGGCCTACGCCAACTCGGAGGCCCCGCCCTGGTTGCTGCAGGGATAGCCTCGGGGGCTCTTGGGGCCTGAATGCCTGGTAAAAGACACTCCGACACCAGTAATATCTGTCTAGGACATGCCCCCCTGCTGAAATGCCCTCTCTGAACCTGCATTGAATCTTTGCCTAGGAATAATCACTGGTATTGAGTATCCGCATAAGAAATGTTACCTGAATTTTATACCTGAATGAGCATTGTTACCTGTATTGCCTATCTAAATGAGCCTGATTACCTGTAGTGAATAGATGCTTAAGAATGTTCACCCGTGTTACATAGATGTGGAAGGGTGATCACCTGCATTGAGTCGTTGCTTAGGAATGGTGACCTGTATTGAATATTTGCAACAGAATTGTGCCTGCATTGACCTGAGGTTACCACAAGAAGAAGATAAAGATACTTGTTCTCATAAATGAAGCTGGAGTGGTGTCTCCTTATTGTGAGTGCTTTACTGTGTCAGTGTCGGAGTGTGCTGCACAAATAATTCACACATAGCCTCGGGCGTGCCTACCTGCCTCGCGCCAAGCTACCGTGTCGGAGTCAGTGGTCCCTGGGACCCCGGTTCTAACTATGTCCTTTCAACTTTATCTAGCGTAGGATAGGCTGGCTCTGAATTCCAATAATTTATAATGGGACAGCACTCACCATTGGCACTATATAATCTGGAGAAGTGTTGTACCCACGCATCAGGCTTAATTGTGGCGTAAATACTACTATTGTAGGAACTATGGAAAAAATTAGAGTTAACAGTTTTCCAGAAGGGGTCTTTATTTTGACATGCTTCATGCAGTTGTTCCCAGGCCTCTTATCTTATGTCCAGTTTACATTTCTCCACAGCCGTTAATATTTGTTTCGGAGATATTTTACCACTAAGTTATCCTGCGTTTTCCTTTCTCAGTGCCTTCACAAGGTTATTATGAGATTGTTAACAGTCACTGTTTAACCATTTACATTGCTTCCGGGGTCTTGGTCTGTTATTACTTCGTAAAGCAGCATTAATGGTCTGTTATCGCGGCAAAAACCTTTAACATGGCTGGTGGATTTATACTACACTCCAGACACATGAGAAGTTGTCTCGTATTGGTAGTCAGAATCCGTTGTAAAACAGAGTCTGAATCAACAGTAGCCCATTTGTGCAATAGGCCTTTATTTTTATTATGAGGCTGTAGATTGGTTTTCCCTGAAAAAGAGCCAGTTTGGGTCTCTAATAAGTGTTCAGTGGAAAGTGGTCACTAAAGCAAACCTTGAAGATAGAAAGAGCCACAGATTGGGGTTTAAAGTATTCGGAAACGGCAATGAAGTCGATAAGGGTACCTTGACCTCTGCCCGTAAAGGAAACATGATCTGGGCCTAGTGGTTAAATGAAATCTATTGTAAGAAAAAGAGAAAAGCTTGAGAGCAGCAAATTAAATATATTCTCACATGAGTTATGATAAAAGTGGCAGCCACCATCCTTGATCCCATCTAGTAAACTATATATAGACTGCTTTGATAGGGGACATAATTGACTATTTCTCTAAATCTTCAGCAATGGCGGTATTGTTGGGAACAACGTTATTATGATACAAATTGACAATGACCAACGTTAGATTAGATTCGGTTTAAAAAGAATATTAATAATTTGGAAATTGGTGAGTGAAGCTGGGTCTTTCCTATTCTGTCTGATAATGTTGTCGCTACCAAAGTTAAAAGGCCACCCTTAATATGGCCACGCAGAGCTGCACTAGCCAGAGTGTGTATGGAAGCATAACCGTTATATAAACTGTCTCTATCGTCCAGGTTTCTTGGAGACATATGAAGCTATAATCTTTAATGAAATCATGCTATGATTCAGACTTCAACTTGTTTGACAAGCATGCAATATAACAGAACAAGCCTCCATGAACTATTGTAAACAAGAGGAGCTCCCTCGTTACTTGTGTGAGCAGTTATCTTGCAATCATCCTGGGTCTTCTGGGCTATGTTTAGAGACCACATATATTGGGCCTTCTCATCTGGTAAGATATTATTAGATTCCACCAATGACTGATTTACCAAATCGGAGAGGACAGGGCTGCCTACATGTGCCGGACTATTAGTCACTGACAGGACAGCTCCGCCGGTGCCACCCTCCGCGTCTATCATGCCTAAGTCACAATCCACAATCGTTACAGTTCCCCAAGCCCTATAATGCAGTCAGTCCACGTAATCCGAAGGAGGAAAACAATTAACAGTTGGTATAACAAAATTATGCGGAGCATTGCAAGTTATATGATGTGACCTCAGCTCTACAAGTGAAATTGTTAAAAAAAATATCCAAGGGGAACTGCCACAATAGGGCCACTGGCATTTCTGATCCAAGAGAGCTTATCCATAATGTAGTGAACCAATGACATGTTTTTAAAGTTAACAACACAATCACCTAGATCCGTTTTAGCTTATGTGCCCACCCATGATACTCGTTCAACATTATTTATGTTCCTGAATAAATCTTCACTGTTTGACCAGCCCTTGGCTTTTGCTAGCCAGTGTTCAGTTTTATTTCTTAACTGAAGCAAGTCTTCCACCTTATTAGGTGACAGAGGTGGAACATTCTTAAGGGCTATTACTAGCAGAGTTGCTTCCGGGGGAAGGTGAAGGATTTTATCATGATTTTTCATTGATGTAACATGGCGATTGACAACTGATTCAGAGGCTCCGTCATCGTTTACCTCAGTTAGAGTTGTTGATTGGCCTCCACCAGCCACTGGTACAGCATGTGCTTGAGTTTGAGAAGAGCAATGTAAAGTATTTGTGTTAGTGGATAAAGTGTTAGTACGGTGGCCAGGTGCCGGGTCCAAATCAGGGAAAACTGACCTCCGGGGGGACAAAGCGGTGCGACGCATGGGCAAAGAGTCAAAGTCTGTTGCATTGTTGGTCCCAGTGGTTAAATTAGAGAGACTAGAACCGATCAATTTTTCCAATGAGGTGTCAATACTATTAAGGATACTTAAAAAAGGGTCAAGAAGGGATTTCACCTCTGTTTCTAGAGAACTAATAAACTGTGCATGCGACTGCGTCCCCATTGTCCTTAGAACCCGAGACAGCGTCCAAATTAGAATCCCTTGCAAAGTTTTTTCCGTGTTACAGATGGCAATATCTCTCACTTTGACTTGCTGCATGCCTTTGCCTTTTTGGGAGGGGGGGGGGGGGGGCATAAGATGTCCAGAGAGCAACCTTGATGAGTAGTGTTAGAAACTTTAGGGCCATTAGGTTTTATGGCAGCCGTGGGTGAGTTAGAGCCCCTGGGATGCTGACTGTGATGGGCTAACTGATTCTGCCAGTGAACTTGTATGTAGAGCCCGCTTTGTAGCCCCCAGTCTCTCCTCCACACATTCGATCTTACTATTAATAGCCCCCATGGCAGAAGGGAGAAAGCTAGTGATGGTGGAAGTTAGTGGATGGTCCTTAGCAGGTGGCAGAGTTAATTTTCGTTTCCCCATCCTCTTACCTGTAGTAGCAAGTATCCCACCAGGGGACGAGGCTTTATCACCAAGCCAAGAGACAGGACCCAGCCTCGGATGGGCCGCGCACGACCCCGAGCTGCCTTAAATGCGCCTCCTGGTGCAGTGACAGTGGCGGCTCCGGCCCCTGGGAATTGTGGGGAATGGAGTCCCAGGGTGTCTCCAACAGTAAAGAGCCTCTGTGCGGTGCATTATTATTATTATTAAAGAATGAGGGGCTCCTTATCACAGATATTACTGTACTGACTAAATCCTAAATGATATTGCAATTAAACACATGTAAAACAACAACAGATAAAGCAGCCGGTGCGTAACACGGTTCAGCCAAACCGAGTTTTATTTAACCAAATAAAAGGCAATTAGCAAAACTTTTACAACACTGTGTTGAGTGAATATAGTAGCAGAAGACCCCAGATGTGTAAACAAACCAAAAGATGAGAAACCGTGACATAAATCAGAAGCAAAAACAGGTAGTTGGTTGACACAATTATGAGACAGCAGTTTCTCTTGGGGACAACTCGTGGATACAAAAAAACATTAATTGTATCTGCAAATAGTGTAAACGTTGTCTGTATATATTCTCTCATATTCTAATATTTCTCATTCTAGTGGCTTCAGACTGGCATGGAGAGTTTGGTATTCGAGCTTCTGCAGCTGAGAATCCATCCTCCGATCAGGCTGCCCCTTCGGGAGGATCTTGTGTTGCAGTGAGTTGGGGAGGGCCCTACACCTGAACCCGTCAACCCTCTGCTTTCTTGGGTGGAGATTGAGCGGCGGTAGTTGATAGCATTTGACCTTCTTCCCAAAGTATGTGTAGTTATTCTGGCAGTCAGGTGTCTCTACTAAGTCGATATACGCCTGCTTATGGCAAACATTTTGTAAATATTGTACAGAATGGTCTATTGACCCTCTGCCTCCCTTTTAGACATCCTCCTTTTCACCCTAACTGTTGCCCAGCAGGGCTCTGCTCTGGGCACTCTAATGGGTTACCTTATGGCCCTTTCTGCAATTCTACAGTTACCAGACCAACCGTCACTAACCAAGTCTCCTATTGTAAATACATTTCTGAAGGGGCTTACACATTTGTTTACCCTCTCACCTTTTGCATTTCCCCACTTGGAACCATAACGTGGTCCTCACTTATCTAATGTGTGTACCTTTTGAGCTACTGCACACTTGCCCCCCTCTGGCTATTCACCATCAAGACATCCTTTTTAGTGGCAATAACTTCTGCCAGGAGGGTGAGACAGTGGCAGGCATTGTCGTCTAAGCCTCCTTACCTGACCATCTTCCCATACAACGTAGGCCTCAGACTTCACACTACCAGAGGTAAGGCAGCCATCACGGCTCTCCAGCATGGTGTCCCAGTCCTTGATGTCTGCAAAGAGCTAAGTGGGCACCCCTGCACACGTTTGCCAAGCATTATTGCCTGGACAGTCGGGTTCATAGGTCAGGCCTTTTTGGCCGTTTGGTCCTACAAGACTTTCTAGTTTAAACTTTTCCGCAGTCTCTCCTCCGGAGATGGTATTACATGGGTATCTGTTCACAGGTAAGGAATCTGTACCTTGATGTCTCTATCAGATGGACAAGTTAGTTACCTTTAGTAATGCCTTATCTGGTAAAGACATTATCTAGCCGCAGATTCCTTAGCGGCCTACCCATCCTCCCGGCACTGCGGATCAGTTCTTCATGTCAGGGTTTCCCCCTCAGGGCCCTAGATGTCTAAACACACAATTTTCAGTCAACTTCATGGCTCCATGCTTCTGGCGTGAAACATTGTGAAAAGTACTGACGTCAGCGCGCTGAGGTGGCGCCTAAATAGACAATAATGACGTCACGACGACTGAGATGATGACATCACGCGGAATTGACCGACACCACCAGGGGTACTGCTAAAGAAAAATCTTCCGGATCCAGTCTGACACCTAGGAAGTTCACAGGTAAAGAATCTGCATCTAGATCACGTCTCTATCAGATAAGGCATTACCGAAGGTAAGTAACTTGTCCAGTAACACCCCTGGTAGCTTAACAAGCAGATCTACAAGATGGCAAAAGAACCTACATTGGCATTTATGGTTGATGAAATCTATTGTAGCAGTACTCTCAAAGTTGGAGGAGCATCCAAACACCAGCAGTAATTCCTATTTAGAAGAAAGCCAAGTTTTATACTTTCTTAAGAAAATCCAGAATAAGACAGTTCTCTTCCAGCGGATCCTCATCAATAGCGCCAAGTCCCGCACATGCTTGGGGATCCAATAGCACTTCTTAAAAAGATGTGTGTATACATATATGTATATATAACCTAGTGGTTGACACCACTAGGTAGTTATTGTTAGGCCTGCTCTTCCATAGACAGAGCGTTTTTTTGGTTTCCTAATAACTTTGGCCCGTTTTGATGAATCTTCATGAAACTTTCCAAAATAAAAGTTCATGCAACTCAGCTCCTTACTGGAAAGTTTCAGGGTGACATGTCAAGCAGGGGCGGAGTAAAAAAAAGTTGGAGGGGGTTGTAGGAAAGTGCCTCTTTTTGCATGGTTACCCACCACTTTTTGCCTAACATCAGATGCAACCTGACTTGATGTGCCCTGGGTCCCTGCCAATCGGGCACCCAGGGTATGTGTTTGTTCCCCCAAAACTGTACCTTTGTACCCACAATTGGCACATCCCTGGCCACAGGTAAGCCCCTTGTAAAAGGCACCATGGCTACAAAGGGCACTGTGACCAGGGAAGGCCTCAGTGAGCTGCAGCTTCTATTGTGCCACCCATAGAGGCTCTGTACCACAACACCCACACACTGCCCTTGCAGGCTAAGAAAGTGAAGAGTTGACTTGGCACACATTCCTGTGTGCCATGCCTGCAATCCACTGCCTGTGGCCTAGGTAAGTCACCCTTTTGGCAGGGTGCACTAAACCACAGGTGAGGGTGCAGTTGCACAAACCCTGTATTCCTATACTGTCTTAAGTCCATTCTTAGACATTGTAAGTTTAGTAAAGCCATAAAGAGTATATGGTCTGGGAGTTGGTCATTACAAACTCCACAGCTCCATAATGGCTTTACTAAAACTTGAGAAGTTTGGTAGCGAACTTCTCAGCACATTAAACGCACACTGATGCCACTGTGGGATTTAATGTAAAATGCACTGCTATGTTGTGGTTCCTGAAAGGCTGCCCACCATTTGCCACAACCAGACAGGTTTTCAGACCCCTGGGAAAAGAGCCTCCGCTCTCTGGGTCCAGAAAGAAAGCCCATCCTGGACAGAGGTGTCATGCCTGCTCTCCCAGGACAGGCTGGGTATACGAGAGGGGATGCTTCACAGACCTGCCGCCTTTTAGAGCTGTCCCTGCCTTTTGCTGTCCTAAGCAACTGGCTCCCACCGGTTCTGCCTCCTACTTTGGGTGAGAGAATTGGCGGGAAACCCAAGCTAGGAGGAGAGGTGTGGCCACCTTAGCCAACCCCACCCCTCAGGCGAGATGAAGCACACATCTCAGTCCCCTCCATCTTGAAGATGAGGAGACCCAACCAATCGGGAAGCGGCTCATGCCCACCTCCCACTGGAGGGTGGCAATATAGGCTCTGTACCCATCCCAAGGAAGGGACCCATTGGTCCCGACCTGAACACCCTTTCTAATGCTCCTAAATCTAGCGTTTAGGGGCCACCCTGAACCTTGCCTCCTCAGATTCGAAGAAGAAAGACCGAAAAGCTGTGCTGACCCAGGAAGAAGAGGACACCTGCTTTGGCCCCAGCCCTACCGGCCTGTGCCGCCTCCAACCTGCCAACAGTAAATAACCCAGCGTGTCCAGCAGCCCCCCAGAGCCTGGAGGACCTGCCCTGCACTGACCTTACAGACTCTGTCTCCTGTGAGCAGCGGATGTGCTCAACAAAGACTCCAAGACCAGATTCCGGCGACTTCCCTCAAGACGACACCTGCATCCTCAACTTGAATGGTCCCCGCAATATGAGCTGGTAAGAAAGCCAGAAGACACCCCTGCACCCAACACCCCATGGGCTTGGGTGGCCCAACTGACAGTGTCCAGGCATCCCCCAAGAGTTCAACTTACCTCTCAGCACTCCTCCCTGCTCCAGCCTGCAGCAACTTTACCAAATCAAAGGTCTCCATTGAGAATCACAGGGTCCCCGATGACTCCTTGGCACCTTGCTGCCCCTATGCTGTTGGTGGTGAAGTTACTGTGCTGATTGTTGACCCCTGCAGTGCTGACCTTAACCCCAGGAGTTTTGCTCCCACACCTGAGTGGCCTGTTCTTGAGCAGTCTCCAATCGAAGGCCCCCTTAGCCCCATTGGCTAACATTGGGCCCCTGCACTCTGTTGCCACAGTGCCGCTGTTGGTGCAACTCAAGTGCCTATCTAGACATTGGGAAACCTTGGTCTTCACCCCCAAAACTCCCACTTGTAAGATAACCTTTTTACTCCAATAAGAACTCATGTTATAAGGTTGAACTGTTGTTTTGTATGGGAAAAACAGTAAATATAACTCAAGCAAAGAAAAGCCGTACCTTATATTGTGAGATCCTTATGTGTGGTATCTAGGTATACCACCCCCGTACTCAAAGTAATCTAAAAGTAACTGAAATATTTTCCAAAAGTAATTATTGTGTAATTTAACCTGCTTTTTGAATCAATACAAACCTGTAACTTGCAAATTCAACCACAACTGCATTTCCTTGTAAATTTCTGCATTTGAGAGTATATCTTACTTAACCTGTGCCAAGTCCTGCTTGGTTGGACAAGTAAAACATACCTTTTTTTTATACTTACCCGATTGGTATGGATTCAGTGTGTGCCATCAGTCTTGATTGCGTGAATACAATAAATGCTTAACACCCCCTCTGGATAAGCCTAACTGCTCACTCACACTACCACAAAGAGAGCTGTTAGTACTTACCTAATTTAGCCTCTGTTATACAGCTGGGGACTCCCTGTACTCTGTGCACACTACACCTTACTTTGGTATAGTATCCTGCTTCCTACAAGGGGTCTTAAAACCATTTTTCATAAACTTTTTTAAAACAGGTTGGAGCAAAAAACGCAGAGCGAAATTACACCAAACTTGGCAGAAAGCTACACCTTGGTCTGCAGACTGCTTATTGTGTGATTTGGTGTAAATCCGTTCAGTAGTTTGAGATATTAAGGGTAAAAAATAATCATATTTTTTAGCAGTTGGCTCGCGATAGTCCCACTGGCATCCTCCTGTGAGAGCGTAAAATCAAAAATGGATGCCTGTGATTGGTCTAGAGGCCAAATTTTCCCCACAAGTGCTCTCATTGGCCGTTGGAATGCTAAAAAAAATGAAACGGCTGCCATTACTGTTTACTCTGAAAAATTTGAGGTGTTGTTGAAATATGGTACAAAAGCTATAAGGGGCAAGCAGAAAGGCATGTTGTCCCCCTAGATTTAGAGAGAAGGTGTCTAAGGGATAACTACTGTGAAGATAATAAATGTATATTGCTTTTGAACTAATTTTTACGATCTCTCAGGACTCACAGGATCATGAATAGTAAAAAGGAGTAGATAAGCTTTCAATACACTCCATTAGCAATGTATAATGTGCTCCTTTTTTAGAGGAAATGTGTAAGAGAAGTACTGTGATGATTAGAAGGTTAAATGTTACGATCTCACTGTATTGCGAAAAGTATGAAACCGTAGGTGATGTTTGAATATACTCTGCTATGTATACTTGTTACTGTATGAAGCAATCATACTGGAGATGTTTATCAGACTCTACTATTTAAGCTCATTGGTTGGAGTTGGAGAAGACTTGAGTAGAGGTAAGGCTCAACCACAAACCCTACTATAAACACCTGTCATCAGAGCGAGGTCTGAAAGGAGAGGCCAGTCTCTCTATACAACCCGCTATGCATGCCCATTAGGGCGTGGCCAAGCAACCAAGATGGCAGACACGTTTTGATCTGGCTCCGCGCCCGATCCCCCCATTATCGTGCCCATCATCACGCCAAATCCATTGGGGCAGACCTGCAGGCGCAGATGGCGCAGCTGAATATCTGCTGAGCCCAGCGGTGAACTCTCGAGATTGTGGGCCCTTCTGACAGCCGAGATTGCAGAGATTCGGTGTTCCCCACATGAGGACCTGAGACCAGGCCAGCACCTTTTACATGCTCCGGCCCGCTTGGCAGGCATTGAGACCAGATCGTGTCCCTGGGTGAGCCATCTGCAGGAGCAGAGACGGAGGTTTGCGCCCTGTCTGAGAAACGGGGGTGCCTGAGAGACGGTGGGCACCCCCTACACCCAAGCGCATTTGAGGACATGCTACGAACCTCGGTGAACCGCCCTGCGCTGAGGAGCGGATCTAGAGTGGACACGAGAAGACAGTCGAAGAGTGACGTGGTTTCAGGCTTAAGTCTTGTCCCACGATGAATCTGAGGACACACCCACAGGTAAGCCCTTTTATATCCTAAGAAAGGGGTTAGGACGACTCAGGGTTCCCTCCCAGAGGAGGGGCTGGACAGAGGGGAAAATAGAATCCCAAGTCCTTTGTCCAGTTTGGTTCCCAGGACTGGTTCTAACTGGAGTATGCAAGGAGGGCACCAAATGTGCCCTGCAAAGCAGTCTGGTGGTGCTAGCAAGCGCCCCCACCCCAGACCAATCTACTACGTTCTGTCTGGGAGGTGGTCACAGCTCCCTATGACAGGAAACCTATTGTTCTACTTCCCCTACTCAAGCTCAGCTCAGCAGCAGGAGGGCAGAATCGTGTCTGTGGTTTGTAGCAGAACTAGCTAGCTGTTAGACCCTGGAAGGCTGGTACCAGGAATACAGGGGAGCCGCAGGACATGTGATCCTACATCCAACACTGGAATCTGTTGGGGTATGATTTCAACATATTTGATAGGCTGGTACCAGGAATGCAGGGTGGTCCCAAGACATGTGATCCTACATCCAACACTGGAATCTTTTGGGGTATGATTTCAACATATTTGATACCAAACATGACTGGGTTTGCTGCAGTCACTATGTAGTTAGACATCTTGTAATGACTGATATCCACTATATGTATTAAAATAGCTGACTACACTTACAAAGCCTGGAGAAATGACTCCAGGGTTGTTTGTAGGGGTGTCTTGCTCATGCAGGGGCACCCTCACACTTATAACCAAGCACCCTGCCCTCAGGACTGAAGATTCTGCCATAGGGGTAAATGATAGGTTTTAAGTATAGTTACCCTAGATATAAGGAAACATATCTGTCATGAGAGGTGCAAGCACTAACACACACAGGGCGTAATGATAGGCCTGTAGTCACAGTTTAAGTGGACTCCTGTGGGTGGCACAATACATGCTGCAGCTCACAAGAGACCCCTTGTGGACCTATGCCCTGGGTACCTTAGCACCATATACTAGGGACTTACAAGGGTACACCAGTAGCCAATAACGTATGTACACAAGTACTTACCACAGTCAATTTAGTGAGAAAGCAGTGACCGGGGTCCGGAAAAACAGGATCCCAATCAAACTAGTAAAAAACATACTGACACCAAGCAAAAGGTGGGGGTAACCATGAAAGCAGATCCTACTTTGCTACATGGTGTATGCACAGTTAGAGTTGCAAAATGTTGTAGTTCTATGTTTTTGTCATGGGTGAAAAGCATTTCTAGAAACTGTAAGAATAAAGATTTTTGAGTTTGTATTAATCATTTTAACACCCTGTTGCTTATTTACATCCTTGTTAAATTCGCTATTGCATCCTTATCAAAACATACTAGGTGCAAGGGTATGCCCCAACTCCCCCATTGAAATATTAGGCGATGATGTTAATAAATATGAAGATTGGAAACCTAGCTATGGTACTCTAGAAGTACATGAAAATGTATGGACCAGGAAGTGAATAGTTTGATGAGCATTGAAATGTCTTAGGTTGTGTTAATAAAATAAAGGACTCGTGAGGGATGGACTGTGGATGGAAAATGTATATCTGAATTAGTGTAACTGCAATGGCTGCAATCCTGTTTTCTCCCACGCACTAACTGTCAATGATGTTTTGAGCCTTTCTTTCACTTCTTGGCTCCGAAGACAAGAAAGTACTGATTAACTTGTTCAGCCGAAAGACTTTAAATTCTGATTACATTTAGGAAGGTTGTCTTCTTCCTTTATCATGATCTCAAACCCCGGCACCTGGGTAATCCCTTTGGTTTAGGATTCCTCCAAAAAGTCTGTACTTGAAATCTTATATTTGTGTCTAGCCTCTGTCTACGGAGTTTGCTTATTCTGTTATTAATAAACCTTTTCAGACCTTTATTGGTATGTGTGCAGCCTTTCTTTAACAGCTTTTTTGTTATTTTCATTCTTTAGAAAAGTGTCCTTTCTCATCCAGGGGATACTCATCATTAGTCATAATCTATGAATAATCCCGGCCCATGTGCGAGATCCCGGAGCATATAGAAAATACATATATATACAATGAACTTTTTCAAACAGAGTAAAAAACAAATGGACTACATTAAATATAAAATGTGTTATAAATATATCTTTTTCTCAATGTTAGTACAGATCGAGAAATAATGTGAAGTCTCTTTACTCTGTTTATGATTAAGTGAACCGGAACTAGAATTCATGAACCGGATATAGTACTGCTCGAACAAGCTGCACTTTGTAACTCAGTCGAAAAAGGAGCCAACGCCGAAACGCGTCCTGGTGTTACTGCTGTTTTTCTCGAATTATGGAATAAATTAATTGCATCGAGAAACCTTGCTGTGTGCGATCCCCTTCATTCACAGAGTGGAGTTTTTTGGAGCTGAATATATACATATATATGCATATGTGAGAACATATACATGCAGCCTAAAACGTTTCAAACATGGCAAAAATGCTGAAATTACATAGGTTTGCATTGTAGTACCCCTAACCCATAAGGAAAAAAGGAAGCACTAAACCAATTGTCTTACAACAATGCTTTATTGCCATAAAGCAAACTTGAAATTGCAGGCATTTGCCTGTAGGCTGCAGCAGAGTACTAAAAAACAAAGAAAACTGACACCTTGCCTTTAAGGCGTTAAGAGTAGGGGGACCGTGCCTTTAAGACCTGTAGGAGACCCCCTGCTCCCATGATGCACCACAGGTGACAGTTAGGTCAGTTCTTTTTTCCGGCTCCTTCTATGAGGATCCTGGAGCTTGAGCTCTTCAGTTTTTTGACTGAAAGTGATTTTCTTCAGATTTTCTCAGAAAACTCGACATTTTCTGACTCCTTAAGGCTTATTCTGCTGGTTTTTTGGTTTACCACTAATTTTTTCCAGTCAGAATGCCTGCTTTATTCAGGAACTGCCCTTCCTGTGGCAATAAGATGGCACTGGCAGATCCACACTCTGTGTGTATTGTGTGTCTTCCAACCTCACACAATCCTGACCAGTGCCCCCACTGCCAGAAATTTTCCAGGCGGACTCTGCGTGACAGAGAGCGCATAAAGCTTCATGCACAGCTGGAGAAGGAAAGAAGCCGTCATGGAGGCGACCATGGAGTTTTCTTCAGCCAAACAACACCGAAAACGGCGACATACCACCTCTCCTGAGTCCAGGAAGAAGAAGGTTCCAGGAGATTCGCCGTCCACGTCAAAGTCGCCGTCGAAAAGACCCAGACATTCTTCGGCGTCAAGAGACGAATCACCATCTCGACGTCGAGATTCTCCGCCGCATGCAAGTAAGTCGGCGCCGAGGCACAGCACTTCGGGCTCGAAGGCTGTTGGTCCTATGAGACCTGGAAAGTCTCCGTCGAGGCTTCCGTTGACGTCGAGACACTCTCCGCCATCCTCAAGGGGGTCGGCGCAGAGAGTTACGATGGTGAACATCTCGCCACAAGTGGGCTTGTCGGCGTCGAGAGCTTCGTCGAAGTCCCGTTGATGAATACAGGCCCCAGCTAGGCCCGCAGGACACAAGGGTTCGCTCTCCTGCAATGGAATCTATAAGGAAGTTGGCACGGAAACTGCAAAGTACAAAGACAGCATTTATTAACCCTTAAGGGTGGTCCTACAATCCACACAACACTCTTCAGTATTGCATAGAGTAGCACAAAGAACTTACGTACATGGTCCCCTTTTATACACAATAGAGGGGTTCATAAGTGGGTGGATACAACATGAGGCCGAAGAACATTACCATTTATGGTCATTTTTGGTACTGAATCAATATGTGGGCGGAGCTAACACACTCCTTGAGCCCGCGAAAACATGGTCAAGCAGGGTTAAGTGATAACAGATGTGGTCAAGTCTGGGCATGTGCCAGATGGACAAAGGAGCTATTTATAGACTGTTACTAGGCAGATTACAAGAGCAACTAACACAGAGGTTGGACTCTTCTCGTGGGGAACACGTGGAAGCATGACAATACAAAATGGAGTCCGAACTCCGGTCAACATAACAGAGAAAACATGACCTAAAGTAAGGGAATTAATGTCTTTAGTAAATGCTTAATCACATCGTTGTTTCAATTTACGACAGACGACCCTTTCAGCATTTACTGAAGACATCCGGTTTGTTAGGATAATCATCATATATGTCAATTGTCATCATTTCTTCGACCTCTTTAGCTAAACGTTTCTGATGAGCCACATTGGCAATAGCTTTCTTATCGGGGATACAAAATGATACACATACAGAACAGAGAAAGGGACCACACTGAACACAGATACAGCACGAGAACAGAACTGCTACAATAATACAGAGACCAGTTAAAACCTTCCATCCCCAGGCAGTAATTAACGCCCAAAACCATCCAGAAAAGGACCAAGTGCCGTTTTCTGTATGGATTTCAGCTGCAATTTTATGCAGTTTATTGATGGCATTATAAACTGATGGCGTATGATCAGGGATAAACACACAACAGCTACTTCCAATAATTTTACATGCTCCTCCTCTGTCAGCTAGCATAACGTCTAATACCATACGATTCTGCAATGCAACAATTCTAGTAATTTGCAATTCCTCCATAAGATTCCCAAGAGCAGCAGCAGTCTGATTTGTCACAGCCTCTACCACTCTTGTTAATCTTCGGATCTTCCTACTGTTCAGGGCAGCTCCAACAAAGAAAAACAGTCCTAAATTAAAATCAATATACTGTTGCAGACTGGTATCAGTCTGATCTACATCATCAATTGATAAAGTACGTTTATACCTATTTACAGTCACATTATTCAATAATTTCAGATCCTTATGATAAGATGCGGGTGCTAGGAATACAGGAGGTAATAGGAATGATACATAGCATACCCCAGACCACCCAGCCGGCAGACGGTAATAACCTTTATTTCCACACACAAAGTACGTATTATGGGAGGCTAAAAAGGTACTATTGTTCAACCCATCAATGTTCAGAACAGTAATACAATCACTAACACCAACAGGAATAAAACCCACACTCTGGACACACAGGTCCGCTTGAGCTTGTGCTACTTGAATCACAAATTTGTCCTTTCCCACAGTGTCTCTTGTGTTCGTGAAGATGTAGGGAATGGATTCATTGTCTGGTCGGTACTCTTCCCACTCCCAAATTGTCCCATTCGCTTGCGGATACCCATTCTTATCTTGGTGACATTCTTTATTGAGTCTGAAGAGCAATCGTCCCACTGTCGGTTTCCGAGTGGCAAAAAGCAAAGTATACCATGCTCTACAAGAGCCATTATGAGAGAAAGGAAGTGGTATAAATGGCGTTCCTCCTTTCTTCTGATGGGCTGGCATCATCCCACATATCCAACAGTTCGTAGCGTTCGTAGCAACGTGGGTATGATGCAGCATCTGGATGAAAGTGTTGTTCAAGTAAGACTGTCGATGCTTTAACTCTTGATACGGTAATGTATAAAAGTAGTGCTCCTCAGGCACCGGAGTTGTCAACACAAGTATTTTCCGAGCGGGAGTTACATCCTCCACAAACCATGTGGTTATCCCAACAATGGCTACTGTCACCATGAACCCTAATGCACAAAGGATTTTCTTTTTCTCCATGTCAAAAATAAAACCCAATATCTTCCTGAAACTAAAAGTCTGTCAGAACTCTTCCCCTTGGGCAGCCGTCGATTTCTTCACCAGCGGGCCAAGACGGGTGTCGCTACACTAATGCAGGGCTGATCCCCCCCCCTTGCCTCATCGGCTCTCCGTTTCACTAACCCAAGGGCCGTTCTGACAGTATGTCCCGGTACTGGAGAACTCACTTCCTTGGCCGGAGATGATATCGCCTTCCTCCAGGAGTTGCGTGGTCCGGAAAGAGCTCCTCAGTGGCGTTTGGCTCCGCAGCACGGCCTGTCTCTGCAGCCAAGATTTCTCGTTGATCGGTCAGCACGGCAGGTTCCACCAATCCGGGCGGCACCTTCCTACAGTGCAGGGAATGGATCCAATTCTTTCTGTTGGAGACTCGCACAGCCGTCCTCGTTGCGAGGAGGACCTGCTCAGGACCCACCCATCTCGGTTCCAAGCTGTTTGTTCTGTCAAAGGTTTTCACCATCACATGGTCACCAGGTCGGAGACCATGTCCTTCACCGGTGGACCGATCAGGGAGCGCCTCTCGGACCTGTTGATGAATAGAAACCAAGTTGTCCGTTAACTGTGCCAGATAATCGTTCATCATTACACAAGGTACATCATACACAGCTTTAGGTTTTGGTGGACCCCAAATATTCATTGGGCGTCCAAAGACAATCTCATACGGTGTAAGGCCAGTTCGAGAGTGTGGTACCGATCTAATTGACAATAACGCCAGCGGTAGAGCATCTGGCCAAGTCAAAGACGTTGAAGCTTGAATTTTAGCGATCTTGAGCTTCAGTGTACCATTATACTTCTCGACTAGTCCCGCAGACTGAGGGTGGAATACCGCGTGAAACTTCTGGGTGATGCCCAGGCCCTTCAAGACATACTTTATAACATCCGCTACAAAGTGAGGCCCATTATCACTCCACAGAAGTCTACAGACGCCATATCGAGGGAAGAACTCTTTCAGCAGCAGCTTCGCAGTAGTCATTGCAGTATTGTCTTTCGTAGGGTAGGCCTCAACCCATTTGCTAAAGGCACACACCACTACTAGGACATACTTCAAATTGTTACAACGCTCGAGCTGGATGTAATCCATCTGCAAAACCTCAAAGGGTGCAGTAGGCGTTACGAATCCTCCTGCTGGGGTCCGAGTCCCCTTTCCTGGGTTGTACCGCAGGCAAATCATACAGGTCTGTACCACCCTCTTTGCCGTGCTAGCAATCTCTGGATGCTCCCAAACTTGGGTAAGCAATTTTACAATTGCGGAAGCTCCAACATGTGCTAGCCCATGTGCCATCTGAACCATAGGTTGTACAAAAGCTGTGGGTAATTTCCATCGATCCATCTGCTTATTTCTCCAGCAACCCTCATCATCCAATTCTCCCTCACTGGACCATTGCTCCCGTTCTTTGTCAGAAGCGGTCCTCTGTATTTCTCGCACTTCTTCCTTCGCATCATGCCATCTTTCTACTTGTGACTTCACTACATACATGGCAGTAGTACCGGGCTGCATCGCAGTCTCCCGCGCCACTCGGTCTGCTAACGCATTCCCTTCTCCAATTCTATCAACTACTTTCCTATGGGCGCTACATTCAACAATGGCAATTTTCTTCGGATATGTCAATGCAGTTAAAAGGTTATGAACTAACTCCCCATGCATTATTTGTACTCCATGCGACGTTAAAAACCCTCTCTCCTTCCAGAGTAGGCCGAAGTCATGCGCTACTCCGAAGGCATAGCGGCTATCTGTATAAACATTCACACATAATCCTGTACTGAGCTCACATGCTCGTGTTAATGCTATCAGTTCCGCTGCTTGAGCTGATTTCTGTGGTATGCGTGCAGTCTCCACTATCGTTTGCAACGTGGTAATTGCATACGCTGCTGAAGTCGTACCATCTGGTAACTTCAGACATGATCCGTCCACCCACAGTTCTCCATCTACATCTGGAAAGGGCGTATCCTGGAGATCAATACGACCCTTTGTTTGTTCCTCAGTCACGAGAATACAATCATGTGCTCTCCGCGCCTCAGGCTGGGTTTCGGGGTATGGCAACAATGTTGCCGGGTTTAACGTTACGCACCTTTTCAACGTAATATGAGGAGCCAAAAGCGTCAACTCATATCCCGTTAAGCGGGCACTGGTCAAATGCTGCGTCTTTGTTTGATTAAGCAGGGCATCGACAGCATGGGGGACTAATACCAACAACTTATGAGATAACACAATTCCCTCACTTTGGCGTATTGACACAGCTGTCGCCGCAACCGAGCGAAAACACCCTGGTAATGCTCGGGCGACAGGATCAAGTACAGCCGAAAAGTATGCACAAGGGCGCTGCTTGTCGCCGTGCATCTGCACTAAAACTGACAATGCGCATCCATCTTTCTCATGCACATACAACGAAAAGGGTTTTGCATAATCAGGGGTCCCTAACACTGGTGCTGAACAAAGGGCCTGTCGTAGTTGCTGAAAAGCAGTATCACACTCATCTGACCAAGGGATTGGGATAGGCGTGTCCTTTGTCAAGAGGGCTAACAATGGCTTAGCTATATGTGAAAACCCCAATATCCACTGTCTACAAAAAGAAACAAGACCCAAAAATGCACGCACGTCCTTCTGCGTGGACGGTCTCGGTGTGTCCAAAATTACTTGGATACGATCCGGTGTGAGTGCACGCCCCTCCTTAGACAAAAGGTGACCCAAATAAGTCACCTTTGGTCTACAGAATTGCAATTTCTTCCTAGATACCTTATGATTGTGGGATGCTAAAAAGGAAAGTAAGGATAACGTACTTTTTTCACACAACTCCAGGGTGTCAGCCGCCAGCAAGATGTCATCGACATATTGAATGAGGGCGACCCCCTCGAGCAGAACAAAGGAATCCAATTGTCTTTTCAAAGCCTGACTGTAAATGCTAGGGCTTTCTGTGTAGCCCTGGGGGATCCTACAAAAACGATAAGATCTATTATTTAATGTAAACCCAAAAAGATATCGGCTATCAGGGTGAATGGGAATGGAAAAGAAGGCATTCTTCAAATCGATCACTGAGAACATAGTCGCCGTAGGCGGGACCAAAGTAAGCAACGTCGTGATATCGGAAACCACTGGGTACTGCGGTATCACGATCTTGTTTACTTCTCTCAAATCAATTATAAACCGATAAACTCTGGCATCCGTATCCTTTTTCAGTATTGGAAGAATCGGACTGTTACAGATGTTGTAGGGAACTTCCTCCACTACCCCTACCGCAATCAAATCCTGCACTATCTGTATGAGAGCCTCCTCGCCCTCCTGGGAAATACGGTACTGTGGGAGGCGTGGTAACACCGCCCCCTCCTGGACACTAATGTGGACCGGTGGAATCACCATTTGTACCACATCAGTATCCGACGTTGCCCACAAAGCACAAGGGAGGGTAGCTAACAGCGCATCCTCTGACATCGCACACATCCGTTCAGACCGGGGGTAATTGTCATTCAATATTACCCGCACACCAGCAGGGGAGCAGCGGATCGTAGCCCTAAAATGCTTTAACATATCAAGGCCCATAATGTTGTCCGGTGTGTACGGGGCAAGCAGAAACGGACAGGGCGCAGAAAAAGAATCAACCTTAAACATGAGGGGCTGCGAAAGAGGGCTTCGGGAGAGTGTACCGTCAAACCCTACCGATGTGACCATTAAGCCGGATGGGGGAGCCCCCGGAACCAATTGCTTAGACAGCGCACTACGTGTCGCTCCTGTATCCACTAGGAACTGATCAGTAGAGCCCAAAACCTCAGCCGATACATAAGGACCCTTATGATCGACCGGCACCTCAACTGATTCTAACCCCCATCCAACGCATTCCTATGCATGCTGAGAGTCATGGTACCCCGATCGGTCAATCCCCGACACTTGATACTGATGCTGGCGATCGAAAACATTTGATCTATCTCGGTGCTGCCCAGCAGAGTCAAAACGAGCCTGTTCGTTAGAATTCCCTCTAAAGTTCGAGAAACCCCCTCTACCTCGCGGGCCACCCTGAGTATGCCCCTGACACGATGCATGCAACACCGGGCAGTCCCTAGCCCAATGACCCGATTGCTTACAATACGCACATTGGTTCCTATTCAAATCAGATCGGCCCGAGGGAGGACCGTAAGATCCTCCCCTACCTCTATTACTACCCCGTCGGGGCGGGCCATATACTTGTGCCAACATCACCTTTGTTTTTAATTCTTTCGATTTCTTTTCCTCCTGGCCCTTTGCTTCTTGCTCCTGACGCTCATAATACTGAGCGATAGTCAGGAGGGCCGTCGGTGTTGCGGAAGACCAAGAACTTTCACTCGCCTTCAAAGGGGTCGCAACTGCCGGCAGCAGATTAGCCACATATTTATCCGCAAAGAGGTGGCGACCCGTATCATCAGTAAGCGACTGGCCACTAAAATCATGAAATGTCTCCTCAAAACGCGTAAAGAAGTCCGCAACTGACTCGTCAACTTTCTGTTTACATGAAGCTAACATATTCCAATCAATCTTTTTAGGGGGGATAATTGTCTTCAGCTTAGTCAGAATAGCAGCAGGGAGGTCTAAGATACTCTGGGGTGGTTTCTGCGCGGGCTTCCGTTCCCTATCCTCATCCTCAAGGTCAGACCACCGAGCCTTAAAGGCAACGATATCATCTACCTTGCGAACAGATCGCCACATATCCGGTGGTAGAATAAGGCCAAAGAACAGGTCTATATCTGCTAAGGTCATAACGCAAGAATTCAAGGCCCCCTCGACTTCTTCGTAGAAGGCCGCTGGATTCTTGCGGGGATCAGGCAACGCATTCTTTAATGCCATGACGTCAGCCCTGTGCCAGGGAGTATAAACCCAATTATACACAAAATATCCCTTAGCATCGGCGGAGGTAATATCCGAGCTAGTCCCCGCTCCTTTAGGAGGAACATACAAAGGCGCCGCCTCGCGCATTGGTTTAGCATGCACTGGATCGCTCTTATCTGATTGCGAGGTGGATGAATGGCCGCCTCCAGTACGCGAATCCGACCGCTTTTCCTCCTCAAGATGTTGGCGCGCTTTCTCTTTAAGGTCTGCTGCCTCATCCCGCAACGCAAACAGTCGTCGAACCGCCTCAGGCGCCTTAGAGGGAGAGAAAACACCATTACGCAATGCTTTAGAATCTGATACCACATCAGCAGGTTCAAAGACACTGGAATATTTCCGAAAGGCAGTAATCACTTCATCAGAAAAGTGTCCCAAGAAATACAACCTTTCCCTATCCTGCCACGACTCTCAAGAAGCCAACAGTTCATCAAGGGATAACTTGCCCTTACATGCACGATAGGAAAACTGTCAAAGCTCACCCATTCGCTCGGCCGATAACATTTCTACCTTACTCGAACCCGATCCAGAATCTTGTGGCCTCGGGGCAGACGCGCCGACATAAGGAGGCGGAGAACGATCTAATAAATAAAAATCATCGTCATGATTATTAAGGACAGGATAGAGTGGCTGACGAACAGCATATTGACCCGAGACTTGTAACCTATGTTCTTTCTCTTGCTTCTCCGTCTGTTCTCTTTCCTCCCGACGCTTTGCTTCCTGTGCTCTCACATGATCATTCTTTCGTTGCTCTTTATCAACCAGCGCTTTCTCGCGTTTCTCTCGCTCACGCACTTCCTTCACCCATAGTCGCACACATTCAAACATATCTTGCCGCGCACGCCGTTTACACATACACTGTTCCACATACTCAATCTTACGTATATCAAACGACCCATACAAAGGCCATCGCAACTCAGGATCTTTTTTTTGTATATTTCCTCCATACTGTGCTGTACATTATGGAAGAAAGACCATGCTTCACATACATATCCCTATTAGGAGTCCCCTCTGGGGGAGCCGGAGCAGATTCCTCGAGGTTCAACCGGTTTCCAAAGCAGCAACACCACTTACGGAGTGCGCTAAAAGCAGGCATGCTCAGAAATAATGCAAAATATGCAATATTATAAAGAAAATGGCACTTAATCGTTGCGCCGTTCAAGGTTACACAGCTCCGGAGAAATCTCTCCACATTACCTGCCTATATGTGTTGCAACGCATATATTTTCACAAAGACAAATACAAAATATGACTAGTCATCACAAATCAAACTCAAATAGCCAGACCAGGCTTCAAAAACTCGGAGCAAGTACCGTACAACGGTTCTTACCAATCAAGAGTCCAGATTCCAACTGCCAAGCTCCAAAATCGCCCAAACGGCTTTCACGGCAGGACCGACAGAAAAGGTCTCAGTCGAGGACCGGCGCCACCCAGACGGTCAGCTCGGAAGGGAAGGAAGAAAAACCTCGGGATGCCAGGGCTAAGACGCCGCTGGCAGTGATCACGTCCCTGGCCAAATTCCTCACCTCCGTCGCGACCAGTCCTTTGAGCATCCGAGTCGCCGATGAGCCCCACGTGACGGGCGCCAATTGATGAATACAGGCCCCAGCTAGGCCCGCAGGACACAAGGGTTCGCTCTCCTGCAATGGAATCTATAAGGAAGTTGGCACGGAAACTGCAAAGTACAAAGACAGCATTTATTAACCCTTAAGGGTGGTCCTACAATCCACACAACACTCTTCAGTATTGCATAGAGTAGCACAAAGAACTTACGTACATGGTCCCCTTTTATACACAATAGAGGGGTTCATAAGTGGGTGGATACAACATGAGGCCGAAGAACATTACCATTTATGGTCATTTTTGGTACTGAATCAATATGTGGGCGGAGCTAACACACTCCTTGAGCCCGCGAAAACATGGTCAAGCAGGGTTAAGTGATAACAGATGTGGTCAAGTCTGGGCATGCGCCAGATGGACAAAGGAGCTATTTATAGACTGTTACTAGGCAGATTACAAGAGCAACTAACACAGAGGTTGGACTCTTCTCGTGGGGAACACGTGGAAGCATGACAATACAAAATGGAGTCCGAACTCCGGTCAACATAACAGAGAAAACATGACCTAAAGTAAGGGAATTAATGTCTTTAGTAAATGCTTAATCACATCGTTGTTTCAATTTACGACACCGTCACTCGGCGTCAAGAAGATCATCACCGACTCGACGTCATGGGAGGTCGCCGTCGAGATCACCAGCCCGACGGCGAAGGTCGACGTCGAGATCGCCAGGCCGACGGCGAAGGTCGACGTCGAGGTCTTCGCATCGCCATAGGCGATCAACGTCGAGACCACCATCGAGAGCAGAACGGCGTTCCCAGAGCAGATCCCTTCGATCGACGCGGATGGTGACGCAGACTTCATCGACGTCGAGGCATTCGACGTCGAGGGATAAAACTGCAGCGGCCACAGAGGAGACCCAGCGTAAAGTGATGTCTAGTTCCAGATCGTCATCTGGGAACCAGTCATCATCCCCAGGACTGCATATCGTGCAAATCTCTCCAGAGAAATCTTCTAAAGCTGCAGAAATGTATGGTCTCTCGCCTTGCTGGCTGGAAGATGTGGGTACAGGTGACTGCAGAAGTCCGCTCGGACTACTCTTGCACTTATTCGCGCTCTAGGATCTCCCCGCGGAGAAGCAAGTCTCCTCCCAGTAGACCAAGATCGCCTTCCACACGCCGATCACGGCCCAGAGATCGTCCGTCTCCTCCCAGAAGACCAAGATCACCTTCTAGACACCGATCAAGGTCCAGGGTTCATCACAGTTCTCATCACGACCGTCCCCACAAGAGACGACGCACAAGATCGCCCACATGGTCTTCCTCCACGAGGTCCTAGGTCCGGGACTATTCTCCGACCTTTTCCTCGACTCCTCCATCGCGAGTGTCTCCCATCGATGACATCACAACCTTCTCCGATGTCCTGGGTAAGGGTGCGCAGAAACTGAACATCACGTTGCACACCTCTGTGGTTCCCACATCGATCATCTTTGACACCTTACACCATTGCACAGCTCCCAGACCACTGCTTCCTTTGGTGCCAGGACTCTTGGAACCAGCTATGGCCACATTCCTCACCCCTGCTACAGGGGGCTCCGTACCTTCCAGGATCGCCAAAAAGTATAAGGCCCCAGCCGAGGATCCCTTATTCCTCAGAGCTGATCCACCAGTGGACTCTCATTGGGGCGGCTGCCATGAGGTCTCACTCAGCGTCTGTGTCATCTTCTGTCACCCCAGTGAAGGACAGTAAGCAGATGGACTCCTATGGCAGGAAAATGTGCAATACGTCGGCTTCATACATGAAACTTGCAAGTGCCTCAGCGCCTTCTCGGGCGATATGACCGATCTCTTTGGGACTCCCTCTCAAGGTTCACTGAAAAGCTCCCTAAAGAAGACCGGCAGCACTTCAACGAAATTCTTCTTAAAGGTGGTCTGGTAGCCAATCAAATCATAAGTGCGGCAGCAGATGCTTCAGATCTTGCCGCTCATGGTTACTCCCATGGCATCTGTTCTCGGCACTCAGCCTGGCTGCGACTAACAGGCCTTAAGCTTGATGCACAGAAGAAGATTTTAAACCTACCATTTAACAGCTCTTCCTTGTTCGGGGCTTACGCCGATGACGAAATTAATAAAATGAAGACAGAACTGGATACTGTCAAGGCTGTTGGGCTGGAGAAGCGCAAAGAATATATGAAGTGCTTTCGTCAGGGCGACAAACGTTCCTTTCAGCAGAGGGTTCAAACCTCTCAATGGTCCTCCCAGAACCAGCAGAGGCCCCAATTCCAGCAGGGGGTCGTGGCAGAGGAAGACGGAACACCAAGCAGCAGCAGTCCACCACGAAGCAGCCTCCCAAACAGTGAGGCTTTACTTCCTCCGCGCCTGTTCGCCACTCCGGTAGGAAGGAGTATAATTTTTCACCTGGAAGAGTGGGAAACCATAACAAGAGACAAATGGGTGCTGAATATTGTGCAGCATGGTTACTTGCTAAGGTTCAAGTCTCCCCCTCCCCAATTCCCCTCGCAATTGAAGTACCTTCCTCAACTTCAAAATCGGCTTTTACAGGACGAAATATCTATTCTCCTCTCCAAGAGGGCCATAGAGGAAGTCCCACCTCTCCAAAGAAAGCAGAGGGTATTCTCCCGCTACTTTCTAGTTCAAAAGCGAGGAGTAACCAAAGAGTACAGACCTATCCTCAACCTGCGCCTGCTGAACAGGTTTATCAGAAAGGAAAAATTCAGAATGCTAGCCTTGCATCAAATCTTTCCGCACCTTCACCAGGGAGACTAGATGTGTGCCATCGACCTGCAGGATGCCTACTTCCACATTCCTGTCTCAGTGAAACATCGCAAATTCCTCAGGTTTCAGGTCTCTCGTCACCACTACTAGTATCGAGTGCTTCCGTTCGGCCTCAAATCCGCCCCACGGACATTCTCCAAGTGCATGGCGGTGGTGGCTGCCTTCCTCTGCAGGCGGAAGATCTTCGTCTATCCTTATCTAGACGACTGGCTCCTGAAAAGTTCCACACCTGTGCTACTCCAGAGCCATCTCTCGTACTGCCTCAACCTGCTGCATTCCTTGGGGTTGCAAGTCAACTACAAGAAGTCGGTCCTCAACCCCACTCAACAGATACACTATCTGGGCGCCTCCCTGGACTCCGCAGAGGCAAGCGTGTGTCCTTCGGAGGAGAGGTAATCATCAATGTTTCTCAAGTGCCAAACTACTGGGATCAATGGCCTTGTGCATCTACATTGTACCCAATGCACATCTTCACATGCGGCCTTTACAACAGGCGCTCGAGGATCAATGGTCTCAGAGGTCAGGTCGCTGGGAAGATCGTACCTCTCTCCACCAAAGTGCCAGGGACTCCATCAAATGGTGGATGAAACGTTCTCACCTGCTGTAAGGAGTCCTTTTTCATCAGGTGCCTCCAATACGGACAGTGGTCACAGATGCCTCAATGCAAGGCTGGGGGGCTCCTATGGATCAGGTTCAGGTACAAGGTCTCTGGTCCGAGACAGAAAGAAGTTATCACATCAACTTCTTGGAACTACGGGCGGTCCATCTGGCACTCAAATCCCTGTACCCATCTCTTCAATCCAGCCACATTCAGATTCAGACACACAATACAACAACTATGTTCTATCTGAACAAACAAGGAGGCACCAGGTCATGAGTCCTGTCTCTGGAAGCCCAATCCATTTGGCATTGGCTGCTGGCGAGAGGCCTCTCAATCATCGCAGTCCACCTGCCAGGAACTCTGAACGTGCAGGCAGACGGCCTCAGCAGAGACTTCGTAGTAGCGCACGGCTGGGTGCTCAACGAAGAGCAGAGCACCAAGTCAGCAATAATGTGGCCCGGCCCAAAGGTCGCAGACCGGGCCGGCAGAAACCTCCAGGGGGCTCCCGCACTCGACTAGGCCTCAAGCTGGGGCTTCAATTTAGACTCGGGTCCAGTGGGGAGGGACGCGCGCCGTTCTCCGCTCACGCGCGCCACTCCCAGCTGTTCAGACGGCACAAACGCAGCTACCGGCAGACTCCGGTCCCGAGAGGGGTCCCATCCATGCTCTCCGGATGCCTCACCACGCCAGTGTTCCATTCCACCGCTGTGTTAATCAGAGTCCCGGGAGCAGGCCGCCATGATATTGCCGGCGGGGCTCCAAGGACGCCACAGGGCCGCTTCTATTTTGCGCTAACAGGTTCCTTATGCCACCCGATAAAGTCAGCGCCGATCTCTCCGGAATCTTGCCCCTCACTTCAAGGGGATAGCAGACGATTTCGAACCGGATAATCTACAGAAAGACGGCGAGGATAGCGGAGCCGCCTCAGAACACAGCCATTCTGCTCCGACAGTCTGACCTCCCGGTTTTGACTCTGTTTTTGCTGGTTTAGTGCCCCTGCGCACTTTCTCACTGCTGTTCAGTGTTAAGGTGCAAGTGCTCCTATTGTAAATTGGATTACGGATTGGTGTTTCCATGATTGGCATATTTGATGTACTGGTATGTCCCTAGTAAAGTGCACTGAGAGTGCCAGTGTCTGTAAATCAAATGCTGCTAGGGGGCCTGCAGCACTGATTGTGCCACCCACACGAGCAGCCTTTCAAAGGGTTCTAAGACCTACTACCCACTTGCCAAGCCCTAGCCTTCCCTTTTATTACATGGTTGGGCCAAGGTACCCCTATGGGCAAGGTTCAGTGTATTTGAAAGGTAGGACATGTAGTGGTGTGTATGACATGTCCTGATAGTGAAATACAGTGTATTTTGTTCACTGTTGAAAGGCTATCTGTCTCATAGGATACTATGGGGAATACATGGTAACATTTTACAAGTATATCTTCCGATTGGGGCAAGATGGAGAAATGAAGGTTAATATGCCTGAACTCAGAAAGCAGAAATGCATCTCTTAGTAAAGATGATTTTTATGTTCTGTGTTTGAAAATACCAGTTTTACAAAGTAGGTATTTTCTTGCTTAACCATCCTTTGTGCCTCTGCTAGGTTGTGGATTGACTGTCTGGCTTTGGAGTGACAGGGGCTGGGGATGTGCAGTCTCTTCAGACAGCCACTGGGGGTGTTCAGCTGTGTCCTGTCTTTCCTGGATGAGTCAGGGCTGGGCTGAATAGACCTGGGCTGCATTTAGAGTAGTGGGGGGAGATTTCCTTGCACCTGAATTGGCCGGGTCTGCTTTGGACAATGCCGTCTCCACCTCCTGCTGGAAAGCTGGGCCTGAGAGTACCAAACTGGTTTGGACTGAGCACAGACGCTCTCTGCTCAAAAGAACAAAGAGTAACTGAGTATAAATATTGGGGCCCGACCCCAGAAATTTAGAAATCACTTGGATCAAGGAACCTGCCAAGAAGAAGAGCAGGAAGAACTGCCAGGAGGAGTACTGCCCCTTTTCCGTGTTGTTGCTTTGCTGGGTTGACCTGCAGTTGCTGATTATCCCTTGGGAAGTGAAAGGACTGGACTCAACTTTCTTCACTTGTTGCTGAGTATCTCCAAGGGCTTGATATAGAGCTTGCCTCCTGTTCTCGAAGTCTCGGGGATAGCAAAGACTTCACTTACCTCTGGGTACTGCCTCTGGAACTGTGGGTTTCAGTTGCCACAGGGGGGAAAGCAGCCAACACCGTCACTGGCTCCGTGTCCTGAAGGTACCGCAGAGGGCACCGCCGCACTTCGCACTGCATGCAACCCTGGTCTCACCAACTACGACCGCCGACGCCACCAAGCTGCTTCTTGCATCGTGACCTGTGGGCACCGCACACCGCACCGGCTTGCTTCACTCCGCCGCCCTGGTCTCACTGACGACGACGCTGCCTGCTGACCTCGACACCCGTAACCACGCCGTGGTTTGAGGGCACTGCTCATAAGTAAGTCACACAACGCACCACCCCGTCCCACACCGCAGGGTGGGCCGACCAAGGCCTGCTCCCATCAACCACCACTGTTGCTTGCACCGTGACCTGTCAGCACCGCCACAAGCTCCATCTCAATCCGCACTGCAGCACTGTTCTTACCGAAGCCACTGGACGACCGTCACCAAGCCGTTCTTGCAAAGTGCATATTTATGATTACTGTATGTTGGTCTTTTATTGTTTTGGTCTTGTTTGCACAGATAATATTGATTCTTTTTCTAAAACTGGTGTGGTGTCCTTTTGTAGTGTGTTCACTGTATTACTGTTGGTTATGTGCAAATGCTTTACACACTGCCTCTGAGTTAAGCCTGACTGCTCATGCCAAGCTACCAAGGGGGTGAGCAGGGGTTATTTAAATAGTGTATCCCCCTTATCCTGACTAGAAGGGAGGGTCCCTATTTGGAAAAAGGTGCAAACCATTGCAAACTAGAGACCCCCATTTCTAACAACAACAATTTGTGGTTTTTACTCTTAATACAATTAAAAATATATCTCCTGCTTTTTAATATACTGCACCCTGCCTTAGGGCTTGATATGCCTACCTTAGAGGTGAATTATATATTGGATTTGAATGGCAAAGTTGATTTAGCAACTTAAAGCTGCTCTTCCAGGCTGCAGAAAGAAACGATGGTGGGAGACCGCTAGGTGGCGCTAACCAAGATGGCCGCACTGATGTGAGGCTCCTGGATGCATGACCCCTCGCATCCGACCTGAATCCGCCACGACTGTCCTAGGTGCGAACCGGCGGCCCCCGCATATAGTAGAGCTGCTGCCCTACCCTCGGAGAGATTTCCGGCCGATTCTGAGCCACCGGAGCCGAGATGGGAGGCCCGTAAGCCGCACCGGGGAGAAAGGACGCACCCGGACGGTTCCACGGCCGGAACTGCGAGCTACGAGAGCCCGCGCGCACCACGAGGGGCGAAGGCCGCGCGACCAGCGGCGGCTGGCCGCCAGCCGTGGGAGCTTGCGGAGTGGAACCCGCGCCTTCACCGGATCTCCAGTGAGTTGGGGGGAGCGACGGCTGGTGAGTGCCCCCAGAGCTACCGGGGGGTGGTAGCCCACGACTAGTAGCGGGGAGGCCCTGTCCGACGGGCGGATCGGCCCGAGCTGTGTGGGCCTGCCCGAGAGACCAGACCCGGCATTGCTGTCGCTGCCGCCCATCCTCCGCCTACGCTGCAGGCCGCGGATCGGAGCCGACCCCTGGCCCCTCATCAGCCTACCCTGGGCGCCTGATGGGGGAACTCTTGCCTAGCGATCCCCGAGGCGGTGACGTCCCCGCCGGACCCTGAGGGCGGCTGCCGGACACGGAGCTGTGACATTTCCCTGGCGCCCACGGCGGCGGCCGGGTGGGGACGCTGGGACGGGCCTGGCGGCCACTGGAGACCATGTGTGCCCTGCACCATTGACCGGGAGGCACTGCCGGTAGGAGCGCCCCCCTTGCCCGTCTTGACCGGGCAGGGATCCGGCTGTCGGCCCGGGGCCGAGGGTGGATGCGGAATTGCCCCGCTGACTGGGACGGCCCTATAGACTGGGGCGGACGACAGTGGCTCGACGGCCCGTGCGCTGTCCCTCGACTGGTGACCCCCACGGGCACAGACTACAACGGGGTGCCTGTGGCGAGGTGAGTGAGGCCCAGTCCGGACCTCCCTGGGGAGGTGGCGTGCCCGTTGGATTCTGGGCCCTCCCTCACCCTTTCCTCGATTTCTCCGTCCCCGGCCCGGCGCTGGGGGCCGCTTTGCATGGCGGGTGAGGACCGTCTGACGGTCCACCGCGCCCGACCTCGGGCCCGGCGCCTGTTCCCCGGGGACCACCATGGGCAAAGAAAGAGGACCCAGACCGCCGTCAGCGTCCCACCAAACGAAGATTGACCAATTTGCGAGCTCGGACCCGCCGGGCGCGAGCGGGGGGACGGCCCCGGCACCGAACAAAGACTTGGCCATCATCCTCCAGGCCATTGATGCCTTCCGCACCTCCTTGGAGGGGATGGTTGGGGAAGTGAAGGTAGATGTTACACTCCTGGGCAGGACCTCCGCAACGCCACGGCCCGCATTACGGAAACGGAATCCCGGATCTCAACGGCGGAGGACGACATTCGCCAGCTACAGGACCAGGTCCGGGAGCTCACGACCCACTCCAAGGAACTGCATAGACGGGCAGAGGATGCCGAAAACCGCGCCCGCCGCAACAACCTTCGCCTGGTGGGCTTTCCGGAGGGGGTCGAGTCTGGCCGAGCTGACGACTTCCTGGACGCCTGGTTCAAGTTCTGGATGCCGGCGGCAAGTTTGTCAACTTGGTTCGTGGTGGAGAGGGCGCACCGGTCGCTGGCGGCCAGGCCTCCAGTGGGGGCCCCCCCGCGCCCCTTTATTCTTAGGATACTCAACTTCAGGGACAGAGACGTTATCCTACAGGAGGCACGGGTGAGCGGCCCCTTGACTTTTAATAACCACACCATTATGATCTTCCCGGACTACACCCGGGAGGTCCAAGAACAACGCCGCTCCTACACGGAGGTGAAGCAAAAGCTGCGCTCCCTGGGCCTCCAATACCAGCTCCAGTTCCCAGCTCGCCTAGCGTCATTTTCCAGGGCAAGGCACTGTTCTTTGACACTCCTAGGGCAGCATGGAACTGGCTCACCGAGAAAAAACCTATACGCCGGCCCAGAGTGGTGTCGCCCAGTACTGTGCCCCGGGGCCCTGTTGCAGTTGGGTCCCAACGATCACGGCGCAAGAAGCGCACGCCCTCCTGGCAACGCCGTGGTGCGACAGGGGCCAGGACCCAGTCCGCGAGCCTTATTGGAAGCAAAATGAGAGACTCCTCTGCCTCGTCTGGGACATCATCTCTTGCGGTTGGGGGGTCTCGGCGCCGTCTGTCGCCTCAGCCTCCGACCCCCCTCCAAGCGCCAATCGACCTGTCAGACCTTTCCCGTAGCCCTGCTATATGACTTTCTCTTTGTTTTCTATATCCACAGGGGGAGGCGGCGACCCTGCCCGGTAGTGGGGGTGGGGGGCTCTGCAACCGCACTTTTTCTGTAGCAACCTAGGACAAGACATTGGAATCCGTACTTCTGGAGGGGTCCACCACGCTCTTTACACCCGAGCGCCCAAGCTTGGGGCCTTGTAAATGTTGGTTCAGTTAGGGCGACAGATGCTTCCTTTCTTGAAGTGTAGGGTGGGGGGTGGGGGGTTGGGGTTGGGTATTCGTTGGTTGTTCCTCCTTGGGAGGGTGTTTTGTTTGGTTTGGGTTTGTTCTCCAATGAGCCTCTCCTGCAGCACCACACCACAAGTGTCGTCACGCTACTCCACGCAGACACTGGCACGCACTCCGCCTTCGTCCGTTTTCCACCGCCATCCACTGGCTCTCCCTAGCGTGCGATCCGTTGTAGGGTGTCTTCCTGGCGTCCCTTGGCCGCGTCGCTCCTAGCGCGTTCCGCTCCCGCCGCTGTCATGGAAGACCTAATTCCTAAGGCCCAGGTGCGCATCCTGTCCTGGAACGTGAACGGCTTGCTGGATAGGCTCAAGCGCGCCGCCGTACTTAAATATGCCCAGCGTGCAGAGGTAGACGTGCTCCTGCTTCAGGAAACCCACCTGCTTGGCGAGAAATGTCCCTTTCTGGCGCGCTATGGGTATGACCGGGTGTGGCACTCCGGGTTCTCGCGCGGCTCGCGGGGGGGGGGGGGGGTTGCCGTCCTGCTGCGCCGCTCCCTCTCTTTTGTCTTTACCCGGGTGATCCATGACCCCCACGGAACGGGGATTACCGTTTGCGGCACGCTTGAGGGTCGACCGCTCAGCTTCTTATCGCTTTACGCGCCGCCCTCTGGGTTGTGTCAGGCTTTAGCTCAGGTTGCCTTTCGGCTGGCAACTCTTCCTCCGGGCACTATTGTTCTGGGGGGGGACTTCAATGCTGTCTCGGCCCGCAGCTCGACTCCGGTTTCAGACTCCCGAGCCGCGCGGGCGAAGCAGCTGGCGGGTTGGGCGGAGGCTCAGGGCTTGTGCGACGCATGGCGGACCTGGCACCCGCACACACGGCAATATACTCATACTTCGGCCGCCCATCACACCCATGCACGCATTGACGCGATCTTTGTCCCCCCGCCGACTGTGTAGGCATCCAGGACATCCGCATCCTCCCCAGGGGGATATCCGATCACTCTCCGGTCCTCCTAAGCCTGGGCCCCCCGCCTCGCGGGGCCTGCCAGATGTGGCATTTTAACGCTTGGTTCCTCCAGGATAAGACGTTCCATAAGGAGGTGGGGTCCGCATTGACGCATTACTATGGTGACAACGACGGGTCGGTCTCCTCGGCGGGCACCCTTTGGGAGGCCTGTAAGGCCACCATTAGGGGGGCTGCCAAGACACACGTGGTACGGCACCGCCAGACGCAACTGCAGCAGCTCACCGCCTGTGAGGCCCGTGCGCTGAGACTGGAGCAGTCTCTCTCTGACTCCGATGATCCGGCCGGGACTCGGCAACTGCGACTTCTGCGTGAGGAGATTCGTCAACGGTCGCTTGACGCGGCTAAGCTCCTCTGGCAATCCTCGCTGGCGAGGGTGTATGGGTGGGGCGATAAGAACGGTGCACTGCTGCACCAGCTGGCCACTTACCCCAGGGCATCACGCATCATCCCGGCGGTGGCCGACTCTGAGGGCGTGCTCCAATCTTCCTCCGTGGCGATAGCGGAAGCCTTCGCTCAGTACTACTCGCAGCTATATCGGGCCCGGGCGCCGGACCTTTTCCTGGCCTCTCTGCTCGCCGCTAGTAACCTACGCCTTCCCCCAACTTCGGTCAGGAGACTGGGAGAGTCTGGAGGCGCCCATTTCTCTTGATGAGATTGGAGATGCGATAGGGCGCACGTCCTCGGGGAAGACCCCGGGACCGGATGGCTTCCCCCAAGAGTTTTATGCCACCTATAAAGATCACCTGGTCCCGCGGCTGAGTGCTCTCTTTGACGAAGCGGTCAAAAAAGGCTCCTTCCCTCCAGAGGCCGACATTGCCACGATTGTGGTTCTGCCCAAGTCTACGCCGCCACCTTGTGGCAGGTCGGCCTACCGGCCGATCTCTCTTATTAACACTGATATCAAACTTTACGCAGCAGTCCTGACCCAGCGGCTCCGACCCTTTTTGTCGTGCTTGGTACACCCGGACCAATGGGGCTTTATGCCGGACCGGGGCACTCGCCACTGCCTCCGTCGCCTTCACGTGGCCTTGGCTCACCGCCATCGCTTACCTCCATATCTCACCCTCCTGCTCGCTGATTTCGAGAAAGCTTTCGACTCGGTTGGGTGGGCCTACTTGTTTGATGTCCTGACCCACATGGGTTTCGGCCCCAAGTTTGTCGGAATGCTACGGGTCCTCTATGCGCGCCCCCGCACCAGAGTGTTGGTTAACGAGGCGCTGTCGAGGCCATTTCGGATCGGCCGGGGAACGCGGCAGAGGTGCCCGCTGTCGCCCCTTCTTTTTGCGCTTGCGATGGAGCCCCTGGCTGCCCTGATCCTCTCCTTCAGGGCTGGAAGTGGCCGGGCTTGGAGGCGGACAAAATCGCCCTCTATGCAGACGACGTCCTGTTGTACCTTGATGATCCGGCGCGCTCGGGCCCACGCGCACTCCACATCTTGGGCCGCTTTGGCCGCGCATCTGGCCTCTACCTCAACCCGCGGAAATCGGTCCTTGTGCCTCTGCACCCCTCCCGGGACTGCTTTGACTGGCAGGACACTATTCCCCTTCGCCGGCTGTCCTTCAAATACCTGGGCATCGGGGTCTCCCTTCTCCCGGAATTGAGCTGGGCACTTAACGTGACCCCCCAGGTCAAGAAAGCCAAGGTGGACCTGGCAAGATGGCAATCACTCCCGCTCAATCCGCTGGGGAGGGTGGCCCTATACAAAATGATGATTCTCCCCCGGTTCCTTTACGTGTTGCAGAACACTCCCGTGTCTTTCCCGAGGCTGTGGTTTCGCGAGCTGGACGGGATGGCGACCAGATTTCTCTGGGGTGGTGGGAGACCGCGGTTGGCCCTGTCGACATGTCGCATGCCCACCTTTGATGGAGGGCTAGGCATGACTGATCTCTACCTCTACTACCTGGCTACCCGCCTTCTGGTCGTCCATGATTGGTTTGCGGGGAGATGGTCCGACCCGGCCTATAGAGTGGAATTAGAGGACCTGGGGTTCTCCTGTATTCAGGACCGCCTGTACGGCGCCCCCGTCCCCGCCTCCTGCCCAGACATCACCAAAGCGATCTTCCTGGCCTGGCGGGCGGCGCTTCGCCACACCCGGTGGACCGGGAAGTTGACTCGCGCCACCCCCCTCTGGCACGGGACTTGGCTGCGGGAGGTTGCGGAACTGGAGGGCTTTAGATCATGGGATCTACTCGGCATCTCCCAGTTGGGAGATGTCTGGCGGGGGGGACGCATGTGCTCGTACTCAGAACTGCAGGCGCGCTTCTCCCTCCACTCATCCCAATTTTATAGATACCTCCAACTGCGCCATGCCATACGCACTTACACCCCACTAGACATTAGGCTGCCGGATCACAGCCCCCCGGAGGCTCAGGTTATGCTGGGCAACCTAGGGAGGGGGGGTATTTCCAGGATATACCGTTCTCTTGTTAACCCCTTCGCTGCCGCGGACATTCCGCTGCAGCGCTGGGGGGGGCAGGGGGGCAGCGCGGTGGGCATGTGCTCATGACGGAGCCGCTCCGTCATGAGCCACAGTTGAGCTGTGCTCATGACGGAACGGTTCCGTCATGACTCCGCCCATTTGCGTTGTCGCCCCGCACAGGCGGGGAAACAGCGCCGCGCAGGCGGAGCGGCCGCCAACAGGATTGTCATGACGGAACCGTTCCGTCATGAGCACACGGCAACCGTGGCTCATGACGGAACGGTTCCGTCATGAGCGGGGAAGGGGTTAATAATACCCCCGTGTCCCAGGAAGGCCTGAAGGAACGGTGGGAGGTGTGGGTGGGTCCCCTGGACGAGGCCGACTGGCGGGACGCCCTTATGGCCCCCAGGCTGGTGACGGCCTCCGCCAGACTGAGGCTTATTCAAATTTATTACCTCCACACAGCCTACCTCACACCGGCTCGCCTGCACCGCGCGGGCCTCTCCTTTGACGCAGCATGCCCCCGCTGTGGCTTTGAGCCGGCTGACTTTATACACATGGTGTGGTCTTGTCCGGATCTGGGGGGGTACTGGAGAGGCATAGTGTTAGACCTGTCAGCCCTTTGGGTGGTCCCTCCTCATCATTATTTATTTTGTCCCACTTTTGCCTCAAACCCTATTTGAATTTTTCCTTTTTGGGAACCACCAGACTTTTTCGTGTTGCTGCAGATTCAGGGAGCCATTTTAGCTACCCCTGAAACTTCTGTCTGAGGGCCTGGAGCACACAATGGTGGCCACCTGTGACATCACCAGCATCCACTGGAACCTACTAGCACCTTCCAGAACATTCCAGAACCCTGTGACCGTTGGAGGCGGTTTAGAATGTTGGGAAGCTAAGACAGAGAGTTGGCAGTTGGAGCTGGCAGTTGGCACCTGACTGGTGAAGAGTGAGCAGCAGAAACCTGAAGGAGGAAGGAGTGAGGCAGCAGGGGTGGAAACTTGTGCCTGGAGTGGGGTCCATAAACCCACCCGTGATACTAGTCCCTACTGACTGAGCCCAGCCTGGAGCCCTGTGTGGGAAGAAGCAAGAAAAACCATCTTAAGGACCTGGACAGCAGGAACAGGCCTTAGAAGTCAAGAAAGCAAGATCCTGACCTGGATACTGGTTTCCCTGGAGCCGGACGTCGAGTAGTCTGGAGACCTGGAGCCTGAGGTGGAGAAGCGGCGCTGACTGGAGAAGCAGACGTCGTGCCCAGAGCCGCCAGAGATCGTGAGAGGGCGCCGACGGAGGACGTGAGGTGTACCAGAGGTCGAGGTGGAAGTTAACCAAGGTCGAGTGAGCGGTGTCAACGGGGGAGTGAAGTCCGCCCTCCGGAGTCGCCGGAGACCGAGGTGAAGTGTACCGGAGGTCGGGAGTGAGGATCGCACTCCGGAGTCGCCGGAACCTGAGAGAATCGTGCCGGAGGTCGGGAGTGGAGGTCGCACTCCGGAGTCGCCGGAAACCTGAGGAGAGGAGCACCGGAGGTCGGGAGTGAGAATCGCACTCCGGAGTCGCCGGAAGTCGACATCGAGCCAAGGCCGGCCGACGTCATCGAAGCTGAGGTCGCCATCGGACCGGAGCCGCCCGAGGTCGACATCGAGTAAAGACTGCCCGACGCCATCGAATCGGAGGTCGAGATCGAGCCGAGGCCGCCGACATCGAACCGGAGCCGCCTACCGGCGTCGTCAGGAACTGACATTGTGCCGAGGCCGCCGACGTCGAACCGGATCCGCCTCACGGCGTCGACACGACTCCAGCGGCGTCGGAACATCAGAAAAAGGGCAGTAAGTGGAATAGAGGGCGCCAAAGGCCCTGTGGAATCCTAAGAGACTACTCTAGGGGTTAGAGAGGTGCTGGAACCAGCTGGACTGTGCCAGGGGTGAGCTGAGACTAATTTAGAGGGGTTGTGTAGAGTGAGAGAGCCAGGTCTCTGGTATTCCCCCCTTGATCTACCTCAGTTTAGGCCTCAGCCTTGTCCAAGCCAGGGAGTAGACACCCTCAAGCCTTCCACATCCCCACAAGCTGTGCCTGGGCCAAATCAGCCCTTAGGAATTCAAATGTAATCTGATTCTATGAGTGTCACTGTCAGCTTTTAATTATTTATTAGGGGCACTGTATTTATTGTATTTAACCTATTTATTGCTTCACTGTATTTATTGGTCCACAGTATTTATTGATGCACAATATTTATTGGTTTACAGTATTTATTGCCTCAGAATATTTAATTGCCTGTATGTATTGCACTTATATTTATGCCTTCATTATTTATGATCACCCCTATTTATTGAATCATTAAGCCAGTATTTATTTGACCTGCACTATTTAAAAAGTTTGTATATTGTGATTGTTATTTATTTATCTAATCAGCAACTAAGAGAAAAAGAAGATAAAGAAAGATATTTTCATAATTTTTACGGTGTAGAGTCGTTTTTGGAACGGATGCACGCATGGTTATTGTATGGGTATGTCGTATGCTTAGCACGGAGCCTGATTCCTGACCACTCGAGCCAAGCTACCACAGTGTATGTCTGGGAGAACACCACCACCCTTCCAGTGTGGGAGTGTTTTTCTAACATAATTGGTGTTCAGTGGTGGGATTGAGTTGTGCCTACGTATACTCAACAATAACTGTGGGTAGTCCATAGGCCTACACCGGGAGTTTTCTCAAAGCGGCCTTCCTAATTGTGGGTTTTTGTTTTTTCCAAATTTACTCTGGTGGTGGGAGGAGGTATTATTAAAGGTACCCCCCTGCATTGTTACTGCAAATAACTGTCCTCTGACCTGAGTGGGCAAGATGGAGTTTGTACTAGAAAATTTAGAAACGTACACTGTGGCCCAACTCAGGGAGTTCTGTCAGCGGGAGGGGGTGTATTGTCCCCCAGGAGCAAAGAAGGGTGCACTCCAAACCAGCTTAAGGGCTTGGGGGGAGGCACGACGAGAAAGCAAGGCTGAGGAGGAGGACAGGGATAGAGAGCCCGACAGTGAGGGAGCTGGTTTGTACCAACCGGAGGTGGGGAACCTGTCAGCGGGGCCCAGGACACTTTCCAGGAAGGGCAGCAGTGCCTCTAGCGGTGGCTTGTCTGAAGTGGAGTTAACAGACCGGAGGGAGAAAAGACAGCTCACATGGGACTTAGCAAGGCTGGAGAAGGAGAAGGAGGAACAGAGGATGGCTCATGAGATAAGGCTGAAAGAAATAGATCTTCAGATCCTGATAATCGGGGCACACCCTGTACCTAACGGTGGCAGCGAAGAACGAGAGTACACCAGGGAACCCAAACCCTACCTGCCAAAGGACATAGTAGCTAGCTATGGGGTGGGTGATGATATCGCCAAGTGGCTAGCGGCCTATGAGGTCTCGTTAAGGGCCCATGGGGTTCCAGAGAAGTACTGGGGAGGGGATTGTACAAGTACATGCCTCCAGCTGGTAGGGATGCTTTATTGGCCCTCGAAGAGGATGAGCAGACCCACTACCCCACCATGAAACTGGCGCTCATAAGAAAGTTTGGACTAACACCCGAAAAGTACAGACAGAAGTTCAGGGGTAGTCACAAACTGGGCACACAGAATTGGGTGGACTTCCTGGACTATGCAAAGAAGGCACTAGAGGGTTGGATTCAGGGCAGTGAAGTGAGGAACTACGAGGGGTTGTTTGACCTTGTACTGAAGGAACACCTGCTTGAGAAATGTTTCCCTGAACTGCGGCAACACCTGGTGGATAGCAAGCTGACCAATCCCCGGAAGCTTGCTGAGGAGGCGGACATTTGGGCTAGTACCCGGGTGTCCACAAGGGGGACTGGAGGGGATACTCAAAAGGCCGGACAGGGCGCCCCCCAGAAGAAAGAGGGAGGGGAAAAGAAAAAGGAGTTCTCCAAAGGCCCCCAAAATAACTTCCAAGGAAAGGGAACAGGATTCACCCCTAGGGCTAACCCACCCAGAAACCCTAATCCTGGCCAGAGTCAGCAGCCAAGGGTTGTCCATTGCTACGAGTGCGGTGGCGTTGGACACTATAAAGGAGATCCGAAGTGCCTGAAACGACCACCCCCTCCCATTGGAGGAAAGACCCCCGGAGTAGCTAGTGTAGTGCTCGGGGAGGAGATGCCCTTAACTAAGGGAAGGGAGTGGGCGGGTGTCACTTTAGTGTCCCTGGGAGAACGGGAGATGGTTCCTAAGATCCAGGTGCCCGCAAATACCGCAAAGTATGGGCAGTGGGTCACCATCAACGGCCAAAGAGGGGAGGCTCTGAGAGACACAGGAGCCAGTATGACTATGGTGCGTAGCCAACTGGTGTCTCCAGAGCAGGTAATTCCCGATGTACTCCACCCAGCCGCGATGGCTGACGGCAGAACAGGCCACTATCCAGTGGCCGAGGTTCCCTTTGAATGGGGGGGGGTTGCAGGTTCACTTCGAGTTGCCGTAAGCCCTGCCGTGCCAGTCGATTGTCTGCTGGGGAATGACATGGAGCACAACGCTTGGAAGGAGGTGGAATACCGGACTCACACTGAGATGCTGGGTACACCTGACTGGGCCTGTGTTAGCACAAGGTCCGCGACTACCCGAAGAGGGAGTTCATTTCGGCTGGAGCCTGGAACAAAGGCCCAGCCAGCTGCCAGTCAAGGGAAGAACCGAGGACAGGAGGAGCCTGCCTCGGCGTCCCCACCCCGTAGGACGGATAGGCCACCGGAGGTGGTGGACCAGGAGTCTGCGGTGGGGGACGTTACCAAACTGGAGGACCTACCCATCCCGGCCGAGTGGCACGTGGAGGGAGGCCCGTCCAGGGAGGAATTCTGCCAGGGCCAGAGGGAGTGCCCTACCCTTGAGGGGCCGAGGCGACAGGCCGAAGCCCAGGCAGCAGGGAACGTTGAAGGGAACTACAGTGTTTACTGGGAGGATGGCCTCCTCTACAGTGAACCCAAGGCACCCCTACACGGATCGTCACGAGCCTTGGTAGTCCCTCAACGTTATCGAGCCTTCCTTCTGGAGTTGGCTCACGAGATACCATTGGCAGGACACCTGGGGCAAGACAAGACCTTCGCCCGTCTTGTCCCACACTTTTATTGGCCTCAGATGAAAGTGTCGTCCGATACCTACTGCCGGACATGTGTGTCTTGCCAAGCCAGTGGGAAAACAGGGGTGAAACTGAAAGCTCCCCTGGAACCACTTCCTGTCGTTAGCACCCCCTTTGAAAGGGTGGGCATCGACATTGTGGGTCCGTTAGATCCACCGACTACAGCTGGTCACAGGTTTATCCTGGTTCTGGTGGATCATGCCACACGGTACCCAGAGGCAATACCTCTGAGGACCATAACAGCACCTGTTGTGGCTAGGGCCCTGATGGGAATCTTTACCCGAGTGGGTTTTCCCAAGGAAGTTGTGTCCGACAGGGGGACCAACTTCATGTCAGCGTACATGCGGGCAATGTGGAAGGAGTGTGGAGTGACATACCGGTTCACCACTCCTTACCACCCCCAGACCAATGGTCTGGTGGAGAGGTTTAACAAAACCTTGAAAGGCATGATCAGAAGTCTGCCTGAAAGCCTGCGGAGGAAATGGGACGTCCTCCTACCCTGTTTACTTTTTTCCTACAGGGAAGTGCCACAGAAGGGAGTGGGCTTCAGCCCCTTCGAGCTTCTGTATGGGCACCCTGTACGTGGACCTCTCAACCTGGTGAGAGACGGATGGGAAAGAACTCCCAGAAAGCTTCCCCAGGATGTGGTGAGCTACATGCTGGCCTTCCGGAGCCAAATGGCTAAGTTGTGGAAGCAAGCTTCTGACAACTTGGAAGCCAGCCAAGCAGTGATGAAGGCGTGGTATGACCACAATGCTCACCCGGTGGAGTTGGAGCCTGGCCAGAAGGTGTGGGTGATCGAACCAGGAGAGCTTAGTGCCCTCCAGGATCGCTGGTCAGGACCCTTTGAGGTGTTGGAGAAGAAGGGTAAAGCTACCTACTTGGTGGACCTGAAGACCCCTCGTCAGCCCCTGCGGGTGCTGCATGCCAACCGCCTCAAACCCCACCACGAGAGGCCCGAAGTCATCTTGATGATGGTGACTGACGGAGGAGAGGACGTGGAAAGCGAGCCTCTCCCTGATTTGTTTGCGTCTCAAGAGAAGGATGGGTCGGTGGAGGGAGTGAATCTCTCCCCATCTCTAACTCCTGAACAGCAGGAGGACTGTCGCCAGGTCCTGGGGCAGTACTCTTCGTTGTTCTCCCTTGTCCCGGGTAGGACTCACCTGTGCGTCCATGACGTGGACACAGGAGACAGCCCACCTGTGAAGTCCAAGATCTACCGGATGTCAGACAAGGTGAAGGCCAGCATTCATAGTGAAGTCACTAAGATGCTGGAGCTAGGAGTGATCGAACCTTCTAGCAGCCCCTGGTCCAGTCCGGTGGTGTTAGTACCAAAAGCTGCACCACCGGGTGCCCAACCAGAACTGAGGTTCTGTGTGGACTATCGGGGACTGAATTCAGTGACCAAAACTGATGCTCATCCGATCCCTAGGGCGGATGAATTGATTGACCGGCTGGGAGCTGCCCAATATCTAAGTACCTTTGACCTTACTTCAGGGTACTGGCAGATCTCTTTGACTGATGGAGCAAGGGAAAGGTCAGCCTTCTCCACGCCCAATGGCCACTACCAGTTCTGTGTGATGCCCTTTGGGCTCAAGAACGCACCTGCCACGTTTCAGCGCCTGGTAAACCAGATCCTCACCGGAATGGAGAGTTTCTCTGCTGCTTATCTGGATGACATAGCCGTCTTCAGTAACAGCTGGGAGGATCACTTGCGTCACCTGCAAGCTGTTCTCCAGGCCCTGAGACAAGCTGGATTGACGATCAAGGCCAGCAAGTGCCAGATCGGGCAGGGGTCGGTAGTGTACCTTGGACACTTGGTGGGTAGGGGAGCGGTGCAACCCCTCCAGGCGAAGATCGAGGCCATCATGGCCTGGGAACCCCCCAAGACACAGACTGAGGTCCGAGCATTTTTGGGCCTCACGGGATACTACCGCCGCTTCGTGAAGGGGTACGGTACCATCGTAGCCCCCCTCACGGAGCTCACGTCCAAGAAACAACCTCGACGGGTAGTCTGGACGGAGGCTTGTCAGCAAGCCTTTGTGAGATTGAAGAAAGCCATGTGCGAGGCCCCGGTCTTAAGGGCCCCAGACTTTTCCAAGGAGTTCATTGTCCAGACAGATGCATCAGAACATGGCATTGGGGCAGTGTTATCGCAACTCAACGAAGAGGGTCTGGATCAACCCGTGGTCTTCCTATCCCGGAGACTACTTCCCAGGGAACAGAAGTGGAGTGCAATAGAGCGTGAAGCCTTTGCAGTGGTATGGGCTCTGAAGAAGTTGCGGCCATACCTGTTTGGCTCGCACTTCCTGGTTCAGACCGACCACAGACCCCTTCGTTGGCTGATGCAAATGAAGGGGGAGAATCCCAAGTTGTTGAGGTGGTCTATTTCCCTACAGGGAATGGACTTTCAGGTGGAACATCGGCCTGGAGTGGACCACGCCAATGCAGACGGTCTCTCAAGGTATTTCCGCCTTAGTGATGAGAACTCCCAAGGGGTTGGGTAGCTCTCCCCACTTTCAGCTGGGGGGGGACGCGTGTTAGACCTGTCAGCCCTTTGGGTGGTCCCTCCTCATCATTATTTATTTTGTCCCACTTTTGCCTCAAACCCTATTTGAATTTTTCCTTTTTGGGAACCACCAGACTTTTTCGTGTTGCTGCAGATTCAGGGAGCCATTTTAGCTACCCCTGAAACTTCTGTCTGAGGGCCTGGAGCACAAAATGGTGGCCACCTGTGACATCACCAGCATCCACTGGAACCTACTAGCACCTTCCAGAACATTCCAGAACCCTGTGACCGTTGGAGGCGGTTTAGAATGTTGGGAAGCTAAGACAGAGAGTTGGCAGTTGGAGCTGGCAGTTGGCACCTGACTGGTGAAGAGTGAGCAGCAGAAACCTGAAGGAGGAAGGAGTGAGGCAGCAGGGGTGGAAACTTGTGCCTGGAGTGGGGTCCATAAACCCACCCGTGATACTAGTCCCTACTGACTGAGCCCAGCCTGGAGCCCTGTGTGGGAAGAAGCAAGAAAAACCATCTTAAGGACCTGGACAGCAGGAACCGGCCTTAGAAGTCAAGAAAGCAAGAGCCTGACCTGGATACTGGTTTCCCTGGAGCCGGACGTCGAGTAGCCTGGAGACCTGGAGCCTGAGGTGGAGAAGCGGCGCTGACTGGAGAAGCAGACGTCGTGCCCAGAGCCGCCAGAGATCGTGAGAGGGCGCCGACGGAGGACGTGAGGTGTACCAGAGGTCGAGGTGGAAGTTAACCAAGGTCGAGTGAGCGGTTTCAACGGGGGAGTGAAGTCCGCCCTCCGGAGTCGCCGGAGACCGAGGTGAAGTGTACCGGAGGTCGGGAGTGAGGATCGCACTCCGGAGTCGCCGGAACCTGAGAGAATCGTGCCGGAGGTCGGGAGTGGAGGTCGCACTCCGGAGTCGCCGGAAACCTGAGGAGAGGAGCACCGGAGGTCGGGAGTGAGAATCGCACTCCGGAGTCGCCGGAAATCGACATCGAGCCAAGGCCGGCCGACGTCATCGAAGCTGAGGTCGCCATCGGACCGGAGCCGCCCGAGGTCGACATCGAGTAAAGACTGCCCGACGCCATCGAATCGGAGGTCGAGATCGAGCCGAGGCCGCCGACATCGAACCAGAGCCGCCTACCGGCGTCGTCAGGAACTGACATTGTGCCGAGGCCGCCGACGTCGAACCGGATCCGCCTCACGGCGTCGACACGACTCCAGCGGCGTCGGAACATCAGAAAAAGGGCAGTAAGTGGAATAGAGGGCGCCAAAGGCCCTGTGGAATCCTAAGAGACTACTCTAGGGGTTAGAGAGGTGCTGGAACCAGCTGGACTGTGCCAGGGGTGAGCTGAGACTAATTTAGAGGGGTTGTGTAGAGTGAGAGAGCCAGGTCTCTGGTATTCCCCCCTTGATCTACCTCAGTTTAGGCCTCAGCCTTGTCCAAGCCAGGGAGTAGACACCCTCAAGTCTTCCACATCCCCACAAGCTGTGCCTGGGCCAAATCAGCCCTTAGGAATTCAAATGTAATCTGATTCTATGAGTGTCACTGTCAGCTTTTAATTATTTATTAGGGGCACTGTATTTATTGTATTTAACCTATTTATTGCTTCACTGTATTTATTGGTCCACAGTATTTATTGATGCACAATATTTATTGGTTTACAGTATTTATTGCCTCAGAATATTTAATTGCCTGTATGTATTGCACTTATATTTATGCCTTCATTATTTATGATCACCCCTATTTATTGAATCATTAAGCCAGTATTTATTTGACCTGCACTATTTAAAAAGTTTGTATATTGTGATTGTTATTTATTTATCTAATCAGCAACTAAGAGAAAAAGAAGATAAAGAAAGATATTTTCATAATTTTTACGGTGTAGAGTCGTTTTTGGAACGGATGCACGCATGGTTATTGTATGGGTATGTCGTATGCTTAGCACGGAGCCTGATTCCTGACCACTCGAGCCAAGCTACCACAGTGTATGTCTGGGAGAACACCACCACCCTTCCAGTGTGGGAGTGTTTTTCTAACACATAGAAACCGAGCTCACGGAGGTCTTGGGGTGGGAGGTGCCACATGACCCTAGACACACCCTACTGGGCATCACTGACGGCCTAGATGGCACACGCGCAGAGAAGTTATTCCTCACGACAGCGTTAATGGTAGCGAAGCAAGACATTGCAGCGGCCTGGAAACAACCGCTGCCGCCTAGCTTGGCCAAATGGAGCACCGGAGTGGACTGGTGTGCGGCACAGGAACGGACTCTCTACCTGGCAAGGGGTTGCCACAAGAAATACCGTAAGGTCTGGGGGAAATGGTTGGGCAATGTATTATGAGCGGGCGGTTCGGGAGGGAGGGGGCGGGAGGAGGGGTTCGGGGGGGGCAGGGATGTGGCGTGTTGTCATGCTGTGTTGTTGTAAGCTGCTGGATCGACTGGCTCAAGGTTTTCATGTTGTATCAAAAAAAAGAAACGATGGTGGACAGAATGCTGAACAAATAAAACATTCACCCCCAGTCACAAATCTGGTTTAAATCCATCATTTGTTTGCTCGCCATGCCATTCCAGATTGGACCCAGCCATATGCAAATCAGTCTTCACCCTGCTCCCCATGAGAACAGTCCAGCCTGAACTGCTAGGCCAGGTCCCCCCTGGACCGGAAAACAAGCATCCTGGGACCAATTTCAGGGTATCACCCCTCATCAGTCAGGCTAACTTGAAACCAGTGGCGTAATGAACACGGGGCCCATATCTGGGCATACCCTTCTCACTTAGGGCGACAAATGCAAACATAACAGACGATGGACAGAATGCTGAAGAAATCAAACATTCACCCCCAGTCACAGATCTGGATGCAATCCATTGGTTTTTTTGCACGCCGCCCTGCCTTAGGGCTTGACATGCCTACCTTAGTGGTGAATTATATTTTGAAAAGGAAGGTGGGATTTTGTCATTGGGTTAAATGGCAAAGTTGGCAGGCTGGAAGACATGTTTTACTTTTGTCACACTTAGGAAGGCACAATAAGTGCTGCAGTTCCTAGGGATCACTTTAAACTACGGTGCCCTGGGTACCCCAGTACAATACACTAGGGACTTAGAAGTACGTTAACTTATGGCAATTGGGTATAAGCCAATATTTGCAAGGGTCGAAGCACTGGCACTGAGGGTTGATTAGCAGGCCTCAGTGCACTCTTGGAGTTGAAAAAGAAAGCAGCAGCATCAGCCCAAAACTTTGGGGGTGATCATGCAAAAGAGGCATTTCCTTACATTTCATCTTAAACATTAAACTTATCTTCTTTTTTTTTTGGCCCTTTATGATGCATGTCTTCATGTTATCTAACTGAAACAATCCTTCTAAGAGCACTAGTCTATGATTTATTGTGAATACCAATTATACATAGGTACCCAAATTCTTTTGAACTGTTACTATCCTTTATATCCTTTTGCATAGTAAAAAGCTTTTTCTGTTTCATAAACCTGAAAGAATTTATTCAACCACTGTTCTACTCTTGGTGGTTCCTAACCTTTCCAGTATTTAGCTATGGTTGGAATTTTCAGGGTGGTTTAAATCATTTATTCCCGACAGTATTTGTAATAGAGATGGAGGTAAGAATGGTGCTGACAGTGTTGTTGTTTCCATTGTCTGGTGACTATTTATACAATTTGCTGCCATGTTCATTTGTGGTATAAGGAGGCCGGCAGAGGACTGGACAATATTAATTTTGTGCACAATGTCACTTTTAGTGGGGCGTGGCTTGGACGCCGATGAGGACGGTCGCGCGAGCTGAGAGCTCCGCGCCGACCCTACTGGTTATCCTGCAATAAGCGCCGGATTGCCGCACCGGTGACCCTGGGGTGGGGTCCCCTGGAGGTGGGGGTCTACGCTGAGAGACATAGAGGGTTCTGCTGCCCCCGGATGCCGTATGCGCACTCCAAGAAGAAGGAGGTTTGATCGGCGTAATGATAAATTGGCGGCCATCTCCCTAAGCCGATCAGTAGGGTGCGACCTGGAAACGATGAGAGCCTGAGACTGGAAGGAGCGTGCGCTACCCCTTGCGGGCGGCGTAGACCGGACTCCTGCAGTGAGCCCCTGTTCTCCCCCCCCCGCATGCCGAAAAGTGGGTGTAGCTGATTGCACGGATGCGGCTCGCAAATGCTCCTGGATGCACCCGGCTGTAGCAGTGAGAAGAACTGTGGCGGGGGTGCCTCGGGGACGGCCGTACAGCCCTGACATTGGACCGAGGAGGACAAACGGCTGCCCTGGCACCTGTAGCGGTACCGCGCTGTGCTGCCGTCGGACGCCGCCCTGGGTGAGGTGCGAGCCGGAGTCGTCGAGAGAGGCGCGCCTCCCCCCCCAAAAGCGGTGAAAGCTGAACGACTGCGGAGAGGCCCGGTGGCGGAGGCACAGAGGGCTGACGTGTGAGTAAATGAGGGCAGCCGCATAACATTGTGATGCTGTGGTGTTGCACTACCATCAGGGTTAAGATCGGCCCCTAAACGACTGCGGGTGGCTGGAGGTGCCGCTGTCTGCTGACTGGGGAGGTTGAGCTGCCTGCAGAGTGGCTCTGCATTGAGTCACACCCGGGAGGAGCGGGGAGAACCCAGCAAAGCGCTAAGAAACCCTGGTTGCGGGACTGCGGGGAACTGCTCGGGCCAATGGAGGTGTGGCCGCTGATTTACAGTGGGGTTTAGCCGAGTGCCCCAGCTGGGAGACCCTGTGACGGCGAGGCTGCTTTGAGCCCGGAGATCATCCTTTAGGGCCAGTGGTGAGTACCGGAGGCGGCGCAGTTGCCCAGCGGCCGACTGAGGTCCTAGGCCTGAGGACGTGGACAGCTGAACGCCCTGCGGAGCAGCGTGGAGTGGTGCCATTGATGTGCTCTTGAACTGGGCTTGCCGTGGTTGCTGGATGACTGTGTGCTGGAGCCTGTTGCATGCAGGCTGGCTTTCAAAGATAACGGCATGGAGTGCCCCATTGGATCATTTAGGGCTTGAGCACTGAGATCCAGGCCATAGGGGCGCTGGTGGGACTTGAGCATCTGCGCTTGGGGACTGGATGACTTACTGGAAAGCAGCCTACTCCGTGGAGGCCCCCTGAAGGAAATGAGAGCGTAGACGGTACCCCCAGAAGTGTGATGGCCAACAGGGGCTAGAGACTTGTCGTGTCTGCATTTTGGACAGCTGAGAAGACCCGCGTTGTTGAAACGCAGGAGGTGTGGGATGATGTGACTAGGACTGGGGTCTCAAAAGATTCGCAATCATGGGGAAACCGCGCGGCTTTTAGAGTGACTCTCTGGTAGCTACCAGAGGGACTACAAGGACTGTTTGGATGGGTACTAGCTGTTTAGAGCCTGTTCTGGGGAGGGGTGTTGGGGGGATTTGGGGTGTTGTTGTTTTGGGGTAGCTAATACCACCGGTGTGCCAATACAGAGAGTGCAGTTGAGGTACGATGACAGGTTGCATAATCGGACCATTACCTGAGTTAAAATGTATTACGTGGAATGTACGGGGGATGCATACGACGATGAGACGCCACAGGATTCATGCTTATCTGGTGCGTAGAGGGGTGCAGATAGCTTTTCTCCAAGAAACCCATATGGACCGAGTTGAAGGCCAGGCACTACAGCATATAGGAGAACAGGACTGTAGGAGAGTAGGGTCTGCTTCCTATGGTCACCCCCACTTTTTGCTTTTGCTTCACTGGTTTTCGACTTAGATGTGGCTGTGGGCCTGCTAATCAGACCCACAGCCCAGCTGTTCTCTCTCTAAATTCATACTATGTACTTTAGGTACATAACCCAATTGGTAAGGATCACCTTATAGGGCCCTGTACAGTGTACCTTATGTACCCAGGGCATGGGTGTACCCTAGGCCTACCAGGGGCTGCAGCATGCATTATGCCACCCCTGGCTGGCCTCCCATCATGACACAACTGGCTGATCACTCAGCTGGGGCAAGGTCGTGTAATCACCCCTTGCTTAGGTATAGTATCCCTATACCTACCTTATATATAGACACATGGGTAACCTTTCAGCCACTCCTATGGTAGGCCTTAACAATCCTGAAGGCAGAGTGCTTGGTAACATGTGAGATGGTGCTCTAGCATGAACTGAGCCTGTCTGCAACTTTCGGACCCATGTCCTTATAGCTGTTCTATGATATCGCCTACCATATACTCTTAAAGTGCCTTATAATCCTCGCGGTTATGGTAACTATGGTTTGGCTTCATCAAAACATGTCGTGTAAGGTGTCTAACACTTTGGAATACTACCCCCACACCATTTCTGGCGATGAGGATAGTATTCCCCCCTTCTAGAGGGAGAAGACATGTTGAAGACCTACTACCCGGTTAAAGTTAACCAGAGCCCCAGCATCACAAAATGGATGCTGCTGCCACAGACACAAGTCTGACATCCTGCTGCTGGGAGTCCTTCCAGCGAGGGAGGCTTGGACAATAGGTTTCCTGCCTTGGGAGGTGCTAGCACCACCCTAGACAGGGCTTAGTGTATTGGGGCAGGGAGGGATGAAAGAAACGAGACACTGCCTGGGGCACACAAGGTGTCCCATGCATAGTCCGGTTCAAACCGGTGCTGGGGCACTCCAGCCCCAGTCCTGGCGCGAAACTGGACAAAGGGAAGGGGGTGTAACCCATAGGAGGGACATAGCAAGTAACCCAGCCCCCCAGATTAGTATAAGAGTGGGAGCTGAGTCCCTGGGACTTTGGATTATCCTGAACTGAAACTAGACACGAAACTCTGGACCTTTGACATTCGACAACAAGAAGACTGAAGAATCTCCCTTGTGGCCAAGGAGTGGCCACCCTGTGCAAACAGGCACCAACAAGCGACCTACTGTTTGCTTAGCCTAAGTTCTACGAGGAACCGACTGCAGAGCCCGACCAGCGCCTTGACCTCCGGACTTCTCTGACCCTGATCCACATCCACAGCCAAGCTGAGATCCATGGAGGCGACGAGAGACGTGGGACCGGCTACCTGGGAAAATTGGCGAGTAGCTTCCAGCACAGCTTCTGAGGCATCCTCGAAGTTGTGCTCTGGGGATTGAGAAGCCCCAACCCCGAGCACCATCTGCACCGAAGATCAGCCCTCCACACTCCACGAGTTCTGCGTGGGGCCCTTCTGCATTTTTCTGCTCGACGCGTCTGTCCGGTTGCTTGCCCGTTGGCTAGTAGCCTCAGTGACGACGAACCCTTAACTTTTCACCGCTGGTTTGGCTCCACCAGACTGGCCCTTGCTTCCCTGTGAAAGAGAAGCACATCAGACCTTCCTGGTCTGCACCTGAAGTGAATTTCCATTTCCGCGTGGGTTGCCTTTGCGAAGGCTTGTTGACTCCAATCGGGACGTCGACTCCGCCAGCAGCAGGATCCTTCGTGGGACAGCTCGTACCCTGGTTCTGGTCGTCCTCGACACCTCCTGGTCCACGCAGCAGCAGAGACAAGCTTCAAGACATCACCTGTGTTCTGCACGACATCGCCTGGTTCCTTCCTGGTTCCACACGGTCACTGGCTAGTGACCCAGACTTTGTCCCCTCTGCTTGCAGGTGTTCTTACTTCAAGATCCACCCTTGGATCCACCAGACATCTCCCTCCTGGCCGCCTGCCAGCATCTGTTCTTCAGGCATCCATAGGATCCAGCGACGACACCCGACACATCTTCACACTATGCACCCGTCTCCTGTGGGTGAGGTAACGCGAGTACTCCGGTGCTCCAGTGGATATTGACTATCCAAGTGTCTAAGTCTTTAGTTGCTTCCTCCTAGTTACTTCGGAAGTGTCCTTATTCTTCCTATTTCTAACTGTTACATTCCCATTGACTTTAATGTAACCCGCGTGTGTGTTTCCACACTGCACACGTTTCCCGTGGGCCTTCCACTTCCTAACTATTGGTAGGGTAGTGTAGCCCCAGCGATTCCCTACGCCCTAGGCCTACTCCCTTTTCGTGACGTGGTACTTGTACCACTTTCTTAGTATATGGTTTGCGTGGCCCCTGGGCCTAACTGTATTTTCCTGTGTAACTTAACGTATGCTACTTAGGAAATTGTTGTGCTTAGACCTCTGAACTCATAAAGAGTGCTGAGGGTATATGTTAGAATAAATACATTCTAATTTTATATATATCTGGTGTGGTGTCCTTTCATTTGGTATTCAAGGGATTATAATGGTATAACAGCTGGCTTCACATGCCATACGGAGTTTAGCCTAAGACTGCTCTTGTCCATGCTACCACTAGGATAGCTGGTCTATAAGGTTGACTTTACAACCAATCACCATAAGGGTATTTGGACTGATATAAGGTGTACACTAGAACTAGTGACATCATACATCAGGCCAACTTCTCACATTGGTGAGCAGCGGTTGGGATCTGAGCTTGCTGTTGTGATACCATTATAGTCTTGAGATATCAAATTGAAAGACCACATTAGGTACTATAAGGTACATATAAAACAAAATCTTAGAATACTTAAGTTCTACTGAACTTAGTTGTTGTAGGTTGAAGGGCCTAGCACACCCGGACTACAACTACTAGAGAGGTTTTAGTAGATACAACTAGTGTGTGTAGGTGCACACACCACACCCTCACTAGATCATGTCTCTAAGAGGAGATCAAGATGATTCTCTCTCAGGAGGGGGATATCCTAGAAAGATACCCTCTAGATATGATACCCTAACTTTTCAGGAGATGAGACAATTGTGTACCTCCAGAAAGTTAAAACAGGGTTCCAACCCTACCCTCATTTATCTAGTGGAGATCTTAGAAGAGTATGATGCTCAGAGAGCCTTCCAGCATGGTACCTTAGGTACAAATGAGGGTCTGCCCTCTACAGAAGACTCCCCTCACAATACTGATCAAGATGAGTCAGAAGGGACTTCAGGAGATGAGGTAGACAGCCAGGTCCAAGTTGGAAGACTTAGTCAGGCTAACTTGAGCCTATGTCTATGTCTATGTATTGGTATTTGTAAGGCGCATATATCACCCGAAGGTCTCATAGCGCCAGCAGTTACTCAGATGTTAAGGATAAGTCACGCCGGTTTAGAAAAGCCATGTTTTCAGGAGTTTGCGGAATTTCTGATGGCTGGGTTCCAGTCTAATGTGAAGTGGAAGAGAATTCCAACTTTCGGGAGCGATTTTGGAGAAGGATCTGTCTCCGTTTCTGACAGTTCGCACTTTGGGAACCGCTAAAAGGTGCACGCTGGAGGATCGGAGTATTCTGGCCGGACGGTATTCTGTCAGTTTGTTAGCTAGATAGGCTGGGCCATTGCCGTTCAGAGATTTATTGACTAGACAGCACATTTTAAACGTAATGCGTTTTTTAATGGGGAGCCAATGGAGCGCCTTCAAACAGGGGGCAGAAGAGGTGCGAGTAGGTAAATCTAGAGCCATTCTGGCTGCAGTATTTTGAAGGACCTGGAGTTTGTTAAGGAGGTTCTCGTTTATAGAGGCGAAAAGGGCATTGCCGTAATCCAGGCGACTAATAATTAGTCCCTGGATTAAAGGCAAACGGGAGGAAAGAGGGATCCACTTGAAAATTTTCTTTAGGTTGCGCATGAGTCCAAAGCTGGTGTGAGAGATGTTATTGATATGATCTGCCAAGGTAAGTTTATTGTCAAGCGTTATCCCTAAATTGCGGGCTGCTGTCTTGGGAGAAGGACAGGCACCCAACGGAGGTGGCCACCATTCGTCAGACCAATGCTTATGAGCATTTCCGAAAAGCACAATCTCCGTCTTTGCCGCATTGAGTAAAAGATAGTTGTTTGACATCCAATCTTTTACTGCTAGCATGCATTTTTGGAACCTATGTTTGATATTGATGGAATTAGGTCCCAAGGTGATAAGGATTTGAGTGTCGTCTGCATAAGACACGGTCTCAAATCCAAAAGCTTTAATTAATCTTGCAAGAGGGGAGACATAAAGATTAAAAAGCGTGGGGCTCAAGATAGAGCCTTGGGGTACACCTTTATCAACTTCCTGATTGGCTGATGAAAATTTGCCAATCTGGACCTTAGAGCTCCGGCCAGTCAGGTAGCTTTTGATCCATGCCAGGGCTGAGCCTTCGACACCAACCTCTGTCAGCCGTTCAATCAAAATGCTGTGTGAGATGGTGTCGAAGGCAGCAGATAGATCGAGTAATATTGAAATGGCTGATTGTTTAGCATCTAAAGCTAGCCTAATGTTATCGACCATTTCAAGTAGGGCTGTTTCGGTGCTGTGGAACGCCCTAAATCCTGACTGGGACGGGTTTAATAATTTATTAGACTCAAGGTGTTTGGTGAGTTGGATGTTGATTAAGGATTCCATGATCTTACCAAACATCGGGAGAAGGGAAATAGGCCTATAATTTAGAGGTTGAGATGGATCGGCAGAGGGCTTCTTCAGGATCGGTCTGACGATGGCTTCTTTCCAGTGTGAAGGTACCGTTGCGTGAGCGAGTGAAAGATTAAAAATTTTGGTCAGGTGAGGGATCAAAATAGGCGCAATTTTAGATAAAATTGGAGAGGAAGCTGGATCAATAGGGGAGCCAGACTTGATTCTATTCATGGTTAGAGTAACTTCATCATCTGTAAATGGGCGAAATAGATTTAGGGTAGTAATGGGGGCGGGCATGGCTATGTTGATGGACGACTCAGGAGATAGGGTAGGGACAGAAAAATTGATAAATGATTTGTAAATATCATTTATTTTGTTGTGAAAAAAAGACGAAAGGGTGTCAGCCCATTCCCTAGACGCGTTTGTGACAGGTTGGCAAGTTAAAGGATTAGAGAACTCTTTGACTATTTTATAGAGTTCTTTGTGCGAATTTGAAGCCTGATCTATCCTATTCTCCAGGTAGACTTTTTTGGCTAGAGCTATGTCGCACATATATTGGCGATGAAGTTTTTTGTAATGCAATCTGTCACTGAGATCTTTGGTGTACCGCCATTTGCGTTCACGAGCTCTTACAGCAAGTTTCATGGTCTTAAGTTCCATAGTGAACCACGGGGACAGTTTATTGGGACATCTGTTTGATTTACTGGGGGCAATTATATCGAGAGTTGTCGTGATGGCTAGGTCTAAGTTGATGGCTGCCAGGTTAGGATCATTGATAGGTTCAATGGGAGGAGGGAGAAAGTGAGAAAAAAATGCTTCAGGGCTGATCTTATTCCAAGGTCTACTCATGATAGGATCTTTACTAGGTTGTGGTGTGAGTGAGGTACGTTGAATATGGAAATAGATCTTGAAATGGTCCGACCAAAGAACAGGTACAGAACAGTCAATCATTATTTTATTGGAATTAGTGAATAAAAGATCCAGGGTATGGCCGGCAGAATGAGTGGGGCCGGTCACTAACTGATTTAGACCTAACGCATTCATACTGGTAATAAGTTCAGCAGTATAAGGGTCTTGTACAAGTTCAATATGATGGTTAAAATCGCCTAATAAGAAGAAATTAGGCGAGGATAAAACATGCGATGCAATAGTTTCAGTAAGTTTATTTACAAAATTAGTTTTGGTTACTGGAGGTCTATATAGAAGTGCTCCTTTCCAGGATTCTTTGTTCCCCAGTGATAGCGTGAAAGTACAGATTTCACCCCAGTCTGCAGCGAGTGAGTTAACAAGGTGAAGCTTAAAGTTGGCTCTATACACAATAGCAATTCCTCCACCTCTTTTATCTGTCCTATCCAGTCTTGCAATTTTAAAGTCCTGGGGAATAGCAGTTGCGATATCTGGCAGTGAGGACTTCGATAGCCAAGTTTCGGTAATAAAGAGGAGATCAGGTTTGTCAAAATCTAAGAGTGACCAGATTTCTAGAGCGTGTTTAGGAAGGGATCGGACATTGCAGTATATACAGGAAAGGTGCCTCGGTGTGATAGGCAAGGACTCACTGTTGGTGGATACACTTGGAAGGAATCTTCTCAGGGACGGTGAGCCGATAGGTACGTTGTTATTAAGGAAGGAGGAGGAGGAGATGTGATTTAGTAAGTTGGTGGCAGGGCTATTAGTGTTCATAGCGAGGAGTTCCTCGCGGGAATATTTAATAAGAGCCATGGGGCGGATACGGAAAGGGTGAAATCTCGATACAAACGGGCAACAGTCCTGGCGTCTGGCGGCGGTCAGGCGCGGACGGGCGCAGATGGGCTTCCCTTCGGCGCACCGCTGGCGCGCCGCTGCGCGCGTCCGCGCCCTAGCCGGAACTAAATAGGATGAAGGGGTGCAGGCTGGAGCGCTAACCTTCAGGTTCCGGTGACTACCGGAAGTGAGTACCAGCCCCGATGACCCTCCGCTCAATCGGCACCAGCCATGACGGAACGGGGTCAGGGGTAACTAGGCAGGGCGGAGCAACAATTTACGTGAGTACAAGAGTTTTAATAGTTTCAGAACAAATGTGCAAATATGGCATGTATCGAAATGTGCAAAGTATGCAAAGTGCATGAAACGAACTATTTTAAAATTAGAATCTCTCAATGAGCAGGTAGAAAGTTTAAAACAATTTTGTTACACAGCTACAAACTAGAAATAGATATCGCCAAAGTTCGTGAAAACACCTAGCAGCGGCCTCGAGACTTGAGCAGCCTACATGGGAGTCAGAATGAGGTCCCCCCATTCAGACCCTCAAGTGGACTTAACCAGAGAAATAGGAGAGGAAGATCCCCTTCCAGGGAATCTATCCACTCCCATATCTCTAATGGCTCCAATGCCTCTTCTCACAGGGGAATGACATATCCACAGAGAAAAGAGCATAAGGCCAGAATGAGGGAAGTCAATCTGAGGATTGAAAGGGAAGAACTTGCCCTTGCCAAAGAGAGACTTGCTCTGGCCAGAGAGCAAAAGTTAAGTGGGTTAGAACCCACTGGTGGCAGCACTATCCCTAAGGAGAGAGACAGGACCTATGACAATAGAAACCTGAGCAAGATTGTCCCCCCCTACAAGTGTGGGGATGACATCCACAAATGGATAACTGCTTTGGAGAGGGCTTGCAAAGTACAGCAGGTACCCCAAAGTCAGTGGGCAGCTATCTTGTGGCTCTCCTTCTCTGAGAAAGGTAGAGACAAGCTCCTCACAGTTAGTGATGAGGATGCTGACAATTACACTGTCCTGAAGAGTGCTCTGATTGATGGCTTTGGCCTAACCACTGAACAATACAGGTTGTTGTTCAGGGATACCCAGAAGACACAGACTCAGGACTGGACTGACTTTGTAGATTGTGCCACTAAGGCTTTGGAAGGCTGGTTATTGGATAGTAAGGTTAAGGACTATACAGGATTGTATAATTTGATCATGAGAGAACAAATCCTTAACAACTGTCAAAACCAGCTGCTGCATCAACACTTGATTGACTCTGACCTAACTCCTCCCCAAGAATTGGGAAAGAAGGCAGATAGGTGTGTCAAGACTAGAGTTAAGCAGAAAAAACAGAACCAGGGCGGTGATCAGAAAAAGGCAGACCAGAAGGGTAATGAGCAGAAAGCAAAAGACCAGAAGTCTTCACCAGGCCCCCAAAAGGCTCAGGGGGAGGGTGGTCCCAAAAAGGATAAAAAGAAAGATGGCCAAAAGAAACCTTGGTGTAACTATTGTAAGTCCAATTCCCATTGGTATAGTGAATGCACCAAAAAGGACAAGCCCCCAGCCACCATTGTCCATTGTCCCTAAGGCAACTGTACCCCCTAGTCCAGCTGTAAGTGATGGTTCCCAGCAAAAGGGTGTAATAGGGTTAACCCTGGGAACTGAAGTGGATTCTGGCCTAGTCAGAATACCAACTCAGGCTGTTCTGATCTGTGATGGGGACATAGCTTTGTCCTCTACTGTGAGCCCCAGTAACCTGGGCAAGTACAGACAGACTCCTTTAATCAACCATAGGATGGCTCAGGCCTACAGGGACACAGGTGCTAGTGTCACAATGGTGGCTCCTGCCTTCGTGGACCCTGGACAGATCATGCTAGGTGAGAATTACCTAGTGACCAACGCTAGCAATGCCACTACCTCCCATAGTGTGGCAATTGTTAACTTCTCCTGGGGAGGGGTAACTGGCCTCAAGAAAGTTGTAGTAAATTCAGACCTTCCTGTAGAGTGTCTGTTGGGAAATGACCTTGAAACTTCAGTTTGGGCTGAAGTGGAGTATAGGACCCATGCAGAAATGCTGGGTATAGATGCACATGCCCTTGCTGTGACTAGGTCACAGGCAAAAAAATGCAACACTGAACAAGTGCTGGATCCTGGGACAATGGACCAGACACAACCCAAGAGAAAGAGCAGTAGGGTTAAGGCTGTGCCTTCCCCCCTGCCTCAGGTAGAGAATCAGCCCTCACAGGAGGATGATTCTGAGAGCCCCGAGGGAACTGTCCTAGAAGAACTGGAACCTGACCAGGTTGAGTTTCTTGGGACAGGGGGACCTTCAAGGGCAGATCTGAGGCAGGCACAATTAGACTGTCCTTCTCTTGAACCCCTCAGACAGCAGGCTGCTGCTGAGGCTGCAGGGAATGCTCAAGGTACCCATAAAGTGTATTGGGATGAAGGGCTAGAGACCCCAAGCCTGGTGCGTCCAGGAGGTTGGTCATACCATTAAGTTTCAGAGGCTTCCTTCTTACCTTGGCCCATGATATTCCCCTTGCAGGACACGTAGGCCAAAATAAGACTTGGGACAGGCTTGTCCCTCACTTTCACTGGCCTCACATGTCAGAAGATACCAAGGAGTTTTGTCGCTCCTGTGTCACCTGCCAAGCCAGTGGCAAATCAGGTGGCACCACAAAGGCCCCCCTGATACCACTACCAGTGGTGGGGGTTTCCTTTGAGAGAGTGGGGATAGACATTGTAGGACCAATGGACCCCCAAACAGCATCTGGGCACAGATTCATACTGGCGATAGTGGACCATGCCACCAGGTACCCAGAAGCTATACCCCTAAGGACCACAACAGCTCCTGTTGTGGCAAGGGCCCTACTTGGAGTGTTCTCCAGAGTGGGGTTTCCAAAGGAGGTTGTCTCTGACAGAGGTGCCAACTTCATGTCAGGATATTTAACTGCAATGTGGAAGGAGTGTGGTGTTAACTACAAATTCACTACCCCCTATCACCCACAATGCAATGGGCTTGTGGAAAGGTTCAACAAGACCCTAAAAGGGATGATAAAGGGTTTACCGGACAAGCTTAGGCGAAGATGGGACATCCTTTTACCCTGCCTTCTGTTTGCTTACAGAGAGGTCCCACAAAAGGGGGTTGGCTACAGCCCTTTTGAACTTTTGTTTGGGCATCCTGTGAGGGGACCCCTATGTCTAGTAAGGGAAGGATGGGAGAGACCTCTCAGACAACCCAAGCTTGATATAGTGGATTATGTGATTGGCCTCCGCTCAAGGATGGCAGAGTACATGAAGAAGACTTCCAAAAACCTTGAGGCAAGCCAAGAACTCCAAAAAGCTTGGCATGACCAAAAGGCTGTGCTAACTGTGTACCAGCCAGGACAGAAAGTGTGGGTGTTGAAGCCAGTGGCCCCAGCAGCACTCCAAGACAAATGGTCTGGACTCCACATTATTGTTGAGCAAAAGGGAGAAGTCACCTACTTGGTAGACCTTGGGACTCCCAGAAGCCCCCACAGGGTGCTTCATGTCAACAGGTTAAAGGCATATGTTGACAGGGCAGACATGGGCTTGCTCATGGCTACAGATGAGGGGCAGGAGGAAGAGAGTGACCCTCTCCCAGACCTGCTGACTCAGAACCCTGATGATGGTTCAGTTGATGGTGTGGTCTTTTCTGACAGCCTCACTAACCATCAGCAACAGGACTGCAGACAAGTTCTACAGGCCTATAGACATATGTTCTCTCTGACCCCAAGTCAGACAAACTGGTGCACCCATGAGGTGGACACTGGTGACAGTCTGCCTGTGAAGAGTAAAATCTACAGGCAACAGGGACTGCATAAAGATTGAGGTACAAAAGATGTTGGAGCTGGGAGTCATTGAACCTTCAGACAGCCCTTGGGCTAGTCCTGTAGTTCTTGTGCCAAAACCTCACACCCAAGATGGTAAGAGAGAGATGAGGTGATGCGTGGATTACAGAGGTCTCAATGGTGTCACTAGGATAGATGCCCACCCAATACCTAGGGCAGATGAGCTCATTGACAGATTGGCAGCTGCCAAGTTTTTGAGTACATTTGACCTGACAGCAGGCTACTGGCAACTCAGACTAGCTGAGAGTGCAAAGGCCAAAACTGCTTTCTCAACCCCAGGAGGACATTATCAATTTGTGGTAATGCCCTTTGGCTTGAAGAATGCACCTGCCACTTTCCAAAAGTTGGTGAATCAAGTCCTTACAGGCCTGGATGACTACTGTGCAGCGTATCTTGATGATATTGCTGTCTTTAGCTCCACCTGGGAGGATCACCTGGTCCACATGAGGAATGTTTTAGAGGCCCTGCAAAAGGCAGGCCTCACTATCAAGGCCACCAAGTGCCAGATAGGGCAGAGCAAGGTTGTGCACCTGGGCCACCTAGTAGGTGGGGGTCAGTTCAACCACTGGAGAGCAAGATCCAGACCATAAAGGACTGGACTCCTCCAATTACCCAGGCACAGGTCAGAGCTTTCTTGGGCCTGTCTGGGTACTACAGAAAGTTTGTTAAGAACTATGGGTTCATTGTGACACCACTTAATAACTTGACCTCCAAGAAAATGCCAAAGAAAGTTCAGTGGACAGTAAGCTGTCAGAAGGCATTTGATGACCTGAAGCAGGCCATGTGCACTGCACCTATTCTGAAAAGTCCAGATTACTCCAAATAATTCATTGTCCAAACAGATGCTTCTCAGTTGGGTGTGGGAGCTGTTCGTTCACAACTGAATATAGATGGTCAAGACCAGCCCATTGCTTTTATTAGTAGAAGGCTGACCCCTAAAGAGAAACGTTGGTCAGCTATTGAGAGGGAGGCCTCTGCTGTGGTTTGGGCCCTGAAGAAGCTGAGGCCATACCTGTTTGGCACTCACTTCAAGATTCAGACAGACCATAAGCCCCTCTTGTGGCTTAATCAGATGAAGGGTGAAAATCCCAAACTTCTTAGGTGGTCCATTTCCCTACAGGGGATGGACTTCACAGTGGAACATAGACCTGGGACTGACCATGCCAATGCAGATGGACTCTCCAGATATTTCCACTTAGAACATGAAGACTCAACTGGTCAAGGTTAGTTTAATGTCCCTAAGTTTGGGGGGGGGGTGTTGTGTAGGAGAGTAGGGTCTGCTTCCTATGGTCACCCCCACTTTTTGCTTTTACTTCACTGGTTTTCGAATTAGATGTGGCTGTGGGCCTGCTAATCAGACCCACAGCCCAGCTGTTCTCTCTCTAAATTCATACTATGTACTTTAGGTACATAACCCAACTGGTAAGGATCACCTTATAGGGCCCTGTACAGTGTACCTTGGGTACCCAGGGCATGGGTGTAACCTAGGCCTACCAGGGGCTGCAGCATGTATTATGCCACCCCTGGCTGGCCTCCCATCATGACACAACTGGCTGATCACTCAGCTGGAGCAAGGTCGTGTAATCACCCCTTGCTTAGGTATAGTATCCCTATACCTACCTTATATATAGACACATGGGTAACCTTTCAGCCACTCCTATGGCAGGCCTTAACAATCCTGAAGGCAGAGTGCTTGTTAACATGTGAGATGGTGCTCTAGCATGAGCTGAGCCTGTCTGCAGCTTTCGGACCCATGTCCTTATAGCTGTTCTATGATATCGCCTACCATATACTCTTAACGCGCCTTATAATCCTCACGGTTATGGTAACTATGGGTTGGCTTTATCAAAACATATCGTGTAAGGTGTCTAACACTTTGGAATACTACCCCCACACCATTTCTGGCGATGAGGATAGTATTCCCCCCTTCTAGAGGGAGAAGACATGTTGAAGACCTACTACCCGGTTAAAGTTAACCAGAGCCCCAGCATCACAAAATGGATGCTGCTGCCAAAGACAGAAGTCTGACCTCCTGCTGCTGGGAGTCCTTCCAGCGAGGGAGGCTTGGAAAATAGGTTTCCTGCCTTGGGAGGTGCTAGCACCACCCTAGACAGGGCTTAGTGTATTGGGGCAGGGAGGGATGAAAGAAACGAGACACTGCCTGGGGCACACATGTTATCCCATGCATAGTCCGGTTCAAACCGGTGCTGGGGCACTCCAGCCCCAGTCCTGGCATGAAACTGGACAAAGGTAAGGGGGTGTAACCACCCCCCTCCCTGGTCCCACCCATAGGAGGGACCTAGCAGGTAACCCAACCCCCAGATTAGTATAAGAGTGGGAGCTGAGTCCCTGGGACTTTGGATTATCCTGAACTGAAACTAGACACGAAACTCTGGACCTTCGAGATTCGACTACAAGAAGACTGAAGAATCTCCCTTGTGGCCAAGGAGTGGCCACCCTGTGCGTGGGGCCCTTCTGCATTTTCCTGCTCGACGCGTCTGTCCGGTTGCTTGCCCGTTGGCTAGTAGCCTCAGTGACGACGAACCCTTAACTTTTCACTGTTGGTTTGGCTCCTCCAGACTGGCCCTTGCTTCCCTGTGAAAGAGAAGCACCTCAGACCTTCCTGGTCTGCACCTGAAGCGAATTTCCATTTCCGCGTGGGTTGCCTTTGCCAAGGCTTGTTGACTCCAATCGGGACGTCGACTCCGCCAGCAGCAAGATCCTTCGTGGGACAGCTCGTACCCTGGTTCTGGTCATCCTCGACGCCTCCTGATCCACGCAGCTACAGAGACAAGCTTCAAGACATCACCTGTGTTCTGCACGACATCGCCTGGTTCCTTCCTGGTTCCACACGGTCACTGGCTAGTGACCCAGACTTTGTCCCCTCTGCTTGCAGGTGTTCTTCCTTCAAGATCCACCCTTGGATCCACCGGACATCTTCCTCCTGGCCGCCTGCCAGCATCTGTTCTTCAGGCATCCATAGGATCCAGCGACGACACCCGACACATCTTCACACCTATGCTCCAGTGGATATTGACTATCCAAGTGTCTAAGTCTTTAGTTGCTTCCTCCTAGTTACTTCGGAAGTGTCCTTATTCTTCCTATTTCTAACTGTTACATTCCCATTGACTTTAATGTAACCTGCGTGTGTGTTTCCACACTGCACACGCTTCCCGTGGGCCTCCCACTTCCTAACTATTGGTAGGGTAGTGTAGCTCCAGCGATTCCCTAGGCCCTAGGCCTACTCCCTGTTCGTGACGTGGTACCACTTTCTTAGTATATCAAAGTCAAAGTCAAAGGCTTTATTTCGATAAATCAAATCATAAAAGCATCACATTAACACAAAAAGACATTTATACAAAACAGATTTAAATTAACCGTTAGTTTTAGAAATTTTTTCCAAAACATATCAAAGAGGGCAGAGAGAGGAACATGGCGGCAGCAGGCTAGCTGCCGCGGTACTCCGCCCCTAAACCTCCAGAGTAAGGAATGCTGCATCGGCGTTTTCTTATGGTTCCTCCGTACTAAACAGTGTGGAAAGAATAGTTCTACCCGATTCTTTTCTTTTCCAGTCACGCTCTTTCTTTTCCTCCATGTGTCTGCTGCTTGTGGGCGCCGAGGAATCTGAGCTGGCGTTCTCGAGTTGGCAGAGGCGGAGCATTGCGCCTGGAGTCCGGCGCTGGAGTGAAGCGGCTCTGGAGCTACGGCGTGGAAAGCGAAGTCAGTGGCGGGGAAGGCGAAATCAGTTGCCGTTAGCTTCTCCGGCCGGTTCCAGTGGTGGATTGATTCTCTCCAGCGCGGAGGTGGCGGCTCCCGTAGCCCTCACAGCATCAGTGGAGACGGCGCCTGACGGCGAAGTCAGTTCATCGGCTTCGGGAGTTGCTACGAGATCAAAATCCGCATTAGAGAAGCGAAGACCCCAGGTGAAGGGGTGCAAGTCGGGGGGAGGCTCGAACAATTTGCCTGAGGGAGAGGAGCTGGGTGGTCTGTCGGGGTGTCAGCCTGGAGCCTTGGAGGTTTTGTCTTCAGAGAGTAGTCGCACAGCCGGGAATAGTGCCCTGCAGTCTCATTTTAGAGCGAGCACCTCCAAGTGTCAAGGAAAGGAAGGTTGGGAGGACAAGTGTGCAAAGGGCTACCCGCTTCTTGAAAGTAACGTGGCTAGTAGGGGTGCGAAGATACAAAAGACCCCAATGCCTTATCAGTCTACAAAAAACTTGCATCTAAGGTCACATTCCACAGTTAAAGCTTCTTCTTTTTTAGCTAATGAGATGAAGGGTAAAAGAGCTTATAAGGCTGATAGGGTGGTACGGTCAGGAAAGTCAGGAAAGTCTGTTCTAGATTCGAATTCAAAGATTACACCCTCATTGCGCTCTTACTTCAAAGCGGTCCCCCAACTGCTTAACATTGGGAAAAGCCCTGATACACTATTAGCCACTACCCTCCTACCTGAAGGTGAGGACATCCATGTGGGTAGTCAGGATTACTCTTCAGCACCGTCACCGTCACTAGAGCCCATTCCCGTTTCAGTCTCCGACCTCTCTTCTCCGCCCCCTAATAACCAGACAAATTCTACTCCCGTCTCTCCTCCAATTCTCCTGCAATTTTCCTCCCCCCAGCCTATAATGGGTGATTTGGTCTATACTCCCTGCCCTGGTCCCTTGCCTTCTGTTCCTGTACATGCCCCTACACTTTCCCCTGAGCTTGTGAGGACCTTCATCTCTGAATCGCAGATTCCGTCTGTTGATTCGACCAGCTTGGGAGCTCCCCCATTATCCTGTGTCACCTCATCTGGTAACATTGGATCTGCCTTAGTTCCCGTCCCTCCCTTATTGTCAGAGCACGGGGGGTCAGGCGGCGAGCTCCAAGTACCCCCTGGAGTAGTGGGTGATGGGCAGCCCCCGCATCAAACACATACAGTCCTGCCGGCTCAGGTGCAGAGCCCATCTCGGGGGGGGGGGGGGGGGGGGGGCTAGAAGTAACACTGATTGGCAGCCATCAACAGGCCTCGCATGTTTTGGGAGCCGGACCACCTCAAGAGTCCCCAGTTGTCCTTGCCTCATCTTTACCTTTTTTATCTGCTCCCTCTTTGGAGCAAATGTTTCGGTCTCTCTCAGCCGATATTAAACGTGGCTTTGAAGAATCAGCTGCAATTCAGAGAGAGATCAAAAGCTATTGTGAGGCATTGGCTAGTAAAGTTGATGGGCTCGCCACGAGAACTATTGCGCTAGAAGAAGCGGTTGGCGGCTTATCTTTGCATCTAGATATTGCGAGGGATGAGATAGTGAGTCTCAAGAAGGAAGACGTTTCAATTGCTGAGAGGATGGAGACCTTGGAAAACCATGCCAGGCGTAACAACATCCGGCTTTTGAATATTCTTGAGGGAATTGAAGGTTCTGATGTCAAAGGTTTCATTGTTCCCCTGTTAGCTTCTTCTTTATCGTTGGGGCTATCCGAAGAAGAAATAGCTAATGATATTCAACGGGTCCATAGGGATCCTTTTAGACGAAATGCCCAAAGATCAAAACCGAGGTGGATCCTTGTGAATTTTCACACATACACCATAATGGAGCATATTCTTAGTGCAGCTTTAAAGCTGAAGTCCCTGGTCTATAAAGGTTTCACATTTCAGGTACGGTCTGACTTATCTAGAGTGACACTTGAAAGGCAGTGGGAGTTGGGCAAAAGGATGGATGCATTTCGGAAAAATGGTGCCACCGTTCAGCTAAGTTTTCCTGCGCTATTGAAGGTCATGTTGAATAACAAAATGTACAATATCCGCACTACGCAGGCTGCTGATGATTTGTTATCTACCCTCCAAAGTGACAGGGGCGCAACGGGTGGCCCTTCCTGAGCGCATATCTATAGTTGATCTCCTTCTCAATTTACTCTCTTTCATTTGGTAATCTCAATTTATATATATCTTTGTATATGTATAGGCTAGGTACATGAGTACATGAGTAAAAGGGAGTTACAAGCAAGGTGGTGGTGAATGTAAAAAGTAATTCGTAATATAATATAACCCAGCATCAGGAAAATAATTAAAAGAGATAAATGGAAGGTTAAAAAAAAAAAAATAACAAAAGGGAGGTGAGAGAAAAAAGAAAAAAGGGAGAGGGAAGGAATGAGAGAAGAAGAGATAAATTAAAAAAAAGAAGAGCGGGTAAATAAAGGGTTTAAACTTATGGAGGGGGGAAAGAAAAGAAAAAAAAAAAAAAAAGTTTCTTCTCTATTAAAGATATATCACAAGTTGTACGTATGGAACCACTTGTTGTGCACTCACTCCGGGGGGTGGGGTTGGGCAAGGGGTACCACAAACCGGTCTCCGGTTGGTCCTTACAAGGGTTCCTCAGGGGGCGGGGGGGTGAGGTTAGGCCACAGGGGTGTAGGGGATAGGTTAGGGGTGTGGGTTGGTGTTATTGGAAAAATTTCCTCATTTTCAGTCTGGTCTCAGATTCAGTGGTGTAAATTTATATGTAGTCACGTTTTTTCTTTTTGTGTTAGGCAGGACGATTACTTTAGGAGCATGTTTAGGTTCCTGGTTTTTGAACTTAAATTTCACCTTACTCTCTCTAATGTGACCTATGAGCAATCTTAGGATTCTCTCTTGGAATGTCAATGGTCTGCGCACCAAACCAAGGGCTAATAGAATTTTACAGTATCTTCGTGATATTGATGCGCAGATCATTGTACTCCAGGAGACTCATCTCATTGAGGAGGAGATGCTCGATTTGGTGAAAATGAATAGGTGGATCGATCTTTCGGTATCCACCTCCCAGTCGCTCAATACGAGGGGTGTTTCTATCTTGTTCAAAAAATCCATCAATACAAGAATTTTAACTCAGCAGGTCGACAAGGGAGGTAGGTGGGCGATCACCTTGGTGGTTATTGGTGGGGTAAAACTAACATTGGCAGGTTTTTATGGCCCTAACCTGGACGATTCATCTCCCTTAGAGTCTCTCTTTTCAAGTCTGTTGCACTTTCCAGATCCCATAATCCTTACAGGGGATTTTAATATAGTGCTGGATCCAATATTAGATAAGACCCCCCGTAGTAGACAGTTGACCCCGTCTAAAGCTAGAGCTTTTTTATTCAGTTCCATGAAGCAATATGGGTTCACCGACATTTGGCGGGCAAGAGCAGGTACAAAACCAGGTTTTTCATTTCACAATTATAAGTACCATCATCAATCTAGAATTGATTACTTCCTGATAAGTCACGCCTTGGTTGATTCTGTTAAAGATATTTCTTACTATCCATCACACCTTTCAGATCACTCTGCTGTTCTTCTTGAGATAGTCGGGGTTATTAAACCTCTTACTACTTCCTGGTCTTTTGACAGATCTCTACTCTCTTGTCCCCAAGATGTCCTGTCTATTAGAGCTGACACTCTTGAGTTTATGCGTATCAATTTTGGATCCTCAGACCCTCCGGTCGTTTGGGACGCATTCAAGTGTTGTCTTCGAGGAGTAATTAAAAATAAGGTAGTATATCGAAGGAGGCAATACACGCAGGAGATATCATCCATTGAAGCTGCACTTCTTCAAGTGCAAGCGGAAATCAATCTTACTAGTCAAGACTCCACAGATAGATGTCTTGCTCTCCATGAGAAACTTGCTTCCCTTAAAGCTGATCTGGCATCTGTATTAAACGAACGTATTTTGCAAAAATTGGAAGCGAGTAAATTATCGCATTTTGAATATGGAGAAGGGGCAGGCAAGCTGTTGGCCTGGAAGACCAAATCTGATAGGGCGCGTAATATAATAACCGCTGTAACATCTCCCCAGGGCACTGTCTTCTCGGATTTGGAGATTAGAACCACTTTTAAAAACTTCTTCCAGAACATCTATCAGGAGGATAACAACATAGACTCATCAGCTATTGAGAGTTGGTTAGCGGGTGTCTCTCTTCCGAGATTATCGGATCTGCAATCTGAAATACTGGAAAGGGAGGTAACCAGGGAAGAGGTAGAGGAGGCTGTGCGAGCTTCCAAGGCAGGGAAAGCTGCTGGTCCGGATGGTTTACCGGTAGAGCTATACAAGATCCTAGTTGAAGAAATTTCTCCTTCTCTTACATCATTGTTTAATCAAATCTTAGTAGGAGGGGTTACACCACCAGCAACTTGGAATGACGCTTCCATTACCCTTATATTAAAACCTGGCAAACCCCCTACCGATTGTGGCTCTTACCGCCCTATATCTATATTAAATGCTGATTATAAAATTTTTGCCTCTCTGCTGGCAAGAAGGCTGGGTCGAGTCATCCCAACATTAGTACATCCCAACCAAAAGGGTTTCATTGCAGGCCGTCAGCTCTTCGAGCTAACATACGACCTAATAGGGGCTATCGACATGGCCACTTTGAGTGCAGCTCCACTGGCCATTTTAACACTCGACGCGACCAAGGCCTTCGACAGGGTCAATTGGTTGTACCTGTCGGGGGCCTTGACCAAGTTTGGTCTGGGAGGAAATTTTCGAAGGGCTGTACGTTTGCTATATAATCGCCCAACAGCTCGGGTACTTGTTAACGGAGGTCTTTCTGATGCATTTGTTATCTCCAGAGGGACCCGTCAGGGTTGTCCTCTTTCCCCCCTCCTATTTGATCTCTATATTGAGCCTCTCGCTCAAAAAATACGCGAAAAACACTCCATCATACCTTTTGCATGTAGGGGATGGGAGAAGAAGGTTGCGTTATATGCGGATGATCTCATGGTTATGACCTCTGACATCGATTCTGCCTTCCCGGCTGTCATTGGGCTGGCTGTGGAATTTGGAAATGTTTCTGGTTATGAGGTAAACGCAGCCAAAACAGAAACATTGGTGTGGAACGATGTCGGCAGCAGCTTTGGTAATGGCTCAAATAAGACTCTTCGTTATTTGGGCTTAAACATTACTAAGGATATCTCTCTGATCGCCCCTACCAACCTTGCTAGAATTGCAAAAGAATGTCGCAAATTGATGAGAGCTTGGCTACACCTTCCCCTTACTGTAATTGGTAGAGTTAACCTGGTGAAGATGTCTATTCTCCCTAGGGTTTCTTTCTGGTTCAATACAATTCCTCTTTACTTTGAACCCGTTTTGTTGGCTAAACTCCAGAGCGAGATAAGCTCTTTTATTTGGTGTAATAAAAACCCAAGGATAGCCTGGAAAAAGATAAGGCGTCGGAGAGAGAAGGGGGGCTTGGCCGGGCCTGACCTACAGGTTTATCTCTGGGCATTCCAGCTTTCCCACTCACGTATGCTCTTAAAAACACCTTCTGGCGTCGGGACCGGCACTCCAGCCCCAGTCCTGGCATGAAACTGGACAAAGGTAAGGGGGTGTAACCACCCCCCTCCCTGGTCCCACCCATAGGAGGGACCTAGCAGGTAACCCAACCCCCAGATTAGTATAAGAGTGGGAGCTGAGTACCTGGGACTTTGGATTATCCTGAACTGAAACTAGACACGAAACTCTGGACCTTCGAGATTCGACTACAAGAAGACTGAAGAATCTCCCTTGTGGCCAAGGAGTGGCCACCCTGTGCGTGGGGCCCTTCTGCATTTTCCTGCTCGACGCGTCTGTCCGGTTGCTTGCCCGTTGGCTAGTAGCCTCAGTGACGACGAACCCTTAACTTTTCACTGCTGGTTTGGCTCCTCCAGACTGGCCCTTGCTTCCCTGTGAAAGAGAAGCACCTCAGACCTTCCTGGTCTGCACCTGAAGCGAATTTCCATTTCCGCGTGGGTTGCCTTTGCCAAGGCTTGTTGACTCCAATCGGGACGTCGACTCCGCCAGCAGTAAGATCCTTCGTGGGACAGCTCGTACCCTGGTTCTGGTCATCCTCGACGCCTCCTGATCCACGCAGCTGCAGAGACAAGCTTCAAGACATCACCTGTGTTCTGCACGACATCGCCTGGTTCCTTCCTGGTTCCACACGGTCACTGGCTAGTGACCCAGACTTTGTCCCCTCTGCTTGCAGGTGTTCTTCCTTCAAGATCCACCCTTGGATCCACCGGACATCTTCCTCCTGGCCGCCTGCCAGCATCTGTTCTTCAGGCATCCATAGGATCCAGCGACGACACCCGACACATCTTCACACCTATGCTCCAGTGGATATTGACTATCCAAGTGTCTAAGTCTTTAGTTGCTTCCTCCTAGTTACTTCGGAAGTGTCCTTATTCTTCCTATTTCTAACTGTTACATTCCCATTGACTTTAATGTAACCTGCGTGTGTGTTTCCACACTGCACACGCTTCCCGTGGGCCTCCCACTTCCTAACTATTGGTAGGGTAGTGTAGCTCCAGCGATGCCCTAGGCCTACTCCCTGTTCGTGACGTGGTACCACTTTCTTAGTATATCAAAGTCAAAGTCAAAGGCTTTATTTCGATAAATCAAATCATAAAAGCATCACATTAACACAAAAAGACATTTATACAAAACAGATTTAAATTAACCGTTAGTTTTAGACATTTTTTCCAAAACATATCAAAGAGGGCAGAGAGAGGAACATGGCGGCAGCAGGCTAGCTGCCGCGGTACTCCGCCCCTAAACCTCCAGAGTAAGGAATGTTGCATCGGCGTTTTCTTATGGTTCCTCCGTACTAAACAGTGTGGAAAGAATAGTTCTACCTGATTCTTTTCTTTTCCAGTCACGCTCTTTCTTTTCCTCCATGTGTCTGCTGCTTGTGGGCGCCGAGGAATCCGAGGAATCTGAGCTGGCGTTCTCGAGTTGGCAGAGGCGGAGCATTGCGCCTGGAGTCCGGCGCTGGAGTGAAGCGGCTCTGGAGCTACGGCGTGGAAAGCGAAGTCAGTGGCGGGGAAGGCGAAATCAGTTGCCGTTAGCTTCTCCGGCCGGTTCCAGTGGTGGATTGATTCTCTCCAGCGCGGAGGTGGCGGCTCCCGTAGCCCTCACAGCATCAGTGGAGACGGCGCCTGACGGCGAAGTCAGTTCATCGGCTTCGGGAGTTGCTACGAGATCAAAATCCGCATTAGAGAAGCGAGGACCCCAGGTGAAGGGGTGCAAGTCGGGGGGAGGCTCGAACAATTTGCCTGAGGGAGAGGAGCTGGATGGTCTGTCGGGGTGTCAGCCTGGAGCCTTGGAGGTTTTGTCTTCAGAGAGTAGTCGCACAGCCGGGAATAGTGCCCTGCAGTCTCATTTTAGAGCGAGCACCTCCAAGTGTCAAGGAAAGGAAGGTTGGGAGGACAAGTGTGCAAAGGGCTACCCGCTTCTTGAAGGTAACGTGGCTAGTAGGGGTGCGAAGATACAAAAGACCCCAAAGCCTTATCAGTCTACAAAAAACTTGCCACTAAGGTCACAATCCACAGTTAAAGCTTCTTCCTTTCTAGCTAATGAGGTGAAGGGTAAGAGAGCTTATAAGGCTGATAGGGTGGTAAGGTCAGGAAAGTCAGGAAAGTCTGTTCTAGATTCGAATTCAAAGATTACACCCTCATTGCGCTCTTACTTCAAAGCGGTCCCCCAACTGCTTAACATTGGGAAAAGCCCTGATACACTATTAGCCACTACCCTCCTACCTGAAGGTGAGGACATCCATGTGGGTAGTCAGGATTACTCTTCAGCACCGTCACCGTCACTAGAGCCCATTCCCGTTTCAGTCTCCGACCTCTCTTCTCCGCCCCCTAATAACCAGACAAATTCTACTCCCGTCTCTCCTCCAATTCTCCTGCAATTTTCCTCCCCCCAGCCTATAATGGGTGATTTGGTCTATACTCCCTGCCCTGGTCCCTTGCCTTCTGTTCCTGTACATGCCCCTACACTTTCCCCTGAGCTTGTGAGGACCTTCATCTCTGAATCGCAGATTCCGTCTGTTGATTCGACCAGCTTGGGAGCTCCCCCATTATCCTGTGTCACCTCATCTGGTAACATTGGATCTGCCTTAGTTCCCGTCCCTCCCTTATTGTCAGAGCACGGGGGGTCAGGCGGCGAGCTCCAAGTACCCCCTGGAGTAGTGGGTGATGGGCAGCCCCCGCATCAAACACATACAGTCCTGCCGGCTCAGGTGCAGAGCCCATCTCGGGGGGGGGGGGGGGGGGGGGCTAGAAGTAACACTGATTGGCAGCCATCAACAGGCCTCGCATGTTTTGGGAGCCGGACCACCTCAAGAGTCCCCAGTTGTCCTTGCCTCATCTTTACCTTTTTTATCTGCTCCCTCTTTGGAGCAAATGTTTCGGTCTCTCTCAGCCGATATTAAACGTGGCTTTGAAGAATCAGCTGCAATTCAGAGAGAGATCAAAAGCTATTGTGAGGCATTGGCTAGTAAAGTTGATGGGCTCGCCACGAGAACTATTGCGCTAGAAGAAGCGGTTGGCGGCTTATCTTTGCATCTAGATATTGCGAGGGATGAGATAGTGAGTCTCAAGAAGGAAGACGTTTCAATTGCTGAGAGGATGGAGACCTTGGAAAACCATGCCAGGCGTAACAACATCCGGCTTTTGAATATTCTTGAGGGAATTGAAGGTTCTGATGTCAAAGGTTTCATTGTTCCCCTGTTAGCTTCTTCTTTATCGTTGGGGCTATCCGAAGAAGAAATAGCTAATGATATTCAACGGGTCCATAGGGATCCTTTTAGACGAAATGCCCAAAGATCAAAACCGAGGTGGATCCTTGTGAATTTTCACACATACACCATAATGGAGCATATTCTTAGTGCAGCTTTAAAGCTGAAGTCCCTGGTCTATAAAGGTTTCACATTTCAGGTACGGTCTGACTTATCTAGAGTGACACTTGAAAGGCAGTGGGAGTTGGGCAAAAGGATGGATGCATTTCGGAAAAATGGTGCCACCGTTCAGCTAAGTTTTCATGCGCTATTGAAGGTCATGTTGAATAACAAAATGTACAATATCCGCACTGCGCAGGCTGCTGATGATTTGTTATCTACCCTCCAAAGTGACAGGGGCGCAACGGGTGGCCCTTCCTGAGCGCATATCTATAGTTGATCTCCTTCTCAATTTACTCTCTTTCATTTGGTAATCTCAATTTATATATATCTTTGTATATGTATAGGCTAGGTACATGCGTACATGAGTAAAAGGGAGTTACAAGCAAGGTGGTGGTGAATGTAAAAAGTAATTCGTAATATAATATAACCCAGCATCAGGAAAATAATTAAAAGAGATAAATGGAAGGTTAAAAAAAAAAAAATAACAAAAGGGAGGTGAGAGAAAAAAGAAAAAAGGGAGAGGGAAGGAATGAGAGAAGAAGAGATAAATTAAAAAAAAGAAGAGCGGGTAAATAAAGGGTTTAAACTTATGGAGGGGGGAAAGAAAAGAAAAAAAAAAAAAAAAGTTTCTTCTCTATTAAAGATATATCACAAGTTGTACGTATGGAACCACTTGTTGTGCACTCACTCCGGGGGGTGGGGTTGGGCAAGGGGTACCACAAACCGGTCTCCGGTTGGTCCTTACAAGGGTTCCTCAGGGGGCGGGGGGGGGGTGAGGTTAGGCCACAGGGGTGTAGGGGATAGGTTAGGGGTGTGGGTTGGTGTTATTGGAAAAATTTCCTCATTTTCAGTCTGGTCTCAGATTCAGTGGTGTAAATTTATATGTAGTCACGTTTTTTCTTTTTGTGTTAGGCAGGACGATTACTTTAGGAGCATGTTTAGGTTCCTGGTTTTTGAGCTTAAATTTCACCTTACTCTCTCTAATGTGAATTTGACCTATGAGCAATCTTAGGATTCTCTCTTGGAATGTCAATGGTCTGCGCACCAAACCAAGGGCTAATAGAATTTTACAGTATCTTCGTGATATTGATGCGCAGATCATTGTACTCCAGGAGACTCATCTCATTGAGGAGGAGATGCTCGATTTGGTGAAAAGGAATAGGTGGATCGATCTTTCGGTATCCACCTCCCAGTCGCTCAATACGAGGGGTGTTTCTATCTTGTTCAAAAAATCCATCAATACAAGAATTTTAACTCAGCAGGTCAACAAGGGAGGTAGGTGGGCGATCACCTTGGTGGTTATTGGTGGGGTAAAACTAACATTGGCAGGTTTTTATGGCCCTAACCTGGACGATTCATCTCCCTTAGAGTCTCTCTTTTCAAGTCTGTTGCACTTTCCAGATCCCATAATCCTTACAGGGGATTTTAATATAGTGCTGGATCCAATATTAGATAAGACCCCCCGTAGTAGACAGTTGACCCCGTCTAAAGCTAGAGCTTTTTTATTCAGTTCCATGAAGCAATATGGGTTCACCGACATTTGGCGGGCAAGAGCAGGTACAAAACCAGGTTTTTCATTTCACAATTATAAGTACCATCATCAATCTAGAATTGATTACTTCCTGATAAGTCACGCCTTGGTTGATTCTGTTAAAGATATTTCTTACTATCCATCACACCTTTCAGATCACTCTGCTGTTCTTCTTGAGATAGTCGGGGTTATTAAACCTCTTACTACTTCCTGGTCTTTTGACAGATCTCTACTCTCTTGTCCCCAAGATGTCCTGTCTATTAGAGCTGACACTCTTGAGTTTATGCGTATCAATTTTGGATCCTCAGACCCTCCGGTCGTTTGGGACGCATTCAAGTGTTGTCTTCGAGGATTAATTAAAAATAAGGTAGTATATCGAAGGAGGCAATACACGCAGGAGATATCATCCATTGAAGCTGCACTTCTTCAAGTGCAAGCGGAAATCAATCTTACTAGTCAAGACTCCACAGATAGATGTCTTGCTCTCCATGAGAAACTTGCTTCCCTTAAAGCTGATCTGGCATCTGTATTAAACGAACGTATTTTGCAAAAATTGGAAGCGAGTAAATTATCGCATTTTGAATATGGAGAAGGGGCAGGCAAGCTGTTGGCCTGGAAGACCAAATCTGATAGGGCGCGTAATATAATAACCGCTGTAACATCTCCCCAGGGCACTGTCTTCTCGGATTTGGAGATTAGAACCACTTTTAAAAACTTCTTCCAGAACATCTATCAGGAGGATAACAACATAGACTCATCAGCTATTGAGAGTTGGTTAGCGGGTGTCTCTCTTCCGAGATTATCGGATCTGCAATCTGAAATACTGGAAAGGGAGGTAACCAGGGAAGAGGTAGAGGAGGCTGTGCGAGCTTCCAAGGCAGGGAAAGCTGCTGGTCCGGATGGTTTACCGGTAGAGCTATACAAGATCCTAGTTGAAGAAATTTCTCCTTCTCTTACATCATTGTTTAATCAAATCTTAGTAGGAGGGGTTACACCACCAGCAACTTGGAATGACGCTTCCATTACCCTTATATTAAAACCTGGCAAACCCCCTACCGATTGTGGCTCTTACCGCCCTATATCTATATTAAATGCTGATTATAAAATTTTTGCCTCTCTGCTGGCAAGAAGGCTGGGTCGAGTCATCCCAACATTAGTACATCCCAACCAAAAGGGTTTCATTGCAGGCCGTCAGCTCTTCGAGCTAACATACGACCTAATAGGGGCTATCGACATGGCCACTTTGAGTGCAGCTCCACTGGCCATTTTAACACTCGACGCGACCAAGGCCTTCGACAGGGTCAATTGGTTGTACCTGTCGGGGGCCTTGACCAAGTTTGGTCTGGGAGGAAATTTTCGAAGGGCTGTACGTTTGCTATATAATCGCCCAACAGCTCGGGTACTTGTTAACGGAGGTCTTTCTGATGCATTTGTTATCTCCAGAGGGACCCGTCAGGGTTGTCCTCTTTCCCCCCTCCTATTTGATCTCTATATTGAGCCTCTCGCTCAAAAAATACGCGAAGAACACTCCATCATACCTTTCGCATGTAGGGGATGGGAGAAGAAGGTTGCGTTATATGCGGATGATCTCATGGTTATGACCTCTGACATCGATTCTGCCTTCCCGGCTGTCATTGGGCTGGCTGTGGAATTTGGAAATGTTTCTGGTTATGAGGTAAACGCAGCCAAAACAGAAACATTGGTGTGGAACGATGTCGGCAGCAGCTTTGGTAATGGCTCAAATAAGACTCTTCGTTATTTGGGCTTAAACATTACTAAGGATATCTCTCTGATCGCCCCTACCAACCTTGCTAGAATTGCAAAAGAATGTCGCAAATTGATGAGAGCTTGGCTACACCTTCCCCTTACTGTAATTGGTAGAGTTAACCTGGTGAAGATGTCTATTCTCCCTAGGGTTTCTTTCTGGTTTAATACAATTCCTCTTTACTTTGAACCCGTTTTGTTGGCTAAACTCCAGAGCGAGATAAGCTCTTTTATTTGGTGTAATAAAAACCCAAGGATAGCCTGGAAAAAGATAAGGCGTCGGAGAGAGAAGGGGGGCTTGGCCGGGCCTGACCTACAGGTTTATCTCTGGGCATTCCAGCTTTCCCACTCACGTATGCTCTTAAAAACACCTTCTGGCGTCGGGACCGGCAATTTGTTTGCCACTCTGTTGAAGTGCGAAGGAGTTGGGCAGTCTGGTTTTCTGTTTAAATTCGGAGACCCCAAATTCTTCAAAAAGGTCAAGTTGGAGATCCTACAGGGTCTGGCAAGAACTTGGGCAAAAATAAAATCCTGTATTAACTTGGGGTATTATTCTAGCAGAGCTCCTCTATGGGACCTCCCTGAGGCGCCAACCTGGCTAAATGACGCACTGGCTTTACCACTCAGGGAATCTGGGTTGGGTGTTTGGGGGGATCTCTTTGTGGAAGGGACTTTGCTCCCCTGGGAGGACCTAGTTCGAAAAGTTGGGCCCAATCTTTCGAGATTTAAATATGTACAAATAGTAAGTTGGGCCCAAGCAGTAAGAATGCGACCTACACGTTCTATTAAGTTCATTCTAGGGGGAGGAAGTCAGTTGGAAACCCTCTTAGTTGATCAGCCTGCTGTAAAAAAAGAGGTCTCGCTATGGTACTCCTTAATAATGGATGAAATGGACGGCGATTTTCTTCTCCCGGAACAGCTGTGGAGTTCCCTGGTACCGACCCCCAATCTCGTAGATCTTTGGTTGTTTTCCTGTAAACTGCTGTGGGAATTAGTGAAACCAGCTAGGCTACGCAGGAATCACTTGTTTACACTACATAGGGCTTACTACTCTCCACATAGACTTTCGAAATTCGTGGCTGGTGGTCTGGTGGCTTGTCCGAGATGTGGACTTATGGAGGCTACTGATGCTCACATGTTTTTCGAATGCCCTCACTTAACTCCATTTTGGGACGCAATTAGTAGCAAACTCTCGGCCTGGCTGGGTCGCCCGCTATTAATAGATCTGAAGCTAGTAATTTTTGGAACAGCAGATTGCACACGATCAACGGCTGGTAACCTTCTATTCTACGCAATGTTGGTGGCTCGTAGAGAAATCTGTAAACGCTGGAAAGAGCCCACTGTACCATCTTTCTTCGAGTGGCGTAGATCCCTGCTACAGTTCTCTATATTAGATATCGCCAGAGCTGGTAATCGTGACAGGAGAAACTTTTGGAGGTTGCTGGATGGCCTGGTTTGAATTTGTTGTGCTGGCTGGGGTATTTTTTTTTTTTTTTTTTTTTTTTCTTTCCCCAGCTCCGATGATTATCCTGCCTTGGTACTATCTTGCTGTTCTTTTCTTTTTCCGATGGTCCGGGCTCGCAGGTCTTTACGGCAACGGCACATATAACCTTAAAGTTGGTTAACTTCTGTCGGTTGACTAGTAAGGGTTGGGCTGCTGGGGTGACCATGGCAGCTGTAGGGCTCCTGTATTTGACTTGTCACCTACTGCCCTTCCAGCATCGGCTGTGACAGCGCATTGGTTCACTCGCAACTTTCGCCACCCATACAGTTGGCTCTCAGTAGTCTGGAACCATGGCAGTAAATGAGGAACAAAAAAAAAAAAAAAAAACATATCAAAGAGAATAAAAACAAAGTAAAAAATTTAAGATTTGAAGTTGATCCTTCAATTAAAAAGCAAATTAAACATTAGATGCTAGCCTTTTGGCTCTAATGGACCATGTCCACGATAACATTTTTGAAAGACCACAAACGTACAATGTCTGGGTGTCCGATGTTAGAATACAGAGTGCCTCACTTGAGTGCCTAGTGCCCATACACCGACATATAGGTTTGAGCCACGCTTCCCTTGGGCACACATAGGCCGGACAGACAAACAGAATATGCGGTACAGTCTCTACACTAATTTGACAAAAGGGACAAAAAGGACTTGTCTGGGACGGGGGCTTCCAATGGGCAGTTAAGGCGCGCACTGGAAGAGACCCTACCCTAAATCTAAAATATAGGGCCCTATCTTGAGATTTCCATACCAGATCTAGGTAGAGTTCCCGAGATGTAACATCCTTATGTCTTAGGAACTCTTCGTTAGCCTGCCAAGAGTTGGGTCAGTACTAACTCTATTGGTAACCCAGTTCCAATAGAGGGTCTTTATAGTCGCTTTCGGGGGAGAGGACCGACTATCCCAGGCTTCACTAAGACTTAGCTTACCAAGGAGATGTTTAACATCTTTAAGCCATTTTATTTTATGCCATCCCACCATTGACATTACTTCCGCTAGGCCCTTCGCATACTTGGCAAGTTCTGAGACTCGTCACAGTCTAGCCCATAGAAGCAACAGCCGGAGTTTTGCCAAATCATTGATGGGTTGGCAACCTAGGTCAAGCAACAGAGGTATCATTGGGGTACTCTGCGGAAGTGACATAATGCCCCTCAAAAATTTATTCTCAGACCTTGTCAGTAGATCTATGTTAGATGTGACCCAAAGCTCTGCACCGTAGAGGGCAGAACTAACACCCTTTGCCTTATAAATGTCAATAACAGGTGCAATAGGTCGGGTCGTGGCAGATTGCTGCTCCTTGTACAGCGCCCCTGTAACCCTTTTATGTTTTAGCAGCATTTTATGGAGATGAGGGGTCCACTGCATGGTATCTGAGATACGGATACCTAAATAATCGAATACAGTGACCCTCTCCAGGGATACATTGTTAAGTACGGGGGATCGCCCAAGTTTTTTCGGGGGATTTAGCACTAGAAACTTGGTCTTGTCAGTATTTATAACAAGGCCAAGTTGGTCACAAAAGGCCTGAAAATTATCTAGGAGGCCTTGGAGGCCTACCAGAGTCTTTGATATTAGGAGCGTGTCATCGGCGAATAAGAGGGTGGGGATTCGCTAACCCTGCCAGGGATGGTGTATCTGATGGTTTTTTGAGTAGATGCTCAACAACCCCATTCACATATAGTGAGAAAAGGGTTGGAGCAAGAACACATCCCTGGCGGACCCCTCTCCCCACCGGTATCCTATTCGTTTTCTGCCCCTCGGTGCCCCACCTCACTTGCGCGAAGTTACCTTCATGTAGCCTCATTAGAATAGACAAGATATTAGGTGGAATCCCCATATCTGCCAGCACACTCCATAGTTGTCCTCTGGGCACAAGGTCAAAAGCAGTCTTTAAGTCGATGAATGCAAGATAAAGACTGCCTTTGACTATGACAACCACTTTCCAATAAATCAAAAATAACCTGAAAGCCTGCTCTATAGTGCAGGTGCCAGCCCTAAAACCCGCTTGATAATCAGAGAGAACCTCATTATCATTAGCCCATTGAAGGATTCTCTCAAGCAGCACCTTCCCCACAACCTTCTGGGTCGAGTCTAATAAGCTTATAGGGCGATAATTGGCTGGGTCCTCCCTCTGGCCCTTTTTAAAAATGGGGACGACCTCAGCCCCCTTCCAGGATTCGGGGATAGCGGCACCTTTATCAATTGCAGTGAGTAGGGTATGAATAAGCTTCCCCCATTCCGGCAGATTAGATCGAAGCAGATTCCCAGGGATGCCATCAGGGCCAGCTGCCTTTTGGGGGACAATGCAACTAATCGCGTATTCAACCTCCTTAATTGTAAATGGAAATAAGGTGTTTTCTACAGGTAGTATTAGGGAGCTGCAAGGAGCAGAAGTAATAGCAGTTCCTAGCTGACAAGAATACAGGCTTGAAAAATGATCAAACCAGCTCTGCCCAGTAATATTACAGGAAATAAGTTCACTATCGGGCCTGTTCCTTGCCCTTATAGCGCTCCAAAAGCGACCAGCATCCCGCCCAGCACTGGCCTCTCTAAGTGTATGCCAATATGCATCCTCCCACTCTTTTTTGGCTTTTGCAACCACCCAATTATATTCTTTCCTGGCTTGCTGGATCAGGTTGTGACTTCGCCTTGACAGCCTCAATTAGGGCAGATTTCTTCTGTCTACATTTGAATGTATACCATCCCTGCTTCACATTGGGCCTCTGGCGCCCTGTTGCCCCACCCCCATGTATATGCACCACGAATTGATTACCTACTGATTTTAGGGTTTCCTGAAACAGTGACGTAACTCTAGAGGGATCAGAATGTTCTAAAGAGTACATCTCCATCTCACTTAGCGAGGCATCCACAAGTTGTCCTATAACCCGAACTTTTGCCTCATCTAAGGCAACTTTGTGCCATTTAAGGCACCTTCCACAATTAGATGGAATAATTACAGATGTGGACTTTAGGTTGTATGGTGAAGCTAAGCTATTTTGTTTTACCCAAAGATGCTTTAGGGTTAAAGACAAGAAGTTGTGATCGCTGTCTACAGTGGGTATTACTACCATATCTATGACAAATCGCCAAAGAGATAAGTCAAGGAGAATGTAATCAATCCTAGACGTATGATTCGCCCTATTGTATGTGTGGGCGCCCAAAGGATCTGAAGTGGTTCTGCCATTTAGTGCTTGTAAGCCATACTCCAGGGTCATAGCGTTCAACTGAATCGCCCTCTGTGTCCATCTTTTGATTGGTTGGATCGCTAGTATAGGTATACCCCTCTTGGAATCATCCTCAGTGACATCTAGGATGTCTTCAGCCGCAAGGGGCTCAATCGTACAGTTAAAGTCCCCCGCGATCAATACTTGTGTACCATCACAGGTATCACCAAGAGCTTTTTCCAGCAGTGCTACTGTGGGGGATAAAGAGCTACCTTTGGTGCCCCTGGCATATACATTAAATATGTCAAGAGACCTCCCTTTGCCTAATCCTCTCAGTGAAATCCTAAGGATATCAGGTGAGATACTATGTTTTTGGGTGATGCTGCAGCCCAAGGAGATGCTCACCCATATGAGGAGGCCCCCCGAAGGCCGGCCCCTCCCCGATGGTGGCAAAACTGCAGGTAAAAAATACGTTGAACAGCCGACCTTATAGTTAGGTTCAAGGCTCCATGTCTCCTGAAAAATGCATATAGTGTAGGACTCCACCAGGGTATTCCAGTCTGGAAGAGCTGTTTTCCTGGCAATTCCTGCTATGTTCCAGCTCATAATCCTCAGATCGGGCCCAACAGCCTCCACCTTGTCCTGCAGACAGATAAAGTGATCACTAAGTGGTGTTGGTGATTCACCTCCAGAATCAGTATATGGTTTGCGTGGCCCCTGGGCCTAACTGTATTTTCCTGTGTAACTTAACGTATGCTACTTAAGAAATTGTTGTGCTTAGACCTCTGAACTCATAAAGAGTGCTGAGGGTATATGTTAGAATAAATACATTCTAATTTTATATATATCTGGTGTGGTGTCCTTTCATTTGGTATTCAAGGGATTATAATGGTATAACAGCTGGCTTCACATGCCATACAGAGTTTAGCCTAAGACTGCTCTTGTCCATGCTACCACTAGGATAGCTGGTCTATAAGGTTGACTTTACAACCAATCACCATAAGGGTTGTTTGGACTGATACAAGGTGTACACTAGGACTAGTGACATCATATATCAGGCCAACTTCTCACAGGGACTACTCTTATTATTCTTCTCTGCATGATTTACATGTGCGGCTGGATGCGGTGTTGTGCTCCCCGGATGTTCATGAGAGCTCCGCGCCAACCCTACTGGTTATCCTGCAATAAGCGCCGGATTGCTGCACCGGTTACCCTGGGGGGCGTCCCCTGGAGATGGGGGTCTACGCTGAGAGACATTGAGGGTTCCGCTGCCCCCGGACACCGTATGCGCACTCCAAGAAGAAGGAGGTTTGATCGGCGTAATGATAAATTGGCGGCCATCTCCCTAAGCCGATCAGTAGGGTGCGACCTGGAATCGATGAGAGCCCGAGACTGGAAGGAGCGTGCGCTTCCCCTTGCGGGCAGCGTAGACCGGACTCCTGCAGTGAGCCACTGTTCTCCCCCCCCGCATGCCGAAAAGAGGGTGTAGCGGATTGCACGGATGCGGCTCGCAAATGCTCCTGGATGCACCCAGCTGTAGTGGCGAGAAGAACTGTGGCGGGGGTGCCTTGGGGACGGCCGTACAGCCCTGACATTGGACCGAGGAGGACAAACGGCTGCCCCGGCACCTGTAGCGGTACCGCGCTGTGCTGCCGTCGGACGCCGCCCTGGGTGAGGTGCGAGCCGGAGTCGTCGAGAGAGGCACGCCTCCCCCCCCAAAAGCGGTGAAAGCTGAACGACTGCGGAGAGGGCCGGTGGCGGAGGCGCAGAGAGCTGACGTGTGAGTAAATGAGGGCAGCCGCATAACATTGTGACGCTGAGGTGCTGCACTACCATCAGGGTTAAGATCGGCCCCTAAACGACTGCGGGTGGCTGGAGGTGCCGCTGCCTGCTGACTGGGGCGTTCGAGCTGCCTGCAGAGTGGCTCTGCATTGAGTCACACCCGGGAGGAGACGGGGAGAACCCAGCAAAGCGATAAGAAACCCTGGCTGCGGGACTGCGGGGAACTGCTCGGGCCAATGGAGGTGTGGCCGCTGATTTACAGTGGGGTTTAGCCGAGTGCCCCAGCTGGGAGACCCTGTGACGGCGAGGCCGCTTTGAGCCCGGAGATCATCCTTTAGGGCCAGTGGTGAGTACTGGAGGCGGCGCAGTTGCCCAGCGGCCGACTCTGAGGTCCTAGGTCTGAGGACGTGGACGGCTGAACGCCCTGTGGTGCAGCGTGGAGTGGTGCCATTGATGTGCTCTTAAACTGGGCTTGCCGTGGTTGCTGGATGACTGTGTCCAGGAACCTGTTGCATGCAGGCTGGCTTTCAAAGATAACGGCATGGAGTGCCCCATTGGATCATTTAGGGCTTGAGCACTGAGATCCAGGCCATAGGGGCGCTGGTGGGACTTGAGCATCTGCGCTTGGGGACTGGATGACTTACTGGAAAGCAGCCTACTCCGTGGAGGCCCCCTGAAGGAAATGAGAGCATAGACGGTACCTCCAGAAGTGTGATGGCCAACAGGGGCTAGAGACTTGTTGTGTCTGCATTTTGGACAGCTGAGAAGACCCGCTTTGTTGAAACGCAGGAGGTGTGGGATGATGTGACTAGGACTGGGGTCTCAAAAGATTCGCAATCATGGGGAAACCGCGCGGCCGACAGAGGGGAGCGCACCCGGAACCAGAAAACGAATCGGCGGAGCAGAGAACGCAAGTCGTGGCTGACTCGCATCCTGAGGGACTGATGCAGCAGCAGGTGGACCTGATCCTCTGAGCTATCACGGACATGAAAGAAGCGCTTCAACAGGACATTGCTCAGGTGTCTTTGGGACTGGGGCTCCTGCGGGCTGACCATGCAAAGCTCGTAGACCGGGTGAAGCAGGCAGAGACTACGTTGGAGGTCTTAGAACCATCTCAGAAAGCATTGGATGTTCAAATGGGTGATGTCACTCGCAGGCTTCAAGCGTTGGAGAAGAGGGCCGAAGGACGTAATAGGTGGAACAACGTACGAGTGGTGGGCCTACCAGAAGGAGTCAAAGGAGACAGTATGATTGACTATCTGGAACAGTGGCTGCGCACTGAGGTTGCTCCAGAGGGCCTGACGCAGTTCTTCACTCTGGAGCAAGCACACAGACGAGCGGCACAACGCTGCTGAGACTGACGGATTCTGAAAAGGGATCTGCAGGGACAGATTCTGATGGAACAGATGCGGGGAGTGTTGTTCTGCCGCACATCACTCCGGGGACAGCGGATGAGATCGTAGATGCCTGAACTTATGCAGTGACTAGTAAGAGGGGTCAGCTGATCCTGGTGGTGTTGTCCTTGGGGGAAGGTGTGGGGAGACACTAACTGATTTATTAGGCTAGATGAGGGATCGCTCAAGATGTGTGGGCGCCCGCTTTCCAGGGGGGCCCTCCCGGGGGGGGTTGGACGTTCCTTTATAGTGGGGTTTAGCGCCAGAGTGCGGTGAGGCAGCGGACCAGATCTTCTTGGCGTTGGGCTTCCCCCGTTAGTTTCGCTTTTAGAGTGACTCTCTGGTAGCTACCAGAGGGACTACAAGGACTGTTTGGATGGGTACTAGCTGTTTAGAGCCTGTTCTGGGGAAGGGTGTTGGGGGTATTTGGGGTGTTGTTGTTTTGGGGTAGTTAATACCACCGGTGTGCCAATACAGAGAGTGCAGTTGAGGTACGAGGACAGGTTGCATAATGGGACCATTACCCGAGTTAAAATGTATTACGTGGAATGCACGGGGTATGCATACGATGATGAGACGCCACAGGGTTAATGCTTATCTGGTGCGTAGAGGGGTGCAGATAGCTTTTCTCCAAGAAACCCCTATAGACTGAGTTGAAGGCCAGGCACTACAGCGCCATTGGAGAGGGCAGCTTTTTTATACACCGTATTCTGCTTTTGCCAGGGGTGCCCTGAGTGGGGTGAGAGCGGGGATTCCTTTTCAGCCGACCCAGCAACTAGTCGATCCCAAAGGGAGGTATGTAGCTGTCATGGGAAAATTGGACGGGAGGGATGTGACGTTGTGCAGTGTGTATGCCCCTAATGTAGAACAGAAATCCTATTTTGCTAAACTGTCAGGGAAACTGGCTTCCTTCCTGACCGGTTCAGTGCTATTGGGGGGTGATTTTAACTCTGTCACGGATACTGAGCTGGATAGGTCGCACCCGCCACTGCCCCAGGCGCCTGCACACAAGCTTTCGAAAATCAGGAGGGATTGGCAGGCTGAGTGGGGTCTGATAGACACATGGTGCGTGTAGCATATAGGAGAACGGGACTACTCTTATTATTCTTCTCTGCATGATTTACATGTGCGGCTGGATGCGGTGTTGTGCTCCCCGGATGTTCATGCGTTTTGCAGGATATAGAAAGGGAGGAACAGCGGTTGCATCGAGCGGAGAGGGCCCACCCTGGGAATCCGAGAATGCAGGATGAGGTTGTAGCTGCAAGAGAGGAAGTGGCGACACAAGTGGAGCGGTTACGCTGCTTTGATCATAAGGAGTATTTGGTACGGGCGCACGCGGAGAGAGATAAGGTGGGCTCTCTCCTGGCATGGCTGGCGAGTCCGGCTCCGAGGTGCACACCCATCCTGGCTTTGACAACCTCGGCAGGGGTACCAGAATATACCCAGCGAGGGATTAATGGGATGTTTCTGGCATATTATGCTGAACTATATGAATGTAAGTTGCAGGATACGAAAGATGGATTGAGTGAGTTTCTAGCTGGGGTATGACTGCCATGCCTCGAGGAGGACCAGGGGGAACTGCTGGGACAGGAGATCACGGAGGGAGAAATACGCAGTGCGATAAAACTTATGGCGCACAAAAAAAACCCGGGGCAGATGCATTGCTGATAGAATTTTACTCGACATATGTTGATACCCTGGCCCCCAAGCTTCGGGCGGTATACCGAGAAGGCAAGGAATTAGGGAGATTGCTGGTTTCTACTCGAGAGGCTATCATTATCCCGCTGCTGAAACCAGGGAGGGACTCACTGTCTAGATCGTCATATCGCCCGTTGTCAATGTTGACAGATTAAAAGATTTTAAGTAGGATTCTTGCAATCCGGCTTCTTCCCTATACAACGCACCTGGTCCATAGTGACCAGGTGGGCTTCATCCCGAAGCGAACCACTGCGACCAACGTGCAACGCTTCTTACGGATTTTAGGAGAGGACCATAGCGATACACCTGATGCAGCAGTTCTCTCTGTTGATACTGAGAAGGCGTTTGACAGCTTAGAATGGCCGTATTTGTACCGAGTCCTTCATCCGTTTGGACTTGGAGAATCTTTCGTAGGGTGGACGGAGCTTCTATATAGATTGGCGACGGCACGTGTGTGGACGGGTGTGACGTTCTCTTCGACTTTCCAGATTGGGCGGTGTACACAACAGGAATGCCCGCTCTCTCCATTATTGTTTGCCTTGGCCATTGAGCCTCTGGCCTCCCTTGCTCGGTTGGGGAGACATTACACTGGCTTATATCTTCGAGGGGACCTGCAATTTATCTCCCTCTACGCGGATGATTTATTAAGGTTTCTCGCGAACACATCGGCGGCTCTAGAGGGCGCGAGGCACTTGCTCCATATGTTTGGACAATATTCAGGGTTGAGGGTGAACTGGGTAAAGGCTTGCTTATTTCCGGTGGTGGTGCCGACTGCGAGGAACCCTCCCAAGTCGGCGGGTATTCACTGGGAGCCCCATTGTTTGCCTTATTTAGGCACTAACATTTACCACGCCCCGAGGATATATTGGAGAGTAATCTGGGCCGGGTCATACGCGGACTTAAGGGCAGTATAGCGTTCTGGAGTACGTTGCCTTTATCAGTAGTAGGGCGGGTGGCACTCCTGAAGATGGTGGCGCTACAGCGGTTATTGTATTACTTTCAAACATTGCCGATTTGAGTGCCGGGCTCTGTCTTTCGACAGCTCCGCTCTATGGCTGGTGGGTTTCTTTGGGGGCTGGGCAGGAGACGGGTTGCAATGGCTACAATGATACGACCAAGAGTGGATGGGGGTATGGCAGTGCCAGATTTTGAGTGGTACTATTTGGCGGCCCAGTTGCAGTGGCTCACGCAGGCCGTGGCGAGGGAGTTCCGGGGTCAGGATGGCCCAGAGGGTCGTTGGGTCCCGCGTTATATCTTATCCTTCATAGTGCTCCAGCAGAAGATGTGGCTCGAACTGCTCACGGCTGAGGAACGGACGATGCGGATGTGCTGGAACCGGAGCCAGCGTCGGGCTGGATTCGCTCGCCCATATGCCCCGGAGATACCGTTGGGTATGTGTATGGTCTTTCCACATGGAGGGGACTGGATGGCACTGGCAAATTGGGTGGACCTGGGGATACAAGTGTTAGGAGACCTCTATGAAAACGAAACCCTGTTGTCTTTCCAGGCCCTGCAGCATAGATATGACCTCCCGCGAGGGGATTATTTGCTGCACTCAGCGCTGATTGCCGCAATCCAACGCTATGGGAGGACGGGATTGTCGGAACCATGAACCTCAATGGCGTGCCAGTACGTAGTAATGGCTGCGTGGACTTTTAAGGCCATAACATGCCTATACCTGCGAATGTTGACGGAGAACTTGGAACCGTTGCGAGCATTGCAAGGGAAGTGGGAAGTGGACCTTGGCTGGGAAATTCCTGGACAGTTCTCAAAGTTGTGAAATTACCCCAAAGAGGTGGCAACCTAGCCCATTTACTCAACAGAGAAGAACTAAAATCAATTATCCTCTTTGATTCTATACGCAACGGGCTCAATAGAACAGAGGATTGGACAACCCTACTCTAGTGTTGTTTGCATTTGAAGAATCAGACATAAACTATCCCATTATTCACTTTTTTTAAAAATATTGTCCAAATGTTACTCACTTTCATGGCATAACTTTGTTGTTTGTATTATTAAAAATGTTAATTATCTACAAATAAGAGCATAAGATCAGTTAGCTGTATAACCCCTTTTTCTAGCACCTAACCCTGCATTATTACAAATATTGCACTTAAGGTTAAGTTAGTTTCTACTGATACTGAGACTGTCAAAATATGTATGAATTGTAATTGTACTTATTAATTCTACTGTATGAACTGCTCTTGCATAATCCAATTTCAAATATGTATAATTAAGATTATATATTGAATTGTTGCCTTAACAACTAGAAGAATCTAGCATACAGACATCACTACACTCGTTTTGATCTTCCTTTCAATTTAGCACTGGGCTTTCTTCCTCCCACTCCATTATGTCGGCTTAAGCAAGCACCCCACTCCAAAATGGCCACCATACCGGCGTCGACACAGTAATTGCTCGTGCAGTCCTTCCTCCATTTCCATACAAGCTGTAGGCTGTGGCGCCTACTTATACCATATGCACTTTTCCCAAACCCGTTCCAGCTATCATGCTTTAAGGTACTACCGGACGCCTCCTCCCGTCCTGTTGAGACTCCATTGAGGTAAGGCCTCTAGACCTTAACTAAATACCAGGCACTATTCTTGCCACCGGTATCACTTAACTAAATGTCCCCTTTTGATTTCCACAGCTCCGTAGGCACTGGCAGCCATAGCCTGCTGCTTAGTATCCCGTTTCACTCCAACAGACGGCCGGCCCATCTGGGCCTCTGAACATGAATTCCACCTCCTAGACCATGTTCAATTAATTCTTCATTAAAGGTAATCCACACGTCGCCCCCGCAATCCTTCACCCGACACGAATCGGTATGTCATTGCGCTCGGTGAGCTTATCTCTCCGTTGTTTTTTCCGTTTTTCTCAGGTGGGACCTTACATCACTTTTGGATATTAGTCCCGTGGTTGGCACACCATAAGCCATTTCGTAAGGTCAGCCTTTACCTACTACTATCACGCTGACGGCCCTTTTCCTGTGTTGCCCTTAAATAATTGCTCCATATTCCACCACATATTCACGTTGACTCCAATTTGGTCAATTCCCACACCTGCGCCGATCATTACTTTCACTCGGCCGTTCGCATCCTTCAATCATATCACATCGATCTGTTCATACCCCACACTTGTACGATCACTTTGCTGGTTCTATCTTTCAATCACTTCACATCGTTCTGATCTTACCGCATACTAGCGCCACCATCACTTGCTTTAAACTCTGCGTCTGCCTCTTAAGCCACAGTCGACTAATTTTCACGTGGCTTGGCGACTAAACTTAACGTTGTTTATTCTTCACCTGACAGGTCCTCAAATTGCACACGACTCTTGGCAACCACAATTACGCATGCCTCCGATGAGAATTTTCTCTTATAGCCCTATGGACATAATGTCGTCCATGCGTTTTTTTAGCTTGCCCGACAACTGTTACAATCTTTGCACTTGTCTGCTCGTGCATGTGTCCAATGTGCCCACGGATTGCCATTTATTCTTTGAATTCTCTCTTAGTCACAGATCATATAGACTCTATTACGTGTATTAATGCCGATATGCTACTTTAGAATTAATTGTTGGACCTTACTATGTGTTTTTCTCTCTCCCCCTTTTTTCACCCCTGTTTCAATCCCACAGGCGTCGAAACTAAATCAGGCAATTTATGTATTGTTCTGTCCTGAGGATGATCCCATTGCATTAGGAGCTAGGGATCGAAACGTCGACTTTTCTAACAGTACCGCAATCTATCCATTGTGTAAATTACATTGTGGTCACTGTTGGCTTGAGCTTACTTTAGATTGTAACATATTGTAAGCCACCATTTGCTCCTGAAGTCTTTGCCTGCTATTTTGTTTCCTTCTCAATTTTTCCCTTTTGCCAAGCTCGATACAGGATTGTGCCCTTGTTTCACCTGTTTCGTTGTCTTTACCTTGTTTAAATCTTTTCGCACTGTTTTAAATAAATGTTCCTCTGTCCGGCTGGACATTGGAAGATTGTCCATAGTTCTCATTGTAGTCTATGTTGAAATGTTTTTCATTATATACACCTAAGCTAAGGACCGTTGTTCGCTCTAAATAAGTAATTACCCGAGGTCCTAAGCTACCCGATCGGGTCCCCTTGTTATTTACACTGGGTACTTGTCTACTGCATTGGTTCCCACACACTGCTAAAACGAAAGTGACCAGCAAATTCCTTGACTTGGGCCTTGTATTAGCCAAACGGGAGCTCATTATGCATTGGAAGTCATGTAGGGGACCTAGCGTGGGGAGATGGCGGGCGGAATTACTTAAATGGGCGCGGAGTGAAGGCATACTTAGATTACAGTAAGCCTTACGCACAAATAACGAAAAAGCACCCGATGCGGCGAGGGCGTGAGAGGTCCTAGTTGCAGCAATCCAGGCTCCAGACACAGACTCGGAGGAGGGCTCAATTTTAGAGGGTCGGGGGCTCCAACTACCGCAATGAAGCAAGATGTATGAACCACTACAGGCAAATGGTAGTGAAGGTAACTTCTGTGGATTAAATACCCCCAGTACTGTATTAATAATGCTTAATACTGTTATCGTACTAACCTTGAAAGCATCTTATTGGTAATAATGTAAGAATTTTGTAGGCGGTGGGGGAAGAGGGTAAGGGGTGGAGGGTATCGAGGGAAGCGGCTTGAAATATAATGCATCGGAGACAAGTTGTTGTTAAACTGATGCTGCTTCTGTCACTGTTGGTTGAAAATCAATAAAATACATTTAAAATAAATGAAGAAAAGAAATTGCACTTTTATTCTTGAATTATAAGGGGTTTAAACAATAGCTGGTGATTATCTTTTGTGTGTTGGAGTATAGAACTACACACAATGTGGAGTTATATCTGGATGTTTGAGTAGTGCGTTAGAGGAGTTATCTATTTATTAATATATAGATGAGGGTATAGCTTTTTTTATTTATTGGCAAATGTAATATTGCTGAGTTTTTGGGCCATTAGGAGAGCAACCAGATCTGGAATGAGAGCACTGAATGATAGATCGGGAATGAGAGCACTGAATGATAGATAAGACTACATACGGTGTGGGAATGTACTGTTGAGATAATTGTAATTTCGAGACAAAGGGCTACTCATACATTGAATTGTAACATATTCCAATTGCAAAGGGTGATGCTGTTGAAACCTAACACAGGATTTTATCAGTTAGGTGCAATCTGATTATAGAGCAATTGGTATACCGAATTTGACAATGCAATGATATGTTGAAAATAGCGTGAAACAAAAGGTAAGAAAGGATACCATGTTACCTTGGGGTTATTGGATATCATAATTTAGATTTAATAGTATAACCGAATACTGACATATTGGGGCTGATTATGATGGCAGATGGTCTCACGCCCGCCCGCCACCCTAATGGAGATGGGGACCGCCTGACATAGTGTCGGGGGTCCTACAGGCCAAATTACAATGCGGCCGCCATGGTGGGGGTCGCATTGTACAGATTTTCCATTGCGGCAGGTGCGCTGGCTGCAGCACCGCCACATTGGAAAAAAGGGATGTGTAACACATCCCTGTACTACGTAACAGGCACCAGTGCCTGCCACTTGATACAGGGATCGGTTGGGGGGCCTGATAGGTGCCCCCCCACACCCACAGAAAAGGTCCCGGGGTGAAAGGAGCCCGCTAGGGGCCCCCAATGTCCATCCCCGCCAGCCTATCCATGGCGGGTGAACGGCCATAGAAAGGCTGGCGGGGAGGGACCATCCTCATCCCTACTGCGGTGCCTGGTAGGCATCGCCACCATTGTAGGGATTGGGAGGCCCTCCACAACACCGGCAGGGTCAAGGAGCCCGTCGGATGCGTGGTGGTCGGGTTTTCCGACCGCCATCATGGTCTGGCGGGCGTAAAAGCTGCTTAGGATGGCGGGGAGACCGCCTTCGACAGGCTGTCGGTGGTGGTCTCCCCGCCATTCTAATCATCCCCATTGTTATTTATTTTCCATAGGTATTGGACTGTTTCTACGAGGTGTTGTCACTGTGGAGTCAGTGTTTCCTTTTAATTACTGAATGAATTTTAAGCATTATTCTGTGACTTATCAGGAAATATGAGGAATAGGATTGGTCGAATAACTTTATTAGGTGAGTTGGTAATATTTTAGTAATATTTGAGTTTCTTTATTATGTTCTCCTTTTCCTTCTTGTAACATCTTCTTCTGTCTAGCGGTATACACAGCGAATTGTGGTGCTACACAAGAAAGTAGGTCTGCTCTCGACTGTTGCTAATTAGTGTTGTGACCAGCGAGATCTCTAAACATTGTTAGAACATTTGCTCCCATTATCACCCATTGGCAGTTTTTATTTTAATTTCATGAAGATCTGGTTATCTGAAATATGTAACGATGTTAGGTGGAAGGGTACCCTAAAAAATATTATGAATTTTTGTGCAATATATATTGTTCATAAATTAGAGTTGATGAATGTGTGGAATATTCTTGAATCTCTGGTGGCAGATCTAATTTTGGGTATATATATTTTTGTTGATGTCTTGATCAAGTATACTACACTATATTGGAGATAATTTTCTGCTACTGCTTAATTTGTACAGTAGCATAATACAACAGTGAAGAAATGTAGACTGTATAGCTTATATTGCAGAACTGTAGTTGTATTTACATTTTATGGTCCATTGATGAACTATGCAATCCGATGCTAGGGCTAATTCCCTCCTATTTCTCAATGCGTACAACACAATGTAGTACCGATGAGATATAAATATATCATGGAACTCATATTGTAACCTGTTGTTTTTACGGTTCTGAAGAAGTGGCGATGCAATCACCTTTCTGTAGGCATTGGACTTTCTCAATGTTCTTTGTTCAGGAGAGCTGTTCTGTTCTTTTTCGTTGGAATTGAACTTTCTCAATATTCTTAGTTCAGGAGCATATTGCTTTTACTGTACAAAGTGTAAACAGTTTTGAAGAGTGAAAATTATGACGTATACACATGAAAGAAAATATTATTTTGATCATTAATTGAATAAAATGTAAATAGGATTCTATTTACTGTATAGTATTTCCTGTTAAAAATATTGCTATTCCCTACCTCTGCTCATTGTATCGAGCAATGGCTATTGCATGAAACAAAAGCCCTTGAGCCTCCTCCTCTACCTGTTCAGAGAAATCACACATCACAGGTAAAGTATAGCATTAAAAGTCAATTCCCATCCAATTATTTGATCCAGCTTATGTGATAAAGAATCCCAGAACATCTTCCGTTTTTGACAATTAAAAAACATATGTATATTCCCATCATCTTCCATGTCTCACCGGGGACAGTTCACATTCAATATAATTTTCCATTTATACAGTTTGCAAATGTGTAGAATATAACTTATTAACAGTTCTAGAGTCATGGATTTTCAAGTTTGTGGATTTCAGTTTATGATGACAGATTTATAGTCCTTAAAATCTCCTCTTGGGTAACTTGAACACCCAAATCCCGACTCCACTCATTTAATGTATTATTAAATACCCTATACTTCTTTCGAATGTGATTTCTGTTTGTCTTTTGTGCAATAATTCCATTAATGCATTGTTGACTGCATCATTTTGTTGTCCAGGTAAAAACCTTATTTAGATGTGCCCAAATCTGAAGAGGAACCTGTTCGAGGGAGGCCATCCATGTTTTGTAGTTTTTGGTAACTTTAAAGATTATCATTATTCTATAGGTCACTCATAACTTTAATCCCCTTGCTACTCAATTCTTACTGTAGTTGGGGTGTGGCCAGCAACATGGCCGACTAAGATGTGGCTCGGCAGAGCTCCAGCCGTAGCGACAAATCCGCCTTAAATTCTGCAACCTGACATCTCCCACTGAGATATGGAGACTTAAAAACAATTAAATAAAGCACACTCGACAAAAGAGGATCCTTTTGGCCCAACTCCCGGTGAAGTAACACTTAAGGTCATGAGAGGGGCTGGGTGGTGGCAGAGCCCGCGGCCTAGGCGAGGCAGCGACGTGGTTGGTGGACCCCCCCAAAAAGAACAAAAAAGCCCTGCCTGCAGCACCCGGATACCTACACAGAGGCGGCGGAGCCCTGGGAGGCAAGAGACTCCTTCTGGGTGAGTGGAGGTGAGTGGACGAACGTGCGTTGCGGCAGGGAACCTAGGCGGCAGCTGTCCGGGGGCTGAACTCATACGTCCCGACCGCAGAATTAGGTAAGGATGGACGAGCCGCCACTGCGGACTACCAAAAGACCCTTGGGCTGGCCCTCTCCACCACCGGATCCCGAGCCACGGAGGGGAGCGACCTGGGCCCTGGGACATAGGGGCGGGACGGAAAAAACCAGAAGAGGCACACAAGCTGGGCCGCATAGCCAGAGAGCCAGGTAGAGACCAGACCGCAACTAGAGACGGATCAGCGCGAAGTCCCTGCTAGACCCGAGCCACTGTGGCCCCCCGTGGCTCGGGGTAAGTGAAAGAGACCACCCCGAAGAGGCTACCTAACTTGCAGGAGGAGAAGAAAGGATCGTACACAGGGCCTGACCCAGAGTGGCGTGAATCCGACCAGATGTCGGCAGCGGCAGGCCGTGGCCCACCAGGCAGGAAGGAAACCCCAAGTACCTGCGGGAAAAGTAGCTGAAAGGAGCCGGATGCGCACTATGCTAGGAGACAGCCCAGTGGCCACCAGATTATCCAGAAGGTAGGGGAGAGCCCGGGAAAGAGGAGGCTGACGGCTCATGTTTCTCAGGAGAAGGATGTACCATAGTACCCCTTGCAACATGCGGCCTAGAAAGCCAACAGGAGGCAGATGACTACTGACACAATGGCCAGTACAGACACAAAGGGCCAGACCCAGACCATTTAGGTTCCTAACAATCCCCAGAGGGCACACAACCGGAACATGGAAGAGGAAAAGGCACTCCGTAATTTTAAGACAACATTAAACCGTACAAGGAGAAAAGACAAACAGGAACCCCCCCCATGCATTCAGCGATGGAGAGAGACAAAGAACCTAAACCTCCATGACCGGGAAAAATGGTTCGCTATTCTAAACCAGTCACTCCCCTGAGACGGCGCAACCCCATTGTCAGGCACGGCCACGCTGCTCCAGCCCATACAGGCCTCAAGAGAGAGACTGGAAAACAAAATAGGGGAGGTAGGATCGGAAGTAACACTGCTGTGCCAAGACCTGAGAAATGTCTCTGAATGAGTGGCCACAGCTGAGAGAAACATCACAGAACTCGAAGAAGCAAAAGGGATACAAACAGGAATGGAGGAACTTCGGGAGGCCAGCCCGAGTGCTCTCGGGCGTATCGAAGATGCAGAAAATAGGGCCCGAAGGAACAATCTTCGATTTGTGGGCTTTCCTGAAGGGGTTGAGGAAGCAAATGTACCAAACATATTGGCCACATGGCTGAAAACCATCATCACAGCAGAAAGATTCTCTACTTGTTTCATGATTGTAAGGGTGCACAGGGCATCGAGTGCTCGACCTCCTCCAGGCACACCACCCCGCCCAATAATCGGGAAGTTCCATAACTTCCTAGATAGGGATATGATCCTGAGAGAAGCCAGAAGAATGGGAGAAGTAGGGCATGATAATTCAAAAATAATTATCTTTCTGGACTGTGGAAATATACCTTTTTAGGGGTACACTGGTGCAAGGTCACCCTTTTGTCCACGGGTTCAAAACACCAGCAAAGTAGAGATCAGCACTGGAGTTGGGAATAAATAACAAGTTTATTAATGACTCATGAGTGGGACCACGTCCACACAGCACTCTCAAGTGCTGCCTGAGGTAGTACACTGGCTTCACAAACCAGTGCCCTTTAAATACAGGTTTTGTGAAGTGTAAGCACATGAACAGAAATGGAAAGAACAGTTTTAGAAATAGTTATCAGCAAACAAGGGCAGATGAAAACTACATGGTCAGCAAAATGGGAGGGGGAGCAGGAGTGGCAGCAGAAATTATTGACAGTTAACAGATGGGCTGGCAGCTACAACTCTCAGCACGTACATTGCTTTTAGCTGAGTCAGGAAGTCAACTAAAATAGATAGCACATGCAGAGTGAAAAGACAAAAGAATTACGAAGGAAACTTAAATGGACACCACAGCCAAAATGGCTGTCGCTTATGCCAAGTAAAATATTACACGTTTTCCACAGGACTATAGTCGGGAGGTGTACTGTCAAAGATGGACTTTTGACACAGTAAAGGCCAAACTTAGAGCCCACAACATACAGTATATGCTAATATTCCCAGCAAAGCTTGAAGTCATCTTCATGGGCAGGACGTATTACTTTCAATCTCCGGAAGAGACTTGGGCGTGGGTGGAAGAAAAACCAGTCCTCCACCCCTCTGGAGAAAAACAAACTGGATCGTGCCCACCTAACACAGCATATGCCGGATCCTCTGGAAAGACACAATGCAAATGTAAATTCAAATGCCGGATAAGCCAGAATACAGGGGCACCCCATATCCTCTGAGAGGAGCAATACGATCTGGTAAAGAACACAGGAAAAGTGGGAAATCCCACACATTAAGGACATTCAAAGTAACTGATGACTTTAGCATACGAGACTCAGTTTCTGAATCAGAGATCCGTGACATATCCTCAGATAACGAGTCCACACACCCGCTGGTCACTGAAATAAGAAATATGGAGCACAACTCAGACTCGGAATACCCAGTACCGCTGGAGGAAATCACAAGTCCACCACAGTCAGGAGAACGAATGGCAAAGTTGCTCCGGCAGAAAAGGCTAGGGAGCTGCACTACAAGACGGCGTACGTACCTGCCCCTACTTGGCACCGACCCCCGAGTTTTAAGATGCCGCAAAGAGACACTATTATAAAAAAAGACTGTTTAACTGCATGCTGTGAAAGTTTGAACTTGTAGCATAAAATTTGTTGTACAGGGGAGGACGACAGACCTCTCCTTCTCCTCTTACATATGGACACGTGATGGTTGGGGGGTCAAGTGATGTGAGAAGGTTGTGGGAGGTGGGGAGGGGGCTAGTTGGGAGGGTTGGGGACTGACTGTCCCGCAAGTTAGAGAGCAGTTTTATTGCACAGTCCCAGTGGGACAATGGTATAGGCATCGGAAGGAATATTCTCAGTACATCACACATATACAGGTAGGGTAAATAGGAGATAAACAACACCCATGTCGACCCCCATAGATAGTCCAACCCTCACGTGATTGATGTGGAATGTGAACGACCTTGGCGATAGAATAAAAAGGGGACTGGTGGTCCGCCATATTAAACGTCTGCATCAGAATGTGGTGATGCTCCAGGAGACTTACCTACTCACCTACAGGGCACCAAGTGTGGATTACTGGAGGGTAACATACAGAGTCCTGGCTTCCCAAAGGCTACACCACTGGATCCCAAGGGGTGGTGATAATGATAAGAAAGTTGCTCCCCTTTGACATGACACGCATATGGATGGACTTAGGTGGAACATGTGTCGGGGTGACGGGTACATGAGGCAGACTGAAATTGACCCTGATTTGTTCTTATGCCCCTCCACGACTGCAGGCACGCACACTACATAAAATCACAAAAATCCTTCTGGAGGCCCCAGCCTCCCTACATATGATCAGAGGGGACTTCAATGAAGTGATGGACGTGTCCCTGGACCGCACTTGATGTAAGACACCGACAGCCCCACCCACACCATTTGCACAGTTTACAGACACAATGGGATTGGTGGATGTATGGTAAGCACAGAAACCACAGGCCAAACAATACTCATACTTCTTCGGGGCCAACAAGGTCTACTCGAGGCTAGACTTTATATTTATTCCAAAAGGTGAAGTAGGTGAGGTCTGAGAAAAAGGCTACCTAGCCAGAGGACTGTCTGATCCCTCACCACTATGGATTAAGCTAAGGGGTAGGGATCAGAAAACACAACCCCAGTGGAGACTCATGTCATGGGACCTCAAAAACAGTACTATTATTCGTGGCCTATGGGCTGACACCGATATATTCTTTAAAGAAAACAAGGAAATGCTTGAGTCAAGGGTCACACTCTGGGAGACATATAAAGCAGTGCTGAGAGACAGGGCGCAAAACCGCATCACGAGGGAAAGGAAAAAAGAAGTGGAACAGATAGAGACACTAGAGCACCAGTTTCCGATGTTAGAAGAGTAGATAAACACAAGACAAGACACGCAGCTTACCCAGCAACTGGAGACACGTAGACAGGAGTACAGAGACTCGGCGTGTAATGCGGCCAGAGACCAACACGTAGCCACCCTCAATTGACTATACGACATGGGGGATAAAGCCCGGGAACTCTTAGCCTGGCTCAGCAAAAAAGAAATAGAAAACAGGTGGGTTCAATCCATAGTAGATGGTCAAGGACAGGAACACAAACTGACGAGCAGGTCGGGACAGCGTTCGCCACACATTATAAGGACTTCTACAAGGCTAAACCCTTATCTGACACCCCGGAGATAGTGGACTGTCAGGAGTAGAGACCCTGTCCTTAGCGGGGGCAGATAGAGAGGCGATAGACAAGGACCTGTCTCTAAACGAGGTGAAGGGGGCAATAATGAAACTCCACACAGGATAAACCCCGGGACCAAATGGTTTGCCTGCTGAACTTTACAGAAGATGCACAAATCTTCTGAGCACCCACCTGCTCAACCTCTTCCAGGATGCCTACGAGCAAGGGATACTTCCACCAGACCTCCGACTGGCCACAATAGCGACTATCTATAAGGAGGGCAAGGAGAGGGACAGGTGTGAGTCTTATCGCCCAATCTCCCTCCTAAATGTGGAAGTGAAGGTCCTTGCGACCATCCTGGCCACAAGACTGAGAATCCACTGGGATCAATCGGGCTTCATGCACGGTAGGGCAACTAGATGGAATCTCAGAAGAACACATAACTGGATAATGGCAGCTAGTAAACGAGACACCCCACACATATTCCTATCAGACACTGAGAAGGCGTTTGACGCGGTACACTGGCCCTTCCTGGAGTCTACCCTGGTCAAATTTGGTTTTAGACCTTAATTCAGGAACTGGGTGGCCCTGCTATAGAATTCCCCTAGGGCGACGGTAAGAGTGAACGGTAAAACATGACAGGAATTCCCAATTGGTAGAGGGACCAGGCAGGGGTGCCCCAATCAATCAATCAATCATGGGTTTGTTGAGCGCGACTACTCACCCATGAGGGTCTCAAGGCGCTGGGCAGGGTTGAAGGTGCAGGTTCCTGTCCATCAAGGAGGAGGTCTGTTGAAGAGCCATGTTTTAAGGTTTTTCGTGAAGATGGGGAGTGGTGTCGTCTGTCTGAGGTGGAGCGGTAGGGTGTTTCAAGCTCTGGCAGTGAGGAAGGAGAAGGAGGGGCCTCCCGATCTGGACTTCCTTGTGCGGGGGACCACAGGAGAGCTGGGCTGATTGTAGGGTCCTTTGGGGTGCGTGGAATTCGAGTCGGCTGTTCAGGTATGCAGGTCCGGTGTTGTGGAGGGCTTTGTGTGCACGGGTGAGAATCTTGAAGGTGATTCTAGCCTCGATGGGGAGCCAACGGAGTGTGTGCAGGTGCTGGGAGATGTGGCAGTGTCTTGGCAGGTTGAGGACCAGTTCTGCGGCGGCGTTCTGGATGTTTTGTAGCTTGCAGGGGAGTTTTTTGTTTATTCCGGCGTAGAGTGCGTTGCCGTAGTCAAGTCTGCTGGTGACGAGGGCGTGAGTGGCAGTCTTTCTGTGCTCAAATGGGATCCATTTGAAAGACTTGCGTAGGAGACGGAGGGTGTGGAGGCAGGAGGATGCGACAGATTTGATCTGGCAGTCCATTTTGAGTTCGGAGTCCAGGATGATTCCGAGGTTGCGTGCGTGGTCCGTGGGGGTGGGCGGGTTTACGAGGGCAGGGGCCACCAGGTGTCGTTCCAGGTGTCAGGGTGTGGGCCCATGATGAGTACTTCTGTTTTGTCAGTGTTGAGTTGTAGGCAGCTGCTTTTCATCCATTTGGCAACTGCTTCCATGCCTTCTTGAAAGTTGTGCTTGGCTGCGTTGGGTTTGTTGGATAGGAAGAGGATGAGTTGGGTGTTGTCTGCGTATAAGACAATGTTGAGTCTGTGTGTTCTAACGATGGGTCCGAGCGGAGCCATGTAGACGTTGAACAGCGTGGGGCTGAGTGAGGATCCCTGGGGGACTCCGCAGGTGGTTGGTGTAGGGTCCAAGAGGAAAGGAGGGAGTCTGACCCACTGTGTTCTGCCGGAAAGGAAAGAGTGGATCCAGTCGAGGGCTTTGCCCCGGATCCCTGCGTCGTGAAGTCTGCGTGTTAGGGTGCAGTGAGCGACTGTGTCGAAGGCCGCTGAGAGGTCGAGGAGGATGAGGGCTACTATTTCTCCTCTGTCCAGGAGGGAGTAGATTTCATCTGTAGCGGCAAGGAGGGCGGTTTCTGTGCTGTGTTTTTTTCCTGAAGCTGGATTGGGAGGTTTCGAGGATGATGTGCTCTTCGACGAAGGTAGCGGGGGGCTGTTGATGGCTTTCTCGATGACTTTTGCTAGGAACAGGAGCAGGGAGATGGGTCTGTAGGTTTTGAGGTCGGTGTGGTCCACTGAGGGCTTCTTCAGGAGTGGGTTGATCTCAGCGTGTTTCCAGTCGTCGGGGAAGGAGGCATTCGCGAGGGAGCGGTTGATGGTGTGGCGAAGCATGGGTGCGATGGTGACGGTGGCTCTGTTGAAGATGTGGTGGATGCAGGGGTCCGTGGGGGCCCCGAGAGGATTGACTTCATCGTCTTCAGCATGTCTTTGGTGGTGAGGGCTGTCCAGCTGTCAGGGGTGGATGGTGATGGTTCAGTGTGTTGGCTGTCTTCGTCGAAGTTGTCGTAAATTGATCGTGTAGTTGAAGAAGGTGCGGAGTTTGTCGCAGAGGTCTTGAGAGGGAGGGATGTCTGTAGACTCGCTGGTGGGTTGGGTGAACTCCTTGATGATGCTGAAGAGCTCTTTGCTGTTGTGCGCATGTGTGGAAATTCTGCCTTTGATCGCTGTTTTTCTCATATTTCTGATGAGTTGGTGGTAGGCGAGGGTGGCGCTCTGAAGTTGTTGTAGGCCTCTGTGAATTTGGAGTTCCTCCAGGTCTTTCCAAGGTGGCGGCATGTGCGTCTGGACTCTCGAAGTTCGGTGGTAAACCATCTGGCTTTCTTGGTGGTGTGGCTGAAAGTGATGGAGTTACCTGTTGTGAAGAGGGGGTCGAGGGTGTGTCCTGCTCAGTGCGTTGGTTCGATCATGATCTGTCCCCTGTCCCCACTGCTGTTTGCATCAACGGCGCAGCGGCCGCATGCAGCGGGTGAGCCTAAGGCAGGCCCGTCTGCGCCCATCCACGCTCTGCCCGGGCTCAGGGCCAGTCCCCCTTGACCTTTGATGTCAGACTGCCAGATGTACACCAGTGACACCCTTAAGAGACTGGACCCAGAAGGGGGTAAGGCGCGCTGCCCTAGATTCAAGCCTAGCGCTAAGCCAGAAGCTTTGGCGGAATTTTGTATAAATTGCCATCGGTCACTTCCACATATTTTGGCGCTTCCTAGTAACCTTCCCTCCAAACAAAATGAAGGTTCAGGCAAGCAGGGAACTGTTCCTGAGTTTAAATGACTACTTTTGAATGCCAGATCACTGGTTAGACACAGCTTGGAATGCTCTCTGTTTATAGAGGAACATAACATCATGATGGGGTTCATAACAGAGTACTGGACGGAAAACGCCTCAGGACCAGATATTGTCAAGCCTCACTCCCAGGCTTTCTCTGCCATACGTTGGACAGACCTTTAAGGAGGGGGAGGGCTGGCAGTCATCTATCATAAAAGCCTAGAGCCCTCATTCGTGACAGCCTCTAACCCAGCCTGTGAAGCGCTGTCAGTTAGTGTGCGGTTCTCCCCTCAAAACACTTTCAAAGCTATGCTTATTTACCGTGCCCCTGGCCCTAGAGGTGGATTTCTTTATTCCATTGGGACTCTGTTGGAGGAGGGGTTATGTGCCAAATCATTTACAATTCTGGGGGACTTTAACTTTCATCTTGAGGATTCCACTGATTTAGTTACCTCAAGATTGAAGCAAATTATGATGGGAGGGGATCTAGAGCAGCGGGTAGAAGACCCGACACGCGGCTGGGCACACCCTGGATGGAAATTTTACGAATTACACCAGTCTATCCCTGTTTGAGGTCCTGCTTCTCCCCTGGACAGATCATGCCACTATCATTTTCTCTATCTCTCAGACCCCACTTAATCCATCCAAACCAAAGCCCAGGGAGAAGATAGCTATTTGGGCCCTGGAAAAATATTGATAGTTCCAACTTAGAGAAGGTCCTGATAGATACGGCCCGAGTCTCCCCAGTAATGTAGAGGAGGCCACGGTGGTCTATGTAAATTGGATTTGTATCAAACTGGCCCCGGTCAAATTGTATGCTCCTAGGCGAGGACTCCCCTCAGCGCCCTGGTTCTCCAACAACTTGCAGGAGCATAAAACAGACTGTAAGAGGTTGCAGCAGGTCTGGAGGAAAGGGTATAGCACTGCTAATAAGGAAGCATATACAGCAAGCCTTACAATCTATAAAAAATTACTCCAGGAAGCAAAAAAAACTATATTTTACTGAACAGATCACTGAAGCCAAATCCTCCTCTAGGGTGCTCTTCAGAACAGTGACTAATCTTATGACCCCCCCCCCCCCCAAACCTATTACTCACAATAGCCCAGCACTCTGTGATGCACTAGCCTCTTTTTTTCTGAAAAAGGTGGAAGTCATCTTTTCTTCTTTTAGCAATCAGCAGGGCGAGGTCAGGGAACTGGCAGTTGGGTTAAAGCCTGAGGCAGTCAACAATGCACCCATTTGAGAGAGTTTTAAATCATTGGAGATCAAGGAGGTTACTAACCTGCTGATGGGGTGTCGTTCCGGGTCTCCCCTGGACCCTTGTCCGGCAGCGGTAATTGAAAACTCCCCTGAGGTCATTGCTGCCACCCTGTCGCCTTTGTTGAATCTCATATTGGAATCAGGTCAGTATCCAACAGCATGGAAAATAGTCTCAATTCTGCCATTGATTAAAAAACCAAATCTGGATCCTAGCGATCCGAATAGCTACAGACCTATCTCCCGACTTCCATTACCGGCGAAAATAATGGAGAAGGCTATTAATGTGCAACTTAGTTCATTTTTTAAGAACAACAACGCACTGGATCCCTCTCAGTATGGGTTCCACGCGGGACATAGCACAGAGCTAGCACTGATTAAAGCCACGGAGGAGTTTCGCGAGGCGGTGGACCAGGGAGGCTCAGCGATCCGGATCATGCTGGATCTGTCAGCTGCCTTCGATACGGTCCATCACGATGTGTTTATGGGCCAATTATCGAAGGCGGGGGTCCAGGACAAGGCCTGGAACCTATTGAAATAGTTTTTGGCTGACAGATTACAAACGGTGGACCTGGGGAGGGACAGGTCAGAGCCTTTCTCCCTTCCCTGTGGGGTGCCACAGGGGTCTTTCCTCAGTCCAACGCTTTTTAACATTTATGTGAGCCCACTGGCTGCCCTCATAAGATCTTTTGGGCTGCAATTAACATCTTATGCGGACGACACTCAAATCGTGCTGTCCCTTCAGCGGGGTAAAGAAGCCAAAACTGCCTCAAGATGTCACGACTGTATGAAAGCAGTAACTGGCTGGATGTCTCCGAACTGCCTGAAGCTTAATGCAGGCAACACAGAGGTGGTTATGTATTGGAATAACCCCAATATCTGGTCGCCAGACTGGAGGCCCAATGAAATGGGCATCCCCCCATCCCCTATGCGGAAAGCCAAGAACGTGGGGGTGATTATGGACAATACACTGACATTTGCGGGCCAGGTCAGCGGGGTAGTTCTGACTAGTTGTTTCCTCCTTAGAACTTTGAGTAAAATAAAATTCTTCCTATCAGAGGAACGATTCAGGACAGCTGTCTCAGCCCTCATTCTGTCCCGTCTGGACTATTGCAACAGCCTGTACCTGAATATTCAAAAGAAACATCTCAACAGACTCCAGATGGTGCAAAATGCTGCAGCAAGGCTGCTCACGGGCACACCAAGGTTCGGATCGGTTAAAAATGGCCTGCGACACCTTCATTGGCTCCCTATAAAACAACGGGCTCAATTTAAAGCACTATGTACGTTTTTTAAGTCCCTGATAGGCAGTGTCCAGAAATACCTAAGAAAGCGCCTTCAATTGTATGCCCCTGGGAGAATGCTGCGCTCTATGGAAGCAAAGCGAGTGATTGTTCCAAGAGCAAAGAAGGCCAATTGGGGTGGCAGGAGTTTTATCCTAGGTGCCACTAATGCCTGGAACAAGCTTCCAATGCATCTAAGGAACTCCACGGATCTCCTTTCTTTTAGGAAGGGGCTGAAAACGTGGTTGTTCACAGAATAAGTTCAGGTGCAGAGGGATACCAGTTAGACAGTGCTCAGCGCCAGGACACCCTTGGGTAAAAGCGCGCTTTAAAAGCCTAAATAACATAACATAACTTAACAATAGAGACACTGGCATGTCGAATTCGACAACACCAAAGAATGAATAGCTTTAGGATCATAAGTGGAGGAAACGAGCAAGGAAAAAATATCTTTATATGCAGATGACATCCTCGTATATATAACCAAACCCGAAAGCACGATCACCACTGTCTTTCAAACCATTGAAGAGTATGATAGACACTCAGGCTACAAGGTAAATTGGCACAGTCAATGGCCTACAGCCCCAGATCACTGGAACATTGGCCTCCCCAACCGGAGGATTTAAGGACCGTAGAGGAAGTCTTTAAGTACCTAGGAATTCTTCTCACAACAGACAAGAACCTCTGCCACGAACATAACGTTCTGCGAATAATATCTAAGTTCAAAGAGGATGCTGAAAGATGGAAGACACTACCACTCACGATAATGGGACGGGCCGCAATGTTTAAAATGATCTCACTGCCCCAGTTCCTCTATGCCCTACAGAACACCTACCATCCCCTCCAGCGGGCAACATTCCAAAGTATTGAGGCCGAGATGTGTTCACTGCTTTGGTTGGGGAAGCACCCACGAATAGCGCTTCGCACACTGCAAAGGAACCCGTGTGATGGAGGCCTCGCAGAACCAGACATAGAAGCCTACTACTGGGCTGAGCACTTAATACCAATAAATGACTGGATACTTGTAGCCGGAGATCACCCGACATACAGGTTAGAAAGAGAAACACTGTCACCATGCACGTTCCCCCACTACCTATACGGGGGGCAGGGAAACACAGTCTCCTCCCAACCACACAAACTACCTTGGAAGCGTGGGAACTGGCTGAGGGAAATAGGGAAACTAAAAGGTTTTGGACACTGGGACATAGTGAGATTCTCGACGGTGAGAGACATCAAGGACAAAGGGCCCTAAAAACCTTCACAGCACTCCGCACTGAATACCAACTCCACAACACCCAACTCTTTAAGTATTCACAATTAAGACATGCATGGGCAGCGGAATCCCTGACTGCAGAGAACTTTCCAGGCATATGCACAACTAGAAGGACGCTTAGTGCAAGAGTCACTTACGCACAAAGCAGTAGCCCTCACATATAAAACACTGACCAACAACATGCCCGAGAACCTGGGTAATCTCCGAGATAAATGGGAGGCTGAGGTAGGTGAAATGGAAAACATGAACTGGGAAGCTGCTCTCATGCACCCCAGAGGTGGCGATCAGAGTATAACTACGCCTTATCCAATATAAGATATTACACAGGACCTATTATGATAGGGACAAGCTCCATAAAATAGGGTGTGCTGGAAATCCAAATTGCCTGAGATGCCAGGGGGAGAAAGGAGATTTTTACCACACACTATGGAGCTGCCCTAGCATACAGATATACTGGGAAAAGACTATAAGAGAGCTTTGTGTGGTGCTCCAGGTCTCCCTTCCCCTAGATCCAAAATTCCTCCTACTAGGAATAAATAGCGAAATAGATATAGAGAGACCACAACTATTGTTCTCCAGTATTGAATCTTTCATAGATTCACATGCTTGTATCTTCCCCGTCGTCATGGTGGGAGTCTCACTGTAACAGAATGACCACAGCAGTATAAGAAAAACTGCATAGCAAAATCCCATAGGGAATCATCTTATTTGGTAACCAAATCTCATCATTTGTGGTCCAAGACTCAGCCAATCGGCTGCTAGCCCTGCCCTCTCACTCCCCAGCAGAGCCTTCCTGCCTCAGATTTCCAACCGCCTTCGTGTGAGGAGGAGTCTCCCTGAGCCTTGCTCAGTTTGGTTCCTGTGTGAACTTTTGACCTCTGGTTCAGCTAAAATGTACTTCTCTTTGCTGGTTTAAGGTTCTGTGCTTCATTTTTTCTTGTTCAGTATGGCTGAAAGCTCTAAGAAGAGGCTTTTCAGGCCCTGCAGATCCTGTGGAAAGCCTAGATTGTTTTCTGAGGACCCACATAAGGACTGCTTATATTGCTTGCACCCAAAACATGTGCCTAAAGACTGTAAGCATTGCAGAACCTTTTCTGCTAAAACCCTACGTGACAGGGAGGCACGTCTTCTGCTGTGGCTTCAGAAAAAGAAGGTCACTTCAGAATCTGACTCTGAGGAGGAATCCAAGTCTTCAAAGAAGAGAAAATCTTCAACTTCGGAAGATATTTCAGAGCTGAAGAAGCAGAAGACAAAAGACAAAGGGGCCCCTGCGTCTTCATTACCTCATACTCCTCTTAAAAAATCTAAAGAGTCAAGAGAAGTTTCCTCAGCCCCGTCGCCGAAAATCGGCCCGTCATCGGCTGTTATTGCTTTGAAACCGTCGACGACGACTCCGTCGACGACCACCATATTGACGACGACAGCGGCATCGACGGCGACTAAAACCTCGTCGTCGAAGAAAAGCCCGTTGACGATCCCGCCGACGGCCGCATTACCTTAGTCGACGAAGACTTCGTCGTCGACGACTACGGTGTCGACGATAATACAGTTGTCCCCGTCAACGAGATCTCCGCCGACGGAAGCCCTGTCGACGGGAGCCTTTAAATATCCTAAAGTCAAGAAAATAACATTGAAGTCTATGGCGTCGTCGACGGGCTCGGCGACGAAGCACACTAAGTCTACAGATTTTACATCATGGACAAAAGTTTCTCCGATTCCGCCTTCAAATCTACTAGACTTGCAGTCAGAGGATGAGGAGTCTTCAGGAGTGGCTTATAGTCCCTCCCAGCTTCGCATTAAGAGTCAGGAAACGGATGAGGAAGAGTTTCATGAGGTTCAAGAAGTCTTCTCATTTCAGGATCGCCCTCCGAGAGATTCACGGAGATATGAATCTTTTCAGCAGTCTTATGACTACGAGGAAGAAGAGGAGCCTCCACAAACTTCTAGAGAGGACTCTATTTCCATGCCGGTCTCCTTGGTGACTGACTTGCGGCTGATGATAAACGACTACTATAGGCGTTTCCCGGACGCTAACTCTCAAGCGCCACAGCCGGTGGAGTAGCCGACACAGGTATGACCACCTCATTCTTCTCCCAAAACTTCCACTCAGAAGATACGATCTCCACCGATTATGACAATCAGAGATGACTTGGAAGACAGTGACGCCGATCAACTGGAAGAAGGAGAACTCCTTCAAGATAAGCAGGTTGTCGATGAATGGGACCAATATATTCTCCCAACTACACCGTCGACATCTCCAACACCCGCGCACTCTCCGATATAGGAGGATTCCATGATATCATGGAGAAAGCATCAAAGCGCTTTGACCTTCCGCTTCCAGTTCAGGAAGCCGAATGTTTTCTATATGACTTTAAAGAGGAGTCACGCAAGTCTATGCGATCTATTCCGATAATCGCCCATATTTGGGAGGAAGGCTTGAAGATAATGAGGAACCCGGCTTCAGTTGCTGCTTCCGTTCCTCGAATAGACAAGAAATATAGAGCTCCAGAATCGTCTCCGGCCTGTTTGATTGGTCATCCTCGACCAGACTCTGTGGTGACGCAGGCCGCCCAAAGAAACTCAAAAAATCCGGTTTCAACAACAATGGTTCCACCGCACAAAGACGGAAGACGAATGGATGGCGCAGGGAAGCGCTTTGCGGTGATGGCAGCGTCTTCCATAAAGGCTTCTAATGCATTAGCCCTTATCAGCAGATTCAACAGGCAGATGTGGAGCGATATAGCACCCTTGCTCTCCCATCTTCCAGAGGATAAAAAAGAAGAAGCGGCTGCTATTCTTCAGGATGGAGCTAGGGCTGCATCGGAATCCATAGACATCGCTATGGATTTGTCCTCAGTGGCTTTTCGACAAATGGCAGGTGCAGTAGCTCTGCGAAGACAGGGATGGTTGAAGGCCACCTCGTTCAGACCAGAGGTACAGGCCAAAATAGTGGACATGCCATTTGATGGAGAGAACCTGTTCGGGAAGCATGTCGATGAGGCCCTACAAAGCATCAAAACAGACACAGATACAGCGCGGGCGCTGGGATCTCTTCAACAGGCAGGTTTCAGTCCTTTCGGAGGAGAGGATCCCGAGGACAATTTACACAAAGATCCTCGTTCCAATCGAACAGATATCAGCCATACCAGCAGCAGGGATATCGTCAATACTCGAACAATCAACAGTTTCGATCCTCAAATAACTATCAGCAACAGTCCAGGGGAAGATCATCTGCGAGAGGAAAGTCGCAGCAATCCAATCATCGACAATGACTTCTTCAACACATCCGCCACTTGTCCGAGAAGCAGCACGCATTACCTGACTTCATTTTACCCAGCTTGGCTGTCAATAACAACGGACAGATGGGTTTTAGATGTAATACAACATGGCCATACACTGGAGTTCATAGAAAAGCCTCCAATTCAGCCTCCTATACACAGGAGACAAGAACATCTATCAGCCCTCAAAGCAGAAGTGATAGCGTTATTACAAAAGGAGGCGATAGAAGAAGTTCCACGGCTTCAACGCGGGAAAGGCTATTACTCGCATTTCTTTCTCATAAAAAAGAAAGACACATCAAAATGGAGACAGGTAATGGACCTGAAAGGTCTAAACAAATTCATTAAAAAGAAATCATTTCGAATGTTATCCCTGCAGGAAATTCTTCTCCTGATTAGCAGAGGAGATTATTTGGCATCCCTGGACCTCTTAGATGCTTATTTTCACGTCCCAATCCACGTAAAACACAGAAAATTTCTACGCTTCATGGTGGCGGGGCGTCATTACCAATTCAAAGTCTTACCTTTCGGACTAAAGTCCGCGCCGAGAATCTTTACAAAGTGTATGGCGCAATTACGGCCCACCTAAGACTACAAGGTCACCAGATTTTTCCTTATCTGGACGATTGGCTTATCAAAGGAAGTTAGTTCAGAGACACCCATCGCTCCCTTCACGTTTGCATGGAGCTTTTCGATCAGCTAGGTCTCAGAGTCAACCTAGAGAAGTCCCATCTCAGACCAGCGCAGTCCATTCAATTTCTGGGTGCTCTAATCTGCACGGAGGAGGCCAAGGCTTACCCGTCAGAGGAGCGTATTCGAAAGATCATACGGTTGTCAACACACTTGCAAACAAAAAAGTCAGTTTCAGTAAGGATCTACAAGTCATTGTTGGGAATGATGTCCTCTTGTATTCCCCTACTCCCAAATTGCAGGTTCCGCATGAGGCCTATACAAGAACTGCTAGACGAGCAATGGCTTCAGTCGCAGGGATCTTCGAGGATCGAATAGTAATCACTCCTCAGATCAGAGACGCCCTGTCATGGTGGAAGATCAGGGATCATTTAGCGGAAGGACTGACTTTCGAATCACAGGTCTACAATTTCGTGATGATGACGGATGCTTCTCTTCAAGGTTGGGGAGCGCATCTCCAGAAGCTCGAAATTCAGGGCCACTGGTCAAAGGCCGAAACGCAGCTCCACATCAACTTGCTAGAGCTGAGGGCCGTGTTCTTGGGACTCAAGGCTTTTCTACCCAGAATTTGCGGATCTACGGTTCTGGTGAAAACGGACAGCTCCACGTCTATGTTTTACCTGCTAAAACAAGGGGGCACAAGGTAGAAACTTCTGTCAAAGGAAGCACAAGACATTTGGAAATGGCTTCTAGCTCACAACATCTCGCTTCAGGTGCAACATGTTGCAGGAGTGGACAACACAAGAGCGGATATTCTGAGCAGATCTCCCGAAATCTCTCACGAGTGGGAACTACATCGGAAGCACCTTTCCAGAGTTTTCAAGGTATGGGGCACGCCAAGGCTAGACTTATTCGCGGACCGCCACAATTTGAAATGCAAAAACTTTGCAAGCAGGTTTCCGCAGAAGGGACCGTGGGGCAATGCGCTACAGATGTGCTGGACAGGAATGTTTGCGTATGCCTTTCCCCCCTTTCCTCTAATACTGAAAGTCTTAAGGAAAATGAAATCAGAGCCGTGCCATCTGATTCTGATTGCACCAGCGTGGCCGAGACAAGCGTGGTTCTCCGAACTGATCAGCCTCTCAATGACACCCAGGATACAGTTCCCATTAGTGCAGGATCTGATAACGATGAACAACGGACAGATACTGCATCCAAATTTGAAATCGCTCAGCTTGTCAGCATGGAACCTCACAAGCATGAATTCCACCTGTTAAAGATCCCTCAGGACTGCAGAGAAATTCTATCACGATCCCGGGCAGTCTCCACAAACAAAACATATGCGGCGAAATGGAAAAGGTTCTGTCAGTGGTGTGCATCTAACAACTTGCATCCATTTCGGGTCTCTTCTGATCAGATTCTCCCATATCTACTGACATTGGCAAAATCTGGACTCTCTCATATGTCCATAAAAGTACACCTAGCCGCGATTTCAAGGTACACAAGAGTGCCTGATCAGCCCTCTCTTTGGTCCCAAAGAGTTATTAAGGAATTCCTCAGAGGGCTCTTCAGAATGTTCCCTCCTGTTCAAAGACCAGTTGTTCCTTGACAGCTGAATACAGTTCTTACACAGTTAATGAAACCGCCCTTCGAGCCAATCCATAAGGCGGAATTACAATTTGTCTCATGGAAGACAGCGTTATTGTTAGCGCTCACATCGGCAAGAAGGGTCAGCGAGATTCAAGCGTTCTCGATTGCAGAACCATTCCTTCAATTCAGGCAGGACAGAGTGATTCTCAGGACGAATCCCAAATTTATTCCTAAAGTCCCTTCCAGTTTTCATCTGAATGAACCAGTAGTTTTGCCTACATTTTTTAAAGACCCGTCAACAGCGGCAGAAAGAGCATTGCACTCTTTAGACATTAAACGATGTCTCAAATTCTATATCGACAAGACCCAATCATTCAGAAAGACAAATCAGCTTTTCGTAGCCTTTGCTGGCCCCAAGAAAGGGGTGGCACTTTCTAGATCTAGTATCTCGAGGTGGATATCGTCAGCAATATCCTTGTGTCATGTCAAAGCTGGAAAACCTTTGCAAACCAAAGTACGTGCGCACTCCACGAGGAAGATGGCAACTTCTACGGCCCTATTTGCAGGGGTGCCATTGCCAGACATTTGTAGAGCTGTGACATGGAAGAATGCGCACACCTTTACTAGACATTATTGTCTGGACGCAGCGTGGAGAAAGGATGCAGCAGTGGGACAAGCAGTTCTACGGCACCTATTTCATTAAGGTATTTATCATGGATTATGACGATGTATGTATGTACAGATATATGTATATTTACACAAATTTTTCAAATGCTGCAATGTATGTTAACATTCTATCCAAAAGAGCAGAGCCCACGGTTATTGGGGGTTCTAGCCTGGAAATGCGGTTTGGGATAAGTACTGCTTGCTATTCTGATACAAGCATGTGAATCTATGAAAGATTCAATACTGGAGAAAAAACTAGTTACTTACCTGCACACTATGGTTCTCCAGTATTATCTTTCATAGATTCACATGCGGCCCGCCCACCTCCCCATTTCTCAGGCAGAACCTCATTGTCTCTAGGTGTATTTTAGTCTCGCACTCGGGGCTGGAAATCTGAGGCAGGAAGGCTCTGCTTGGGAGTGTGAGGGCAGGGCTAGCAGCCGATTGGCTGAGTCTTGGACCACATAATGATGAGATTTGGTTACCAAATAAGATGATTCCCTATGGGATTTTGCTATGCAGTTTTTCTTATACTGCTGTGGTCATTCTGTTACCGTGAGACTCCCACCATGACGACGGGGAAGATACAAGCATGTGAATCTATGAAAGATAATACTGGAGAACCATAGTGTACAGGTAAGTAACTCGTTTTTTCGGTGCCCTGGGAATAGTGGTTGCGAAGAGAGATATAACACGACACTGGGGTGCACAGGGCACACCAAAACTAAAGGAAAGGAAAACAGGGATGGATCAATGCCTGACAGCGGAAAGGGTGGCAAATAAGAGTAGAGGATGCCCAGGCAAGTTCCAAAAGTTATGTAGAAACTATGCAACACTATGGATTGGACTGACTTGACGAGTCGACACAAGCTGCAAATGGGAACGTAGTATAGTCACAATGAATGGAAAGGGAAGGAAAGGGGGGACCAACTTAGCATGACGGTGGAAAAAGGAGCAAATGATTGAAGTGAAAACTGCTGAGTGTACATGTACAGGGAATGAACTGAGAGTTTTAATAGACGAATGTCCAAGATTTGTGCAATTGTTGTGTTGTTACCGAATTAAAATCAATACAAAATATTTTATTAAAAAAATATTCTTACAGTAGTGAGTGTGAAACATTTCTGGTAGTGATTTATCCCATAATAGGGTGTATTGCGTGAAACGGGCAATATCAACAGTTTTACATGGCTTTACATATTTCAATCACACACACTCAGAATGAGGGAGAGTCAAAATTCCACTACTCCGACCTCCCAAATCATATAGCTAAAACACACACGGAGGAATAGGTAATTGTAATCCTAAAAATGCTGCCCTCACTCACAGATTTGTGACATTCTTCATCATCGGGCTTGCTTCAATACACCCCTGTGCATACCAACGCCTGGGTGGAGCAAAGGGAGGGGAAGATAATACAAACATAACAAATATTTACGTTGGGATCACTGCATGAAAAGTGCAGTGAAGGTTCATCCCTTGCCGTCTCGGGCGGTTGGCGAGGAGCTACGCCGGGGGGCTAGTAACGAGTGGCCTCCAGATCACACGAGGTGTCCTCCTGCTGTTCTCCTCCTGAGTCCTTTTAGAATCGCCGCGGCCGGATCCGTTGCCCGTGGATTGGGCGAAGCGCCCCCCGGTCTTGCAGGTGCCGCCGCCATGGGTAAGGTCAGGGCTTCCAGGTCGACGCCAGCGGCTACCCAGACTAAGATGGACAAATTCAGGACCTCCGAGAAGCGGCCATGCCCCGCCGGGGAGGGGACCTCGGCCCCAGGCACCGACCTTGCTGCCATCTTGCAGGCCATCACGGCATCCCGCTCCTCCCTGGAGGGCATGGTGGGAGAGGTGAAGGTGGACGTGGCCCTTCTTCGGCAAGACCTGCGTAACGCCACGGCCCGTATATCCGAAGCTGAGTCTCGTATCTCAACGGCCGAAGACGATATCCGCCAGCTGCAGGACCAGGTGCGTGAGCTTACCACCCACTCTAAAGAGTTGCACCGCCGGGTGGAGGACGCTGAAAATCGTGCCCGCCGCTGTAACCTCCGCCTGGTGGGGTTCCCGGAGGGAGCGGAGGCGGGTCGCGCGGACGACTTCTTGGAGCACTGGTTTCAATCCTGGATGCCAGTGGGCAGCCTCTCGGCCTGTTTCGTGGTGGAGAGGGCCCATCGTTCCCTTGCGCCGAGGCCCCCGGGAGCGCCCCCCCGTCCTTTTATCCTGAAGATCCTGAACTTTAGGGACAGAGATGCGATCCTCAGGGAGGCAAGGCGCTCTGCGACTCTCCGCTACCAAAATCACACCATAATGGTGTTCCCGGATTACACCCGAGAGGTCCAGGAGCTCCGACGCTCCTACATGGAGGTGAAGCAGAAGATGCGATCCCTGGGCCTCCAATATCAGCTGCAGTTCCCGGCCCGCCTACGAGTCATTTTCCAGCAAAAGACTCTCTTCTTTGACACGCCGCGGGCGGCCTGGACCTGGCTCGCGGAGGAGTGTCCCCTGCAGCGTGCTGGTCGACGATCACCGGTGGAGGGGCGGGCTGGGCGAGGAGCGCCCCGATCTTCCAGATCCCGAAGGTGACGACGCACGCTGCCCCGGGGGCGCGCCGGGGTTGGGGTGACTGTCGTGCGCTCCGGGGGGCGGCTGCGGCGGGCGTCCGGGGCCTCGTCGGCCTCCTCGGTGGCGCCCACCGGTCCTGACGCCACCGGGCAGCGGTCCATCTCCCCCCGGCGGGCGGACTCTGTGACCCAGCCTGCCCCTCAAATAGACACTTCGGACCTCTCCCGCAGCCCTACCATTTGACTTATACTTGCTGCTTGTAATGTTCTTGCTGAGGAGGGGAGGCGGGTTCTGGACTTTGTAGTCGGGTCTTGGTGCTCCTACACATTTGTTGCTCTCGGCCAGGGCGGGTGATTCAGGTCTGATCTGATTTCTTCTGGGGTCCACTAGCGCTCAGGCCCGAGCGTTTTAGCTTGGATTTGGTTACACACTGTTAGGGCGACAGATGCTTCTGTTTTCAAAGTATAGGGTGGGGGGTGCGGGGTGGGGATTGGTTTGGGGTTGTTTCTTCCTCCTAGGGAGGTTTTTGTTGTTAGAGGGTGCAATCCTCGTTGTTATGGTTCTAAGGCATCAAGTAATGTTTGACCTGCTCTCTTGTCCGAGTTCTTCATGTCCCTCCTTCCGGGGAGCTCTCCTGCCCATGCGCTTATTGGCCCCAGTGTGGGCGCGGAGCCCGCGGGGACTAGGCATCCTGCGCGCTTCCCGACCCACCCACGGCTCCCTTTCGCGGCCGCTGTGTCTATCTCCTGTCCTGCATGCCCCTCCTCGCCCCTATGGCGGACACACCCCTGCCTAGAGCTGCAGTGCGCGTCTTGTCCTGGAATGTCAACGGTCTGCTAGATCGCTTCAAGCGCATGGCGGTCCTCAAATATGCGCAGCGCGCGGAGATTGACATTCTCCTTCTTCAGGAGACCCACCTTATGGGTAATAAATGTCCCTTCCTCGCCCGCTATGGCTACGATAGGGTCTGGCACGTGGGTTTCGCTAGAGGTTCACGGTGGGTGGCTATCCTGCTTAAGCGTTCCTTCCCCTTTGTACTGACCCAGGTGCATTTGGACCCCCAGGGTATGGTCGTTACGGTATGTGGCGCCCTGGAGTGACGGCCGCTTACACTGCTGTCCCTCTACGCAGCGCCATCCCTGCTGCGGTCCGCTCTTGCTTACACGGCGGACCTCCTCCCCAGGCTCCCGACGGGGTCCCTTGTCCTCGGTGGGGACTTCAACGCGGTCTATATACCCCATCTGGACTCGACGGGTCCGATCTCCTCCACCAGGACCGCTCGCGCGAAACAGCTATCGTGTTGGGCTGAGGCCCTGGGCTTATATGACGTTTGGAGGGTTTGGCACCCACGCGATCGCCAGTATACCCACACTTCGGTGGCGCACCACTCCCACGCCCGTATCGATCTAATTTTTGTTCCCTCTACCGACTGTGCAGGGGCTTGTGACGTCCGCATTCTTCCGCGGGGCCTCTCTGACCACTCGCCGGTGCTTCTGGCTCTCGGCCCACCTCCCTTTACTGCCCGTCCGACGTGGCGTTTGAATGCCTGGTTCCTTCAGGACAAGGCCTTTCGGGGGGTGGTGGAAAAAGGGATTGCGGAATACTACTTTCATAACGTGGGCTCCGTCTCTTCTGCGGCTGTCCTCTGGGAGGCCAGCAAGGCGACTATTAGAGGGGTTGCGAAGGGGCATCTGCAGCAGCAGCGCCGGCGCCAACTCCAACAACTTACGGCTTGTGAAGCGCAAGCCCTGGAGCTTGAGCGCGACCAGGACGCGTTGGGAGACACTGCTCGGGCGCGACGGCTGGCCTTTCTCCGCGAGGAGATACGCATGCACTCTCTAGATGCGGCAAAGACTCTTTGGCGCTCCTCGGTGGCCAGGGAATACGAGTGGGGGGACAAGAACGGTACGCTCCTGCACCGACTAGCCACCTACCCTCGTGCAGGCCGGGTGATTCCGGCCATCGCGGACGCTGCGGGGGAGACGCACACGGTTTCGGTGGAAATAGCTCAAACCTTTGCGGACTACTATTACCAGCTAAACCGGGCGCGGCCGCAGGGGCTCTCCCTTGTGGGATTGCTGGGAGGGGATGGAGCGGTCCTGGCGCGGTTGGGGCAGGAGGACAGCGAGACCCTGGACCTACCCATTACCCTGCAGGAAGTCGAGATGGCAATCTCCCATTTGGCGCCTGGGAAGACCCCGGGTCCGGACGGTTTTCCACAGGAGTATTACGCCCATTTCCGTGATACCCTGGCCCCGCGACTTCGGGATCTCTTCGCGGAGGCGGTCGAGAAGGGTTCCTTCCCGCGAGAGACAGATACCGCCACTATAGTCGTCTTGCCGAAGACTCAACCCCCTTCACGGTCCTGCTCCGAGTACCGGCCGATCTCTCTTATCAACACAGAGCTCAAAATCTACGCTACCATCCTTGCGCAACGGCTGCGCCCCTTTCTGGCAGCGCTGGTTCACCCGGACCAATGTAGGTTTATGCCAAACCGAGGAACCAGACACTGCCTGCGGCGCCTGCATCTTGCTCTGGCCCACCGGGAGTGCCTTTCTCCTTATCTGGCCCTTCTACTGGTGGACTTCGAGAAAGTCTTTGATTCGGTGGGGTGGGAATATCTTGGAGACACCTTAGAGCTAATGGGGTTCGGCCCCCAGTTTCGCGCCATGGTTCGGGTGCTTTACGCGGACCCACGAGCTCGGGTGCTGGTCAATGGGACCCTGTCCCGCACGTTTTTGATAGGGCGGGGGACGCGGCAGGGCTGCCCGCTCTCGCCCCTCCTCTTCGCCCTGGTGATGGAGTCCCTGGCCGTGCTCATCCGAGCGGACCCGGTTCTCCGTGGGTGGGACTGGCCAGGTACGGTCCCTGATAGAATTGCGTTGTATGCGGACGATGTTCTTATTTATCTCTCAGATCCGGCTGTCTTGGGTCCTCGGGTGCGCCGAATTCTTCATCGGTTTGGGCAGGCATCTGGTCTCCGTTTGAACTCCGGGAAGTCTGTCCTGGTTCCGCTACACCCCTCACGGGAGTGTTTTGATTGGCAGTCTGACATTCCCCTCCGACGGCTGTCCTTTAAATACCTGGGGATCTGGGTTACCCTTCTCCCGGAACTGTGCTGGGCTCTCAACATGGCCCCCGTGGTTAACAAGGCCAGAGCAGATATCGTGAAGTGGCAATCTCTCCCATTGAATCCGTTGGGAAGGATTGCTCTTTATAAGATGATGATCCTCCCTCGGTTTCTATATATGCTCCAGAACACGCCCTGCTCCTTCCCCTTCTCCTGGTTTCGGGACCTGGACAGGACCGCGACTAACTTTCTTTGGGGCGGATGTAGATCCCGGTTGGCCTTAGACTGCTGTCGCGTTCCTTCCTATGACGGCGGCCTGAGCATGACGAATCTTTACCTATATTACCTCGCTACGCGGCTGCTGGTTGTCCACGACTGGTTCTCGGGTGGGTGGGACGATCCGGCTTACAGACTGGAGGTGCGGCTCATCGGATTCTCCTCTATTCAGAATATGCTCTATGGCGCGACGATCCCTAGATCGCTTCCGGAGGTCGTGCGGGCCCCCTTTCTGGCATGGCGAGCGGCTCTACGGCACACCCGGTGGTCGAGGGTGTTAACCCGGGTGACACCGCTATGGCATGGCACTTGGATGCGGGAGGTGGCGGGACTCGGTGGCTTTCGTAGCTGGGACCTCCTGGGGATCTCCTGCCTGGGCGACGTCTGGCGGGGAAGCCACATGTGCTCCTTTCAAGAGCTCCGGAGTCGGTTTTCTCTGCATCCCTCGCAGTTTTATCGTTATCTCCAGTTGGGCCATGCGCTCCAATCTCACGTCCCCCTAGACTCCAAACTCCCTGATCATAGCCCGCCTGAGGCCCAAGTGATGCTGGGTTATCTTGGGAAGGGGGGCATCTCCCGTATTTATCGATCCTTGGTTAATAATACCCGGATGGACTGGAGTGGGCTGAAGCAGCGGTGGGAGGCCTGGGTGGGCCCTCTGGACGATAATGATTGGAGGGACGCCCTCATGGCGCCCAGGACAATCACCGCATCGGCTCGATTGCGGCTTGTCCAGGTCTATTACCTTCACACCGCATACCTGACCCCAGAGCGTCTGTTTCGCGCCGGCCTGTGCCGGGAGGCTTCGTGCGGGCGGTGCGGGGTGGAACCGGCAGATTTCTTTCATATGGTTTGGTCTTGCCCTCGCTTGGACAGCTTCTGAGGGGAGATTGAAAATGATTTAACTGACGTTCTGGGATGGGAGGTCCCCCATGATCCACGATTAGCGCTGCTGGGCATAACAGATGGGCTGGATGGCTCCCGTAATGAGCACTATTTCTTAACCACGGCCCTGGTGGTGGCCAAGAGGGATATAGCGGCCGCCTGGAAGCGGGTTGACCCACCCACGGGAGGCAAATGGCGGAGGGGGGTGGATTTGTGCGCTGCACAGGAGAAGACACTGTACGCTGCTAGGGGTTGCCCCAAGAAGTTCCGAAAAATATGGGGGAAATGGCTCGGGGGCCTAGTTTAAGGGGCGGTGTGCGTGGGGTGGGAACGGATGGGGGGGCGAATACGTGTGCTGATGTTTTCTAATTACTATATGACGGGTCTGAATGCTAACAAATTGCTCGACTTGCTGTATGTCCTTTTTGATCTTGATGCCTATTTGAAAATAAAAACTTGTTTATCAAAAAAAAAAAACACGAAGGATGTTGGTGATAGGAGAATTTAAAGAGTTCCTTCACCTATGGAGAGACATACCTAAAATATACCAAAGCATCCCCCGACACGAATCGGCCTTAAAACCTATGACACAGTGGTACTTTACCCCCGCCCGTCTTCAGAAGATGACTCCTGGCATCCCTTCAACATGTCGGAAATGTCTGAGTGGAATGGGGGAATTCATTAACATCTTGTGGTCTTGCCCCAACCTGACGCTTTATTGGAAGGAGATCCTTAGTCACATTAAAGATACAGTAGGATTCCTCATACCCAGGTCCCCGACAGTAACTCTGTTGGGCATTAGGCCCTCACAACTAACTGCCATGACACATTCAGACTGGCGCCTTATAGCACAAATGCTGGGGGCGATACGACAGACCATAGCTTTATATTGGAAGAAACCCTGCCCTCCACCTATTGCGACATGGTTTCTTCGGCTGTTGCTTACCGCCTGTCTCAATCACACGGACACCAAATTCACCCGCACTTGGCAACCATTAATTCAACACCTATCCCAGACTGAAAATGCTCACTTTACCCCTCCACATCTTAGAGAGCTGCAGCTATTTGAAGACTCCCTCCTACCTTACTCAAGAGGCACAGACCATTCTCCACCTATCCCACAGAACTCTGTTGGGGCGTCTCCTTCCTCCTAGAAGACTCTGACTATCTGCCCCTTTGACGATCTGATTGCATCTCCTTTCCCTCACCCTTCCTACCCAAGGTTTTTCCCTGCTCCCACTATTTTATTAAGAAAGGAAGTATTTACTAACCCCCTCTTTCCCACTAGCGCATCACAGAACTGCTAACACGTTTTCATGCTACTATGCTGGTATGCACAAAGCTTATTCACATAGCCCGAACATTGGGCCAGCGACCCCAAGCCCCCACCCTTTTGTTCTCCTATACCAGGCGGGGGGGTTTACTAAAATAGGGACCTTAGCCACATTCACATTTGAGTAGATCCCTACCCCTATATGGCTGCTATGCTACACGTTATACCTTAACATAAAGCTATACTAGTGTACTCTGTTAATTGATAAGCATATTGATTTATCTTTGGTACACCTTTACCCTCTATTGTTTCCTTTGGTTGTAACAGGTGAACTTTTGGCAGGGCCCTGCCAACGTACCATACTATCAGTGATGTACTTTGCTTTGTTGCTCCCCCCTTTTTTGTTTGCCTGTTCAATTTATATTCAATAAGCAGATTTGAAACAGAGTTCCTTCACCCCTACATATAATCAAGAGTGAGTTACTTAGGGGCACCCTCCTCTTGAAAGTAACAGATTCCAAGGATACCGTACCCAGGTACAGAGGGTAACAAGTTTTGGGATCTTAAGGGTCCTGAGGAATGCCGGTGTGACCCAATACTGTGGGCACCTAAGACACGGCAGAAACATGTCTACACTTTGGCAGTAAGGAGGGGTGAAGGAGCTCTTTATCTTCTCCTATCACCACCATCCTTCACGTTTTTAGACCAAGTCAGTGGGTCCAGGAATAAATTGTCGAGAAGAGACACCACTGAGCTAGTTTTAACCTTCACAGCACTTTTCTTCCGGTGACCTCAACTTATTTTTTTTTTAATGCTTTATTGTCTTCCCCTCCCTTTGCTCCACCCCAGGTGTTGGTTTGCGCAGGGGTGTATTGAAGCAAGCCCGATGATGAAGCATGTCACAATTCTGTGAGTGAGGGCAGTATTTTTTAACAAAGCACGTGCTACCTTTGGATTACAATTCCCTACTCCTCCATGAGTTCTATATATTTTTTTTGTGAAAACTTTATTTATGATTTTAAACCATTACAGAACAATACATATTCTTATTAAGTACAGCAAAGCGGCAACTGACATTCTTAGTCGTTTTTCAGTGCACATTCCATTTCCAACATCTTATGCGAGTCAGCACAAATATGTGAAGAGCAATACCACATGGTGATCAGAAACAATAACTCAATCTCACGTTTTAGCCATCCTGGAGTACAACATATACACAAGCAGCAACACATCACCTCCTTTTCCTTATGGATACTGAAACCCCTTTTCTGCCAGCTACCCCATCACGCAAGGCATGTCTGTGTTATAAGAAATAAAAAAGAGCAATTGCCCATACTGCCCTTCTATTAATCCTTTGTCAAGTGCGGCATGGTAGGTGGGTCCTCAGGTCCGCGTGAGAGGAGATATCCTTATAATGGTCCCTGTTAGACGGCGACCTCAGAGGAGCCTGGAAGGGGTCCTGACTGCCCTGAGTCCCACCCTCAAGGTATCGTAGCCGGGCACTGGCGGGAGACTCCCCAGGGGGAGGAATCTCGTATCTAGGATCGTACTTCTGGCACCACACGACACAGAGTGACCACACCGGGTATTCTGAGAAAACAATCTTTATCAAGTAGGTTATCACTGCAAATATGTACAAGGTGAGCACGGGCTCAAGAGTCTCGGAAGGGGTAGGGGGTAGCGGGACAGTCTCTGGTAAAGGTTCAAGCAGGGACGTATCCGGCGCACAGCTCACAATCCTCGAGCTGGGGGATACGATGTTGTAGTCGGGGTCCGGCGGGACCGTGAGAGTCGGTTGGAGCCGCGAGTCACTCAGCAGGCTCAGGTACAAGTTCGGAGGTCTTACGATCTTCAGGGAGCCGCGAGTCACTCAGCAGGGCTCAGGTACAAGTTCGGAGGTCTTACGATCTTCAGGGAGCCGCGAGTCACTCAGCAGGGCTCAGGTACAAGTTCGGAGTTCTTACGATCTTCAGGGAGCCGCGAGTCACTCAGCAGGGCTCAGGTACAAGTTCGGAGGTCTGACGATCTTCAGGGAGCCGCGAGTCACTCAGCAGGGCTCAGGTACAAAGTCGGAGGTCTTACGATCTTCAGGGAGCCGCGAGTCACTCAGCAGGGCTCAGGTGGGTTCAAGTTCCAGGAGCCGCGACCACGTCGGCAGGCTCTCGTGGTTCCAGCGTCGAATCTGCCGGACAGACCCAGAGCACCCCTTGTTATAGGTCGACCCCTCTTTGATGTCCGGAGTCTGTGCAGGCAGGGGTCTTGTCACCTGGGGGTCGCTTGTCGGGACTTCCTGCTATAGTCTTTTGATCCTTACAGGGCCGGGTCGGGAGGAGTCCCAGACACCCAGCAGGCGTGGAGCCAGCCCTCAGGGAGGCCGGAGGGCCGATCGAAACCCATCGTCCCGGGGGAGTTCAGAGGTGCGATAGAAACTGCTCCTCCCTCTCTCATCCCCTGGAAGCGTGATGTCCTCCAGCCGGAGTGGCGCCTCTAGGCCCGGGTCGCGCTGGGGCCGGGCGGCCATCTTGGTGCATGAAGTGGGCACGCGGGCCCGGGGTGGCCGAAAGGAGAGAGGCCAGGGACGGGGATGTCCGGGTCGGTGCGTGTGTCCTGGTGGGGAGGTTCGGCTGGGCCGTGTGCTTGGGCTGTAGGTACCAGGTTTCGGTGGTGCGGGGGCACGGCGGGCCATTCTACGAGGCCGGGTCCAACACGCGTCCCCCCCAGCTGAAAGCCGGAGAGAACTGCCCATCAGCTTGGGGGGTTCTCTTCGCTGAGGCGGAAGAACCGGGAGAGGCCGTCAGCATTGGCGTGGTCCGTACCAGGGCGGTGTTCCACGGTGAAATCCATCCCCTGGAGGGAGATTGACCACCGCAGTAGCTTGGGGTTTTCTCCTCGCATCTGCATGAGCCATCGCAAGGGCCGATGGTCAGTTTGGACTCTGAAATGGGTGCCGAACAGGTAGGGTCGTAGCTTTTTGAGTGCCCAGACCACGGCAAAGGCTTCGCGCTCTATGGTGCTCCATCTCTGTTCTCGGGGCAACAGCCGCCGACTGAGGAAGGCGACGGGCTGGTCTAGGCCTTGGTCATTTACTTGGGACAGGACGGCCCCAATGCCATGCTCGGAGGCATCGGTCTGGACTATGAACTCCTTGGCGTAGTCGGGAGCCTGGAGGACGGGGGCAGTACACATGGCCTTTTTCAGGGCATCGAAAGCCTCCTGGCAGGCAGCCGTCCACTGCACTTTCTTTGGCTGTCTTTTAGACGTGAGTTCTGTGAGAGGGCCGACAAGGCTGCCATACCCCCGAATGAATCTTCGGTAGTAGCCCGTGAGTCCCAGGAAGGCTCGGACCTCCGTCTGGGTGATGGGTGGTTCCCAGGCCAGGATGGCGTCGATCTTCGGCTGTAGAGGGGCGACCTGGCCACTCCCGACCTGGTGCCCCAAGTAGACCACGGATCCTTGCCCGATCTGGCACTTGCTGGCTTTTACTGTGAGGCCTGCCTGGCGCAGGGCGGTTAGCACCCTCCGGAGGTGCTGGAGGTGCTCACTCCACTCTGAACTGAAGACAGCGATGTCGTCCAGATATGCCGCGCTGAACTGTTCTAGCCCGGCCAGGACCCTATTCACCAGTCGCTGGAAAGTGGCCGGGGCATTTTTCATCCCGAAGGGCATTACGCGGAAGCGGTAGTGCCCATCGGGGGTGGAGAAAGCGGACCGCTCCTTGGCCCCTTCGGTGAGCGCAATCTGCCAGTATCCGCAGGTGAGGTCGAATGTGCTGAGGAACCGGGCTGCCCCTAGTCGGTCAATGAGTTCGTCGGCTCGTGGAATGGGGTGGGCATCGGCTCGGGTAACGTCATTGAGCCCCCGGTAGTCCACACAGAATCGGAGCTCGGGGGCGACACCGGGGGCCGCTGCCTTCGGGACCAGGACCACGGGGCTGGCCCAGGGACTGTCAGAGGGCTCGATCACCCCCAGGGTCAACATCTTCGAGACTTCCGCTTGAATGCAGGACCGGACCCGGTCAGGAACCCGGTAGGCTCGGTGTCTCACCGGCGGGCTGTCCCCGGTGTCCACGTCATGAACACACCAGTTGGTGACCCGGGGGGTCAGGGAGAAGAGGTCGGAAAATTGTCTTAGGATCTGGCGGCAGTCCGCTTGTTGTTGGGCAGTGAGGGCTGGGGAGAGGTTCACTCCTTCCACGGAGCCATCCTGCTCCTTGACACACAGGAGGTCCGGGAGGGGATCCGACTCATCTTCGGCCCCGTCATCGGTGGCCAGCAGGAGGCACAGTTCTGTCCGCTGGAAGTGAGGCTTGAGGCGGTTCACGTGCAGGACCCGGAGGGGATCCCGAGGTGACTGGACGTCCACCAAGTATGTGACTTCGCTCTTCCGCTCAACCACCTTGTAGGGCCCAGTCCATCGGTCCTGGAGGGCGCCAGGCTTCACGGGGGCCATGACCCACACCTGCTGGCCCGGCTGGAACTCGACCAGAGTGGCATTCTGGTCGTACCAGCGCTTCATCTCCTCTTGACTTGCCTCCAGGTTGGCCTCGGCCAGTTCTCGGAACTTCCTGGTCTGGTTTCGGAGGGCCAGGACGTATTGGAACACATCTCTGGGGGTGGTCTGGGGTGCTGCCTCCCACCCTTCCTTAACCAAACTGAGGGGACCTCGGACGGGGTGTCCATAGAGTAATTCAAACGGGCTGAACCCTAAGGACTTCTGGGGGACCTCCCGGTAAGCGAACAAGAGGCAGGGGAGCAGGACGTCCCACTTACGCCGGAGGGGCTCTTCTAGGCCAGCGATCATCCCTTTCAAATTCCTATTAAACCTTTCTACTAGGCCGTTCCCTTGGGGATGGTACGGGGTGGTGAACTTATAGGATACCCCACATTGTTGCCACAGGGACGTCATATACTTCGAGATAAAATTGGTGCCGCGATCGCTCACGACCTCGCGGGGAAAACCCACCCTGGAAAAGATTCCCATCAGGGCCCGGCCCACCACGGGGGCCGTAATGGTGCGTAGGGGAATAGCCTCAGGATAGCGGGTGGCGTGGTCCACGAGGACCAAGATGAAACGGTGGCCTTGGGAGGTGGGGGGGTCCAGGGGTCCCACGATGTCGATTCCGACTTGTTCAAAAGGGGTACTGACGACCGGGAAGGGTTGGAGGGGAGCCTTGCACTTCCCCCCACTCTTCCCACTAGCCTGGCACGTGGGGCAGGACTTGCAGTGGGCCTCTACCGCTGCTCTCATTCTAGGCCAGTAAAAATGGGTCACTAGCCGGCTGTAGGTCTTGTCCTGACCCAGGTGGCCGGCGAGGGGGACGTCGTGGGCTAAGCCCAGGAGGAAATCTCGGAAGCGGAGGGGTACCACCAGTACCCGTCCGGATCCCAACTCTACCGACTTCTGCTCACTGTACAAGATGCTATTTTCCCAATAGATTCGGTGTGTCCCGGTCTGGTCACCTGCGGCTTGGCCCTCGGCCTGGCGCCGCAGTCCGACCAGGGAAGGACAAGTGGCTTGCTCCCGGCAAAACTCTTCCAGAGTGGGCCCGCCCTCGTGGCGCCAATGGGCCAACTCGGGTAGATCTCCCAACTCGGGGACCGGGGTGGGGTCGGATGGTGCGGGTTCGTCGCGGGCGACGGATCCTTCTGCTGGGGGGACGGGAGGACCCTCGGCGGGGACTGTACTGGTCTCTTCGATCGGGGTGTTCTCGACTTCTCTCCGGGGAGTGAGCCGGGCTGACATAGATCGGGTGGTGGCGCACACCCACTCGGGGAGTCCCATCATTCCTAGGTGGGCCTTGCGCTCGACGTGCTTCCAGGGAGAACTCTCTAGGTCGTTCCCTAAGAGGCAGTCGACCGGCTGGGAGGTTCTTACGGCCACCTTGAGTTTACCTATCACCCCTCCCCACTCAAACGGCACCAGGGCTACCTGACACATACTTTCTCTATTGTCTGCGGATATTACGGGGCAAAAGACGTTGGGGAGGATCTGCTCCTCGGGGACTAGGTGCCTGAGGACACCGGTGATACTGGCCCCGGTGTCCCGCAGGGCCTCTACCTGGTGGCCATTGATCTTGACGAGCTGCCCGTACTTCTGTGTGTTGGAGGGTAGGAGGCTACCAGGGATCATCTCTCTATCTCCCAGGGATACTAGGGCCATTGCTGCGGGTTCCCACTCCTCGGCTTCCTCAACCTCCTCCCCCAGAGCTACGTTGGCTATCTGTCTCGCAGGGGTGGTAGGGGAGACTTGGGTGGCCATGGGGCACTCTGGGTCATTGGCGTAGTGCCCGGGTTTCTGGCAACGGAAACATGTGACGGTCACCCGGTGTCCCCGTCTCCCAGGGGGCCCTGTCACCGGTGGGGGGGGCGCCGGGAAAGGTGGAGGTTGTGTCTTTGGGGGGCTAGGCTGGGACTCTCTCGGCCCTCCCTGGTTCCCTCCCCCTCTCTGGCGGGGTGGTCCCTGACCGGCTCGGGGGTACTCTCCTACCATGCCCCGGGAGACCCGGGTGTTGGTCCAGCGGTCGGCCTCCACAGCCAGCTTCCGGGGATCTGTGAGCTTGCTGTCAAGCAGATGCTGACGTAGTTCTATGAAGCAGTTCGCAGCCAAATGTTCCCACAACATGAGGTCCGTGAGTTCGGCAAGGGTGGTGACTTTGCTGCCCTTGATCCACCCATCGAAGGCCCGACTGAAAAAGTTTACATACTCCACCCAGGTGGTGCCCGGGATCTTCCGGCAGTCCCGGAATCGCTGACGGTACATTTCCGGGGTGAGGCCGTATCTTGTGAGTAGCGCCTCTTTCATGTGGCTGTAAGAGGTCTGCAGGGAGAGGGGTAGGTCGAGCAGGGTGTCCCTTCCTTCGCTCAGAAACCGCCCCCACAACCCCGCCCCCCAATCCTTCTGCGGGATCCGATGGGAGGTCATGGCGACCTCGTAGGCCCTGAACCATTGCTGAATGTCATCGTTTTTATAATATTCCTTGACCACATCCTTGGGGATGTGGACCTTCTGTTCCGCTGGGGAGGCCGTCTCTCGGTTTCCCGGGGGCCTTCCTTCTTCGCTTCTGGCCTTGAGCTCGATTTCTTTCAAGCTGCGTTCGTGCTCTAGTTGGAGCTTCCTTCCTTCGTGCTCCCGTTGGAGCTTCTTTTCTTCTAGTTCGCCTTGTACACGCATTTGCTCTACTGCTAGCTTTTTTCCCGCTAACTTCAACTCGCCCTCGATCTTGAGTTTGGCTAACTCGAGTTCATGATTGCGGCTTCTCTCTCTGTCCGCGAGCTCTTCTGGGGATAGGCCCCCGTCCGGTACGATGCCACGCACCTGATTGCTACTGCTTCCACTTTGGGGGGGTTCGGCTTCATCGGGGCGCTCCCCCGTACCTTCCGGGCGGGAGGCCCCGGTCTCCCCCCAAGTTTTCAGTGCTTTCTGCAAATCCTCTTTAGTGTTGAGACCAGTGGTAGCGATTTTAAGTTCTTTGCAGAATTGCTTTAGCTCCTTGTGTGTGTATTCTTCTAGCTGCTCCACCTGGAACACCCTGTTGGCGCTGGTTTCTGCAGGGCTCACGGCGCTTCCTTCTGCCATCTTTGTCGGTAGTGCTTCCGTTGTTCACGGTACGATCTCTAGGTGATGGGCCCGAATCCCGTCGCTTGCCACCAATGTTAGACGGCGACCTCAGAGGAGCCTGGAAGGGGTCCTGACTGCCCTGAGTCCCACCCTCAAGGTATCGTAGCCGGGCACTGGCGGGAGACTCCCCAGGGGGAGGAATCTCGTATCTAGGATCGTACTTCTGGCACCACACGACACAGAGTGACCACACCGGGTATTCTGAGAAAACAATCTTTATCAAGTAGGTTATCACTGCAAATATGTACAAGGTGAGCACGGGCTCAAGAGTCTCGGAAGGGGTAGGGGGTAGCGGGACAGTCTCTGGTAAAGGTTCAAGCAGGGACGTATCCGGCGCACAGCTCACAATCCTCGAGCTGGGGGATACGATGTTGTAGTCGGGGTCCGGCGGGACCGTGAGAGTCGGTTGGAGCCGCGAGTCACTCAGCAGGCTCAGGTACAAGTTCGGAGGTCTTACGATCTTCAGGGAGCCGCGAGTCACTCAGCAGGGCTCAGGTACAAGTTCGGAGGTCTTACGATCTTCAGGGAGCCGCGAGTCACTCAGCAGGGCTCAGGTACAAGTTCGGAGGTCTTACGATCTTCAGGGAGCCGCGAGTCACTCAGCAGGGCTCAGGTACAAGTTCGGAGGTCTGACGATCTTCAGGGAGCCGCGAGTCACTCAGCAGGGCTCAGGTACAAAGTCGGAGGTCTTACGATCTTCAGGGAGCCGCGAGTCACTCAGCAGGGCTCAGGTGGGTTCAAGTTCCAGGAGCCGCGACCACGTCGGCAGGCTCTCGTGGTTCCAGCGTCGAATCTGCCGGACAGACCCAGAGCACCCCTTGTTATAGGTCGACCCCTCTTTGATGTCCGGAGTCTGTGCAGGCAGGGGTCTTGTCACCTGGGGGTCGCTTGTCGGGACTTAATGCTATAGTCTTTTGATCCTTACAGGGCCGGGTCGGGAGGAGTCCCAGACACCAAGCAGGCGTGGAGCCAGCCCTCAGGGAGGCCGGAGGGCCGATCGAAACCCATCGTCCCGGGGGAGTTCAGAGGTGCGATAGAAACTGCTCCTCCCTCTCTCATCCCCTGGAAGCGTGATGTCCTCCAGCCGGAGTGGCGCCTCTAGGCCCGGGTCGAGCTGGGGCCGGGCGGCCATCTTGGTGCATGAAGTGGGCACGCGGGCCCGGGGTGGCCGAAAGGAGAGAGGCCAGGGACGGGGATGTCCGGGTCGGTGCGTGTGTCCTGGTGGGGAGGTTCGGCTGGGCCGTGTGCTTGGGCTGTAGGTACCAGGTTTCGGTGGTGCGGGGGCACGGAGGGCCATTCTACGAGGCCGGGTCCAACAGTCCCCATATGTCTTTGGGTTTGGAAGCATGTGGTAACAGTTTGGCATATGTGGTGGTCTGTTGTTGGCAGTACATTAGATCTGCTATCCACTCCTTGAATTTCGGGGCTCGGCCTCTCCCCACCTGCAGGCCACCTTCCGTTTTACCAGTAAAAGCGATATAGCTACAAGTTTCCAGTACTTTTTAGGTATCTGTGCTGTGTATCCAAGAAGCGCAAGGAATGGATCCTTCTCTAGTTCACTGTCAACCATTTTCTCCAACGCCGCAAACACCTGCTCCCAGTATTCTTGTATTCTCATGCATTCCCATGCTAAGTGCAGGAAACCCGCCCCTGTCTGTCTGCATCTTTCACATCTGTCATTATCAGTTCATTTAAATCGTAGCTTCTTTATCGGTGTATAATATAGGCGATGTAGATACTTATAGTGTATCACTTGTAACCTACTGCTAGCCGAAATATGCGCTGTCTGGAGGCAGCAATATTGCCACTGGTCCTCAGTAATGTCCCGCCCCAACTTCTCTCCCCAATGTAGCCTGGATGGGCTAACAATTCCCATTCTGCGCATGCGTATTGCGTTGTATAAACCAGACACCAGATGCTTTCCATCAGCAGATCCCAACATTTGGTGCAAAGGCTTGAGGCATTCCGGCTCCCGGGGGAGTTGAGGAGGATCGACCGCATTCCCTGCCGCAGCCTTACATATAAAAATACATCCAGAGGTGTGCGTCTTATGTCCTGCATAAAATGCTCTAGTGTGCGGAATGTTACTTCATGAAATAGATCTCCCCATGTGTTAATATGAGCACACTTACATAGGTCGAGGAATCCCTTTTCCTGCAATAGGGAGAGACTAGGGTGATGAGATAGTGGCAGTCTAGGGGAGTTAAGAAGAGGTACGCCCAGGAGTGCTGTTATCTGGTGCCATGCATCAACCATGCCAGTGACAGCAGTGGGTGGTGTCGCACGTGTGCGCGCAGGTCCATGTATCAGTCCATTTAGCGGTACTGGATCCGCGAGCCAGTCTTCTACCGCCACTTGGGGCATATAGCGAGGGGGGTACACCCAGTAGTAGGCATAATGCGCCTGAACACTTAAAAAATATATCTCAAAATCAGGGACATCCAAGCCCCCCTGATCATATGGTCTGGTTGGTATTGACCATTTAAGTTGTGGTTGCTTCCCTCCCCAGAGCAATATAATAGGTTCGGAGCGTAATGTGTTGAAAAAATGCCGCCCAGGATGGTAGGGAATGTTGAAGAATAAATAAAGAAATTGCGGTAATATTATCATTTTTATGAGAGACGCCCAGCCTGCCAGCGAGAGGGGTAGTGATATCCAACGTGTGATGTTAGTAGTTAATCGCGCAATGGCTGTGCCGTAATTCACTCTTATGGTTTCGTCCCTGTCTCTGGTTATCTGAACCCCAAGATTCCTTAAGTCTGTATGGCACCATTCTAGTGGAAAGTCGAGTTGGAATGGAACCACTGCTGTCGTAAGAGGAAACACCTGAGATTTCCCCTAGTTAGTACTAACACCAGAAAGTCTACCAAATCTTATGAATTCTCGTAATAGGGGATTTAAATTGTTTTGCGGATCTCTTACGTATAGCGTTATATCATCCGCATAAAGTGATATTAATATTTGTCATAGGCAGCAGCTGAACGCTTTATATCGGTGAACCTGTCGCAGTCTGGAAGCCAACGGTTCTACCGCAATGGCAAATAAGAGTGGGGAAAGCAGACACCCCTGACGGGTGCCTCTAGAGATTGTTAGCTGCGAGACAAGTGACCATTAATCAATATTCTAGCCGTGGGCTGGTGGCACAGTAATTTGAGCCACGATAAGTATAAACGTGGGAACCCCATCCTCTGTAGAACCCCAAATAAGTAGTCCCATTCCACTGAATCAAACGCCTTGGTGGCATCTAGGAACACTGCGGCAAGTGGGAATTCGGGTGCTACTGTCTGGATCAATGAGAACAGGGTCCTGAGGTTATGTGACATCGCCCTGCCCGGTACAAACCCTGATTGATCTGGAAGTATAAATTTGTCCATTAGAAGGGACAGACGGTTAGCCAGCACTTTTGCTAGAATCTTTGTGTCACAATTCATCAGTGACAATGGCCGATATGAGTCACAAGATTCAGGGGGTTTCCCCGGCTTCAGCAGAGATGTAACTATGGCTTCTCTCATCGAGGGGGGAAATATTCCTTCCTCTAGGGATTCCTCGTACATCTCTTTTAGCACTGGCGCCATGATGTCAATGTAGCTTTTATAAAATTCAGCCGGTAAACTGTCTAACCCAGGAGCATTCCCATTTTTTAACTGCATTATTGCTTCCCTAATTTCGTCTAGCTCAAATGGATGACAAAGGAATTCTCGCTGCGTATCGCTGAGCCAGCCAAGCGCCACCTCCCCCATGAAGTCATCCAGATCAAGCGATCCATGTCTCTGAGAATTGTATAACGTGCTGTGGTGTGTGCTAAACGTGTCCAATATGTCTAATGAATCCCCTTCTGCCAATGCCTTCCCCGGTCTCTCCCCTTCCCCATATCTACGAGCTACCCAGTAGCGCCCCCGAAATTTCAACTCTCTCTGTGCAGTTTCTTCATATTCTGTTAATTTTTCCTCGGAATTTGATGTGTACTTGTCCCACCATTCCCCTTCCCATTTGGCTCTCCAACCCCCCTTAATTCCCGCTCTAGGTGTTGTAACGTGCGCCGTATGTCCTGTAGCACCCCAAAACTCTTTGAGAGGCAGAATCCTCTTATTGTCACTTTAAAAGCCTCCTATATCACCTCTACACTATCAACTGATCCCTTATTCCTAGCAAAGAAATCCTGGATCTCTTCCCCTAATTCTGCGTGGAAAACCGCATCTAACAAAGCCGTGGGTTGCAGCTTCCAACTCGGCCTAGGGATGTCATATCCTGGTGGGGTGAGTGATACCTTTACCGGACAATGGTCCGAGAATGTTCTAGCCAAATGCAACACATTGCGTATATCGGACCCCAACCCCCTCGACAGCAAACAATAGTCTATCCTTGCCCAAGTTCCTCTTTGCGATGTGAAGTGCGTACCAACCCGTACTTGTGGATGCATGTGTCTCCAGCTATCGATCAGTCCACCTTCCTCGATTATGCCCTGCAATGCCTCCTGTGCATTGGTATAGTGGTGTGTAGCTGCGTTAGATCTGTCCTGGTGAGGTTGCAAACCGACATTAAAATCCCCCACACATATTATGTGGGTGGAACCAACTGTCAGTATTTTGCTCCACAGGTCAGTGAAGAATTCCGGGCTATCCGTGTTAGGACCATAACAGTTTGCAATCCCAAGGCCCCTGACATAAGACAGCACTTTTAGCGTATTTCTATCCTCCTGTGTCATTATATCCTTTCGTCCCCAACTAAGCTGTGTTCTGCGAGCTTGTACGCTCCGGAATGTGCATACTCAGAAAACCTCTCATGCGTAAAACATCATGTGCCTGTGGTTCACTGTACCTTTGAAACTCCCACCCCTTTGCCTCCCCCACCCACTGAAGCATCCCAATCATGCCAGAGTTAGATGACCCTCCCCCTCCCCAACACCCATCAGCTTCTCCAGTCTAACTGTTAGATCAACTTCTTCCCATTTCAAACTCGAGAAGTGAATACGGAAAAGCCTAAGAAAATTGAAAACAATAATGGGGTATTCCCCGGTGGGGTAATGCATCTGGGTGGCTCACGAATACCTCTAGTCAGTCCAGGTAAAGCAACCCTCTCCGCTAGTCCCTAGGTAGTTTTCGAGGGTGGCTGGCTGCATCGTCATTTTATACTCCTTGCTCGGTGTCCTGCCTTGGTCAGGCCTCATTCCTTGTTCGCAGTGATTTTTGTCCCATTCTCGTGTACTGCACGCCAAACGCAGCTATTCCCACGCGCCTCAATGCAGGTCACTGTCTCTATCAATCAGCATCTCCAGCTGCGTTTAGTCCATTTCTGGTGAATGAGATCGCGGTGATCCCTCCGGCTGTGGTGTCGATCTTTTCTGCCTGCGAAGTTGCTTTAGAAAATCTTCCACCTGTTGGGGTTTGGTGAATAACGTTTGTGTTCCTTGATGGGTAACTCGGAGACGAGCCGGGTATAAAAGGGCGTAGTCAATCCCAGCCTGTCTTAATTTTTGTTTCACTGCCAGGAATCAACGTCGTTCCTCCTGTACCTGTAGTGTAAAATCCACGTACATGGTGAAAGGTATTCCCTCGTAATTCAATTGTTTTTTCTCCCTGGCCACTCACAATGCAACATCCCTGTCCCTGTAGTTTAACAGGCGAGCGATGATAGGCCTGGGGGTGCTTCCAGGAGGTGGTCGCGGCCCAAGGGATCGATGAGCTTGTTCCACTATAAAATGAGGGGAGAGTAATTCCGTGCCCACCACAGCTATCAAGAGCTTCTCAATATACTCTTCCAGCCTGCACGTATTTGTACTCTCCGGTATTCCCAAAACACGTATGTTGTTTCTCCGACTACGCGCCTCTATGTCCTCATTTTTAGCTGCTATGACTTTAAGCAACTTCTCAAGCTGCGCCATCGTTTTTTGCACATGATCATTGGTGTCCTCGACAGTAGAGATACGTTGCTCTGCTTCCTTTAATCATGTCTCATGACCCTCGAGTTTCCGGGCTATCGCGTCCATACGCGTTGTCATCGTGTCCATTTTAACTGCGATGACCGCAAAGCCTTGCCGCATCTTCAGCAGGATTGTTTTCAAGTCTTCCCCTGTCGTGGGTTCTTGTTCTTGCTGCGAGGATTCTGCTCCTGGGTCCACTTCCGCTTGTTGTTGCCTTGTGGGTTTTTTGGTGTCAGACGTCAACCTTGGTTGACGAGTATCCATCTTCCCCATCTTGGTTCTGGTGTTTCTGACGAGTGATCAAACTTGACTGGGCTAGAGTTGTGCACCAGTGCTGTTCTTTAGCTTGCAACGGGCTTCGTGACACACTATGCTGCCTGTCTCAGTTTGAACAGTATATGACTGTTTTTCTGTCATTCGGCAGGACTATCTTTCGTGCCGTTGCCCCTGTTGTGAAGACATCCCGCACTCAATCCTGCAAAGATAAAGGCGGCTACACAGCTTGGGCGCGGTGTCCAATACAGTCACTACTTACACTTCACGCCCCGCAGCATCTGCTCGTGGTGAGTTGCCTGTTTTCTCCGTTGTGCAGTGGGAACAACACTCGCCATCCTCCTCCCTGCGTATCTGGCACTCAGGATACAAGCGTGTCCCGGCGCACTCTTCTACTGACCAGTATTTCTTACAGGTATGGACACCTCCTGCGCGCTGCACCCAGCTTAGTGTACAAGGATCAAGCCCATTCCTTTTGTGTCCTATCGTAGTGTGTTTAATCCGCCGCTAAAAGGGGCCACCTCTGCTTCCTCACCCTCTGTCTGGGGGAATCAGTTGCAGGCGTCAGTTGAAAAAGGGACAGTTATAGCACCCTGTTGCGTGTTTCAAGACCTCCGCTGTCTTATGAGGCAATGTCTCTGAATGCGCGCCTCTGCTACGCGCTTCCCGCCTTCAGGTTTCCAGCAGAAATCCTTGCACCACAACAGCTCCGCAGCGGTCCGTTATGAAGAGTACAGGTGTGCCTCAAGATCAACCTCCACTGCGTGTACGTGTGGCAGGCTCAGCGCATGTTACCCCATGGGGCCTCTCTCTTTGTGCAAGCAAAACGGGCCTGCGCCTCCCTGTATCCGTCCGCAATATGGGTCCCTCCAAAGGCCGCCTCGGCGCCTCAGTGCTCCGGTGCAATGTTTTCCTCCCCTCCCATTTCAGCTATAAGTTGCACTCCGCCTACCTTTCTTGCCTGTGTCTGCAGATGTTTTTCCGGCAGCCTCCGAAAAGGAGTAGCTTTACCGGAGAGGTGCTCAGTGCAATGTTTTCTTCGCCGCTGTAGTACTCCGGCCTTTCCACCTCGTGGGGACCACGCCGCTCTCGTGATCGGTACTGCCGCCCCGCGGCTCTAGGACAGTAATTGCTGCCTCTGGTCGGTAAGATCGGCTGCTGCTGTCTGGCGCCAGTCACTACGAGCTGCCCATCGCTGCACACCGCTGAGTCTCTAACTATACAAAGGTCTTTCCTCACGCCTTTTCAAACATTATACCCCGAGTGGAGCAGGATAAATGACGGATTTTCAAACCAGCCTGCGGGAGCCTCACTCAAGTGCGGCCATTCCGCTCGTGCACCACCTAGCGCCCCCTCCATGTGTTATATTTACACATTTCAATGCCTGTTCTCATAATTTAGAATTTAACACTCTACTGGTAGTTAGCTTTGCCAATTCTGAAAAACTATCCACTAACTTCCTTGCCCAGAAAAAGATGTTGTAATGAAGGATGGTTTCCAAATGTTACTACTAGTGATAGAATTCATCTGCCCACAGATGCCAAGTAGCAAAAAGAAAAACAAGCATTGGCATAGCCAATAGGTCTCGCTTTTGGGACCTTCTAAGTATTTAGTTATGCAGCACAATATCCTTGGTGCAACCACATCAACTGTTGCATGGCTAAACACTTATAAGGTCCCAAAGGCGAGACCTATTGGATATGCCAATGCTTGGTGTGGTTGTGTGTGTGGTTGTGTGTGTGTGGTTGTGTGTGTGTATGTGGTTGTGGTTGTGTGGTTGTGTGTGTGGTTGTGTGCGTGGTTGTGTGTGTGGTTGTGTGAGTGGTTGTGTGAGTGGTTGTGTGTGGTTGTGTGTGTGGTTGTGTGTGTGGTTGTGTGGTTGGGTGTGGTTGTGTGTGTGGTTTTGTGGGTGTGTGGTTGTGGTTGTGTGGTTGTACGTGTGTGTGGTTGTGTGTGTGGTTGTGTGTGTGGTTTTGGGTGTGGTTGTGTGTGTGTGTGGTTGTGTGTATGTGTGTGGTTGTGTGTGTGGTTGTGTGTGTGTGTGGTTGTATGTGTGGTTGTGTGTGTGGTTGTGTGTGTGTGGTTGTGTGTGTGTGTGTGGTTGTGTGTGGTTGTGCGTGTGGTTGTGTGTGTGGTGTGTGTGGTTGTAGTTGTGTGTGTGACAGTAATTCTAAAAGCATCTAAAAAAAAGGAACACAAGCATCGAGTTTGTGGAAAGAGAAAGCACGTTGTAAGTCAAAAGGGCGCAGCAAAGCATTAACACAACAACAAAACAAACAAGATCACTTAGTGAAGGGGGGCGCTAGGTGGCGCGCGACCAAGATGGCCGCACACCAGTAAGGCTCTAACCCGGCCGGATGAGTAATTATCCTGCAAATACATCCCTGGAGGCTATTCTGCTCTGAGACCTGCACAGGGTGGTGTCGGAGGCCGCGTGGACCGAGGTGGACCCCCTCCTGCGGATTTCCTGCTGACCGGGCCGCTCCTGGTGCCGGGGAACAAGGTTGCCCGGCAAGACGTCCCCTTAACTCCGGAGAGGACGGCGGCTGTTGCGGCTATGCGAGCCCGGTGCTGTGCGGCCTTGCTGGGGGCAGAGTTGGCCTGGCTGGTGCACTCGCGGTGCGGGCACGGCCGTGGGACCCGACGGAGAGCTGCGGAGACGGGGATCTTCTTTGGCTGGAGCCCCCGGCCGGCTTGCCCTGTGTGCGGCTGGCGGGGGGTCCGTGTACCAGTGGTCGCTCGGAAGCGCGGCCCGGGGGCATCTGCAGCAGTGATAAGCGGTGGGCCCCCCTGCTACCGATTGGCTCTACTATCTGGAGCAGGAGCTCCTTATACTGGCGGGACAGCCCTGATACGGGCACCATTGGAGGTACAGTGCTGCTAGCAATTGCTGCCATTTTGTTAAGCTGTGTCGGGACTTTTCTGAAGCTCATCTGCTGCGCATTTGAAAGCTGATAGGGGGATTGAGGACTGTGCAGAGACCACTCTCCTAGTAGCTCACTGAGAGGGACCTCGCTGCATATTAACCGTACCCTCTGACAAGCGCGTGGAGCGGCGGCCATTTTGCGGAGCCAAGAAGAGCATTGGATGGTGTGCTTGACTTTTTCCGGGGCCCTGCATGTCCTGGTACCCATCGGCTGCCTGGGGTGAGAAGCAATACACAGTCTACATCGTGCGAAGTCTCCGGGGAGCTGTGGCTTTGAGGCAGAGCTGCGGCGGGAGTGTCACCCTGCTGAGAGCTATTGTTGTGAAGTCCTGGGACATCGGCTGTGCAGTTACGGAGCCTGGAGAGTGTGCATAGTGAGACCCGGGGAGTGCTGCGTACGGAATCCGGCTGAACCTCTACCGGGGTAGGCGCGTGGCGACTCCAGTATGGGCCGCACTGACGCCAAGCAGGCGAAACTGCCCTTTGAGCCGCGTAAACCTATCAAATCCACCTCAGCCGACCAAGTAGATATGGCTGTTATGGACAACCAGGAGGAGGACTGGAAGTCACTGCTGCTGGGTATGAAACAGAGTCTTAACACCATAGCAGAGAAGATAGATACTATGAATACCCACATGGACTCTGTGGTTAACAAGCTGGACCATCACGAACAACGGATTACGGAGGCAGAAACTAGGGTGTCTGATCTGGAGGACGGCGCTGCAGCAAATAAGGCACAGCTCTCGCAGATGGAACGGCTACTCAAGGTAATTGCAGACAAAAACGAGGAGCTGGAAGCGAGCTCTCGGCAGAACAATGTGCGCATTTTGGGTTTGGCGGAGTCGGCCAATACAGGGAGCATGGAGGACTTTGTCGAAAAGCTGGTGGTGGAGTTATTTGGCCGCGAGTTCTTCTCAGCTCACCTAACGGTGGAACGTGCGCACCGATCCTTGACGGCCCGCCCGCCTCCAGGGGCAGTGCCGCGCCCAGTGATTGCACGCTTCCTTAATTACCGTGATAGGGACACGGTACTACGCCTAGCTCGAGAGAAGAAGCAGGTGCACTATGAAAACACCACGTTATCCTTCTTTCCGGATTTTACACAATCAGTGCAGGAGGTGAGGCGCAAATTTATGCCCGTAAAGAAGAAGCTGCAGGTGCAATTGATTCCATACGCTATGTTGTACCCAGCCAAATTGAAAGTCACGCACCGGGGGCAGCAACACTTTTTTCAGAACCCTCAACATGTGGAAGACTTCCTCAGGAAAAATCGTGCTACCACGTCATCGAAAGAGGGAGAACGTTCGCAGTCAGGATCGAGATCTCCTATGTCCAATCCGGACTGAACTGCATGCCTGTGGACACACGAACATAGACATTTGAGGGCGGGGCCGCACGGAGCGGTTGGACTATGGTGATGTATTTTCAATTTTCATAGCATACATACTGTACTCGTCTGGACTCTCTCCTCCTTCCCGCAGCAGCTGCCCGCGAGTATATCGGGGCAGTGGGTGGGTGCAGTAATGGAGGAGAGTGGGTAAGGTGCGCGCCTCTAGTGTTTTTTCCCACATGGGCGTTCCCCCAAATTTGTTGCTGGGGGGAGTGGGGTTAGACAGATTGATGTTTCTTCCGGGGGGGAGGGTGCTAGTGCTCGGCAGGTTGGGGGTGCCGGAGTGGGGGGGGGGAGAGGTTCTTTGTATGCGATTTTGTTATTTACCCAGCTGGTCAATAGGGAGCGGATAGTCTTTCAGCCCACATGTCATAGCTGTATAGATGGTGGAGGGCACACAGGACATTAGCAGCCTGAAAGTTTTATCTTGGAACGTGCGAGGCCTGAATAACCCCCGGAAAAACCGGCAGATACTTAATTATCTCGATAGGCACCAGGTGGCCATTGCTATGTTACAGGAAACGCATTTGCACGCTGGTGCTGACCCCCCCTTTGCAGCGAAATAGGCCTCCTATCGCTATTTTGCGTCCTATTCGGGATACTCCAGAGGGGTGGCCATACTTATTAAACGGGGGGTGGGGTTTGTACCTGATGGGTCGGAAATGGATAGTGAGGGGAGGTTCTGTCTGGTGTGGGGAAAACTCAATTCACACGAGGTGACTTTCGCCACCCTCTATGGCCCTAACGTGGATGACCCACGACCCTTACAATCCTTATGGGACAAAATCCAGGTGCTTGGCACTACATATGTTGTTTGGGGAGGGGATTTCAACACGGTGGTGCAGCCCCAGATGGATCGCTCTTGTGCCGTATCTGCACATTACATACACACGCAGCGGGCATTTAAGGACGCGCTGGATGATAGCGCTCTGTTGGATGCGTGGCGATACACGCACCCGACACAGAGAGAGGGCACACATTACTCGGCGGTACATGCGTCTTGGGCCCGATTAGATCACATTCTGGTGTCGGTGGGGATGGCGCACTGGGTCTCAGATGTAGTCCACTTAGCGCGCACTTTCTCTGATCACTCCCCTGTGGTGATGACCATGCGGCCCCCGGCTCCACATAGTCTGCACCGCACTTGGCGTCTTAACGCCGCGCACCTTCATGACCCAGTATTCCGTAATGACCTGGAGCAGGATATAAAAGAATTCTTTGAGCGTAATGTGCACTCTGTCTCGTGTCTCACTACGGTTTGGGAGGCATTTAAAGTTACGGCCCGGGGCTGGTGCATCTCCAAAGGTGGGGGGGTACTCAAAGCATTACGGAGGGACTTAACTAAGCTAGAGGGCGAACTTAAAATACTGGAGGCTACGCTGGAACCGCCAGTTTCCTACTTCGGGTAAATACCCGGGCTGTTCCGCCCCTACTGAATCTGTCCCTCATTTCCTCTTTGTTTGCCCTGCTTATAGGGCGGCTAGGAGGAAGTGGCTCAGTCCTATCTGTAGGAATATGGGCTTTGCAAACTTCAGGGTAGCGCTCCGCTCCTTTTTATCCGACACTTCCTCCCTGGCAATGGTTTGTGGGGTAGCTAAATTTAAATATATGCATTAAACTGATCAAAAATTCAGAGTCTGGCCCCTGAGATCTAGATGTATTTGTTTTATGTCATGAAGACGTGTCTCTAGGGCCTTTTACCTTGTATATATTTGTTTTATATTGTCCTTTTAACTTTTTATGCTGTATTGTGAATGATGTTTTGCCATGTGCATACTTTTGTGATATTTTATATCGAATAAAGTTATTCATTCACAGGGGCAGGTGCATCGTAACCTCTCTGACCAATTGGAGGTGTTTCGCAGTTAATATAGTGCACTCTATACTTCGCACAGGGGGGACCCGTTAGACCTGCCGTCATATTTTGAGGACACGGTTCTGGCATGGTTGGGACCCACACAACAAAAATTCTTACATTTGGAATTGGAAGTGGACGAGATCATGGAGGCCATAATGACTATGAAATCGGGGAAGGCGCCGGGCACTGACAGCCTATCAATAGAATTTTACAAAGCATATGCGCCAATTGTAGCGCCGATATTGAAAGATGTGTTCTATGCGGCACTGGAGGCAGGGAAGCTGCCTACCACTATGAGGGAGGCCCAAATTATCTCGCTGCTGAAGCCCGGTAAGCCCCGACCCAATGTGAGTCATACCGCTCGTTATCCCTCCTAAATTGTGATACTAAAATTCTCGCAAAAGTCTTAGCAATCCGTCTCAGTCTTCTGATGGAGCGCCTGGTGTTACCAGATCAGGCGGGCTTTGTTCCAAATCGAGCTACGGCCCATAATCTTCGTACACTATTCGCAGTCCTGCAAGACATAGACCTCAAGTGCTCAGCAGTGGCGGTCTTTCTTGATGCCACTAAAGCATTTGATTCGGTGGAGTGGGATTATTTGCTAGGTACTCTGCAATATATGGGGATGCCGTTCTCACTCCTGAACTGGGTCAAGTTGTTGTATACGCAGCCGTTGGTGACAGTACTGTTGAATGGTGCACGCTCCACTCCATTTCAGGTATCCAGAGGCACGAGGCAGGGCTGCCCGCTCTCGCCTATCCTATTTGCTCTAGCCATTGAACCTCTAGCTGCGAAGCTTCGGCAGCACCACAAGGAGCACTCTTTGGTCTATCCTGCCAGGCAGTTGCTCATCTCATTAAATGCCGACGATATGACTTTGTATATTAAAAAGCCTCAGGAGAATCTCAATGCAGTGTTGCAAGAGATCACCAGATTTGGCGCTATATCGGGCAACCAAATAAATTGGGCTAAATAGGCAGTGCTCCCCCTTACGACTAATACTCAACAGCTCCCAATGGACTATCCGTTAATCTGGGAGCAGGATGAGGTCAAATACTTGGGGGTGCAGATCACAAGGGATAGGGACGCTTGGCTGCGCGCCAATTATGGGGTGGCAATGGAAGGGGTTGCTACTAAGATCGCCAGGTGGATCCGCCTTCCGCTGTCGATGACGGGAGGATTTCCCTTATAAAGATGGTGCTCCTCCCTAAACTTCTCTATCTCTTTGTTAATATGCCTTATAATCCGGGGCGCTATTTTTTTAAGGAGTTAAATTCACAACTTATACGACTTATATGGGGGGGAAGCAGGCGAGACTTAGCCTAGCCAGGCTGATGTTACCATATCAACAGGAGGGATATGATGTTCCCAATTTTGAATACTATTACTATTGCGCGCAGGCCCATTTTGCAGTTTACTGGTTCCATCCACCTCCCTTTATGCCACACTTAGCGGTGGAAGATGGTTACATGTCACCGACCTCCCCGGATGGTACCTCTTCACTAAAATGACGGGGCGAGAGCGAGACCCCTCCACGGTGGACTGTACGGTGGCTGCGTGGGGTCGGATAGTGCACAGACTGGGAGCCCCCATGCTGTATTCCCCTAAACTACGTCTGCTGCGTAGCACCTTGTTGCAGGTGTGAGAAGTTGGCCTGATATGTAGTGCTCATTATTCTAGTGATCACTGTGTATCATTCCAAACGACCCTCATTGATGATTGGTTGTAAGTCAACCTTATAGACCAGCTATCCTAGTAGCGTGGACAAGAGCAGTCTTCAGGCTAAACTCTAGAGGGCGTGTTAAGCCAGCCGTTTACCATCACATATACCCCTTGAACACCAAGTGAAAGGACACCACACAAGTTGTTATGAAAATAAAGGATATTTATTTATAACAAGACTACCCTGGCTCTTTATGAGTCAGGGAGCTAAGCACACTACAAAACTCTTATGAAAATACCTCTGGTTGCACAATTTACACAAATGCCCGAAGGGCACGAAACCATTTACACTGCAAGTGGAATGGGAGAGGTTAGAACGTTTAAAGTTACTGATTCCGGAGGAATCCGATCAGTGGGACTAAACGAAAAAGGAACTGGACACTTGTAGAGTGAACCTACGATGGAGCACCAAGATGCTCGAGTTACCTAGCCCAGAGGCTGCGGCTGCGTGGGGTTCAGCAAGATGTCGGGAGTCCTCGTTGTAGTCTCAGGAGCCTGAAAGAAGAAGTTGCTGGCAGGCGACCAGTGTTGATGTTCAAAGAGATCCAAGCCTGGATCGGTGATGAAGAAAACCTGAAAGCAGAGGGGACTCAGTTCTCAACTGCTAGCCAGCGATCATGTGGGTACCAGGAAGGTACCGGCTGAAGTCACCTCGACCAGGTGAGTGGATGACGTCGGACTCGGCTGTTCCTCGGACCAGGAGGCGCGGCGGCGACCAGGATGGAGGGCGAGCTGTCCCACGAAGGTGTCTGCTGTCGATGATGCTGGGCCCAGGAATGGGGCAGCAGGTCTTGGCAGTGGCAAACCCACGCGGTGGAGTCAAGATGGCGTCGGGAGTGGACCAGGAGGGTCCGAGGTACTCCTCTGTTGAAGGGGAGCAAGAGCCAGTCTGGAGCAACCAGACCAGTGATGAAAGTCTTTCGTGGTGCGTCGTGAGGAGGGCCACAAGCCGGTCGGCGAGTGGTCGGACAACGCGGTGAGCAACAAGGAGCAGAAGGGCCCCCACGCAGATCTCGTGGATGCTGGGGAGGCAGACTTCGGTGCTGGAGCCGCTCAGGTTTAGGGCTTCTCAAACCCTAGGTGCACTCACTCGAGGGTCCCTCGGTGGGTGTGCTAGATAAGCGTCGTGCAGGTTCTGAAGATGGCCGGTCCCGCAGGTCTCGTCACACCTACGAATCTCAGCTGGGCTGACGATGTAGGTAGAGGTCAGAGATGGCAGGGAACCCAGGTCTCGTCGAGCTGGGCAGTCTTGATCCGTGGGAGAGACGTACAGCAAACCGCAAGCGCTTAGGTGGTGCCTGCTGGTGCAGGGTGGCTACTCCTTAGCCACAAGGGAGAGTCTTCAGAAATAGTCAAGAGTTCCTTTCGTGGAAAGTAGTTCAAGATTCAGAATTATCCAATTTGGGAAGGGGACCCGCTCCCACCTTTATTCTAGGAAAAGGGGCTGGCCCATGACTAGGTCCTACCTATGGGTGGGACCAGGAGGGGGGTGGTTACACCCCTATCCTTTGTCCGGCTTCGCCCCAGCTCAGGGGCTGGTGTGCCCCCGAAACTGGTTTGAACCGGGCTATGCACAGTGAGCACCGGGGTGCCACTTGCAATCACCTTCCTTTCAGCCCTGCCTACCTGGGATATACAAACCCTGTCTGGGATGGTGCTAACACCGCCCTCGACAGGAAACCCTTTGTCCAAGCTCCCCTCGCTGGAAGGTCTCCCAGCAGCAGGAGGTCAGACTTGTGTCTGGTGGCAGCATCCATTTTGTGATGCTGAGGCTTGAGTCAACTTTAACCGGGGTTCAAGGTTACTTCTATGTCGTGTCCCTCTAGAAGGGGGGAATGCTAACCCCGTCGCCAGAACTGGCGAGGGGTTTGTATTCCAATTCGTATGACACCTTACTCGACATGTTTGGGTGATGCGATGCCAAAGCTAGCAAATAACCGCGAGGATTATAATGCACTTTACGGTAGTTGGCCCGCGTCACCATGGAACGGCTATTAGGATTTGGTTCCGCAAGCCGTCGACGGGCTCAGCTCGCGCCAGAGCACCATCTCACATGATTCCCAGCACTCTGCCTTCAGGATTGATAAGGCCTGCCATAGGAGTGACTGACAGGAATCCATGCGTCCATTTTAGGGTTAGGTATAGGAATACTACACCTACAGCAACGGGTGATTACACCACCTTGCCCCAGCTGTCGTGCAGCCAGTTGTGTCAGATTTGGGCGGCCATCCAGGGGTGGCATAATACATGCTGCAGCCCCTGGTAGGCCCTGGGTACACCGATGCCCTGGATACCTGTGGTATGCTGATACAGGGACTGATAAGGCGGCCCAGTTTCAATTAGTGGATGCACCTAATGTACATGTGTGTTAATTTCGAGAGAGAACAGCTAGGCTGTGGGTCTGATTGGCAGGCCCACAGCCGGGGAAAGTCGTAAACCAATGAAGCAAAAGCAAAAAATCTGGGTGATCATAGGATTGCAGACCCTACTCTCCTACAACAGGTTACCTATGAAGGGCTATGTCGCAAATTGCTGGACAGTCTGCATTACACAACCTGGGGAGATCTTTATGTCAGGGGGCAATTCCGCTCCCAGATACAATTTTTCGATGGCAGGGAGCCTTCCACTATGGATCGGTTCATGTATATCAGACTCCGACAGAGTGTGAGGGCGGCTACCCCCGCGTTCCCGGCTGAACCCAAAACATTCGCTCCCCTCCATGACTTACTACGGGTGGACAATCCACGGCATGTCGTGTCAACCCTGTATAAACACGTCCGTAAGGGATCTTCCTCCTATTATCCAAGGGCTAGACGACAGTGGGAGGAGAACCTGAATGCTCCACTGACGGACGAGCAATGGGAACTGGGCTGCAGGCAGACAGAGGAGGTCACAGGTAATAGTAGGCTTCGCCTCATACATTTTAAGTTTTTGCATCGACTATACCATACCCCGGTTAAATTACACAAATTGGGATTGAGGGAACATGATTGTTGTGCAAGATATGGAATGCAGGGGGCAGACTTTCTGAACTTAGCTTGGGGTTGTTCTACAGTGGCCAAATACTGGGTACAAGTATTTGAAGGACTCTCCATTATGATCGGGGTACATATGGTCCCGGACCTGCTTGTAGCTTTATTGGGCCTTATTCAGGGCATCAAAACAGTGCATAAGAAATACTTAGCTATAGCTCTGTTTCTGGCAAAACGGCAGGTGGGTTGTCGGTGGGGCCGGGGCCGAGCCCCCAAATTTAAAGATTGGATAAATGAGATGACTACGTGGCAAGGACACTTACATGATTATGCGGAACTGTTACCCATGAATTCTCGCCCAAAGGATATCTGGGATCCATTAACTGTTTACCTGTCGAACTTGGATGCAACTCATGGAGCAGCAGAGGCGAGAGCGTAGGTGGGGTCTGTGGGAGAGGGGGCCGCAGGAACTCCATTGAGATTCACCCTGGACAAGTGCTGAAGGCCTGGGTAAATGTGTTGCTGACATGGTACAGGGCTGGCGAGGCCCATGAAGAGTGCGGGGGGATATACCTAGGTCCTCAACTTGTTACAGAGCGCCACATATATTTGTAAGCTGCTGTCTTTACTAATACGGCCTGCACTGTGTGATTCTTAGATGCCTCAAGGGATGTGGAAACTGGGGAACGCTCTGGGCACTGTATTCTGATATTACCCTTGGGCCACTGGGTGTGATGTTATTTTAGTGGGGATGAGGGGGGGGGGGGTTGTTTGTTGGAGGGACATCTGCACTGGAAGGTGTACGTTACTATTGGGTATAATCAGCAATGCCTTGGTTGATTGTCATTACGCTGATGTACAGTGCAGAACCTCAATAAAGTTACTTTGAAAGGCAAAAAAGAAAAAAAAAAAAAGATCACTTAGCGAAGACTGAGTGCTGATAATGGATACACACAGCCCATCATCTTAAGAGTTTGATTGCAGCCAATGTGCACTCAAACCTGCCCCCTCCTTGTGAGTTGCACCCCATATTTCATGAGTTGTAACTGCTGCTCCCACCATAGCGCTTTGAGATCTAAAGCGCTACATAGGTCTAATCGATTAACCAGTCGCCGACATGCTGTGCTTTTAAAGAGAATATGCTAAAAGTTTCCAGCTTCCTCATCATGTCCTCATGAAAGCGCCAACAAAAGGACTCCCTGAATGGTGCAACGGACATGAAGCAGCCACTGCGATCAGAAATAAACACTGTGAACGTTGTCCAGTTTCACAGTAACATTTCCTTAATGTTCTTTAAGTCACAAAACAGTAATACTAAAAGCATCTCAAAATTAAGTAACACAAACATCGAGTTTGTGGAAAGAGAAAGCACATTGTAAGTGAAACGGGCGCAGCAAAGCATTAACACAACATGTTCTTTGATGTTTGATGTTCTTTGAACGAGAACATCAAAGGGGCGCCGCGAAAGTGATCGCGGGCGAAAGTGATCCCGGGGGCTTAATGAGCATGACGAGGTTTGCCAGCCTCTGGTCCTAAGTGCGCGCCTGCGCACACTCACTGTAGCTCTAGGCTGGCCATGGTAGCCTTTTTTGAGCCCTCACAAAAAGTCTCGCCAGACCAGCGCATGCGCTGGGACAGGCGAGACCTAATTACGTAAAGCCTATCCTCAATTTTAAATGGGTATTTTGATAATCAGAATTATCCTTCTGGTTTTCTGATAACCCCATAAAAAACTATTTATTTGAGAACCCAATTTCCTAAAAAAGATATTGTTGATGAGCAATGGTGTTTAGCTAAACAGATACTGGAATTTAGGAAGGATTGTCATTTTTACCAGATTGCAAAGCCAATCAATCTAATGGATAATCTATGCCAGTTCTGCTTTAGTACAAGAGTCTTTGTAAAAAAAAGTCTCATAGTTGACTTTAAATATTCAGACAGTCAGTCAAAATACTTTATTCGGCTCTGTTTGAGCCATACAAGTTTGCACAAAATCCAATACATTTCCATATAAAATCATAAATAAATATATACAAGTTTAAAATACAGCCATTTAAAAGGAAAAACTTAACAAAAATCCAATATTTACTGCATATCCTAAATGCAGTTAAAAATATAATTTAAGATAGCGTATTCAGTATCTACATTATCTAAGGATAATAAATAGGCCAAGGCTATCTCATGGGACTTAGTTTCCTGTACTTATAAAAGCGGACAAAGAAATTGCCTTCTCTAGGGGGTATAGAGTTTACAAAATAAAAGTGCTTGGTGCTTTGATGTGTAAGGCCTTCACAGGGGCAGGGGGGTAGTACGGAAAACCATGTGTCTTGAGTTGGAAAGGCTGCCCGAAAATGTATTGTTTTGAGACGAAATCTGGTCTGCAAAAACGTTTGCCTCTCATTTAGACTTACCTGCAAAGAAAGTGCAGGCTGTACTTGGGGTTGACGATATAACTCCATCCTCTCAGAAAAGTTTCTCCAAAACTAAACATCTGGGAATGTTGGTAAAAAAGTGCTTTAATTCTATTAGGAGAAACATTTATAAATGTATCTGGGTTGGCGAATACTCCTGAGTGCCCATCCTTTCAAAGCTAGAATTTATAAATCAAAGCCAAGATCTCTCTAGGGAGTTATCTAAATTCATACAGTCTCCCAGTACTACTCCGCAAAAATTGACTTCTGGGTCGTTCCAAATTCTTACCCATAACAACTAGGGTTGTAAATTTATATTACCTCCTCGTCAGTCTTCCTCACCACCAGAAATACATAGTGAGCTTTAGCTCCACACCAGAACCCTCCAAAGCACATTAGCATCCCATGCCTCCCACCCCTCCCCAACATGGCCGACCACTGTCACCCTTGACCCAGTATAAGAGGAGGGTCGACCCATCCCACTTCCTGTTTCTTTTGTTCTGCGCTGCAGATTCTCCAGAGCGTGTTTCAGGTAAGTGGGGGCGAGGTCCCGCTCCAGGAGGTCCCACGACCCCAGGGAGGAGGCCCTGCATGAGCGGGCTCATTCACTAGGTTTTTCCCCACCTTGTGGATAGCGGCCCTCACGCTAGTTTATTTTTGCCCCCCTGCACTAGCGGGCTTTGGTGGTAGTGGGCTCTTTGGTGTTGGTTCAGCCCTGCACTGGCTGCTCACCTTTTTTATTTCCACTCCGATGTCGGGACCCGGACTGCGGCAGTGTTTATGCTCTGCGCTGTTAGAGAGGTGGGGCGCAAATGCTCTCCCACGCATCTCTTTTTCCGATTTGATCAGAGGTTTTTGTCCTCCGGTCATTGTGCCTGTCCTACCCTCCCAGTGGGCGGCACCTCACTTGACCGGCTTCCCGCTTGGTTTGGGGTTGCCTGGCGAATTGGGCTTTCGCTGTTTATCTCCCTGCTCCCTTCTGGCACTTGGTTCCACGGGCTTCTTCCCGATGCTCAGGAGGTACCTGTGGCTGTGTCGGGGCTCCTCTATCAGTGCGGGCGCTGGTACGGGCTTTTCTATGGCCTCCTGGCACCTGAGCCTGCACCATAGGGGGTGTTGCGGGCCTGTGCACAGGTCGGGAAGCAGCAGCTGCCTGGCTCTCGTGCCAGTTAGGGGGTGACTGGCGTACGGTGATCCAGGCTCTTTTCTGTGCAGAGGCAGCAGGAGGGCTGGGAGCTATGCTACAGGTGGCGGCAGGCAGGCCAGGCACAAGTTGTATGTCGCCCCTATCATGTTAACCTTTGCTGTGTATGCTATGCCGGCCAGCCTCCCTGTTTGGGGCCGGCCGGTGTTGCGGTGGCTCAGTTGCTTCCCCTTTCCCTTAGGTGCCGATTCGCTTCCACATCCTGCACCAGCCCCTCCCTCCTCCCACTTCTCTGCCAGGGATTGGTAGCTGGAGGATCAGTGATCAGGATTCCCTCCACCCCGCTCAGAGGCCGCTGACTGGCCATGGGGAAGTTTCTAAGCCGGCCTTTAGCCCCGGGTCGCGGTGCTGGCTCGGGAATGGCAGGTGCGCACACACAGTGTAGCTTCCCGTTGGCGCGTGCAGACTGACTTGGCGCATGTTTTTCGTTTCCCTTCTGTTGAATGTTCTCCCCGTCACACGTCTGTGATGCCGAAGGTGCCCTCCTTTCCCTCACTGAAGCCGTGAGTACTGCACCCTACACCTGCTCCTCCGTCCTTGGTGCGAGTCTGGTGGGTGCATACGGTTCTGCCCATGGCCACCCGGTGCACTATGGGCTTCTGGTGGCAGGTTGGGAGGGGGAGACATCGGACATTGCAGCACAGTTTCTCATTTCTGGATCACCCTACGTGACTGCGCACCCGAGTCTTGGCTACCATGAGGTTGCTGTGCCCTTTTTTATTTCGACTGGACTATGGGCTACCCACTCTTGTGGGGTTGCTTACAATCAGGCTGGACAGCAGACAGTATAATACTCTCCATTTGTGCGTGTGTGTGTGCGCGTCAGGTCGAGGGATGTGGAGGAGTCCCTGTGGCCTAGTGGTGGTGTCTGCCCCGATTGGGGAACAACCTTTACAACGCAACTTTTACAACGCACTACCATTACAACGAAACTGTTACAACGCAAGTGGATTTACAACGCATGCCATTACAACGCAAGTCTTTACATCGACTTGCGCTAGATGGCGTGCTAACATTACAAATAGTGTAGTTTACTATCCCAACACCTTCCCTACTGTTAAGTGGACTGGAGTTGGAATAGTAAATTACACTTTTCCAATGTTAGCACGCCATCTAGCGCAAGTCGATGTAAAGACTTGCGTTGTAATGGCATGCGTTGTAAATCCACTTGCGTTGTAACAGTTTCGTTGTAACGTCATACATCCCCCCGATTACGGTCTCTGACTCTTCCGCCAAGGGTTCTATGTTCAAATCCTGGTGTTTCAATGGTTGACATATGTGTTCTCAGATGTCTGGTGTGTGGTTTTGGCCGTTTGTGGCTGTGGTTGTCCGCTCTTTGTTTTTCGCATGCCTGTGGTTTCCTCACATTCTCGCCTGCCAGATGCACCTTCTGGTTGCTTTTCGGTTTTCAGGTGCCTGTCGTAGCTTTTTTGCCCACGGTCCAGGTTACTGGAATTGGTTTTCTTCTGGACTGTAAGGCTGTACGGTTTTTGTGTTTGCCCTTTACGTTTCCATTCACCTGTGCATGACTGAGTGATATTTGTTAGTCTGCGTTTTGGGTGGGCAAGTGCGTTCTTTCGCTATAATCCGAGCCTTGTCTCCGGCATACCGAGGCCTCCGAGCATGTGCTTTTCTTGGCTCTGTTGGCCTCCGTGGCCTTGTGTTTGGCTCTGGCATCCTCAGTCTGGGTTGTGGGTGCATGTCTCTTCTGGGGTACCGCCTCATATCCTTTCTTTCCCAGCATTCTTTTGGTGTTTGTATTCCGAAAGTGCCAGGTGCTCGGGTGCATAGGCGGACTGGGATGTTGCCTTCTTTCCTCGTCTGTTTCATTGGAATTTGTCGACTCAGGGGAGTGGCTCTCTACTGTGCGACATGTTCATGGACTCATTGGCCCCGAGGCGTAAGTGACCCTTTCATCCCTGATGGTGTTTCCGTACCACGGAATGGCCGGGTGTGTTGTTCTGTGTTTTGTGGTTGTTCCGTGGGTCTGGGTTGAGGACGACTCTTGTGTGCTGCCTATGTGGCACTGGGTGCACATTTTCTGCTGCTGTTTTTCTTGCCTCAGTGCTTCAGAGGTTGGGGGTGTAGGAGTTGTGGTCTGCAACTTTCATTGTTCTTCCCTGGGCTCGTCTTCGTCTGTGGCCTTTGGTGTACCTTCTCTTGTCCCCGTGGGCTCCTGGTCCATGGATTACGTTTTGCCGGAGGTGATGTCTCTGTGATTTGGTCCGCTCTGGCTTGGTTGGTGGAGTCCTTTCTCTCCATGGCTCTTCCTTTTCTAGTGTCTCCTTCATGGGTGGTTTCTTTGGATGCCGGCCTCTGGCGCTGGGGCAGTGACATTGGATTCCCGTTCTTTGCTGGGTCAGTGGTGTCGCCGGCACACGGGCTACTGGATTTCCAGGTATTGTGGGCCGTTGTTCGGCTCATCTAGGATTTTGCCCCGCTCTTCTGGTTCATCATGTTCTGGTCTGGTCGGACGTTCTGGGCCTACTTCCATCCCACCCTGACAGCACCTGCTCTTGTCTGCCCTCTGCAGTTCAGTGGTGTTGGACCTCGAGGGTACCTGGATTAGGGTCCGCCTGTGATTCAATGGTGTTGTCGGCTTTTGGTGTTGGGCTACCTCCCTTTCCGAGGGCGTTTCTGGGTTTGCTCCCTTTGGCTCCTTGCACAGGTGACTCTGTCTGTGCCAGGGGTGACGGTGTTGTCACTCAGGGTGGTTTATGTCCCGGGGTAGGAGAGCTGCATTGCAGATTACCCTGTAGGTTTTTTTCCCCATGGCTTACATCTCCTTGACGGGGGCAGTGTTCCGTCTGTTGCCGGACTGGTTTGGGTGCCCAACGGTGGTTCTGTTTGCAGACAAGTCATTGCTCACCTGCCTCACTTAAGAGCTCTCCTCCCATACGGCGGGGGCATGCTGCCTGGGTGCACCGTCATTACGTTGGCCGGGCTCCCTGCTTCTGCTTTTTTCTTCGATTCCTTTGTTTCCACTAGTTCTGTGCACGATTCACCAGGACAGGGTTTTGGTTCTGTTGGTGGTTCCCCGGCTGTGGGAGCCGGCCTTGGTTTCTTCTGCTGCCGAGGGTGTCCATCTGGGAGTTCCTGGTTCTTCATTACCCATTGCAGGGCCCTCCGCTTCCAGTGGGGGTTCTGCATCGTCTACTGGTTTGTATGGTTGGGCCTGCTGTCTCGGGGATACTCCATGTGGGTAGTGGAGTTGCTTCTTGGCTCCCGTTTCCCAGCGGCTCTTCTGTCTTGTTTTCTCACCTTTGGGGGTCTTTTTATCGTTGGTGTATTTCTACGAGATTCAACTTATGGGTATTTGATTTACTTTATGATGGCTTGGCATTGGGCCTGGCGCATTCTGCTCTGCGGGCTCAGTGGACGGCCTTGCGGCATACCGCTGTCCTCTGTTGGGGGTTTGGGTCCTTGGTGGCCTGGTTGCCTCGATGTTGTTTCCTGCCACGTCCTAGGGCATTTGCCTTCCGCCTTCCTGGATTCTTCCGTTGGTATTGCGGGCCCTTCGGGAGGGTCCGTGTGTGCCTCTGGGGTCCGGGACCATCGTGTTCCCCACCTTGCTGGTGGTGTTTTTCGTGGCCTTCGTCTCGGTTGGTCGACTTGGGGAGCTGGGTTCCTTCTGCGCTCTCCTCCGTTGTTGCAGGTCCTGTCAGTCTGTATTGTGTTGCGCTGGGGTCCTGCATTTCTGCCCAGGGTCCCCTCGGTTGTTGCCTTACCCGTGAGGTTGTGTTGCCTACTTTCCCTCCGGTCTTTCGGTCTGGGGTAGTTTCTGCTCTTGCTGTTGGATGTCCATGGAGCGGTGTTTCTGTGTTTGGAGCGGACTGTGTCTTTTTGCTGCTGTGTTGACTGGTTTGTCACTTTTGGTCCTGTTTGTTCTGGTAGTTTGCCTTCTCTCTCCTCCCTGTGTTGGTGGGTTATGAGGCCTCTCTTGCTGGCATAGGTTGCGCAGGGTTCAGTGTGGGTCAGTCTCCCGGGGGTCTGTCTGTCTCTCTGGCCTCTTTTGAGGGGGTCTCCACTGCTGGTGTCGGTGGAGCCGCTATTTGGTCTTCCCCACACCTGTTCTTGGATCTCTGCCGGGTGGTGTTGGGTGTTTCTTCTGCGGGAGGCTTTGCTGGGCAGTTCTCTGGGCTGGGTCTTCCAGCACTTGTGGATCTCGCCTTCTGTGCTTCCTTTTGGTTGCTGTCTGTCTATTTAGTTTTTGAATGGTGCCTACTTGTTTTGCCTTATCCCGTTGTCTTTGGTTTCTTGTGAGTTTCCACAAAGCCGATTGGCATGGGTATGTGCTCACTATGTAACTCTGGTGGCAAGGAAGACTTGCAAGGAGGTAATGCCCTGGTTAATTACCGGTAATCTTCATTACTCCGAGTATGGTCGTCCTCGCCACATGAATTCCCATCCCTCCCTCCCTCTTTGGCTTTCGGTTTCATGTGGTTCTTGGGGCTTGGTAGTTCTACAGGAAGTGGGATGGGTCGACCCTCCCCTTATACTGGGTCATGGGTGACGGTGGTCAGCCATGTTGGAGAGGGATGGGAGGAATGGGATGCTAATTTACTTTGGAGGGTTCTAGTGTGGAGCTAAAGCTCACTATGTAACTCATGTGGCAGGAAGACAATGCTCGAAGTAATGAAGATTACCAGTAAGTAACGGGGCATGTTCTTCTAGAAAATCCAACCCAACTTCCTCATGACAAAAAGATACAGAGGTACTTTGAGGCACTTCTAGCAGTCTCCTTATAATTATGTTTTCTATTACTTGCAACAGATTACAATGAATATATCCCCAGACACCTGCACCAAAAGAGACAACAGACAGCCATTTACATTTAAAAACATAGAGCAATTCTTTGATTGGCTTGTGTCCTAATCTTTTAGAAAATCTAAAAACTGCATCAATTGACCTTTGAAATTGCAGTGTTCTAACATTTAATAAAAAACTTCTAATTAAAATCCACTTTAAAAGGCACGCTCAGACACAAAAAATAGGGCTTTTTCCTAACTTCTTCCCCTCCCAGCAAAAATGTCCTCTTATTTTTTTGGGGGGGGCCACAATTCATTATGAACGCTGTTAGACCTGGCACCATTGGCGTGGGTCTCCCGTCCATTTTTTTTGCTGTTGCTTCCTGTGTTTTTGCTATGTTTTTGCTAATCAGTGCCAAAGTGCAAGTGCTCCCTACTGTAAATTGTTGTAATAGATTAGTGACTCCATGATTTGCTTATATGATTCACTTGTCAGACCCTAGTACAGTGCACCGTGTGTGCCAAGGGCCTGTAAATCAAATGCTGCTGATGGACTTGAAGCACTGGTTGTGCCACCCACAGAAGCAGCTTGTAAAGTGTGGCTCAGACCCGCCATTGCAGAGCCTGTGTGCAGTCTGGGACTGCCATGTCAACTTGGCAAGTGTACACACTTGCCAGTCCCCAAACCTTCCCTTTTCTACATGTTAGTCACCCCTAAGGTAGGCCCAAGGTACACCTGTGGCCAGGGTGCATTGTATGTGAAAGGTAGGCAATGCCCTGATGTGTGTGGCATGTCCCGATAGTGAATTACAGCCAATTTCGTTTTTCACTATTGCAAGGCTATCTGTTCCCATAGGCCAGAATTGGCAGTTTGATTATAACATCTTATAATCATAACTGACCCAGGGAACAATATAAGAAAATAAAGTTTGGTATGCCTGAACTCAGAATGCTAAAATACATATTTTAGTGTGGGTGATTTTTACATTCTGTGTTTGAAAATACACTTTTAGAAAGTAGGTATTTTCTTGCCTAACCATCCAGTATGCCTCTGCTAGGTGTGTGTATTCCATGTCTGGTTTGTGAGTGACAGGGGGCTGGAGAGGGCTTTGGCTCCAGCAGTCTGATGGGTCAGGGCTTGGCTGAATAGGTCCTGCATTGAATAGAGAGTAGGGGGGAGGAGATTTCCTTTGACTTGCCTAAGCCTTCATAGAATAGAGAGTAAGGGGGGGGAGATTTCCTTTCAGCTACCTGGGCCAGGTCTGCTTTCAACAATGCTGTCTCCACCTCCTGCCATACAGCTGCACCAGGGAGGACTGAACTGGTTTTGGCTGGGCACAGACACTCTCTGCCTTCAGATGACAAAGGGTTTTTCAGTATAAATATTGGGGCTCAGACCCCAGAACTTTAGATCACTTCTGGGAATCAAGACAAACCTTTGCCAAGGAGAGAAACCAAGGAAGCTGAAGGAGGAGACTGCCCCTGTGCTGTTTGCTGTTTGGGGTTGGCCTGCTGTGGTTACTCATTTCCAAGGAAAGGAGAAAAGGAACTTTGTGTGTACTTTAACTATCTTGAGGAAGATCTCCAAGGGGTTGAAGTTGAGCTTGCCTCCTGTTCTGACATCTCAGGGACATAAAGACTTCACCACCAGCATCCCCTGAATAACCTTGCTGGGAATTCTACCTGCAGAGAGGTGCCTGCTGTTGTTTTGGGCCCTCTGGAGACTGCTTGTCGCTGGGAGCGCGACGCAACGAGGAAGAAGCGTGTCGCCACCGCAGCAGTTGCCGTCGCATCGCCAAGGAAGCGTGTTGCCACCGCAGCTGTTCGCCGTCGCATCGCCAAAGAAGCGTGTCGCATCACCGGAGAAGCGTGTCGCCGCCGCAGAGGTTGCCGTTGCATCGCCGGAGAAGCATGTCGCAGGGCCTGTCGTGGCACAAGAAACCATCGATTTCGCCGCACGGCCGTCGGGCATGCACGCATCATATCCACGTTGTCATTTGCGCATCAAAGACGCCATTTCGTCGCATGGCACCGGATCATCGCATCGAGGTGCCATCTTGTTGCATCGCACCGGACCACAGTAAGAAACAGACGCTTCGCCTCCTCTCCGGTAAGGAACAGACGCATCGCCGCACCTGCGCTGCAGTAAGGAACAGGTGCGCCGCCTCCCCCGAAGCAAGGAACTGACGCATCGCCTTCCCTGCGACCCTTTTGTTTGTATTGTGTGACGCATCCAAGGTACTTTGAGAGTAAAGTGTTGCATTTACCATCTACATTGAACTAAGCTATTTCTACCATATGAAATCCATATTCTTATTACTGTATTGTGGATTTTTGTTGTTTGGTCTTGTGTTAAGTCTAGATAAAGATTACTTATTTTTCTCAACTGGTATGGTGTCCATTTGTAGAGTTTTCACTGTATTACTGTATGGGTTAACAAATGCTTTACACACTGCCTCCGAGATAAGCCTGCCTGCTCGTGCCAAGCTACCAAGGGGGTGATCAGGGGCAATTTTAGGAGTGTAGCTCCCTTACCCTGTCTAGAAGCAAGGGCCCCAACTTGGTCAAAGGTACCTACCTCTGCTAACTAGAGACCTCCATTTCTAACAAACGATTTGGTGCAATTAGTTTTAAGTCCTAAATCATTCATAAATGAATTAAAGGCATCAAGCAAGATTTGGAGGCCATTTGCTGTTCTAGCTAGGAGAACAGCATCGTCTGCATATAGCAACAAAGGAATTTGACGTGAACTGGCCGTCGAGATGTCCTTCCCGCCTAACACAGATGCTTCCCCAGCCCGTTAATATGAGGTAAAAAGAGGAATGGTGCCCACACGCATCTTTGTCTAACACCAACACTGGAGGGAAATTCTGTTAGGTCACCATTCTTACTATAACGGACTCTTGCTGATGTTTGCTCATGAAGTCTAGTAGAGCAATGTAATGATCGCTCCTTCAATCCCTAGCTGTGCCATAAGTGCCCATAATTGTGAACGGTCCACCATATCAAAGGCACATGTTAAAGCCAAAAAGGCTAGATGGATACAGACTTGTTGTGACTTTGTATATTTGTGAACTATTAAGGAGAGATTGAGGGACTGTTCTACTGTTCCTAGACCTGGGCGAATTTAAATATTGTTCAGCTTCGCTGATGATTGTTATACCTAAATATATAGCTTCACTGATGACCTTTTCACCATAAGTTAAAGCACAGGAGAATAGTGGTATAGGGCATAGGGAAGGCGCTGCTGGAAAAATTCACTGACTTATCCTGATATGAAACAAAGTATTATATGGTGCTACAGGGAGGAGAGAACCACCCACCTCTCCTAAAACTGCGGCCTAAGCTGCAACACAAAACATTTGCCAAATTCCCTAGCACACGTGAATTTCAAGTTAATCACAATGTAATAACAGTAACAAAGTAAATCCAAAACAACATGTATCCACAACACAGTATAGGTTTCTTAGACCCTTCAGTCTTTATTTCTTAGATGATTCTTCATATTGTGTCAATCATGTGACTGGTCGAAAGCCAACACGTGTTTCGTCCCATACATGGGGAGTAAACCCGCGACTTTTTCAAGGCTATTGCTTTTCTGTGGTATAACTTGTATTTGTGGTGATACTTCCAACCCACAAAGGGTGCCTGTCTTTAGCAGCGTCCTTAAATGCGGTAACTGTATATCCAGGGATCCTGATGCGTCTCAAATACCCAAAAACTAATGCTGCAATTTTTTCACCCTGGACGCCGCCACTCGTGTGTAGCCGAGTACGATAACACTGTTATCGTACTCGGCACACGAAACTGCGACGAAACACGTGTTGGCTTTGGGCTTTCGACCAGTCACATGATTGACACAATATGAAAAATCATCTAAGAAATAAAGACTGAAGATTCTAAGAAACCTACGCTGTGTTGTGGATACATGTTCTTTTGGATTTACTTTGTTGCTGTTAATACATTGTGATTAACTTGAAATTCATGTGTGCTAGGGAATTTGGCAGACCTTTTCAACACATAGAATGCTGCTATAATTTGGAAAGTTTCAGTGTCTTTTTAGGCTTAAGATGGTAAAGAGATGCCTTTCTGAACTGCGAGGCCTCATGTTCCAGACATTGCACTATCTATCTTAGTTGCATACATGGCCATATCATCTGAACAGGCAGAGACTTTTGTTAAATGTCCAATAATTTCGGCTAGTGTGATATCAACATTATTCAATATATGTTTTAGGTAGTGTTCTGGGTATATGGTAAAGAGTAATGGGGAACCGGCACCTTTTCCTTGTCCCTCTACTAATCTTGAAGGTCGTGCATGCATTCCTACTGTTATCATTCTAGCCTTTATACAGTCCTGGATTGTGATTGAGTACTTTTAACAATTTAATAAATATTGTATTCCGAACCCCAACCCTCACATACCAGACCATCAATTAGGCCTTGAAACCAGATCAAATACCTTTGCAGCAGCTAATAATATCATGGCAATCTCTTTGTGCACAGTTTGTGCAAAATCGGATAAAGTTATAGGTATATTAATATGTGTTGTGGTATCATGAACAGATACAAACACATACTATTGAGATACAAGTTGATCAATTACTATGGCTAATGGTGTTGCCAATATTTTGGAATATATTTTTGCATACAAATTGATTGAAGAGAGATAGGTCTTTATGAAGCCATCTCTTCTCCTAGCTTGTCTTATTTTTTTTCCTTTTGAAAAGACACTATCTTTATTGTATCCCAAGATGCCAGTGCTGGCATACTGCTACACAGATACTCATGTGCAGCTTATATAATATAGGAACCAGCACACTATCACATCTCTTACAAATTTCTATAGGCAAGACATCATCTCCTGCAGCCTTTCCGCTAAGTAGCTTTGTGATGGCACTGTAGTTCAAATTTATTTATTTATTTGAAAGGTTTTATATAGCGCTAGCTACACCCGAGGGTATCAGAGCGCTTTACAATAACAATGAGAAATAAAATTGGACACAACAATAGCAATAGTTAAAGCAATTAAACACAATGATATATAAAAATAAAGGAAAAATTAATATTACATATTTGGCAGATTGCGTAAATTGTAAACAGAAAACAAAATGAGAGGACCAGAATGAAGTTATAGGTAGTGATATAACAGTATGCCTGGGGGGACTTATTGCACATAGTAAGGAGGGAGGGTATGGTGAGCGGAAATCAGGGGAGTGATTACCCCAATAATTTATTGAGAAGGTGAATTTTAAGGTTTCTTTTGAAGCTGTCGTAGGAGGGGTTGCAGCGGAGGTCTTTGGGAAGGGCGTTCCAAATGGTTGGGGCCTTGCCGGAGAAGGAGCTGGATTTCGAGGCGTTTTTTTTTTAGAAGAGGGGGTATGAGCAGAAGAGTGTTGGAGCTTCTCAGCGTACGGGCACTGCCAGCTCTTTTGAGTTTGGTTGAGAGGTAGGTTGGAGCATTCTGGTAGAGGGTTTTGTGCGTGATACATGCAATTTTGTAGGAGGATCTGCCTTTGATGGGGAGCCATTTGAGGGCCTTGAGGGCAGGGGCGATGCGGTCGAGGCGGTTGCAGTTGGTGGTCAGTCTTACTGCAAGGTTGAGGACGGCTTTGATGGGGGCAAGGTGGATTCTGGGAGTACCGGAGAGAAGGGCATTCCCGTAATCAATTTTGGTTAGGACCAGAGATTGGACAATTAGTTTGAAGTCGTCAGTTGGTATGAAGGGTTTGATTTTTTTGAGATGTCGGAGTGTGAAAAGTGCACTTTTTGCTGAGTTCTTTATATGGGAGTTGAGTGTGAGTTTATTGGTGATGGTGATGCCCAGTGATTTGACAGATTCGGCAAGGGAGAAAGAACAGTTTAGGGCATTGAGGTCAGCGATCCAAGTTTGGATGGGGAGAGGGTTGTTTTTGGGGGAGAAGAGGATGATCTCAGTTTTGTTAGGATTTAGTTTAAGATGGTTATTATGGAACCAGGATTGGATCTCGGTAAGTGTAGTGTTAAGGTGAAGGATATCGGCATGGGACTTTATTTTATAGTACAGTTGTGTGTCGTCAGCGTATAGGTGATAGTTGATATTTGCTTGTTTGAGTAGGATGGTCAGGGGTTCCATAAAGAGGTTGAAAAGGGCGGGGGAGAGGATGGATCCTTGAGGAACACATAGGGAGACAGGGGTTGGCCTGGAGAGGCTGTTTTCAATTTTGATTTGTTGGGTTCTGTGTTGGAAGTAGGATGTGAACCAGGAAAGGACCGTGCTATTAATGCCAAAACGTTCTTTGAGTGCATTGAGTAGGGTTGGGTGGTAGACTGTGTCAAATGCCGCGGTGAGGTCAAGGAGAATGAGTAGGTAGCTCTCGCCCTTGTCCAGGGCTAAGTGCATATCGTCGACTATGTTGAGCTGTGCTGTTTCAGTGCTGCAACCTTTGCGGAAGCCCGATTGAAGGGGGTCGAGGAGGTTAAATGTGTCAATGTGTTTGTCCAGTTGGCGGAGGGCGCATTTTTCAAGGGCTTTGGAGAGGAGGGGGAGGTTGGAGATGGGGCGGAGATTGGTAGGGTCACTGGGGTCGGCTTTTGGATTTTTGGGGATGGGGTGATTTGTCCGAGTTGTAGGGAAATGGGGACATTTCCTGTAGAGAAGGTGTTAATGATGTTGGTCCAGTAGGGAACGATGACGTGTTTGAGATCTTGGACGAGTGCGGAGGGGAGAGGGTCTTTAGTGTGGGAGGAGGGTTTGAGTTTCGTTAGGATGTTGAAGACTTCCTGTTCAGAGACGGGGTGGAAGTTATGCCATGTGGCGTTATTTTTGAGCGGTAGGATATTGGGCAGGATTTCAGGAGGGATGTCCGATGGGATGAGGAGTGAGTCAATGGTGTGTTCAAGGGGAGAGGTGAATAGGGTGTAGTATCCAGGGGGTGATGAGGGGTGGACGAGGGTTGGGGGTGGAAGAAAGCACGGTCAATTTTAGCGATTTTTTCACTGAAAAAGTTCGCGATTTCTTCCCATGTGTTAGTGGAGGCCATAGGGTTAGGGAGTGCAGGTGAGGTTTGCCTTCTAATAATGTTGAACAGTTCTCTCGGTCTGTTTTTGGAACGGGAGAGTTGATGACGAAAGAAAGATGCTTTTTCAAAAAAGATGTGTCTCTTGTAGGAGGATCTTGCATTTCTGAGGAGGGCAAGATGGGATGGGGAGGGGTGTTGTCTCCATGTTCTTTCAGCTAGTCTCAGTGAGCGTCTTTCTTTATTAAGGTCAAGGGTGAACCAAGATTTAGAGGGGACATTTTTTTGTGTTTTCGTTTTCAGGGGGGCAAGTTGGTCAAGAACCTCAGTGACAGTTTTGTTAAAGTGCTCAGTGAGTTTGTTAGCATTAGAGGAGGGGGCAGTGATACTGAGTTGGGATTGGAGTTTAAATTCCAGAGTGCCGGGGGGGATTTGCCTAAGATTTCTGGTCACAGTTGTAGTCTTATTTTTTTGTATCGGGCCGGAGGGGCTGGAGGGAAGATCGAGAACAAGATAAGATGGTGGTCAGACCAATTGATCGGCATGATGTTGGATAAGGATGTCAGATCAGGGTTGGAGATGAGGGCGTCAAGCGTAGCTCCTTTGGCGTGGGTGGGGGAGTGGCAGAACTGTTTGAGGTCGCTGATCTCAAGAAGGTTGCTGAGAAGGACAATTGCAGGGTCATCAGGCTCATTCCAGTGGAGGTTAAGATCTCCAAGGAACAGATCATTGGGGTTGGAGAGTAGCGATTTAGTAAGAAGGTTGGATAGTTCTTCGGCAAATGGAAGGGATTCACCAGGAGGGTGGTATATGTTATGGAGTCGGATTGGGGGGGGGAGTTTTTAATTTTAAGTTCGGCTCCTAGGTATTCAAAGGTTGTGTAGTCAGTGTTAGAAATTTAGAGGAGAGTTGAAGTTCTTCTTTATAAATAATTGCTAAACCTCCCCCTATTTTTTCAGTTCTGTCTTTTCTGAGAATAGAGTAGCCAGTGGGGGCCAGGAGGTCAAGGATGGGTGTGGAGTGGTCGTTGAGCCAGGTTTCAGTAAGAAAGGCAATATCAGCATTCTCGTTGAGGATGGTTTCAGAGATTTCGGACGCATGTCGGACAGCCGAGCAGCAATTAACGAGCATGCAGGAAAGGGGTTTAGAATTTGTATTAGGGGCGGGGAGAAGTTGAATGTTGGTGAGTTGGGGGGGGGTCTAGGGGCGCTCGGAGCCTCAGGGATTCTGATAGTCCCCAGGATAACTGGGATCTTGGAGTGAGTGGGGGAGGGGTCAATAGGAGGGAGATGGTTACGGTAGGCGTTGCAGAGGGCAGAGATGTTGTGGGCGGAGTAGGGATTCAAGGTTCGAAGGGGTCTGTTAGAGCGGGTGAGGAGAGGCGATGTTATCCAATGTTTCGGATATGGGTGTTTTCTGTGGCTAGTATTAGGTGCATAGGGCCAAGAGGGGCGGGAAATGGGTTTGTGGTAGTTGATCCCATTGAGATCCTTTCTGAGAAGGGGGAGTTCAGTAGTTAGGGTAGAGAAATTGTGGTTTAAATTACGAAGTGTCTGACAGAGGTCGGGTAGGAAGGAAGTGGAGGTGACTGGGTAGGAGGAGGGGTTAGGGATGTAGTGAGGGGTAGGGAGGGGATGTTGGCAGTTTGGAGTGGTCGTATTGCTAGGGGTTGATACAGCAGGTGGTTTCGTGTTAGGAGGGGGGTTGGGAAAGGTTAGGGGAAAGGAGGAGTGTATCTGCCGGTGTTGACATGGAGGGCTGGGAATTACCTGTGAAGGCTTGGTGGAGGGTGGGGGGAGAGGAGGGGGAGAGTATGGGGGGTGAGAGGGGATGTGGTAGCGGTAAAAAGGGTGGAAGTGAAGTTTGTGAGGGAAGGGGTGATGATCTGAGGAGTTATGGTTGTTAAGGGACTGGATAGAGCGGTACAGGGAAGGTTGCAGGGTGTTAGATTAGGTCGGTCATTGGGAGGCAAGGGGATTAGGGGGAGTGTATTGTGGGGGTGAGAGGGGGTTGGATCCAGAGAGGAGGGTAGAATAGGAGTTAGTGCGAGGGCTGTGTCATTAAGGTTGGGAGTAGCGTGGGGGTGGGGGGTGGTCTCAGGGGGGCAGAGGGGAGTTGAGAGGGGGTCTGGAAGGGGGTTGGTGAGGTGATGGGGGATCGGATTGTGACGGGGATGGTTCAAGAGAGGGTGACTGAGTAGGAGTTGTTGAACAAGGACTGTCATTGGGGAGAGGGTTGGGAGTAGGGGCGGTTTGGGGGGTAGCTAGTAACAGCTGGTCTGTAAGAGTGTTAAAGATGAGTTCAAAAATTGCGAGGTGCTGTCCGGAGGCTTGAATCAGGATGTTTCCAGTTTTGTAGATGTAAATGGTTAGTTCACCAGGGAAAAGAGAGGTCGGGAAAGTGGCGAGTTTGTGACCATGGGGGATTTTAATCGAGCTAGATACTGGGAGGTGTTGTAAAAAGGTACTCTTCCATTTGGAGGGGCGTTTGGTGTAGAAAATATAGTTGGTTTTAATGGGGGGAAGTGAGGCTGTGGTAGTTGTCTTCTATAAGGGTTTCAGGATTTCGGATTAGGAGTTTATGTTTGAGGTTCTATTTGGCATTTTTTGAAAGGTTGGTAGGGTATGGAATTGTCCAAGAGTTGGGGCCAAGTTTGGAGAGTGCAGGGAGCTTTTCAGTTAGAGCTTGAGAGGGGCGTGGTGTATGGGTGGGATTGGGGAGGGGCATGGTGGAGAGGTTTGTAAAAGGTTCCTCCAGCTTATTGGAAAGCATGAAATCCAGCTTTTTGCAAATTGCATTTGAGCAGTACTCATTTATATCAATTTGAGACTGCACAATTATTTCTCTAGAAAACTTTTCATAGTAAGTACAAAGCAAATGGATTACATACCCCTTACCTTTCTGTTTGATACCATTTCAACTTGTATTTCCATAAGTTTATTAATAGATGTTCACTTTATTGTTTTATAAGCTAATTGATGGTCTATGGTGTTGCTGTAGTCGTAATTAATTTAACAATAAAGGTTGATTTGATTTGACACATGTATGTTTGCTTCCTTCTTAGCACATATTGTGGCCAGTGAAAGCTTGGTTGGCAGTTATAAACCAAAAAATCCAAAACAGAAGTCAAAGAAATGCAACATTGTTTGAAAGACAACAACAATGAAAAGTCATTTTTTCCATTTAGAGTCCAGCTTTTTAAGATTAAGATCAGGCCCATGGTAATAGAGTTGCATCATAGAATCCATTTAAATAAGTTCAAATTTGGCTAAAATGGTACTTATGTTTCCTTACCTTAAAGGCTTCAGGGCCACATAAATGATAGACTTTTTATTGTTCTGGACTTTTAATGGTTGTGGTCCGGCAATTCTTGGACTCTAGTTTTGAATTGGGATTGCTCAACCGAGGAGAATCACCATAAACCATGAGCACCTACCTGACAATCTGCATAACTTCTTAATGAGATATGGTATGAAACATGGACGGCTTTATGCAACAGAGGATTCCATGGCAAACCACTTACAAGCCGTGTGACAAAAAGCATAACACATTGTAACGCAATTTGCATGACAAATATCGCTGATGTATCCCATGGAGTAATAAGCACCTCCTCAAGAACAGAAACGCTGTATAAATACCGATCTTATACAAAACAATAAAATGGCACAATTCCTTATGGTGCGAAACATCTCGATAACCCAACACACACAATTTTACCACCATTCCTTTAGATAAAGAATTGGACAATAAAGGCGTACAAATCGCATATTGCTAAATGCATGACAATGCCAAAAAAAAGTATGCCAAACTGTAAAGGTTACGCACGACTGAATCGCTAGCACTGGACTCTCACGTAGCAAGCTGCTTGCTGTCGTCTGGGAAGCATATACCACAGCAATCTTCCGGGTCCATTTCCGATGTGAAGAAGTGGCAGGGGCGCCAGGGGGCGTGCTCCTGATAAAGCAGAGAACTGTGGGGCAGCCCTCCGCCGAGGAGGAGGATGTCCGCAGGGGGGAGGAGACGGCGGCGTAAGCGGGAGTCCTGTCTCAGCAGATCGCTTACTAACGAAGGTGCCTAGAAACCACCACACCATCTGAGTAAAACCTACTTGTCGCGGGTCAGAAATTCATTTAACTTAATTAGCACGGGAAAGTAAGGATTTTTGGTAGTTTTATTTTCAACAGATTTTTTTAAATAGTAAGCCGACTTTGAAGCGTCTATGTGTGCCAAGAAAGCCCATCATGTACCCAATAGTGGAATTTATTTTGGCTTTTATCTTTTTTGCTCTTTAGACCCCTGTGACATGGAGTGTGAAACTGGCGTGGACCCTGTAGACCGGCTGGCGCGGAAATACATGGTAACAACTTTTAGCGCTGCGTGAAGCGTTCATTGCGCCTCTGCGACGCAAATGCAGAAACAAATGGGATACTGTTTAATGCTTCTTGACAACAAACTTGTTACCTTTGCTCCATGCTTTTAGGAAATGTTCTTTTTTCGGTCTTCATCTTTTCTGTCAAGAATAATTTGCAACAAGTGCGCTTCAGCCCAACAGATGGAAATCAAGACTACAAACGACCAGAATGCACTTTGTTGTGAAATTGACGTTTAGGACTCAAAACGTTACGTTCTGACGACACGAACTGGCCAAATTATATTTGACTGTCTTGGGGGACTTTCTTTTGCATAAAGCAGAGTCGTATTTCTTTCCTTTTAGACTGCTGGAAGGAGTGTGCGTGCGTCCCTCCTCAGGTATTTACCTTGGCTGTCCTATCCGCTTCGATTTCGTTTGATACAACCCTTCTCGCACCTGATATGCAGATTACAATTACACTGTTGTCTAGAGGTTGTCATGAAGCGAAATCCTTTTTAGCTGTACAGAGCATTACAGCTGCATCTACCCTCCCAGTCCCTTACGACATGAGGTGGCCTAGCTCGGGGGCGCATCTAGACCCAAAGCTTTTTTTCAGGGGGGGCGGCGAGGAGGGACATTTTCAAAGTACGAGTCGCAATCACTCTTGGTGGGCTTCATTTACAGATACATTTTTGATTTTTACTCCTCGTAGGGATATAGAATTTTTTTGTTTTGTTTGTGAGACAAGCACTTGTAAATTGTGCAAACCCCCGCCCCCCAACCGATGTTTTTGAAAATGAGTGGGCAGCAATGACATTTAGGCACACATTTTCAGTTACTTTCTATGGTTATTCTGTTTATCAGCATTCACATTAGTGGCTGCTATAAAACGAAAGGGGGACGGGGCGAGGGAGGAGTAATGCTCTTAAAAAAAAAAGTACCTTTCCTTTCGCTACCACTGTCTCCGACACCCGCCTTGGTGGTCTCCCAGCAGTCTCTGGGAAAGCAGTCTCCCTACCCAATCCAGATGCTGGAGGCTGCTCTCATGCCATGAGAGCAGCGCCTGGATTGGTCTGAGCGGCCTGCTCTGCTGCTCAGACAGCCCCTGGGAGCCTGCGGCTTTTCTCCACCTGGCTGTGAACACAGCTAAGTTGGAGAAATGAAAATGCGCATGTCTCTTTGGCCAACGTAGGATGGCCGGCCAAACTTACACGTGCACTTCTGAGTGCCCAACCCTTCCTTCCGGCCTAGCCCTGCACTACACGCATGCATAAGGTAGTCACAGATTTTTTTTTAAAAAAATACATTTTATTTTTCTGTGACTGATGAGTGGGGTGACGCTCCTCCACATTTCGTAGGAGCATATAATATTTTACAGTATTCGTAGTTCTGTAGATTCGTAGATGTTAGAACACAAGACCACAGTTTTGCTGTTGTGGGCAATATGCCCCCTGCCCAGGCTCTCAAACACGTAGGATGTAGGAACTGCACCCCTGGCGCCACATGGTACCCGTAAGTTTCAGTTCCCATCAAATATTCTTGATTTTAATTTTAATATGCTTTCCATAAACCATAAACGCATTATACGTTTGGAAATATGCTGGCTGTAAAGCAACACGAAGCACAGAAACAGAACACAGTGTGTGAGTATAGTGCTGCCACCAGAGCAAAGAATAGGTGGCCAAACCTGCTTATGAATGGTGGTAGCTGCAGCATATAGGACAGTTCGAGTACCCCCTTCCCCACTGTGCATGAAGGATTATGCCTCTACAATTAAACTATTTGAAATGTTTACATATGTTTTATTGTTAGTGTACTGCATTAGAATTCTTCGGCAAGGTGGAAATCCTTATGCTGGAGGTTCAATAAATCAAAACCAGGGTTTATTGAGCGCACTACTGACCTGTGAGGGTCTCAAGGCGGTGTTAATTAAAGTGGTCCAACTTCAGCTTACCATTAGAGAAAGCAATGGATGTACTCTTATCCTCTATTAGGTTTGGTTCCCCTCATAATCCCTGTCCCCCTCTTGTGCTCAAAGCTGTAGCTTCTGTACTGACGGGGAGAACACTTCTGGACCGATTATGATATTATGCGGAAAGCCTCCGACCGACAGTTAGATTCTTCTAGGCCGTGTCAGAGCCCATCCGCCCGACTTGGTCTGAATCCAATCCGTCCTACCGATTACGATGTTCGCGGTCGGAAAGGGAAACCATTCAGTCATTCCAAATCGGTTCTGACCGGCTGTCGGAGAATCTGTGTCAGTCTGAGCCGAATCGTACAGCTATATGGACAGCGTTTCCGACCGACTGATTACGATGTCGGATTCTAACAGCCTTTCCGAGTCGGACTGTCCGACACGAAATGGCTGTCGGAAACTGACAATAGAGGCCCGTAGAAAGCCCCCCTTCATCCTGAGGCCTGCGGGGGTACCCAAAGGACCACCCTGTAAAACCATGCACTGTATAGCCGGCACCATGGGGTGCCCGTGATAGGCACTCATTTTTCCCATAGGAGCCTGTGTTGTTGGGCAGAGCACGGGCTACCATGGGAGTCCCACCGAACGGTGTTCGGAAACATCGTAATCAGTCAGTCGGAACCGCCTATCGCGATCAGTCGAAACCGATTCCAAGAGGTAGTCGAGAAGAAAGTTTCCACCCAACATCGTAATCTGCTCCTCAATTGTTTAACCTCATCTATCAGGTATGGTGCAGACCCAATTAAAGCAAGATGTGATCACCCTGCTTCAAAAAAAAAAAATTATATATATATATATATATATATATTGTACCAGTCCTGATAACAATACAAAGCAGGCACTGACTCCGTGGAAAATTTTGACAAAGAATAGTATGTAATCCAAGATGATGACCTAGACGCGTTTCGGTGGCGGACCGCCTTGCTCACTACATATCAGCTTTATAAAACATTTCTAGTAGACCTAGATAAAATCATTTGAAAGCTAGTCGTTAAACAACTTTATGCAGTCCCTGGGTTCAAAGGCATGGTGTGGAATTGGTTTAGATCTTAGCTGAAAGGGCTCTCTCAGTTAAGGTTGGCTACTTTTCAGTCATCAAGTGACCTGATTAATTGCAGTGTGCTGCGAGGCTCCTCCTTGTCCCAAATGCCATTTAATCTCTGTTTAACCTCAGTTGCGCCTTACCGCTTGTTTGGATCCCAGATATTTTATGTGTGGATGACACCCAGATCATGGCCTATCTGAACCAAGAAGCACTGGAGTGAGAAAACATGTAGGATTGTCTGGACACTCTCCAGGAATGGATGGTCCACACATTCCTAGAGTCTAACAACAACAAGGCAGAGTTCTTACTTCTGGGTATAGGAAGATCACTGGAGCAATTGTTAATGGCTTTCATTCAAGGCACCTTCAATTCTGGAGGTCCACCTTCAAAGCTGACACATGTGAGGTAGGTTGATTCTCCATGTAAGTCCCTAAGTATTTGATGGATAGGCGACGTGCCAGGATGCCAGATTACTGTGAGCAGACGCTGGTGTCTCCCTAACTGGGACCATCAAGGATTTTGTTTTATTCACCTGGAGTCCAGAGGCCTCACCGAATAGCTCGAGCAGGGTCTGCCAGCGAGGGCCCGAGGTATGTGGGTTTGTAAGGAACAGCAGAACGTCGTTGGCTTATCGTGCTATCTTCTCCTCGGTTCCATCGTCCCAGGCCCACTCACTAACTTGTGCATCACATTGTATGAGTGTCGTCAGCGGCTCAATCACCAGGGCAAAGATAAGGGGAGACGGGGACAGCCCTGACGGATCCCTCTCTGTATGGGGAATGGGAGAGAAAGGAATCCATTGGTTTGAACTTGTGCTGCTGGGTGAGGGTAAAGAAGTTGAATGAGTTTGCGAAAGTAAGGCCCTAGGCCAGCATTTTCCAGGACGCTAATTAATAAGGAACTATCAACTGTGTCAAATGCCTTCTCGAAAATCTATTAAAAGGAGACCTGTGGGTCTTTGAAGTTTACGCGCCTGGGAGAGTTCCACCTATAAAATGCAGTGCTGGGTACTCCGGCTCGGCATAAAACTGCATTGATTCGAGTAGATCAAGTATGGCAACGTTTGCCATACTGGGTTAGCCAGAACCCTCGCAAATATCTTCATTTCGGAGTTAATTAATGAAATGTGTCTGTAAGAGGCACACTCTTGGTTTCGAAATTACCATAGTCCAGGCCCCATCAAGTTCCTGTGGGAAAATTCTTATGGCAATCACCTTATTATAGAGGGCCAACAGGTGGGGGACCAGTATGGTGCGAAATGTCTGATAGCCCTTGATGGGGAACCCATCTGGGCCGGGTGTCTTAACTCCGGCCATATCCGAAAGTGCAGCTTTTATCTCATCAGCCGAGAGTGGTTGATCTAGGTCACGGGCAAACGCCTGGGAAGGAAAGGCAACAGGATCTTGGCTATCAAGGGGGTTCAGCTTCCCGCTGGTGCCTTTGTTTGGGGGCATATAAGTCTTGGTAAAATGTTTTGAACACTTGTAGTATGTTGGGAGTATGCATTAATAGATTACTTTTTTGTGTCTCTGATTTGGGGTGATTATTTTAGAAGCAAGCTCTCTGGTGTCCAACCAGTACAGGAGTTTACCGGATTTATCGCCATCTTCATTTATCCATTGGGTTGCCGCCCTCCAAAACTATCTGGCCTCTTCAAGCAAGGTCTGTCTGATGGAGGGCCTCACAACCTCGAGTCTGTGGGTAATGCCGGCCAAGGGAGAATCTGAGTCTGCTACTCTAAGGACAGGGCCTGGGCCTCAAGGATTGTTAATTGCGCTACTTTCTCCTTTTCTTTGCTATGGATAAATCCCTTTGCGAGGCCTCTGATAGTGGATTTCCCCGCCGCACAGAGGTTACCCGCCGAGTCAACCATACCCTTGTTTATTTCAAAGTGAGATAAGAGCTCCAGCTATTCAGAACAGTGGGGGTCAGTATTGTGCCAAGCGTTGAGGCACCACATGGGCTTTCTCGCAGGCTATGTCCATCCTAGGCCTGGTTTGGGATGTATACTTATACATAATTATAGAGTTTGTCCTTCAGGGAGCCCTCGACCCCGATATATCTGCGGTCCGGGTCTGTATGAGTAGTGTTGATCGCCAGTGGAAAATTCCTATGGACCAGAATAGCCAGTCCCCTTGAGCCCCTGACAAACCCCGAGTGGTAAACTCAGTCTTGAGAAAAGGACAGTGAGCGCACAGAAAGTGTTTTATTGGGAACAACAAGATAGCGAGTTGGTGAAGTTTGGCATGTCTGAGGTCGGATGAACACTTAATGTGGTCCAGTCATCCATTAACATTCCAGGAGATGGGTTTGAAATGAGTTCTGGGCAGTCCGTATGTGACATTGGGTGAGATGTGACATTGGTTAGGATGGGGCGGTGGTGTTGCACAGCTGTTAGTCCCCATTAGGTACCCTATGTTTAGCACAATACTGGGTCTGGTTGCGGCCTCTGTCAACTGTGTGTGTCATAAGAACTAGATTCAACAAACATTCCCTCCACCAATTCACCCACCCTATACTTCTAACCCCGAAGCATGTTACCCTGAACCTAACCCTAACATAATCCATCAAGAAACAAAAGAAAAGGGGTAAACATTGGGGCTCTCCTCCATAACAGTTTATCATGCCTAACCATCTGCTGTCTCGTAGTGTGTTTCAGTTAGTGCCGCTCACCCATGGAATCTGGTCGATCCTCCAGAGCCATGCCGGATTCTCAGTCCGGTGGGCCCACTGAGTCTGTTGTGCATGAGCCGTGGTCTTCTCCTCCCCCTCATCCCTTGTCTACTTGTTATGACCCGAAAACCCCTGGCTGCCATGGGTGTGGGCTCGGTATTGACGAGATCCAGTGTGTCGCCTCCCAATCAGCTTCAGGCCTGGCCGCAACCCCACTGCGATCCTTCCCCCCCCCCCCCCCCCCCCCCCCCTCTGCTCTAGACTCAGGGGGGCCACGGAGGTCCTTCCATTCCACCGCCCACTCCCAGGCCTGCTCAGGTGTTTAAAAAAAGTATGTTTTAGAGTTAAAGATCACTTTCAATCTTGCTGGTTAAAGAAGCATATATTGAAGGTTGTCTGAGGTTTTAAGTAAACGAAGGAACACCTGCATTGCTGAAACGCTTTGGTGTAATCCGGGAAAATCATAATACAGAAGTTCTTAAAGCGGAGATCTGGGTGTTTCTGCTTTTCCGGGAGGATGGTATCCCTGTAGAGGAAGTTGAGTATGCAAGCTATCCATGGGCCTGCTGGCACCCCGGGCAGAGGCCACTAGGTCGGGGATCTGTGCACCCATCCCCCACGAAGGTACGCCATCTGGGATCCAGGATCACAGCCGCTCTTCCATAAAGCCCTCGGCATTCAGAGCTTTTGAGTCCTTCGGGAACTCAACAAATCTAAGGTTGTCTCTACACGATCGATTTTTAGCATCTTGAGCACACTCCTCCAGGGCAGCCGTGGTGGAGAGCAACCTATACATTTGTTTCTTAAGGATTCCCATGTTTTCCTCTGCTGAGGATACCTGCTGCTCGGCCTCAGTGAAACAGGCAGCAACATTCTGGAAGTCCTGACGGAAGAGTGAGTCATTCACTTTGACTTTGCTCACTTTGGATTCCTCTGCCGTTCTCTACTCTTAATTGCTTGCAGTAGACTCAAGCGATTGCTGTAACACCGGTTGAGAGGAGAGGCGGTCTCCACAGCTGGAGGTTGCAACTGTATTATGGTCTATTTTGGTTTGGGCCTGCGCAAGTGACTGGGATTTGTCCTTGCCCATGGCGTATGCCGTAAACCTACCCCATTGTCAACTGTTGAAGTCCAGGCCTCCCCCAGCCCACTTGCCCACGGTAGCACGAGCAGCCAGGATCTAGGCCACTGGGATGGGTCATGGAGAGCACCACCAGCACTAGTCTCTCATGCCAATTGGCCCTCAGGAAGTGTGGATCCACACTGCTCGAGGTTTCTCCATGAGTTGTCTGATGCACCCCGGCTTACTTACCCACAGGCAGCTTGAGCAGCCAGGGCGGCTTCGATGGTGCGTTGTGCCATAGTCCCTTGAGCGCAGATCGACAGGGGCAGCTTCTCTGGGTGGGGGAGGTTAAGCTGGTTCTACAAAGTAATCAAGTCAGGGCCCAGTCTCCACGACATCAGGAGACTGGAGGGCCATGACCCCCAGGAAAGTGATTCTTGGGCCACTAACCCCCCACCATGTCCATGGGGAGGCAGTCACCCGCAGGCGTCGCCGCCAACTTGCACTGGAGGGGGGGATGATCTGCGATCAGCAGTCCCCACACCGTCCACGTCTTCCTCAAAGGGGGGGTCTCTATGCCAGCTTCGTGTTCCAATCTCTTGGCTCTGGTCCGTGCCAAATCAGCAGCAGAGGAGCGGGAAACAGCACCCACTTCAGCGGCTGTTGCTCCCTCTCTGGATGCACACGCCGCACAGGTTTCTCACTGTCTGGCACCATGGGTTAGTCACCACCTCATTCTTCTCTCTGCGGCACACCCCGCTTGTACAACCGCCGGCCCTCTGATTCCCCGTTGATCCTCCAGCAGCCTCCGTCACTTGCGATGGGCATCGGTCGCTATCTTGGTGGTGCGGTGCAAACAGACCGATTGGCTCCACCACCCTGTACCTGCAACGCCTCCACAGACAGAAGGCAACATGTTGAAGGCTGTAGAGTGGTGTCCTGGGAGATGCCCTGGCAGGATGCTGACAGCTACGGTAGGAGATCAGGAGCGGTCTCAGACTGCGTCTGCCGCCTTGGCCGTCATGGCCGTGGCCTATTTTCATCATTTGTTGACCCTTGATTTGGGTTACTGAATGTGCATGGAGCATTCTAAGATTCTTTCCATATATTTTCAATGCCATAGTGGTATGCGCTTTCATTTTGGCTAGGTTTGATACTCTAATGCTCTGAATTCAGGCTTGCAGATAGCCCAAATTACTAGGGTCCAGAAAATTAATAATTATGCAGTAATAGTAGTCTGTAAAGTAAAGCAATATAATTCCATGACAGCGGCAAGGTGTGTTCTTCACTGGCTGGCCTTGGACCAAAGAATCGGTTTTAGGACCCTCTGCTTGATTCATAAAATCAATGACAGTAAAACCCCATCTGATTCTGATAACCATCCAAACACTACTATCCACAGAGATTGCGGATTTCTTGATGTCATTCTCTTCTTCAGATTCCCAGGATACATAAAGCATTCAGTGGGGGATGGTCATTCTGCTTTCAGGCCCCTAAACCTTAGAATGACCTTCCAGTTTCATTATGACAAATCAGAACTCATCTGGCCTTTCAGAATACAAACATACATTTTCTGTTTATATGACGTAGAAGCTAGTCCTCACCCTGCTCTTTGTAAAAACTCCGAGTGGTTTATGTTTTTTCCATAAAGAAATAAAACCAAATTAAATGTGCAAAGATTAATGCTCAGTAGTGGTACAAAGGTTTTTGCAGAAGGAATGTAACTAATGACCGGGCTAAATAAGGGCAAACATACTAGGGTCTTCTGTGAAACAGCAAGCAGGAGAGTGGTACAGTAGGTAGGCTCAGCAATCATAATCTCAACTTCAGTCTTTTGTCTTCTATCAATCTTGCAGATATATTATGGAAGGAATAAAAGGACATGAATAAATCCTACGTTTCCACAGAGTTTTACCAAACGGTATCTATTACAAAGATTTCAGGAATAATTTCCTCCAGAGCCAAAGGTAAATTCTGTTCTCTCAAGCATGAAAATCAACCGTCTGTTTGGCATCAAGTGTCATTGCTGACAGATCCAGTTGATACAAATGTTGAGAGTTCTCCTAGATGTGCACATGCTGCTTCCAACGTTACCAGAATAATTTTTTATGCAGCTCAAACATTATTAAAGATTTTCAATGTATTTGACTGTCTTCGGTAGAGTGCTGACCTAACAATCCTGTGGAACATGGAATTACTAACAAAGATCCTTCTAGCTGCAACGTTGATTCATGATAGTCCTCTGTTACTTCTAACCGTGCCTCCATGGCATGTAGACGTTTACTTTGGCTTAAATAATGGAAGCTCAATGCTGGACAAAGATCAATGACCTAGCAACTTCAACTTTTTAATAAAAAACATTTAAAGCCAGAATTGAATGACCTAATGCAGAAAACCGCATAAGGGAAGAAAATGTTGCAACCATTCAGGTCAACTCCTGCAGGGAAATCATTCCACCAGAAATGTGCAGTGCAGTGGTTGCAAGAAGCCCACTGTACCTTTTTTTGAGCAAATGGAAACAGCTGATAAAGGACATGATGGATTGTGTCCATCGCCCAAAGTGGTTATTCTATTGAGTTAAGTTCTACTTCTAGAGAACTAACTTCTAGTATCACATAAAAATCCCAGCTGAAAGGAATATTGTATCTCATCAAAAATGTGCAATAACCAGAGTTCATTCTCCTCGGAGACGCCATCTTTATCTTGTATTTGGTACCAACGCTGGATGGAAGATTTCACCTGGTGCTGGATTTAAAGGTTGTGAATCAGTTTGTCTGGTACACTCCATTCAAGATGACCACAACAGTGAATGATCCAGCAAATATCGAATTGAGATTTTTTTTTAATGACTCTGGAACTTCGAGATGCTTATCTTCAAAATCTGTTGGAGGGGGCTGTCGTTCTATCAATTTGCAGTAAGTGACCAGCACTACTAGTTGTAAGCCCTTCCATTTTGTATTTCGTGATCATCAAACAGTGTTTATGAAGGTACTAGCCCCAGTAGTGGACTTACTACATCTAGTGTCCATACTTGGATGACTGATTAGTATCTCCCCTTTCTCTAAGGTGGAAAACAATAGAAGAGTTTGTGATTGTCTTCAAAGCCTGGGATTTGTTTGGAATCTCCAGAAATCGAACTGCAACTAGCTCAAGAAACACTGTTTATAGGTGCCATGTTGAGAACCGAGAGAGGTCCAGTCTGTGGAATCAAGGAGAGTGATGCTGCTGGACACACACATTAACTCCCATCTCTTCCACAAATTCCCACCTAATGTTTTTTGAGGGGTCAATGTCTGATGTCAGCAATGAAGCTGGTTGTTCCGTGGGCAGGACATCGCCTAGAGCCACGTCTTTGCCATTTGGTGAACCATTGTCTTTCAGACTCTCAAGATTATGAAACAATGATATTTGTTTAAAAAGTCCAGACGGCAGAATTTTCAGTGGTGGCTAATCTCAGAAAGTCTGCAAAAGGTAGATTCATTAGTTCCCCTAATCTTGAAAACCGCTGCCAGTCAGTGGGTATGGGGGGCAACTTTGGAAGGGATGGAAATACAGGGATGTTGGTCCCAGTCAGACTCTCTTTAGTCTTTCAACATGAGATAGTTGTTAGCAATCCTAAGAGCTCTTCAGAAATGTACTTCCTTTATAGAAGAGAAAGCAATAGTACTACACGTAGACTACTAAGTAACCTCAAGTAATGTCAGTCAATAGGGTAATAAAGGTAAAGACACTAGCAAAAGTAGCAAGCAACATTTGCTCAATGGCAAGAACCCACCTGATTTCCCTAAAAGCAATCTACATCCTACATAAACAGAGAAATATTAAGATTATCTGTTATGCTAGCACTAACTTCACAACCCACTTCCCAATCAAGCAGCATCACTCATCTAGTTGCTATATTGATTTCATGTGTCCTTCACCATAAACCCTATCGCTGGAGGTAACGCCATGTGGCGGTGCGCGATCTCTGCAGCAGGCATGGCGGGGGGGGGGGGTCTATGACCGAGGCAGCGCGTCTTGCATCCCATCTCCTACTTCTCTATCACAGGGCGTCTGGCAATGGGGAAGCATCAGGTACATCAGTGGGCAGGTCAGCCATAATGGCATCCCAGCTGCTGTCTATTGGGTGTCTGCAAAGACACAAGGGATCTTCCTTATGTAAGACCACACTCTCAGCTTGCACCCAGTTAGTGAATGACTACATCCAGGCTGTGAGGTGTGGAGGATCAGGTTTTTCTATCTGCGAGTGATCCGTCTTTTGGCCAGTAATAAACCCAAGTCAATAAATCAGAACATGACTTTGTGTTTCTTGTTCCTACAATATAGTTCTAGCACACATAGCTCCCATGTGTTGGAGAGAGCACTCTCAGTACAATGTATTAGGTGACTCATTACTCCTCGTCAATAGCCTTGTAAGAGAGGGCAAGCCCAAAGCATATGTATAATATCCGCATTTATTAGCTCACAGCGGGGGCAGGCATCAACTGTGCAGTGAAAAATATCTATTTATGCTGGCAGGAGTGAGGTAGGCCCTGTGCACAATATATAGCTGAATCAAAACAAAATCGGGCATTGCGGGGTATGTGAACAGGACCCTCTAAAAGGGTGGACCATTCCCTGTCCGTCTAGGGGCAATTGAGGGCCTCCTCCCGCTGCCCCTGAAGGGATGCATATGTTGGTGCGTGAGCCAAGACCCAGCTAGCCAGTGCACCAAATGCCTATCCTAACCTATAATATGATGGTACTGTATAGCTAGGTACATAGGAGCTTTGCAGGTCCTATCTCCCCATCTTTGCCTGAGTGCTCCTGTTCGGGACATGTGCAGGAGAAATTGACCAGGGAGAAGCCATCTGACTTTAATTCAACAATTAATCCAACAATATCTTCATCTCCCTCTGCACCCACCTCCTCTGTCATCCTCGGTTAGCTCAGAGGTCCCTAGCTGCTCATCTTACGGCGTGGAAGTTGAGAAGGTTGTGCTTCAAAACATAGGCTGTTCTGAGATGTAGTTGTTTGCATTCAAAAGTCAAGAAAGCCTTCTATCCTTACATCTTATACTAAGCATTCAAAAAAGGTTTGACTATTGGTGTAAGGATAGGAATGTGATCAGTTCAAAATCTTAGATTCTTTTGGAAGAGGTTCAGGTTCCACAAAGGTCTTGCATCTTCTGCCTCATGAGCGCAACAGGAAGCTATCGGAAAGTCTCTAAACTGTGTTCTATCTCTATATAGCTATTTTGAGGCACACGGCTGATTGTTGTTGGTAAATATTGGTGAGGGTCACAGCAGGAAGTGTTCTCCTCAATGGCTCATAGGGCTGCAGAGTGAAAAGAAGGCTTGCTAAAAAAAACGAATGTATGTATTGCTGTATCAGCTAACGGTTGTTTCTTGTACCACACTTTTGAACAAAGCATATATTGCAGAAATTTTAGTTTTGTTGTGTAGGTTCCCATTTGAATGTGCTATTGATCAGAAAACACAATTGCACTTCAATAGTGTCACTTAATTGTCAACAAAATTCAATGTGGATGAAAGCCACATTTTGACCTGTTGACTAACAAATGTGGAACATAATGAGAAATAATTTAGGGTAATTTACTAAGACAAATGAGTAGTGGAATTTTACAATAGTAATGAGCAGATCCTAATTTAAAAATAAAAAATCTTCTAGCGTGTCAAAACCACATTTTGATATATCTCTCTTCCTTACTAGTGAAGAAGTTCCCTATTTGAAACGGAATGCTTCCTGTTTAGAAGCTATTGTCTTGAAAGGCTTAACTCTTCCTGCTCTCTTTAATAGACTTGTGTTTTGTTGTCTGGGTGAGAAGTTGGCCTGATATATGCTGTCCACTAATTATAGTGGGCACCTTGTATCAGTTCAAACTACCACTTATGGTGATAGGTTAAAGACGACCTTTATTGAAAGCTATCCTAGTGGTAGCTATGGAGAGCAGCCTTCAGGATAAGTCTTGAATGAATGTAAAGCAGCTTGTTTTACCAGTCTATAATCTCTTGAATGACCAAATGAAAGGACAACCATACCAGGTATATATTGAAAATATATGTATTTAAGATAAAACACACCCCTCTAGTCTCTATGAGACTGGAGTTAGAAGTACTTAATTTACAAGTTAGCAATCAACTGTAATAGCACAAATACACGTTTGGGCCCTAGGGGCGTACCAAACCATATACCAAAAAACTGGTATGAGAACCACGACTGAACTAGACACAAGGCCTAGAGCCTGTAGAATCACTGAGACCCCAAGGAACCACCCGAGGCAGTGACACAGGGGACCCACGGGGGCCGTGTGCAGTGTGTAAACACAGCCGTGGGTTCCCGTTAGCTTCTATGGTCAATGTCGCGGTTGGAAATTTAAAGATTAGGGACACTTAGTAATGAGTCAGGACCAAACCCTTTTGGACTTAGGAAGTTCTAGGGCTAGCACCCACGGGAGCACCGGAGTACTCGTGTTACCTCACCCAGGAAAACCGGCTTCATAGGTGTCTTTTGGTGTCGGGTCGCGTCGTCGATTTTAATGGAAGCTGGCGAAGAAGTGCTGCTGTCGTGAAGAGGAGAAGTGTTCGAAGCGATCCAAGCCTGGCTGTAGGATGGAAGGAACCTGAAAGCAGAGGGGACAGAGTCTGGGTCACTTACCAGTGACCAAGTGCACGATAGACCAATTTCCCCAGATGTCAGGTGCTTCAGATGAGTTGACGGGTGTCTTGACTCTTCAGCCACGAGGTCCAGGAGGTGCCGATGATGACCAGGAGCTGGAGTCGAGCTGTCCCACGAAGTCTGTCGAGTGCTGTGGTGTCGGCGACCAGATTGGACCCAACAAGCCTTGGCAACGGCAAGTCACTTGGAATCAGAGAAAGGATGGCGGTGCAGACCAGCAAGGTCTGGGGGACTTACCCAGCGAGGGTAAGTCTGGGCACGTCTGGAGCAACCAGGAAAGCCCAATCAGAAGAGGAGTTGCCTTCGTCGGGACCCACTAGCCAACGGGCTAGCGATCGCGAAGGAGCCTCGAGCGGTCGCACTGGAAACTGGCCCATGGGTTACTCGTGTAGTGGAGGCCAGAAATCTTCGGTGCAGGAGATGCTCAATGCTGGGGCTACTCGGAGCCCAAAGCACAACTTCAAGGAAGATCTGGAAGATGATGGTGCTGCAAAAGATCACGGTGTCCAGGGGTCACGGTTCCACGTCACCACGATAGCCACGGGGTAGCCTCGGGGAAGTCCGGAAATCCACCTCTGGTGATGCAAAGACTTCGGCGGCCGGCGGGAGCTTCAGCAATGCAGACCGGTCAGTTGCTTCTTTGGTGCCTGCCAAGCAGGGGGTCACTCCTTGACCCCAAGGGAGATTTCTTCAGACTTCTAAGCAAAGAAGAAACGTCGAAGGTCCAGGATATATGTTGCAGAGTTTTATCCAGGGTAATCTAAAGTCGCAAGGACTGGGTTCCCATACTTATACAAAGTTTGGGGGTTGGACATACTCTAGGGACCCACCTATGGGAGGGTTTGGAATGAGGGGTGGTTACAACCATTTCCTTTGTCCAGTTTTGCGCCAGAGCTGGGGCAGGTAGCCCCTGCAACCGGTTTGAATTGGACTATGCACAGGGACAGCAAGTGTGCCCCCAGTACAGGACTTCAAAGCACCAGAGAGTGCTCCCGCCCAGCCCCAATGCACATCTGCCTGTTTGGGGAGGTGGTTACACCTCCCTGGGACAGGAAACCTATTGTCCAGGCCTCCCCTGCCGGAGTTTCGGTCAGCAGCAGGAGGCCAGACCCGTGTCTGTGGTAGAGGCATCCATTTTGAGATGCCAGGGCTGTAGAAAGTCCTACCGGGTTAGACCAGTGTGAACATGTCTCTCCCTCTAGAAGGGTGGAATGCTACCACCCACCGCCAGAACTGGCGGGGAGGGGGGTAGTATTCCAAAGCGTTTGACACCAAACACGACATGTTTCCGTGCAGCCATCCCAAAGTTAGCATTTACAGCGAGGTTATAATGCACATAAGAGTATATGGTCAGGCACCACAAACCGCATCAGAGGAGGTACTCCGAACGCTGCAGAGGGGCTCTGCTCATGCAGGGGCACCCTCTCACATAAAAACCAAGCACTCTGCCTTCAGGATTGTTAAGGCCTGCCATAGGAGTGACTTACAGGTTTTATATGTGTATGCAATGGTAGTGATATAGGTAGCCCATACCACAGTAAGGGGTGCAAGCACCACCCTACCCAGACTGCAGTAGCAGACCTTTGGTTTCATTTTGGAGTGCTTCCCAGGGGTGGCATAATACATGCTTCAGCCCCTGGTAGGCCTCTGAGGTACCTATGCCCTAGGTACATAGTATACCATATACTAGGGGCTTATAAGGCACTCCAGAATCCAATTAGAAATGTACCTAATGTACATGGAAACCATTTTAGAGAGGAAGCAGCTAGGCTGGGGTCCTGATTAGTAGGGCCACAGCCAGACTAAGGTCGAAAAATAGTGAAACACCAGTAAAAAGAGGGGGTACCCATGTGAAGCAGATCCTACAGTCGGGTCTTGTGACCCTAAGCTTGTGCAAAGGTAAATCTTGTACTTGGGCCATCTCTTCAAATAATGCGTCCATTAGTACTGATAATGGCATTACTCCTAGTCCTTCTCCCTCACCTACCTTCTTAACCCATAAAGCCCTCTGCCTCCACCCAGACCCAGATGCAAGGTCACAGAGGGGCACCTCAACTCCACCCTCAACCATGATCCCCCTCCCGCCTCCACCGACGCCAACTCTGCAGCCAAAGAACTACACAGATGGATCACCAACTGCGCAGACAAGCTCGCCCCCTCTACGCAACCCCGACAGACAGCGCCCTATGAAGGCCACCTGGTTCACTACCGGCCTCCAAGAATCCAGACGCACTTGCAGACGTCTCGAGAAGCGATGGAGGAACAGCCAAACCATTGAAAACCAGACCACCTACAAGAACGCCATGACAGAATACCACCAACTCATTAGATCCACCGAAAGGACCTTCATCCAAACCAAAATCCCCGCCAACTCCAGCAACTCACAAGAACTATTCCGCATCATCCAGGAATTCACCAAACCCCGCAGCGAAGCCACGGATGTCACAACCTCCCAGGACCTCTGCAACAAGCCCGGCTCCTAGTTGCATTTGAAAATCGAGGCCCTCTATGACAACTTTAGCGAACAGACTCGAGAAACCACCCTTTCCTCCAGCGACGACAACCAGCCTACCATCGCCACCTGGACCCGGTCACCACAGAAGATACCACAAGAACCATGAAGAGTATTCTCTCAGAAGCCCTCACGGACCCCTGCCAGCTGCACATCTTCCACAGAGCCGCCATCGCCATAGAACCATCAATGCCACCCTCGAATCCGGCACATTTCCTGACGACTGGAAACATGCAGAAGTCAAGACCTTCCTCAAGACACACTCTGCAGACCCGACAAACCTGAAAAACGACCGACCCATCTCTCTTCTTCCCTTCGCGGCCAAACTTACAGAGAAGATCGTCAACGCCCAGCTGACAAACTTCATTGAGGAGAACGCCATCCTCGACCCTCCCCAATCTGGATTCCGCAGCAACCCCAGCACCGAGACCGCCCTCCTTGCCACCACAGACGACATCCGCATGCTCCTCGACCAAGGCCACACCGCAGTCCTCCTCCTACTAGACCTCTCCATAGCCTTCGACACTGTCTCCCACCACACTCCGGCATACAAAGAACCACCCTCAACTGGCTCTGCTTCTTCCTTGCCGGCAGAACCCAAAGAATCAGACTCCTGGCCTTCCTCTCCGAACCAACAGAGATCAACTCCAGAGTACCCCAAGGATCGTCGCTCAGTCCGATGCTCTTCAATATCTACATGGCCCCCTTCTCGCCACCATCGTCAGATAGCATGGACTCGGCATAGTATCCTATGCCAACGAAACCCAGCTCATCCTCTCCCTCACGAAGGAACCCGATGCCAGCAGACTCGGCTTCCAGGAAGAAATTAATCCGGGATGAGTAGCAGCTGTCTGAAGCTCAACCCGGAGAAGGCAGAAGTCCTCGTCCTCGGATCCACCCCCTCAGCTTGGGACAACACCTGGTGGCCCACCGCCCTCGGCAAACCCCCCACCCCCACGGACCATGCCCAGCAACCTCGACATCATACTCGACTCCTCCATCATCGTGACCTACCAAATCAAAGCCGCCGCCCCCACCTGCTTCAACACCCTCCGCATCCTTCACAAGACCTTCAAATGAATCCCCCCCCCCCAAATCCAGAAAGTCTGTCACCCACACACTCATAACAAGCAGACTGTGCTACGGAAACGCCCTCTATGCTGGAATCAACAAATCCTGCTACACAAACTCCAGACCATCCAGAATACCATGGCCAGACTAGTTCTCGGCATCCCCTGACATGAACACATCACCCAACACCTGCGAGATCTCCACTGGCTCCCTGTCGAGAAGAGAGTAACTTTCAAGCTACTCACACATACACACACACCTACAAATCCCTCCACAACACTGGTCCCAAAAACCTCAACAAAAGAGTGTCCTTCCACAAACCCAGGATAAACCTCCGCTCCGCTGACCTCGCCCTCGCAGAAACCCCACACATCCGCAGAAACGGAGCGGGTGGAAGAGCCTTCTCTTACATTGCAGCAAATGCCTGGAACGAGCTCTTGATCAACATTAGATGTTCCCCCACTCTGCACACTTTCAGAAAGAGTCTGAAGACCTGGCTCTTCGGTTGAACCGGAGCTGCACCCCCCCGCCCCTCTACCCACAGCGCCTTGAGACCCTCGTGGGTGAGTGGCGCACTTCACAATTCCCTGATTGATTGATTCACCCCCACCCTATAAAAACTCTGCCTTCCCCCACCTCCTCCTGTATGTAAACAAGCAGAGCTAGCACTTAGTTGGATCGCACCAGGAGGGCGGGAGGGACCTAGAAGGAAGGCGAGTGAGTAGGACTAGGAGTATTATCAGTAGTAATGGACGTATTACCTCTCGTCCCTCTCTCGCCTTCCTTCTCAACCCGTGAGGACATAGCAAGCAAAAAAACAGAGAATGAAAACTGAGTGATAAAGAACACAAATTTTAATAATGTGCCCCAATCACAGTACAAAAACACCTCTATTCTCTCATAAAGGACAAGACCCTGTGGCCCAGAACATTATCCAAACGTTCAAGCCCAGCAATCCGATAGTGTTGGACAGGGGAAGACGAGGTCGCAGCCCTACAGATCTCCACCACCAAGGTACCCTGCAATTTAGCAACTGTAGCTGCCATACTGCGTGTAGAACAGCCCTGAACTCCCATAAGAGGATACTTCCCTTTAACCTTGAAAGCCAACAAGACTGTAGACCAAATCCAACGACTCAACGTAGCCGTGGAAGGTTTCTCGCCCCTCTTCGTAGGATCAAAGTTCACAAATAAAGCGTACCCCTTCCGGAAGGACTCCACCACCTGCAAACACCACAGCAAAGTCCGCCGCACAGCAAGACAGTGCAAACGACAATCCTCAACCGAGGAAGCATCAGGACAAATCTCAGGCAAAATCACCTCGTGACTGAGATGAAAAGCAGAATTAACCTTAGGGACAAAAGACGGCACCGGCACCAGAACCACCCGGCCTGAAAAGATCTTGCAGAAAGGATACTTACAGGACAAAGCCCCCAACTCACCCAAGCGCCTAGCTGAAGTGATGGCGATCAAAAACATGCCTTAAAAGTCAAGAGTTTCAAATCGAGGGGCTCAAAAAGAGGGCCCGAAAGGACATCCAAGACAAGCTGCAAATTCCAAGAAGGAAAAGAACGAACAGACCAAGGAAACAGGTTCAACAGACCCAGAAAAAATTGGGGCATCCGCCCCCCTTCACCTGCAAATTACGCCAGGAGCCCCAGAAAAGCCTGAATGGCCCCTCACTGCTCCCGAAGAGAAGCCACCAACAACCCCAAATGGGCACCATCCTGCAGGAACTGCATCACTAAAAAGAGTTCAGCCACCGTGGGACCAACCGCCTTACCAGCACACCGGGCCGAAAAAGCCTGCCAATGCCTAGCATAAGAGAGAAGCGTAGACAACCTACGAGAAGCCTGCAAAGTCACAGCCAAATGGTCAGGCACACCCAACCCAGCTAAGCCCTGCAGTTCAATCGCCAGGCCGTCAAGTTTAACTTCCTCAAGGTGCCCAGGGGAAGAGCCGGAAAATTCAACGGAGATGGAGTCACAGGAAGGACCCACTCCTGGTCGCAACATAACCAAGCCAGGAGAGGAAACTAATTTGCCCAAGGCCAGCGGGTCGCAATCAACACCACCTGTGCCTGATCCTTCTAGACTTGAACCAGAAAGGCCTGGAGCAGTGGAAAAGGAGGGAAGGCATACAGAAGACCCCGAGGCCAAGGACAAGTCAAGCCGTTGACACCCAGAGCCCTGGGATACCGACCCAGAGAGCAAAACAGGTCCACCTTAGCATTCAACGGGTCCGCAAACAGTTCCACTACTGGGAGGCCCCACCGACTCACCAATTGGTCGAACAAACTAGGAAGGAGGGAGAAATCTTTGGACGAAGGAATGTCTCTGCGTAAGCAATCGACACGAATATTCTTCACTGCCCGGATGTAGAGAGCAGACAGACCCAGTACCCAGTCCTGAGCTCACAGGAAAATGTCACGGTCTACCTAGTTCAAGGACCTGGTCCCTCTCCCTTTCTGTTGACATAGGACTTTGCCACCAGATTGTCTGTCTGAACAAACACCATCTGGTCCCACAGAGAGCCCTGAAAGTGAAGCAGGGACAGCCAAATCACCCGCAACTCTCTCCAGTTCAAAGACATCCGGGAGTCCCGCAGGGACCAGCACCCCTGAATCTGCTCCGACCCCAGCCAAGCCCCCACCTGGATAGGCTGGCATCTTAAGTCACTAAAAGTGGAGGCGGGGGAGACCAGGAGATTCCGGCCTGAAGATGAAGATGGCAAGGCCACCAGGAGAGATTGTCCCAGTATATTGTTGGGCAAGGGGTCATCCCCATCCAACAAGTAGAGTTTCTGGAGGAAGCGAGGGATCTGCACCTTGTCTACCTCGCGCCATTCCCTCAGCACCATCTCTTTAACTGGGCCCTGAAAAGGCATGCCCAACAGGGAGGGCTTCATGTACTGAGGAAAAAGAGTCCCACCGTCCTTTCCCAGCTTGAAAGGAGGAAACCCTAAATTGTCCCGCACATGAGCCAGAATGTCACACATCTCATCCCTGGAGACATATAATCCGACGGGGACAAATCAGCCACAGGATCCACTGCACGAGGACAGGAAGGACCAGATAGCAAAGAACGAGCTTGCAAAGCTCTAGTCACAGCTGCCTCATTCGTGCCCTGCACCTCTTCCCTGGACATGAGAAGCACGTCACCCAAGCATGGCCCAGGACTCTAGGCCATTTCAGGGGAAACGGCGACCCATCCTGAGAAAAAGAGGAGGAAGAGAACACCATGTTGTTCTTCTTGAACAGCCTCTTGCGACTGATGGTTGGAGCAGACTGAAGAACATCCAGCGGCCGCACCTCAACCGTGACCCAGAACCACAACCCAGCCGCAGGAAGACCACCGGACTCCATCAAGGCATCCAGCAGCCAGTGCCCCGCCTCTTGGAAACGAGGAGACTCCGGAGAACACCGCGCAACCTGGGGAACGCTGCCCAGAGCACCACCGAGGCAGAGAACAAGACAGAAGACTTCCCTGCACTGCCACAAAGCAGAAGACCAAAGGTAAGTCTCACCCAGTGAGACAAAAAAGAACAGGAGGAGGTTGGGGCGGGCGGTGTTTTTTTTTATAGGGTGGTGGTGAGTCTGGGGGTGGCGGCGGTGGCGGAGGGCCTCACGTGTTAAGAAGGAAGGCGAGGGAGGGACAGGAGGTAATCTCCATTTCTCGTGTTCTTCCATCTTGTCCCTGTCCATACTGACTTGATGTGACTTGGATGTTGGCTCCAAGACAAGATTTTCCAGACAAGAAAAATAGAACAAAGGGACACTTACCCTGGAAGCAGAGTGTTGTTTAAGTGATGTGGTCCACCATCCACACACAAAACGGTTGCCCAACAGACCAGAAGAGAAGAGGTGATCGACAAATATCCTGTGTAGACAGGAACACCTTAGAAAACTGAACTGGCTTGCCCATCCTCCCAAATGTGAATTGCCCAGAGAAGAAAAAGCAAAGTCTCTATCAGGAGGCAATAGGGTCCACTAGAGGTGCAATAGGAAGGCACCTGATATCACCTAACCAATAAAGGACGGAGCTGCCATGTTGTTCATTTGTACCAGCCTGGTCCCCGTGAAGCTGGAGTGAAGGAAAGGAGCCCCCCATAAATGAATGTCAGCCCTTTCCACCGGGAGGTTGCAGATTATAGCCCCTGAGCAGCTCCAGTCCTGGCACTGGACTGTGTACCTTGGTGAATGAATGACATCTGTTTTAAAATGATATCCTTTCAAGTCAGAAATTCTGATCATTCAGAACATGATTAAGCTATGGAATGAATTCCTCTGGTCCATTGCCTTTAATCTAAGCACTCTTTGAATGAAGTTTCCTCAACCGTGGCCAAGAAACATGGCCGAGAGGACGTGAGCCTCTGAGTTCCCTGCCGGCCTGCCCAGGAAATCCTGTGCCATCCTGCTTCATCTCTCCTGAAATCAGCGCAATTTTATTGCAGAGGCACTGTGAATCGCCCCGTTACCTGTGGGTTTCCCTGGCAGGGGCCCCTGGTGCATGAGCCTGTTCTGTAGTCCCTTGGCGGGTTAGGCCGCGCCCGGGCTGGTCTGATGAATGGCTGCTTATAGGGCGCTCGAGTGTCACGGAGCCCTCTGCCCCACAGTGGAAGCTGTTGGAGTCCCTCATCTTCATTAATTATGGGAGAGGTGGATGCCGCGGACTGTTGCTGTGTGTGGACACCTGTGGTCGTGGCGAAGAGGAGCTGAGTCGGCTGCACCTTCCTGATTCACGGTCGGGGCATGGCCCCTGGTGCTGAGGAGTTGCGGCTGGAGGGAGCCATTGCTGATCCGCAGCGCCATCACACTCCCGCTAGGGAAACTGAATCTGGGCCCCTTGCCTCCCTTGTTGTGCGGGAGGTGGGAGTGTCGCGGACTTCACCCGAGGCGGTGAAAGCCTATCTCGACCGTGCACCCCGGCAATTGGGCTAGGGCGCGGCCCTGGCAACAGTGCTGATGCGGCTGGGGGGTGCCACAGCTGCCCGGACCCAGCAGTGAGTAGGGCCCTTGGCTTCTGGTGCCCTGCCTGCGCCTCCACCTGGGCGGGCCTGCAACGTGTGCCAGCCTGGACAACGTCCACATCAACGGCAAGGGGCACTACAGCGAGGGATTGTCTAGGCCTGATTGGGACCTACATGAGCCTGGTGGGAAGCCCGCTCCTTGGGACTGTGCCGCGGCGCTTTCCCTGCGGGTGTCGGGCGGTGGGGCACGGAACTGCACATCTCACCCTGTTGGGCTTTCTGATGCTGGGCCTGCGTCCTTGTTGGTGGTCCCACTGCACTATCCTGGTGGGGCTGGAGATGCCAGCACCACATAAAACAGGGTATGGGCAGCGGAGGAATTGGAGTCCCCGTGACTGAGAACCACGGCGAAGGGGTCGGCCTCCTAGGGCAGTCTCCCCCCATCTTGATAGCGGCTTGGATAACACTGCCCCCCCGTAAATTGGGCTGAAAGCCAGTGGTAGCCTGACCTTCAAAGGACAAGCTAGATGTCAATCGTGATTCACAGACTGAGCGCTTCTCTGAGGACTTCCTGGTGGGGCTACTCACCAGGCTTGCACACTGCGGAACAAGGGGAGGGTCCTCTCCGTAGAGTGTCTTGCCTTTTTGGGACAGAGCTGCTGGGCCTTCCTGCCGCTCAGAGACCAAGGTGGAGGGCCAGTGCTGGTTGTCCCTGTGGATTCCCCCCCCCCCCCCCCCCCCCAGAGGCTGATCTGTGGGGAGCTGCCGTGGAGCCACACGGCGGTCAGTGTTGGCGACCTACGCAATGGGAAAGGACAGGGCTGCAAAACCATTGGGGTCTAATACAATAACCCAATATACTGCACCCCACCACGGCGTATAATGAGGCAGACTGGAGGTGCCAAGGAGGATGTGGGTGAGGGGCGGGGGAGCCCTCCCATGCGGAGCTATTGGCCATCATTAGGGATCCAGAAAGGCACTGGAGAATCAGATCGAGACTGTCTCTATTGACATAAATTTACTGAGGGCAAACCTCAGATAAGGTGACCACGGCAGAGGACGACATTGTTGAATCGAAGGAGGAGGTGGCGACACTTAAACAACAGGTGGCCCTGATGTCCACAAGGGCCCTGGAGTGCCACACCGAGGATGTGGAGAGCCGCTTCAGACGCAGTAACATCCACGTGCTGGGCTTTCCAGAGCGGGTGGAAGAGGGATCGGCAGAACAATTACTGGGGCAGTCGATTCAAACTCAGCTGCGCCTAAGGGGACTCTCAGAGGTATTTTTTGTGGAGAGTGCACAGGGCTCTGGTGTTGCCCTCCCCTCCTGGCGCACAGCCGAGGGCCATCATAGCAAAAGTGTTGAATTACCGGGATAGAGACTATATACTACGAGCGGCCAGGGAGCAGAAAGATTTATGCTACAGGAAAAACAAAATCACCATTTACCTGGACTACACCAGGCAGGTCCAGGAACTGAGAATGTCTTTCTTGGGGGTTAAGAGTAAGCTATGGGAGTTACAGTTGCAATATATAAGCTGATGGTCCTTTTGCAGGGGAGAGCACACTTCGAGACACCGGATGAGGTCTGGGAGTGGCTGGAGGTACATGTCTAGGCGCTACCCCAGTTGGAACAGCAAGGTCAGAGGTGGATATGGGGCACCTGCTCCAGCAGGGGATCATGCCGCAGAATTGGACTGGCATTGGCCGGGATGGCGATGCACAGGTGCAGCCGTAGGTCATCGTGGGTGTGGACGGCACCATCCAGCTGGGCACGTCTGTGATGGAGTGCCTGGGGTCCCCTGCTGCATCCACAACGCTGGATCCTGATGACGAGTCGGAGGTGCTGGGCCCCACAGTAGACATTATTACTGAGACATTGATGGAGGAGGCCCCACGCGGACTAGAGGATGGCTCAACTGAATGGTTTATGAATTGTCTGAGTACGTTGTCATTTGCTCGCTCCTGGGGGCTCATCTGGTTGGGGGCGGGAGAGTTCTGGGGGCCCCCCTAGTGATGTAGCAGAGTCAAAGAGACCAGGCGAAGTGTGTAGGAGTGTCTGCCACTTTTGATTGGTCCTTAAAATACAGTACTACTGTGAGTTAATAATGTATCTACAAGTGTTTGCTAGTTTGAACTGGGCTCGTTGCACTGAAGTGCTTAGTTACAAGCCCCAGTTTGGCATATAGACGTCCTGGCACGGGCTTTGGTTAGGCAATACGGCTAGTGCATCCGCACGTATGTTGTCCGCGAGTGGGGGGGCAAGGAGTTTTGTTATACAGTTTATTAATTGTTGATGAGGGTAGTCTGGGCAGAGATCATTGATGGCGGCGGGGGTGTCAGTGTGCGGTGCGAATTCCAAGATGAAACATTATGACAACGGAGGTTAGGTTCCTCAGTTGGAATGTCCGGGGGCTAGGTACTTGCACAAAGTGTCACAGGGTGCTCTCCTTCTTAAAACGTCACTGTATCTTGATCGCCTGCTTACAGGAAACTCACTTGGATGACACTGGAGCTGCCAGAGTGGCAGAAAAATGGCGGGGTCAGTTATTTCATTCCTCCTACTCAACATATGCTAGAGGGAGCATTCTGTGGGTGGACCCTGGAATCCCTTTCATCCCGCAGTATGTGGAGGCCGATGTGGACGGCCTGTATGTATTACTACGAGGCGTCCTTGATGGGCGTGAAATCACAATACTAAACACTTAAGCACCAAATACAGATGAGTCTGCCTTTTATCAGACAATACTAGACCTGGAAGCCACAGATCTGAATGTGCCACTTCTTTGGCTAGGGGACTTCACCTGCATCCTAGACCCTGACTTGGATAGACATCAGCCCAGAAGCGGAACAAAACCATAAATAACAAAGAAATTGCGCGCTGCAATTGGGAAATTGGGATTGCGTGATGCCTGGTGGGAACGGCACCCAGCCCAGGAGTTTTTCATGTGTAACTCGCCCACACGCAATACTCACAGTAGATTAGATAGGGCACTAGTATCCGGTACGACGGCCTTTCCGGAGTTGAAGGTGACCCACTTGGCCAGATTCCTGTCAGACCACACCCCGGTTAGCTGTGTAGCTCGGTGGAATCCCCCGTATTCCTATTCCGGGTCCCCAGAGATGGAGGATGACGCCTGACATATTGGAAGGTCAGGAAGGGAGGGAGATGCTTTCCTGGGCAATAGCAGAATATATGTCACACAACTAGAGGTGACCTCTAACAGAGCCATGGAATGGGAGGCACAGAAAGCAGTGTTATGGGGAGAGGCTATGGGATTGACTTGTAGGATCAGCCGCCTGCTACAACAGGAATTAAGAGAAGGGGAAGATGAACTAGTAGAGACCCAGTCGGGTGACCCAGCGTTCTCTACTGTTGATATTCGCGAGCGCGAGATGCGCAAACAGATTAGTGACACATGGGACAGGCAGGACAAATATAAGCTCAGCTGATATCGTTAGCGGTTTCACGCCGAAGGGGACACATCCGGCTGCCTACTGACCTAGATACTAAAGAGGGAGTAGGTTCCACCATTACTGACCTTTCTGAGCAACCCCACTGGGGACATGGTTTACACCAGGGTGGGCATAGCGGAAGTCTTTAAACCGCACCTACAGAGGGTTTACACAGCGGATCCCACTATTTGTGCAGACTGTTATATCCTCTTCCTGCAAGGACTGGCGCAGACCCGCCTTCCTCCGGAGGGGATGAAGGAATTGGACACTCGGTTGATGTTAGATGAGATCCCAGAGGCACTGTGGAGGCTGCCTCGGGCAAAAGCCCCGGAGGGAGACTGGTTACCTCCAAAATGTTATCAGAAATTCTCTGAGAAGCTGACCCAGCCTCTGTTACAGGTATACGAGGAGGCATTTGAGCAGGGAGTTTTGCCCCCAACCAAGCGGGAAGGGGAGATTTGTATGCTTTTGAAACAGGGGGAGCCACAAACGGGATCCAGCAGCGTATCGCCCACTAAATATGATCAATGCTGATGTAAAAATCTTGTGTAAACTACTGGTTAGACATCTGTCCCTATTCATGCCCCTCTCGATACATGAAGATCAATGTGCTTTAATCCCTGGCCGCAACACAGGCATGAACATACAACATTTAACGCATTTTATGCATGAGATTTGGGACTCGCACGAACTAGCGCTAGTAGCCGTGGACCTAGAGAAAGCGTTTGATACCGTTGACTGGGGGTACCTGCTGGAAGTATTGAGATCAGCAGGGTTTGGCCAGCGGTTTTTCAGATGGGTAAAACTCCTCTACACAGACCCGTGCGCCCGGGTGGGCCCATGCTGGTTGGGGAGGGGACCATGCCAGGGCTGCCTGCTATCCCCACTACTTTTTGCACTGGCCATCGAACCACTCACGTTGTGTGCACGCAGGGACCTTGAGTGCTGGGGCATATGGGTCGGGGGGAGCCCTCGGGTTGTCTCACTATATGCCGATGACGCCCTGTTCTACATCTCCCACCCCTGCGATGCGATACCTAGCCTACTTCAGCTCTTAGAAGACTTCAGAGCGTGTTATGGCTTACGGCTAAAAAGCACAAATCTTTGCGCTTCCCCCTGGCTAGCTTATTTTCTTGGCTGCTGGAGCGGCTCCCGGATCCGGGGCTGAGTTGGAAAACTGGCCACTTCAGATATTTGGGGTGCAGGTGACTCATGACGACCTGCAGTCCCTTCAACTCAACGTGCCCAGGGTAGTGGAAGCACTTAAGGAATCAGTGGCATTTTGGAACTCTCTGCCACTCTTCCTTTATTGGCAGGATGGCGGTCGCTAAGATGGTGGTGTTGTTGCGGTGCCTCTAAGCGCTCAAGAACTCGATGTGTAGCACTTCCATTGTGTTTTTAACCAACTGAACTCAGTGATGGTCTTCCTACTCTGGGAGGGTCATCGCAGCAGAGTGGCTCTGCATGTTTTGACACTGAGGAGTGGGGACTCGAAGCTCCCAGGTTGGACCTCTACTACTATGCAGCACAGCTGCAGCATGGTTGGATGAGGGAGTTAACTGGGAAAAAAGGCTCCTGAGGGAATGTTTTCAGCCAGATAGACTTCAAACGGCTCTGATGGAGGGTGATGGGGTTGTAGGCGGCATGCCCTATGTGGTCAAATAGCTTGCAAAAGTGTGGCAATCATTTGTAGAACGCGTATTGAAATACCCGCCATTCCACAGGGAACTCCCCATATGGATACACACCCCAGTGCGGATATTGATGGAAGGGGATGTTGTTTCAGGCATTGAGGGAGGGGGGTTGTTGGTGTTGGCGAACCTGTATCCAAACGAAACGTTTATCTCATATGAGCAGGCTCAAACCTGTTTCGGGCTGGCCAGAGGCCAGTTTCTTCAATATGCTGGCCTTTCTGATTAAGCTGGGGCGACATGACTCACATACCCAAACATCCCGCCAACAACGCAAACATTAGACCTAATGCTTACTTACGGCTCAGGCCATCGGCTTCTTTCCCTCCTTTATAGAGCAATTAGATCGGATGTGGTGGGGCTTCCCCCTATGGCCTGCTCGGCCTGGGCTGGGGATCTATCAGACCCCTTGCCTTAGTCAAAGTGGAAGGCGATATTCATTTCCATATTCAAAACTGGTAACATTCTTATTCAAGCATCTGAATACCACCTCAACATTTTAAATAACCATTTCCGTTCCTTGTCCTATCCACTCTCCCAACTAGTTCTTAACCCTTCATTAAACCAATTGCCAGACACCTATAGGTCGTCTCTCACCATCCCGGTTCAGTCCTCCCTCTCCTACCCATCACAACCTCTCTCACCGTCTCTGACAAGGCCCCAATGCTCCTCGTAGGACCCCTCCCCTTCTCCCCAAAGAACTCTGGATCTCTCCCCCACTCATACTATTGAGTGCTACCCTCCTGCCCCTTCCATCCTCCCCGACTCTCCCCTTAACTCTTTCCTGACTCATCTGCCCTTGCCTGGGAATCTGCTGGTACTCTCCTCTTTGTCTAATCCTTCTTCTTCACCTCCTACTCCTACTATTGATCCTTCTCCTCCTGCCCCTACCACCTTCCCTGACTCTCCCCTTAACTCTCTACCTATTGCCTTACCTCCTCGGAGGACGTCCTCCTCACTCTCCGCTATATCTTATACCTCGATCTCTCCTCTTTTCTTCAACCGACTTCCCCCTGACCTTTCCATATTCCCTGAATCTCCCACAATCACTGCCCATACTCCTATACCTCCCCCTGGAACTCCGCTCATTGGATTGCCTTCCCCTGTCAACACAAACCCAACCTCACCCCCTCCTCAGCTGGTTTCCCCCGCAATCTTATAGCACAAACACTTATCAACATAGAATCCAAACTCTCAGCTATGACTATTGACCTAACACGACTTAGAGGGGATATCAACTCCCTCAACACTAGGACCTTCCCCAATCACACTGTTACCTTTTGCTCTTGCTCACATAACTTTTCCCAACACACCCAATGGTTGACTACACCCCTTTGCAGTCGAACACATAGACCACTCCGCACTGTTAGCTACCTCTCCACCTCTGACCTAATTAACCTATGTAACTCCTACCTACCTAAGCCTCTGATAACTAATCTCCCGTCCCTTACTCCAACATCCCAGTTATTTTGGGCATTAGCAGAGTCCCGTCCTCACCCATCTCACCCAGACCTCCAACAAAACTCACCACCAGCCTCACTCTTAAGCCTGTCAAAGATAACCCAAATCCCCTTTCTTGCATGCTTGTTAATTGCAGATCTGCAGTACGACATGTGACTGAAATATCAGAAACCATCCTCAGCGAGGCTATTGATATTGCCTTCCTCACAGAAACCTGTCTCAATGACCACTCAACGGCTATTCTTGACTTACTCACCACACCAGCTACGCCATCATTAGGCAAGATCGACCCGACAGAAAAGGGGGTGAACTAGCTATAATCCATAAAAATGAACTTCAACTCTCCCTTTTAAAGAATATGGATCACTTAACATTTGAATATCTTGGCGTTGAACTCACTGTCAAGGGCTTCTCTCCGATTAGACTACATACCAACTACCACCCTCCGGGTGAACCTCTCCTCTGCGCAGATGAACTATCCGATCTTCTCATACACTCCTCCCTTTCAGACTCGAAAAATCTCTATTTAGTAGACTTTAACATACACTGAAATAATTTAGTTGATCCCACTGTCATGCGCCTCACCAACCTTCTACAGATGAATTACCTCAATCAACTATGCCACAATTCAACCCATATCAAAGGGGCCCCACATGATGCGATCATCTCCAATACCGACTTGGCATCCCTTCCCAACATCATCCCGATTGACTGGTCTGACCATCACCTCATTCTGTTTAAGATTGCAACCAGTGCCCTACTCCCCCTATATCAAATACCAAACCCATGAAGTGGACCTGAAACATTAAACAAATCCCCCCCCCTGGTGAACTTGAGTCTAAACTCCAAGCTCAACTTCATCTCACCCCTCTCTCCCAAAATATTAACGAGCTCACCGAACATTTCAATAAGACCATTAGTGACATCCTGGACCAAGTTGCCCCTCTTAAACTAAAACAACAAAGAAAAATTCAATCCAAATCTTGGTTCCATAACGAAAGACAACAACTTAGACTGGCAGAAAGAACATGGAAACTACCCCCCTCACCCTCTCATCTTGCCCTCCTCAGATCTGCTAGATCAACTTATAAGAAACACACTTTCAATGAAAAGGCATCCTTCTTTCGAGCTCAACTTGATCGTGCCAAAAACAGGCCCAGAGAACTGTTTAACATTGTTGGAAAACAAACCTCATCTGCCCCGCCAGAGATGTCGGCGTCAATTGAGAGATGTGAGGAAATTGCCAACTTCCTCTAGGATAAAATTGCCAAAATTGACCAATCCTTCCCTCTAATCCAGGACCTGCCCTACCCCCAATATGCCTTTGACGTTGCCATAGACATAACCCCTGGGTTGGCACCACACCTACCATCTAATCCTACCAACCACCTACCCATTCCAACTTCGCCCGATAACATCCTTCCCAACTTACAACTGAAAAATAACGCCTCCTGGCATAATGTCTGTCCTATGACTGAGCTCAAAGTCTTTAATATCATTGCTAAACTAAAGCCAAATTCACAAACCAAAAACCCTCTCCCTTCCACCCTAGTTCACAATCTTAACCTCATCATTGCCCCGTACTGGACTAAAATCATCAATACCTCCCTTGCCACTGGATGTGTCCCTGACTCCCTCCAACTGGGACAAATCACTCCCATTCTTAAAAACCTCACTGCTGACCCCGGTGATCCTAACAATAACCGCCCTATCTCTAACCTCCCACTTCTTGCTAAAGCCCTTGAAAAATGTGCATTGCTTCAACTGAATAAACACAAAGGGAATTACTTGGCAATTTCAACTTACTTGACTCCTTTCAATCCAGTTTCAGGAAAGGCTGCAGTACAGAAACCGCCATGCTGAACATTGTGGATGACATCCACAGTTCCCTAGATAATGGGAGGCTTGCCTTCTTATACTCCTTGACCTCTCTGCAGCGTTTGATACCGTTAACCATTCTTCCTTAATTAATTTGCTTAAACTTCGCTTTGGCCTTAATGATGTGGTCCTCAAATGGTTCTCCTCTTTCCTCCAACACAGAACACAACAAATCAAAATCAACGCCTGCCTCTCTAATCCTACACCTGCCTCCCTGGGCGTCCCCCAGGGCTCTATTCTCTACCCTCTCTCTTCGACCTCTTTATGGAACCCCTTACCCTGAATGTGAACCAAGCTATAATCAACTATCACCTCTATGCTAACGTCACTCAACTCTACTATAAAATTAAATCCCACTCTGATATATACTTCATTTAAACAATAGCCTGATTAAGATCCAGTCCTTGTTCTCCTCCAACCATCTTAAACTGAACCCTAAAAAAACTGAAATTATTCTCTTCTCTCCGAAAATCCAATCGGCTCCCCATCCAAGGCTGGATCACAGATCTCAATGCCCTCAATTGCTCACTCTCCTTGTCTTATTCAGCAAAATCCCTAGGTTTCACTCTTGACAAATACCTGGCTCTTAAGGACCACATAAAAAACTCAGTTAAAGGAGCACTTTTCAATCAATCAATCATTTACATGTTTGTTAAGTGCGACTACTCACCCGTAAGGGTCTCAAGGCGCTGGGGTGTGTAGGTACCAGTCCATCAAGGAGGGGGCCTGTCGAAGAGCCAAGTTTTGAGGTTTCTCATGAAGATGAGGAGCAATGTTGTCCATCTGAGGTGGAGCGGTAGTGCGTTCCAGCTCTGGCTGCGAGGAAGGAGAAGGAGCGGCCTCCTGATCTGGTCTTTCTGGTGCGGGGGACCATGGCGTAGAAGAGCTGGGCTGATCGTAGGGTCCTTTGGGGTGTGTGGAATTTGAGTCGGCTGTTCAGGTATGCTGGTCCGGTGTTGTAGAGGATATGTGTGTGTGGGTGAGAATCTTGAAGGTGATTCTAGCCTCGATGGGGAGCCAGTGGAGTGTGCGCAGGTGCTGGGAGATATGGTAGTGTCTTGGCAGGTTGAGGGCCAGTCTTGCGGCGGCGTTCTGGATGTTTTGTAGCTTGCGGGTGAGGTTTTTGTTTATTCCGATGTAGAGTGCGTTGCCGTAGTCGAGTCTGCTGGTGACGAGGGAGTGAGTGATGATCTTTCTGTGCTCGAGGGGGATCCATTTGAAGGTCTTACATAGGAGGCAGAGGGTGTGGAAGCAGGAGGAAGCGACGGAGTTGATCTGGCGGTCTATTTTGAGCTCCAAGTCCGGGATGATTCCAAGGTTGCGTGCGTGGTCAGTGGGGGTGGGTGGGCTTCCGAGGGTGGGGGGCCACCAGGTGTCGTTCCATGCATCGGGGTTTGGGCCCATGATGAGTACTTCTGTTTTGTCGGTGTTGAGTTGTAGGCAGCTGCTTTTCATCCATTTGGCGACAGCTTCCATGCCTTCTTGAAAGTTGTGTTTGGCTGTGTTGGGTTCGTTGGATAGGGAGAGGAGGAGTTGGGTGTCATCTGTGTATGACACCATGTTGAGTCCGTTGGTTCTGACGATAGGGGCGAGCGGAGCCATGTAGATGTTGAAGAGCATGGGGCTGAGGGAGGACCACTGGGGGACTCCGTAGGTGGTTGGTGTAGGGTCCAAGAGGAAAGGAGGGAGTCTGACCCGCTGCATTCTGCCAGAGAGGAAGCAGTGGATCCAGTCGAGGGCCTTGTCCCGGATCCCTGTGTCGTGGAGTCTGCGTGTTAGGGTGCGAATGGGAGTCTGTGTCAAAGGTCACTGAGGTCGAGGGTTACTGTTCCTCCTCTGTCCAGTAGGGAGCGGATGTCGTCTGTTGCGGCGAGGAGGGCGGTTTCTGTGCTGTGGTTTTTTCTGAAGCCGGATTGGGAGATTCGAGGATGTTGTGCTCTTCAATGAAGGTGGCAAGTTGACTATTGATGGCTTTCTCGATGAATTTCACTGGGAACGGGAGCAGGGAGATGGGTCTGCATTTTTTGAGGTCGGTGGGGTCATCTGAGAGCTTCTTCAGGAGGGGGTTGATCTCGGCGTGTTTCCAGTCGTCAGGGAAGGAGGCGTTTGCCTGGGAGCGGTTGATGGTGTGGCAGAGCATGGGTGCAATGGTGTTGGAGGCTCTGTTGAAGATGTGGTGGGGGCTGGTGTCCGTGGGGGCGCCGGAGTGGATTGACTTCATTGTCTTCAGTGTGTCTTTGGTGGTGAGGGCTGTCCAGTTGTCAATAGCTGGCTTCAGAGTGTCGGGGTGGCTGGTGAGGGTTCAGTGTGTTGGTTGTCTTTGTCAAAATTGTCGTAAATGTTCTTGATTTTGTGGTGGAAGAAGGTGCTGAGTTTGTTGCAAAGGTCTTGTGAGGGATGAATGTCAGTAGACTCGCTGGTGGGTTGGGCGAACTCCTTGATGATGCTGAAGAGTCCTTTGCTGTTGTGCGCGTGTGTGGAGATTCTGTCTTCGATCGCTTTTTTCTTCGTTTTTCGGATGAGTTGGTGGTGGGTGTTGGTGGCGGCTCTGAAGTTGTTGTGGGCTTCTGTGGATTTGGAGTTCCTCCAGGCCTTTTCAAGGCGGCGGCATGTGCGTCTGGACTCTCGAAGTTGGTAAACCATCTGGCTTTCTTTTTTTGTCAAACATATTTTATTTGTTCTTATGCACAAGATACATTAGATAGCAGGATTTTCAAGGCATCCCTCACAGGGGGGCACTAGGTGCAATGAGGCTGTAAGTGGCTGCTAACACTGAACATTCCATATCAGTCCAACCCGGTAACATTGGAGTGCTAAAGAGGATTACAGTACTTTGTATGGACGGGTATGGGTCGTATCCAAAACAACTATTGATGATAGCCAGTGTGAAAATAGGCGTCCCATCTTTCTTTTGCAGTGGGAATAGCCCAAAAGCCTTCTTCAGAGGGAGTGATTGGAACAGCTCATGGTTATACAATAACAATCCCCAATTGGGGAAAAACAGGAACAACAAATCAAGAATGAAAAAACAATCCCCCCTTCCCTCCCACCCCCCCTCCCCGACAATGGTGGCGGTGGCTAATCCACAGCGGGCTGGCTATGGCTGTGTGAGGCAGATTATAGTTGGAAGAGATGAAGAGCACTAAGAGACGAAGGGCATACAGCGGATGGTAGACCACGTGAAAGGAAGGCAACCAGCGGTCCCCACCGGAATTCAAAGTTCTTAAAGTTGTCTTGAAAGACAGCTGACATTCCACAGTCTAGAATGCCACAGGGAGATCGCTGGTGCCTCCTTCCTTTTCCAGGCGGCAGCCAGGGTAACTTTCGTTGCGCCTATGCACAGCCACATAATCATTTTGTCCGCCCGAGTCTGATGTTCAAGTGTAGAATCACGGAGACCCAAAAGGACCCCCGCCATGGTGGTTGGAATGGGGTACCCCAGTATATCTTTAATGATTTCCTCCCAGAAAGGGCGAATAGTCGGGCAGTCCCACCAGATATGTTTAAAGTCTCCCAGTAGTCCACACCCTCTCCAGCATCTGTCAGAAGTGTTGGGAAAGATCTGTTTGAGCCTAGAGAGGTGGAGGTACCAGTCCATTATGGTCTTTAGGTGGGCTTCTCTTAGATCTGAAGAGTGATTAAAGCGTGTAATGTCTGTCCATAGGTGTCCCCATTCAGTATCCGAGATGGGACGTTGTAAAACGTCTTCCCAAGCGGACATGTATCTCGGTCTCGGAGAGACCGTAGTGGTGAGAAGCAATTGGTATAGGAAGGAAATCGTCCCTCTCATATTTGTGGTCTTGGTGAGGAAGGATTCGAAGCGTGTAAGGGGCCGGGTGGCTGCATCGCGTATTGGTGGTGTTAGGGCCCAGTTCATGAATTGAGTGTAGTGGTACCGTTCTGTGGGTCCCAGGTTATAGTCCCCCTGACAACTGTCAAAGGTGAGAGGGTCCTAGTTATGAAAAAGGTGGGTCAGAGCAAGGCAGCCCCCCTCTCTCCAGGCGTCAAAAGGCCCCTCTTGGATACCCAGTGGGAATTCTGGATTAAAGTGGAGCGGGGTGAACGGAGAGGAAAATGAGGTCCACCTCTTGTCTCCCGCCACGGTGTCCCACACCTTTACTGTAGTGGGCGTGGGTGTTGTGATGTATGTGTTTAAAGGTCTATCTTTTTTAGGGCGCCATATTAAATCCCAGATGGTTCTGCCAGTTACGCTACGATCCATGTGCAGCCAATGTTTGTCTGATTCCCCTTTTGACCCCTCGACCAGAACGCGAAGCTGTGCTGCCTTGTAGTATAACTGGATGTCAGGGAGGCCCACTCCCCCCTCTGATCAGGAGCGACGCAACATGGACAAGGAGAAGCGGGCACGTCCCCCTTGCCATATGAAGTGTAGGATCATAGTCTTAATTCGGCGGAAGAAATCTCTGTCTAGCTCCATGGGCAGGGCCTGGAATAAATAAAGAAGCTTAGGGAGGAGAGTCATTTTTACTGCGTGTATCCGGCCCAACCAGGATGGGAAGAGAGGCCGCCACTTTGAAAGGTCCCCTTGAATGCGAGTGAGAATAGGCGGGAAATTAGCCGCATACAGCCTGTTAATCCTCGGTGTCAGTTGAACCCCTAGGTATTGTATAGAGGAGGAAGCCCAAGCGAGGGGGTTGAGAGATTGGAGTCTGTGGACCTCTGCCGCTGGCAATGTGAGGTTTAGGACATATGATTTGCCAAAGTTTATTCTTAAGCCAGCAACCAGCTTGTATCGTGCGAGTTCTGACTGTAGGGCTGGGAGAGATGTGGCTGGGTCCGAAAGGGATAAGAGCACGTCATCGGCGAATAAGGACATTTTATGTGATTCCCCTGTGAACGGAATACCTCAGATATTGGGATTGTCCCTAATTGCCATTGCGAGGGGCTCAATGCTAAGGGAGAAGAGTGGGGGAGAGAGGGGACACCCCTGCCTAGTGCCTCTAGAGTGGAAGAAGGAGGCTGAGTTAACCCCGTTGACAACCACTCTGGAGCGAGGTTGTCGATAGTTAGCTTGGATCATGGTTAGGAATTGTGTTGAGAAGCCGAATGCCTTGAGGGTGTGGAACAAGAACACCCAGTTTACGCGGTCAAAAGCTTTCTCAGCATCCAGACCAACCAATACCGCAGGGATCTGATGTCGGTTAGCCTTTTGAATGAAATGGACAATTCTACGACTGTTATCGTGAGTTTGGCGGCCCTTAATGAATCCGGACTGGTCTGGGTGTATGAGGTCAGGCATGAGGTCATTCATTCGTTTGGCTATGATGGAAGAGTATAATTTGGCATCGCGGTTGAGGAGAGCAATAGGTCGGTATGAGGCACAGTGTTGGGGGTCTTTCCCGGGTTTTGGTATCACTGAGATCATGGCCTGGAGTAGGTTCCCCGGTCTCGGCCATCTTGTTAAAAAGCCGTGTAAGGTAGGGGCAAATGTCGGGGGCAAAGGTCTTGTAGAAAAGGGCGGTATACCCGTCTGGCCCTGGGGCCTTGTGGGGTTTAAGGGCTTTGATTGCCAAATTGACATCCTCATGGGTGAAGGGAGCGGAGAGCAGCTCGTTCCATTCGTTGGAAACCTGAGGTAGGGGCAATGCACGAAGATATTCCTGTTGGGTGTCAGTATCTAGATCATCCCCGGAGTATAAAGCGTCATAAAATGAGCCAAAGATTTCAGCTTTGCCTTCATCCCTGTGCGTTATCTCCCCAGAGGGACCCACAATGCCACATATGTATTCCCTCTCCCGCTTATCTCGTAGTTGCCTAGCCACATGTTTACCTATTTTGTTGCCGTGTGAGTAAGATAAATGGCTGAGTTTGAGAAGTGTGAACTCCGCTCTATTATCGTAAATGGCATGGAGTTTGCCGCGGAGTGCAGTCAAGTGACGGAGAGTCTGCTGAGTGGGGTGTAGTTTATGGGTGTGCTCAAGAGAGGACAGTTCCTGTTCTAGTCGAGTTCGTTCCTTAGCACGCTGTGCGTTTAATGCTGAATTAAGTGCGATACATTTCCCGCGGAAGACTGCTTTGAATGCATCCCAGGTGATAAACTCCGAAGTGTCCTCTGGTTTGTTGACCTCAAAGAAGTCTGTAATGGTGTCCCTAAGTTTAGCGCAAGATTCTTTATCTCGCGTTAACGATGCCGGAAAGTACCACCTGGGCGCAGCTGGCGTGTCCCCGCGCCAGGACAGGCAAATGGAAAACAAGCTATGGTCGGACACCGAGAGAGGGAAAATCTTGGCGTCCAGGAGAGAACCCATTAGGGACTGGCTGATGAAGATATAGTCAAGTCTAGAGTACGTGCGGTGTACATGTGAGTAAAAGGTAAAGTCCCGCGTTTGGGGGTAAAGGGTACGCCAAGTGTCAAGGAGGCCGAGGTCTTGGATCCGTTGTTGGGTGTCAGCGGAAAAGGATCCCAGTGTGGAGCGCTGCGGGTGTGTGCTGTCCAATTCCTTATGCCGGGTCAAGTTAAAGTCACCCATGAGGACTATCTGTCCATCCGCAAAATCCAGCAATTTTCCCAAAAGCGTGTGTAGGAACTGAGTCTGACCAGAATTGGGTGTGTATAGTGCTACAACGGTGCAGGCCTTCCCTCTCAGACGGCCCTTTACCATGACCCATCGTCCCTCTTTATCGCTAAGGACCTCCAATGGTTGGAAACGGATGGAAAAGCGGAACAGAAGTGCCACGCCCCTGTGTTTGGTAAGGGCGGTAGATCTATAGATCAAGGGGTATTGTTTGTGTTTAAAGCGTGTGGCATCAGTTCTGGCGAGGTGTCTCCTGGAGCGCCACCACGTCTAACTGGTGGTCAATAATATATTTCCAGATTTTCTGGCGTTTTTGAGTGGAGTTTAAGCCTTTGACATTCCAGGTTCCAATAGTGACGGTCGTAGTGTCAATGATAGAAGTATGGGTATTTGTAGAAGCCCCTGTAGCCTAAGTGTGTCTCGCGTCAGCGCCAGCCCCCTAAGGATGTTAAGTGGGTTATTTATCTCAAGGTCTACGAACAACCAAAGGTCCTCCAGGGCTGAATGATAAAAAGCCGCCACCATGTCTCCCTCCCAACCCTCCCCAAACCCCAACAACAGGAAACAAACAAAAATTAGAATATGATTCCGAAAAGTGAGAACATGGTTCCACCGGAGGGGAAAAGCCCCCGTGGAAACCAAGGGGGCATCGGGTCCGAGGTCCCCGTCCACGCCCACCCCGGCTACCAAGTTAAGAGAAAAAAGAAGACTGTACAGTCTCTAGATATGGCTGCAAAACAGTGGTAGGCAAAAGACCCCTCCCATACTGAAAGTTCCTAAAGAGCGGCAATAAAGGAGGACCAGGCACGTCCGCGCCCGCCGCCAACCCCAGCGGCATCAACCCCGAGGCTCGCAAGAGAAAACACATCTGAAAAGTATCAACATATTACTCTGACCAAGTATACAAAACAATGACAAAATCCCCAAATTAAGGGCACTGTTCTTACTGCGAGAAGGGGACAGGTCGTGAGTGCTTATGTCCTTCCCCGGGTAAGCGGAGTTCCAAAAGTTCGGGCTCATGCAAATCATGGGGAGGACAGTCCCAAATTGTGGTCGAATGGCGTCATTGGAAGATGGGGGCTGCCCCAACCCCCGGCCATCGTCGGGGGGCAAGAGCAAGCAAGCATTGAAATGGAAACCACAGAGAACCAGAACCCCCACCAGGTTCAGGGAAACATTAGGTCATCGTCCCAGGGAAGAAGTGCCACTAGTCATCGTCGGCCCCTGCGTGTGTCCACCGACCAGCCAGAGGTCGTTGGAGTTCTCCGCGGTTGGTCTTCATGTTTGTCTGGTGCGGCGTCCAAGTCGTCTGCCGTGAGGCCCAGGAGCTCCAGGCCCTCTTTCAGATCTGTCATGTGGCGGCGCTTGGTCTTGAAGTCGAAACTTAAACCAAAAGGATACGTCCATCTGTACCGGATGTGGTCCTCTCGAAGTTTGGTAGTAATGCCTCTAAACAGTTGTCTCCGTGCCAGAGTTGCCGGTGCTAGGTCTTGATAGATGGAACACGGATGGTTTTGAAATTAAATAGAGCCCTTTGATCTGGCTGCTTGGAGGACCGCCTCCTTCACTTGGAAAGAGCGAAATTTAGCCAGGATATAGCGGGTCTTTTCTTCTGACCAGGTTGTACGGAGCCCATGCGGTGTACTCTGTCCAGTTTGATCTCAAGCGTTTGGGGGGCCAGGATCTCGGCAAACTGGCCCTCTACGAAGGCCGCTAGGTCGGGCCCTTCCGCACCCTCCTCAAGGTCTCGAATACGTACATTCTCCCTCCGTGACCAATTTTCAAGGTTCTCCGTCTTGAGGAGAGCAAGGTGGAGCTGTTCCTGAAGCTGACGGACATCCTCCCGCAGTTCTGTGTTCAGTCGCTCCTGCTCCTGGGAATGCGTCTCCAAGTCAAGGACCCTAGTGCCCACGGAGTCTATATCTTGCTGGAGGGAGGTCATGCGACCCGTTAGGTCCGCCCGTAGTTGATCAATGAAGGTCTGAATGTCCTTGCGGAGTTCCGATTTGAAATCTTTAAACATTGCCGCCAAGTCTGCTTTTGTGATTGCCATTGCAGTGGCTCCTGTGTCTCCCCGCAGCATCGGGCGTTTGTCTGTGGGGAGAAAGAAATCCGAGACCCTAGCCGCCTGCCTGCTCGACGTCTTCTTTGGCGGCATATTGTGCGGACCTAGCTGGCCCCTGAGTAGCCACCCGAGGGGATGAGGCTGTAGCGCTCCCCGCCGTAGGCTACTAGACAGGGGGGGTGAAGGCAGAGATAGAGCTGTTGGATTCTCAAATGCGAGGTCCGCGAGCGATGTATAACCCCCTATGTAGGCACGTCCCACAGAAAACGGATCGTGGCCAGCCTGTACCAGGAAACGAGGTAGACAGGTGGCCGGCAGGCAGGGACCGATGAGAGGTGGTGCAGTCCGCAGTCCCGCTGGTTGTGCTGGAGTGTAGCGGGAGCACGCTGCGGGGCGTTGGCGTAAGTTGGCGCGACGTGAGGAGACCAAGATCCCCCAGGGCGCGGTCACTATTGCGAAATCAGGGTCAGATCGGGTCCAGAGGCAGGTCGAGGTCACTCCGTAAGGCCCTGGAGCAACCCGGCATCATCGGGATCCTCTCTCCCCTGGCTACGTCAGAAGCAGGCTGGTGACGTGGGAGCAACCCGGCGTCATCAGGATCCTCTTTCCCCTGGCTATGTCAGAAGCAGGCTGATGACGTGGGAGGAGACCGCAGGCTGGACAAGTAGCCGGTGCGAGGCTTAAATGGAGCCACGGAAGGCTTCGATCCTCATCTGCAGGGTGCTGACGACCGCCATTTTAGGGACCAACAGGCGCCAGGCGGGAAGTCCTGGGGCAGTGCCGCCGCCCGACTGGAGGCGAGCAATGCGCCCCCCGGCCCAAAAGAGTCCGCGGGAGTTTACGCTGAGCGATAGTGTGCCAGCAGCAGTCCTACCTCCTGGAGGCGACCCCAACCGGCAGCGTCCTCGGCAAAGTGCTGGCCGCTATCTTGTGCATCACCGCTGCTCCTCGCCGCCAGGAAGGACGGCCGCGTCCGGGGACTCAGGAATGAGCAGAATCTCTCCGCTGGTGCCCCCATCTCTCTGCTTCAGGTAGGGAGCATTCTCGCCCAAAATGTAGCCCTGCAGCCGCTCGGAGCCGTGCCAGAGTAGCGCGTGGACTGGGAGCCGAAGCGAGCTACGTCCGCTCGGCCATCTTGCCCGGCCACGCCCCCCCCATCTGGCTTTCTTGGCGTGTGTTGTTGTTCTTCCTGAGGGGGGCTATGGTGTTGGCGCTGCCGGAGATCCATCTGTGCAGAGTCCGGGCTGCAGTGTTTGGGTCGTCGTCTTCCACGGTGGTTGGGGTGGAGTTGCTGAGTGAGGAGGTGAGCTGTTCGTCGGTGATTTTGGTGCAGTTTCTTCGTGGGAGCAGGTGCTGGTGTCTGTGGATGGTGGGTGTTCTGAAGGTGAAGTGGACACATCGGTGGTCTGTCCACGGGAGTTCGGTGGTGTGGCTGAAAGTGATGGAGTTTCCTGTTGTGGAGAGGGGGTCAAGGGTGTGTTCTGCTGAGTGCGTGGGTTCGCTCACGATCTGGCGGAGTCCAATGTTGTGGAGGTTGTCCAGGAGGGATGTGGTGTTGGGGTCTAGTTGGTTGTCCAGGTGGAAGTTGATGTCTCCCAGCAGGGTGTAGTTGGTGGATGCGATGGATTCCGGGGAGATGATGTCCGTGATGGAGTTGGTGAATGGTCCGCAGGGTCCGGGGGGTCGGTAGATGAGAGTTCCTCGGAGGGTGGTGGTAGGGCTGGCCTGTATTTTGAAGTGTAGGTGTTCCATCAGGTCAGTGGGCTCGTCGGGGAGTGTGCTCAGCCAGAGGGTGGATTTGTGGACGATGGTGATTCCTCTTCCAGGGCGGGTGGGGCGGTCCTTCTGGGAGATCTTGTATCCTTGTGGAATGGCGATGTCTGGTCCCGAGGTGGTGTTGGTCCAGGTTTTGGTGAAGAATGCCATGTCTAGGGTGGTGCTGTCGAGGAGGTCCCAGATTTCGGTGGCGTGTTTGTGGAGGGATCGGACGTTGAGGAGGATGCATTGCAGGGTCTGTGGTTCAGTTGTGTCCTTGCGGGCGGGTTGTGCTGGACCCGTGGTCCTGGTGGTGTAGCAGGTGTGCTGGCAGTGGTGACAGCTGAAGGGTGCGTGGGTATCGGCTGGGGATGCTAGCTTGCAGTTGTTGTTGCGGCCTGGGTTGAGTGCATGGAGTGCCGCTGGGTTGTAGCGTTGGCAGTGCGGAGGTCCAGGGTTCCTGGCGCTGAATGCAGTTTGGTCGTGGAAGGGCGCAGACAGGCTTGCCTGTGACACGCAGCGGCGCGCCAGCTGCGCGGCGGCCGCCATTAAGTAGCGGTTAGGGAGGGCTGGACAGCTGGGAGGCAGGGAGGGGAACTGTCTCGGGCTGGTCGCGCTGGGGGGGAGGGGCCGCGGGAGCAGCAGCGGCGGGAAAACGGGGAAAAGGAAGATGATAGCAAGAAAGAAAAAGTGAAGAAAAGTGATAAAAAGAGAAAAAGGGTGAAAAAGATGAAGGGTGCAAAACGAGGAAAACTGAGCATAAAGAAGAGGATGAAGGGGGCAGAAAGCAGAGCAAGAGAGGGAGTCAGAGGTACACTGGACTACCAGGGATGAGGCGCAGGTATAACCTGCGGCTGGAGGAGGGCCTCGAACACCAACACTACAGGAGTGCAGGGGCTCAGGAGGTCCTCACTCAATGGTGAAGCTGCGAGGGTGGGTGAGCAGTTTCACTGACAGTGAGTCAGTGGTCTTGCTCGCCTGTCCCTGCAGCAGCTGCCATTAAGTAGGGGTCGAGGAGGGCTGGACAGCGGGGGAGGGGGAACTGGCTCAGGCTGGGGGAGGGGCCACGGGGCAGCAGCGGTGGGAAAATGGGGAAAAGGAAGATGATAGCAAGAAAGAAAGAGTGAAGAACAGTGATAGAAGGAGAAAAAGGGTGAAAAAGATGAAGGGTGCAAAACGAGGAAAACAGACCAGAAAGAGGAGGATGAAGGGGACAGAAAGCAGAGCGAGAGAAGGAGTCAGATGTCCACTGGACCACCAGGGATGAGGCGCAGGTATAACCTGCGGGTGGAGGAGGTCCTCGAACACCAACACTACGGGAGTGCAGGGGCTCAGGAGGGCCTAACTCAATGGTGGAGCTGCGAGGGTGGGAGAACAGTTTCTCTGACAATTTCACTCTCCGACACCTCAAGAAAATCAAACCCTTCATTCCTTTAGATAATGTCAAATGGTTTGTCCAATCACTATTCTTATCTAAACTTGACTATGGAAACTTTATCCTCACCGGTACCCCCAAAGTACACCTAGCCCCCCTTATAGCTGTGCTCAACTTGGCGGCCAGACTTATCACTGACTGCAAACTATTTGACTACATCTCCCTGGCCCTTAAAGCCATAAATTGGCTACCCGTTGAAGGAAGATGCTTTTATAAGACTGCATGCATCACGCACAAAGCTCTTCACCAACAAACCCTGTTGTACCTAACAAACAAACTCAATAAAGCGGGCTGTACCAGACTGATGAGAAGCATTAATATGCTCCTTCTTGTCCCCCCGCTTTAAAAAAAAGAAATGCACTCAATCTCGCTCCTTCTCCGGTAACGCCCCGAACATCTGGGATCCCTCCCGCAAGACCTGCGCTGTAACCCCTCATACCTCAGCTTTAAAAAAGACCTAAAAAATCACCTTCTCAACATATATTGGGGTCCATGATATCTCCTTTGACCTTGCTTTCTGTGTACCCTGCATTGTTTTTTTTTTAAAAATACTTTGTTTTTAAAACAAGAGAAACCACAGTTATTACATACCAGTACCATTGTAATTGACCAAAGTGTGTATGGTGTCGTAAGCGTACAAAATGACTTTGCTTGGAATATTTATTTAACAATTGACATTAATAATTCCGTATAGCAAATAAACATACTTAACAAACTCCAGTTCCTCCCCCCTCCTGAACATTAGTTCACTGTCTGAACCCAAAAGACTCATTGTATTTAAATCACTACATATACATATCCACTGAAACTTAAAACAGAGTGAGCCATTAGCCCGAAGTTGGTAGTCCTACAAAGTATATACGCATGGGGTCCTAATGGGGTCTGTCGCACAATCATTATGATTACACATCTATTATTATTTAGAAAGGGCACAACCATGCTCTTCAATGCAGCGAGGTTTCAGCAAACACAAATTGTTCCATCGTCACATCCCATTCCATGGCTATCGGCTCTTTCCTAAAGCCTCTGTTCTCCTCTCTACGTAACACCATACTTTCGGCCCTCCCCCATCTTACCCCTTCGGTATGCCATGTTAGTATTGACGGAGGATGTGGAGATTTCCATCTCATAGTGATGGAACGTTTCGCCGAAATAAGAATTAAGTTGGCAAACCTGAGCTGCGTTCCCTGCGATTTGCGTTTCTTACAAAGCCCTAGTATACCAAATTTTGCTTCGTTTTTACCTATTTTGGGGGTGTTATCTCCTTAAGGATTTCATAAACCATCTCCCAGAAGAGTGCCAATTATACATACGTCGAACACGTGGAGCAGTCCTGCCGGCTGAGTATGACACCTAGGACAGGCGTCTACCACCCCCGGGAACATTTTACTCAATTTGTGTGGGGTCAAGTAGGCTCTGTGTATTCAACATGAATTGAATTAACTTGAACTTAGGGTTAGGTGACACTTTTTTGGGGTATTCCAGCACCTTCTCCCACCCCTTGTCTGTCAGAGCATGACCCATATCCGTCACCCATTTATCCCTGAGTTCTTGGAGTGAGATTTTTGCGTGCATACGGATGCTGCTATATAGCCATCTGGTTAAGTGTCTCCCGTTCCCCATGAGATACATCATGTATATTAGCTCAGGTATTTTGGGCTCTGTACTATCCGGTGCCCAGGTGCTTCTAACATATCTGCTTATCTTAGCATGTAGTACATAAAGCGAGTTAGGTACTCCCTGCTCTCTTACGAATGCGTTGTGGTCCAGAAGCATTTTATCAACAAACCGCATACCCACTGTAGTCACTCCTGCAGGGCTCGAAAAATGTAATCGACCGCTCGCAAATGAAAGTGATTTTTTTTGAAGGGCGAGCCAGTTTTCAGGCCTACTTGACCGGCCTGGCGAGTGCTATCTGCCACTGCAGTAGCAGGTGAAGGCTCTCGGGGGCAGCACGCACCACCTAGCATAGTGGTGGTGGTGCGGTGTGCGGTGAAGGCTCTAGGGGGCAGCAGGGTACGACGCCAATCAAGTGGTGGTGCGGTGTGCGGTGAAGGCTCTAGGGGGCAGCAGGGTACGACGCCAATCAAGTGCACGCACCACCTAACATAGTGGTGGTGGTGGTGTGGTGCGCTGCCTATCGTTTTGTGGGTCCCAGGGCGGTCAATCGTGTAGCGCGCGAAGGCGCTACCAATGACGGCCCTAGTCTTCATTTTGGCCTGCCCCTGCGCTGTGCTGCTTAAAGTGCAGCAGTGACGCAGCACGCCACCACGCGTTCTCTTCAGTGGAGCCGGGAGTGCAGGGCGATTGACTTGCAGTCTAGGAGAGGTGAGTCGCAGTTTTTCCATTATGTATATATAATTATGGTGTAGTTGGGGGATATAACGCAGATAGCATAGGAATTGAATGTTCAGGAAGATGTGAAATTAGAGGTCTGAAACCAGCATCTCGAGTCTACCCTAAAACAAATACTTTGTACCAGCTATGTGAAGGGCACAGTGGAAACTGATTTTTCTAAAGTTTGGATACCTACGAAGCCCAAAGGCTTCTACATGTGTAGAATATGCTCCATCCGTCATCTGGGGTACAAAAGAAACACCAAATTTAAGTACAACACAACTAGGGAATATACAATTGAATAGTTTGTAAATTGTAATACTTGTTTCACAGTATGTAGATGGTTGTGTATCTATTACAGCCGTTTTTTTAACTACCAAACCAGATGATGAGGTGCCATTTTCTTTGCTCGCAGAGGGCCCATAGCACTCTGGCTGCGCCAAACTTCCTTTTAGTTATTAGTTTACAGACTAAATTATTAGTTTACAGACCAAAAGGCAGGCAATTGAATTTCATCTATGACGGACAAGAAGTCGGAAGAGGAGTGTTCTGTCAATCTGTGCAGCAAAGATGCAAAATACAAGGTGCCTTTACTTCTCTTTTTACCTACATAAAAATGCAGCCTTTTACATTGCACCTCTTCTGCTGAAATAGTGTAGACCGTTTTTTTCACCTTAGCAATTCCAAGCAAAACGTCTGATGATTTGAAGGCAGTCTGACAGACAGCGATAGAGCTCTCTCAGCGATGTTCAAAAGTCGGACATGAATCGAAGAGAAACATTGAGGTGGGTCTGGGCTTTGTATAGTTGTGTGTCTGTTTGATGTAATAACTAGCCCTCACAGCTGTAATAGAAGCCAGGCAGGTTCGTGGAAGTTAGTGCACTCATCGCAGAACTGGAGTATTTCACCTTCTATCCTGCGCACACGGCCCCCCTCGTCACACGGTCGCGCTTTGGGGGACTGAGGTCCAGGGACGGGGCCGAGACGCTTGTGGAGGGGGGAGGGGATTCATGATTTTAAACATCTAATGCTGCTCCACACATATATTTTTTCATATGCACAACCATCATCACCACTCACTGGCCGTAGCTAATTCTGGGACCTTAAAGAGAGCCCCTTTTACTTGAATCTGGACAGGAGAACGGGTTATCTGAAGATACAAAGGAAATTAAATTAAATGTCTTCCCAGAGCTTATAATAATCCTGCTTATGCAAGTTGCATTAGAACATTGTGTGGTGAATGTACTATGCTCACACTGTATCTCGTTGCTCAAGTGGGTGTAATTTGTGAATATTTGTATGTTTCCCTCACCTTCAGTGCTTGATTTTGCTTGCAAGAAAGTGTCACTCATCACCTCTAAGGTGCGGATTGTGCAGATTGTGTGACCGCTAATTACGACACCCCCAGTTTCCCCCAAAAAAGTTTCCCCCCAAAAAGTACGTTTAGGCCTAGAGTTAGGCTTTGGGAGAGGGGAGTGAGCTTCACTATCGTAGATGTTGTTTCAGTAAAAAGATGGCGCAATCGTAGGGAACAGCCTCAGCTGCTAAAATCCACAGGGCAGACCCCAATGTCACATTAAAACTAGACTATTGGTTTTGTCAGTGCCTCTGCCAGGAGTACTTTTTGGAATGATTAAGGTTGTGTCCAGATCAGAGAGACCGCTTTTATTTTTGCTGCGTGCTGGTTATTAGGGAGCAGGATTTTCTAATATGTGACAGTAAGTGTGCCTGACCGGAGATGTATTAACTGCTATGTGCGTGCCTGCCTGGCTTAAGCAGTGTTGCAGCTGGCCCGCTGGTGATCCCATGTGTCTGTGGTGAGTAAATTGCAGGGAACAGCCTCAGCTGCGCTGCTAGAATCCACAGGGTAGACCCCAAAATTTGCTGTTAATTTGGTTGGCCAACATTGTTGGCGCTGCAAATGTTATGAAAAAAATTCATATGCGATCAATTTGTGGGTCGAGTGCATTGATGTTAGGTCGAGTACAAAAGTCTACTCACTCGACCTGCAGGTCAAGTAAGATTTTTTAGATTTGTCGAGCCCTGCTCCTTCCTCAGTCCATTTAGTCTGTTGCCTAGAAGAGATCGCACCGGTCGGCGTGGGGATCCCCAACAAAGGGATATTAGGGGCATACGGGTGTAGCCCTTTCATGTAACGGATAGCCTTTTTCCAGTACAACATAGCCACCTTTAACAATGGAGGTGTTGACTGAGAGAGCCTATCACAGAGGAGCAATAACTTGTATAGCCCTCCGTTTTCCCACACTGTCTGTGTCATGCCTTACCCTGCATTGGTTAACTCCAGTTTTTTTTCTGACCCTCTCTTCACTCTCCCTCTTTACATATCATCCTCTCATCCCTGCCCTAAATTGCTATACCCTTTTATATTATTTATATCTTTATTACCCGCTAACCATCCTGAATTTCTGCCCTCCTTTTTTTAATTGTGAGATGTAACTCCTCCTGGTTCTGGTTAAGCACAGGGTGGCGATAACCTGGATGGGGACGTGCTTCCCCTCCCTGGATGCCTGGATTAGGGATGTGCGTGAGTGGGCCTTGGCTGAGGAGATGCACATGAAGGTTAGTAGAAGGGATGAGAAGCTGGAGGAGGACCTCTCGTCATGGAGGGAGTTGTGCCATGTGTCTCTGAACTCTGTGGGGCACTTGAGTGATCAGCATGACTCGGACCCTGGCGGATGTACAACCGAGGAGGATGCCTGCTGAGGCTTCAATATTCTCGTGGTCAAGCCAATGCTGTCTAATGACTGGTAAAGTTGATTATAATCATATACTGTGTTATGATCTCGAGTTCTGACATCAATCTCACCCAGCTGTACTCTTTTCACTGACAATCTCTGCCTCTATTGGTTGTGCTGGTTGTGAAAAACTAAAATCGGTGTAGGGATGCTCAGTATGTCTCTTACCAGACTTCAGCATATCCAAAACACTTGATTACTAATCATGAGTCAGATTTACTACTTCCTTGGAGGAGAATAATATTGAATAAATACTGTATCATGCACTGTTTATTGGTCGGCCAGGGACAGTTGTTTTGGGCACCAGGATGCAGTGTCACCTGCCACAATGCTGTCTATGCTGAGCCGAGAACCTTTATTTCTCTGTACCTGTAGTTAGGTTGCTAGGTCAAGTGGTAAAAACTTTCTGAACACAAGGCTTCAAACTCTGTACCTCTGTCACTATTCAGTTAAAGTCTGAATAAAAACTATAAGCCGATCAGAAAAAAATAATTGAGACCTTACTTTTCCTCAACCTTTTAAGGCTTGATCACCTCCCTTTCCGTATTCCATCTTTTAGACTGCATCAAGAGACTTTCTAGGTGGATAGATATTGCCCGCATGGTCGGCGTGAAAGTGTGTCTATGGATTCACCAGCAGACATTAGTATGTCCCAACTCGGCTGAAGCCCAAGAAAATGTGTGACGTGTGGATGTCAAGTGTGTGTGCATGTGCGGTCACAAGACTATGTTGTTTGTGAGCATGTTACCATTTGAATCCATATTGGATTGCCCCACGCCTGATATGGCACAAGGTGGAGGTTGTGAAACAGCCCCTCAGACAGTGGAACTGTATTGCCTGCATGCCTGAATAAGGTGTAACTGTAGAAACCGAAGTTAGGAGACGGGACTGACATTACAGATTTTATGTGACATTTTTAGGTCGCACCTGCTCATGTGCTGTTGCTTGCAAGACACTTTGGAGCTGGCCCATTGCTTACCATTCGATGTTTCCTTTGTCTCTCTTAGTTGCTGGCTCCTGAGTGGTCAGTGTGTACTGGTTTCACTTTCTCTTCATTTTTACTTGGCCGATGATCCATGGAACTGAGTAACAGTTAGCTTTATGTTTTTAGGTCTCGCCTGACCCAGCGCATGCGCTGGTCTGGCGAGACTTATTGAGAGGGCTCCAAAAAGTGCTACCAGGCCAGCCTAGAGCTACAGTGCATGTGCGCGGGCGCGCGCGCCGCGCTTGACCGCGATTACTTTCACTTTCGCGGCCGCTTTGATGTTTGATTGCGATCACTTTCATTTTCGCGGCCGCACTGCCGCTTTGCATAGCCAATAGGTCTCGCTTTTGAGACCTTATAAGTATTTAGTTATGCAACTGTTGCATGGCTAAACACTTATAAGGTCCCAAAGGCGAGACCTATTGGCTATGCCAATGCTTGTTTAGTTAGTGTCCTGCTGTTTGTGCTTTGGCTGAGTTGCTTTATTTTTCTTCTTCCTCCTCTCATTGCTTATTCTCCTGCATCCTGCATGATTGTTTACCTGTTGTTACTTGACCCCCTCACGCAGTGTTGTTTGCTCCGTTGTCATTGCTTCCCCCATCCGGGTCATTGCTTGCCTGTTTTTGCTTTCCCTGTACCATTTCCAAAATAGTTGCTTACCCCTTTATTGCTTGCCAGTTGTTGCTTGCTCCATTCTTGTTGCTTCACCTGCTCCACATCTCCTGTTAACTATTGTGCTTGCCCCGTGACACCCATCACCACTCCCTCCCACCCGCTGTTGCTATCCCCGCCCCAACCACGCCCTCCACCTCTCACCTGTTGTTGCTTGCCCTATCACATCTGTACTCCTCCCACCACAGAGTTATTTGCCTTTATCAATGTGTCTTTATCCATATTGTACAGCAGCACAGTTGCTGTGGTGCATGGCTGAAAGTAAAAATAAAAAGCTGTGATGCGGCCAGCACTGACTGCATCGTATTCTGATTTAAAAAAATATATATATTTGTATTTTTTTTACTTTCAGCCATGCTACTCTACAACATAGCTTAAACAAATAAAAATATATACCTATTGGCTTTCACAATGCTTGTTTAGTAAGGGATTGCTAAAAAGGTTTTTCCCGAGTACTACTATTTGGTTATTGGTGGGCAAAAGGAGTGAGTCAGCAAAGACAATTGCTAGGGAGTAGAGAAGTAATTTGGGAAAGACAGGGTCCTTTGTATGGCCCATGCTAGGAGGCTGAGAGCCAGGTTTAAAACTTCACACTTATTGTGCTCATGGTGTGGATTCCTCTGCTTGAAGAGTGCATCGATCGCCCTTACCTGCTGTGAGGAGTGGTCACTTTGCATAAAGAACCTGTCTACACTGTAGGGGAAATATAAAACATAAAAAGAAAACAGGCCAAGCCAGTTTCTAAACCCAGACAGTGGATCCACATCTTCCGTCTGAAAATACTGTTTAAAAGTGGGTCCCAAGTTTTCCCCACTTTGTTCCATTTCCAGCTGCTTCCCTGCACGAGTACAATAGCTGCGTTGTTCCATAGCTGGTATCCTCAATGGGCAGTCTCTGTAAGGGCGAGTGACAGCACCAGGTTTCTGCAAGCCTTTCTGGAAGAAGCTATGTGACCCTGAGAGCTTCCTACCTGGAGAGTACCTTGTTCGAAATGCCTTCCTGGGAAGAAGCACCAATTTGTTGTGCCCCGTGTGAGCAGCGGCGCATACAAAATGTAAGAGAGGGTCGAGTATATTGTGACTTGCACAGGGTCTCCTGGTCTTCCTGCCCTACTATTGAGCAAAGTCCAACTGAGGAGAGTTGGTGTTTGACTTGCCAACTGAAAAATAAAGTGTCCAATTCGGCGACCACCTTAGAGAAAGACGCAGACGTTCTATGCTTTGTTGCACCTTACCAATCACAGTAGTACCCAGGACCGAAGGAGGAAGATCCTTCCACCGCAACAGGTTGAGCAGACCACTGGAGATGTCTTCCTGGAGATGCTGCTGGGCCAGCCGGCTGGCTGCAGAGAAGAGGCTGGGTTGCCTGAAGATGCCCGGTGAGTGCAACAGTTCATCTCCCCTGCCCGCTGTCACATGGAAATCCCAAGTGCACCAGGGGTGTCATGAACCCCCACTTTGACACCTTGAGCGGAGGTGGGTGTTGCTGGGTAGTTCTGTGCAATGTAAAGCATTTAAGTTGATGTTTATTGTTCTTACAACTTTAAGCGAGGTTCAGGGCTTCAAATAGAAGCTCATAAATGGCAAAAGTGGCAGAGCACTGTTGCCAGGGAACAAATGAAATGGAGCACAAATCATAGGGATGAAGGGTGGGGAGATTGATGGATGGGGAGAAGGATGAATGGAAAAAGAGAATATGGATGGATGGGAGAGGAAGGAATTATGGATGATGGTTGAATGGTATGATGGCGAGACTGAAGGAAGGAAAAGACAGGATGGTTGAGGATAGATAGTAAGTAGGATGGAGGGACAGACCGGTAGAAAAAGGGAGAAACAATTAAGATTGTAACTAAGGAAGAAAGGAAGCATGGCATGCCAAAATGAGTTCAGGGTTCACTTGCATCACTTACTTGCTCACTGCCTATATTGAGATGTTGCCCTCACTAAACTTAAAGCCAAATGTGGAAAGGGTGTACTTGTCTCAGTTTTCAGACCCCAGGAAAACAGTGGTAAGTGATCATATACACTTCGGTTGGGGCCCAGTAGCGCTTGTCTTTTCAATGGCCCTCCAAACAGAATCTAACCAATGCGCACAATTGAGAAAGCAGCCTTTTCCCCTGGCAACTCTTAAAGTGGGACACAATGTACTGGTCCTTAGTTGGTAATAGATGCAACTTGTCAAGAGGAATCTGTGGTTCCTCAATATCTGTCTGACAGCTTGTGTCCCTACAAATCTGTTCTTTGGAAAGAGTCTGAAATGACTGTTTGCCCAGGCATAAATGGACAGCTATGTATCTGTTGTAGAGTTTCCCTTAACAGGGGAGCTAGCGCTAGTGTGTGTATACCTGAGGCAAAGACATTTGAGTTAAGAGAGGCACTAGAAGCTTTCAGTGTGTCCCTTGAGGCGTGCAAATGTAAAGGAGCCTCTGATGGTGTGATGAAGTTGAGAAATGAAAGCCTGCATTCTGAGGTCAGGAAGTGTCCCGAGCTCTGCTGGGTCAATCAACAGCAGGGACCTTTGTTTGTACTTGGCATTTCAAGATGCTACAAACATGCTGACTCTAGGACGATCACCAGATCCAATTTTCCAGATGACGTCAGGAATACTCTGGCATGAGGTCCCTTGGTTCTGTTCCAGGGGAGGCACAGGCACAACTACCCCCTTTATTACCACCATCACCTGGATTTGCTGGATCAATGCCAGACATCTCTCTCAACATCAAGGTTATGACCTCTGAGCAAAGCTGAAATCTGGCAGCATGGTTGTGAATTTGATGACCATGTCCAGGATGCAGGCATCCAATCTTGACATTTGCAAAGCGCAAGAAAAAATAAAGGTTTCCCTGCAAACCTGAAGATCTTAGAAGGATCTCTTGTAAAATTTGATTCTTTAGCTATTTTCAGAGTCTAACTCAGGGGGGCAAAGGGGGGGGGGGGGAGTGGAGGCATTTGCACGAGCTGCTTTAACAGGAGTTTGGTTGAAACTTGGGCTTATTGGTGTAGAGGAGTTTCTCCTGGCCTACACACTGGAAAAAAGTGTTTCCTCCTAGAAGCCTTAAACTTCGCCTTGAAAGAGCGAGCATTTTTATGTGATCTAAATGATTCACACACAAGGCCCACCACATCATCACAAAAGCTTCTAACCCCGAAAGGGCACTACCAACATCTCCTATGCAAAAGCCTGAATTTTCTTGAAGGTGATATCTGAGAAAGATGTTAGCTTCCGTCACCCTATCCTATAACAGTTCTGTACATATTTCCCTCCCCTCTGTCCCCCTACTCCCAAACCTGGAGTTTTGAGTAGAGATCAAATCTCTTAGTCGTAAACTCCTACCTTCCTGACTAGAGCCAGGCTGGAGTATGTACAATTCAAGGAAGATTCCACCGCAATTATTCACTGGGACTAAGATACTCTACTATCGACAAAGAGTGTCTTGAAGGATTGTTGACCATTGTAACAAGGTGCAGTCATGGAGCCATACCAAGCTCTTTTCTTAAACAATGGGTACTAAAAATGGGAAAGATAAGTAAGGACTGGTACAAGGAAGAGGATGCGTAGGTAATATGTACCTTGGGAGTCTGGCCACTTAGTAGGATGGATCCTGGGTGTTGCTGGTGGAGGTGGGTAGACTTAACGTGCATCAATCCCTGATAACGTGACACAAACCGTCAGGCTTAACTCAAAGGCAATGTGTAAAGTATTTAAGCAGTGCATACAGAGTAGAAAAAGTCACACAAAGCACAATGAAACTCCACAACCAATTTTTGAAAAAAGAGAAAAACAATATTAGTAATTAAAGTCCAAAATGACAAAAATCCAATAAGGGAACTCAGAGATTTGAATTTTTAAAGATGTATGTGAAAATAGCACCAGAAAGTGGGAATGATAAGACCCCCCCCCCGCCCCTCAGGATTTTAAGGCTTTGGCTGGCAAATTTTGCGGCCAAAATAACGCAACATTTGCGTCCCAAACCTCGAAATTCATAATATTTTTGCGGTGGGGAAAAATACGTGCCCGCCACAAAAATACCGTAGACTTGTGCTTTCAAATGGCCTGCAGGGTCCACAGGGGGCACACAAAGGTGTGAGGCAGCCTGCAGGCTAATTTCTCAGGAGGGGGCTAGGTGAATTTCAAAGGCAGGCAACAGAGGATTGTATCACCTCTGCTGCCTGCCTGTTGCTCACCCCCCTTTAATGGCTCCGTGGCAGCACAGAGCTAGTAAAGAGAGGGTAAATGCCATTTTTTTAAAACATATTTTGCTGGCACTTTTGTAAAAATCGCAGCATTTTTACAAAAGTCCAGATTTCGCAATTTTTTTGCAAATCGCGAAATCCTGGGGGGTCTGAATGATAGTCTGTGGAAGCTATAGACCTGACCTAGGCACGATTTGAGGCTGACCATGATGGAGCACTGGTTGGATACAACAAGTGGACTGGTCCAGGTGAAAGTCTGTAAATCAATAAGTTTGAAAATGTTTCTAAGGTACACTACGGAAAGGGACTCACTCACTTTTTGAGAAGAAAAATCCTCCCTGAGTGGGCCACCACTGAAATTGTAGCTGCCACCATGGAATTGAAGACCTGATACTTTAAACAGTTGGTCCCTCTGGAGTTTTGGAGATTTCTAGCTGAATTTGTTTTAAGTCCCACCACAGAATGGGACTTCGTTGTTTTTTTTGGAAGTGCTGGGGTCTTTGAGCGGGAAAAAGCTGACATTCAATCCAGTGTGCTGCAACTGCCAATCAGATACTTTTTCCGATATGTCCTTATGAAGCCCTGGAAGAAAAGTTTTCAAAAGTTTCAAACCTTCTGGTGCCCAAACAACCACTGCGGTACACTTCGATTACCCCCAGACACAGGGGAGAGCATGTAGAAATTCTCAGGGTTTCTAGCAGAGGACAACAGTAAAGTTCAGTCCGTATCTAGTAGCCCTTGGTGTGATGGGCACTTTGGGGAAAATGCCTCTTGCAGCTTGTTATATCCCTTTAGCCACACAGAAAGTCAGCCTCTGACCCTTGGAGTCCACTTTTTCCTGGGTAGAAGAGTGAGCAGGTTCAGACCTTCCAGGCTCCTCTCAGGTCACAAACAGCAAGTCCAATCCAATTCAATTTTCATAATTCCCTGATTACCCTACTGCAAACAATCCCCTGTAGGAAAACGTGTCTCCCTTTGTGTAGAGCTTATGCGCCCACTCCTAGATGTGGCCAGAGTAATGAGCAGTTCCCTCCTCAATCTAAAACCGGTTCTGGGGTTAGCTTCCCTCCCATTGGGTTGGTGCTAGATGGACTATGGTGATGAAGGCTGAATCTTTCCAAGTGTCCCCTAAAATCCTACTATTTCAGGGCAGGCCACTTTGAAGTTAATTAGGTTCCTGGGCCTACCACACTGGTCTTTCTGCCAGGTGAAGAAAATACTTCCCCACTGTCTGTGCTGTGGGAGTAGTTTTTAAATCCCTTTCACTCCTAATTCAGGCCAAGTACAGGCTGGGCAGGTGCTAGAGAGCTAATGCAAAGAATCATACTAGTTTGCATTCCATTTGTATTTAAGAAGGCACTTTAGTCTTTTCATAGAGACTCCGATACCTATGGTAGCCTCTGTTCATCCAGAGGGAATTTCCATCTAGCCTTACTTGAGCAAATGGGTTGTTCATGCTTCTTAACATCCTTAATGGGAATAAATTAAAATAGTTTACAACCTGCTTTATTGGGTTACAGGTTTCCTGCATGATTTTGAAAAGCTGTGCCACCCTGCATTTCGAGGAAAATACAGGGCTTTACAAAATTCAAAGAACGAGACAAATATGTGAGCCCATGGTTTTTGTCAACCTAGCTGTGTTTTGAGTCACAGGTGGGCACCCAAAGTGTATCCCCTTTGGAGGGAGTAGATATTTCTCTATGAGCCCAGACTATTTGGTGACTGATAATGATGCTAACAAGTTTAAAGTGTTGTGGCCACAGACTATATGAATTTACTCCAATGAGGAGACTGCTTACCAGCTCTCTATGCCGTCCCCATCACTGGTGTCTTTTGCAATAACTCTAACTTGGTTGTGTATGAAGGTGTGTGTGTGTGGGTGGGGGGGGTCTCAAAATAAGACTGGTGAATAATGAGGTCAATCTGGACCATGTTTGTATGTGCTGCACAAAATGTTGGTCTCCTTTGTGCTGAGCTGGTGGTGTTTATTATGAAAATTCCAGCCTAGCAATCACATAAACCTTTCCTTCCCCCCCTTTCCAAAATCTGTGTGTATGGTGGTTGAGGTGATATTTCCATACCATTCACTGTATAAGTTTCCTCTGCATTTGATGAGATTCACTTTGTTACCAGTTTCTCTTGTGCGTATCTCCTTTGGTAACTGGAGCATGTGAGGCCTCAGTTCCTACCATGTGGGTCGGTCAGAACTGATTAGCCTGTGGACATTTGCCTTACAAGCCACATATTCTAGAGATTAACAGGGACCAAATACTCCTTCCAGAACGGAGGAGACTACCAACTTTTGAATGTTGCAAGCCCTCTTTTTGGCTTTGGGATCCTGCCTATATCACTAGTGGAGCATAAGTACATGGCCCTTCAACCAGTACTTCACCTTTGCCATCTTATCACTGAGTAGGCCTTCATGCCATTGCAGGAGAGAAGATACCAGATCAGTCCAGTATAAAATCTATTCTTTATTATTACTCTCTTTCGAGACAGGACCTACATCTGGGAAGGCCTGTAGGGTCCATTTACAACTGTGATCTCAGGAGAGGAGAAGGGCATGCAAGCCTAACACAGAGTTTAATTGTATCTTTTGGAGGAGTTAACTTGATCCCTGGGAAGATCAACACAAGTGCCACTGAGAAAGAGACCTGCATGGGGAAAGCTTAATGGCTCGAGGCAGCCCAAGAGCTATGAGGTCCCCAAAGTGTAGCTACCCAGGGAAAACCAAGTGCCTCATCTGGGTTGTGGATATGCTTCATCACCTCATCTGTTGTAGACAGGGACTACACTTTCACCTTTCCCTAAGCAGTGCCGAGCTTTTAGGAAGTCTTTATACCGATTCCGCAGCACAGATGGACCAAGAGGGCAGCCAATCTTTACATGCCTGGGCCTAGGGTCTGTTTACACTCTATGCTGGCGGTCATCTTGTTTCTAGAATCGCTTAAATCCTCTTTGTATGCCTTATTGTTCCAGAGATATCACTAGGTAAAGTTAGTAACTGTCTGACCCTAAAAGACCAGTTAGGTGCCAGTGGGTGCCCTTGTACCATAGGTGGTTGTGCCAGCAACTAGTCAATTCTAAGATCAAGGCCCTTAAAGCATTTAAGGCTCTTGATAGTGAGACCACAACCATTACTTCAATCAGTATACTTAAAAAGTAGTAGGATAAATCAGGCCCTTATCTGGTCCCTGGACTCCAGTTAACATAGAAAATATCTGTAACTAGATGCTGGTGACCAGAATTGGCTAACCTTGACTTCACCTCTAGGTGCATTGGATGCATCGGAGGCTTGCTGAGTTGGTTCCTTGTTGTTTGGGTGGTGGAATTGGATTACTTAACTTATTTCGTGGTGGGAGTTTTATTCTTGCATGGACTGTTTTATGGGTGACACTTGGTACCAAAGGACCAAGGTTTGGCCTCAGGCCCCACTTCTTTGTCCCTTTCTTATTTTAAAAGCCTTTTGTGAGTGGTTAGTTTGCACTAATAAGTAGAACTCAGAGCACATTTGAAGGTCCCCGTGTTGCCCTGAATCAAGCCCTATGGTATAACATAGGTTCAGGGTTACAGATATCTAAAGCTGTGTACTTATTAACTATAATACTGTTTGGGATTGTATCTCTCCTCCAAAATGTGCTAACACTTTGATTTTTGTGGATATTCTAGTTGTAAATGTTCTATATCACTTGACTGTTATTGAAGTAGGATTATTCTTTCAAAGTAAAGCCTTGGGAGTAAATTGATCCTATTGAGTGTTATTTACGGAGTAGTACTGAATCTGAGTTTGTACTCCCTCCAGCTCTTGGAGTAAGCTTTGACTGCTCATCTTTGCCAATCTGACCTAGTCGGGTGTCTAATAGAGTAGTAACGTGGCTATTCAAAACAAGAGTACCAGGATTGAGTACCTGGGGCATTTTCTAAATGACAATACCCACCCAGGATACTACCCAGAAAACACTAACTGCCCCATCACCCCAAGTTAAGGCCTCATAATGCCTCATTGGCTGGCACTTGTCATCCTTCCCAAGAAATCCACTTATGCAGTTCACTTACATCTCACACCACTTACCCAGAGTGCCAACTGTGGTCTTCTCCTGGGGAACAGTGTATTGAGACTCCAATCAGTAGTGCCATTCCTCCTTAAAACGAAGCATGGTTCAGCAGACATGGGAAAAGGCAATCCAGACGGATGGATTGATTCCTGTATAGAATGACCGAGGGCTTTCATCTATGCTTTTTTGTCATTGAGCTTGACCACCTGTCTCCTGAGTGCTTGCAGTATGCCCAGATCACTGCATAAACCTCCTGGAAGAATCCAAACGTCCTTCCTCTAGGTCAGGGGTACTCACAAACTTTCTGTCGGGGGCCAAAATTACAGTGTGGTTAGTGGCCGAGGGCCACACTGGTAGGGGTGGAGTCAGTTGGGCGGGATCAGTGGGGGGCGGAGCTAGAGTAAAAAAAAAACCTTTCAAAACATCGGTCTCCCTCTCTCTGTCTCCCTCCCTCTCGGTCTCCCTCCCCCTCTCTCCCTCCCTCTCTCTCCCTCCCTCTTTCTCCCCCTCCCCATCCTCTCCCTCTCCCTCCTTCCCCCTCTCCCTCTCTCCCCCTCTCCCTCTCTCCCCCTCTCCCTCTCTCCCCCTCTCCCTCTCTCCCCCTCTCCCTCTCTCCCCCTCTCCCTCTCTCTCCGTCTCCCTCTGTCTCTCCGTCTCCCTCTGTCTCTCCGTCTCCCTCTGTCTCTCCGTCTCCCTCTGTCTCTCTGTCTCTCCGTCTCCCTCTGTCTCTCCGTCTCTCTCTCTCTCTCTCCGTCTCTCTCTCTCTCTCTGTCTCCCTCCCTCCCTCTCTGTCCCCCTCCCCCTCTCCCTCCCTCTCTCTCTCTCTCTCTCTCTCTCTACCTCTCTCTCCCCCTCCCTCCCTTTCCATCTCCCTCCCTCCCCGTCTCCCTCCCTCTCCCCGTCTCCCTCCCTCTCCCCGTCTCCCTCCCTCTCCCCGTCTCCCTCCCTCTCCCCGTCTCCCTCCCTCTCCCCGTCTCCCTCCCTCTCCCCGTCTCCCTCCCTCTCCCCGTCTCCCTCCCTCTCCCCGTCTCCCTCCCTCTCCCCGTCTCCCTCCCTCTCCCGTCTCCCTCCCTCTCCCGTCTCCCTCCCTCTCCCCGTCTCCCTCCCTCTCCCGTCTCCCTCCCGCTCCCCGTCTCCCTCCCGCTCCCCGTCTCCCTCCCTCTCCCCGTCTCCCTCCCTCTCCCTCCCTCTCCCCGTCTCCCTCCCTCTCCCCGTCTCCCTCCCTCTCCCCGTCTCCCTCCCTCTCCCCGTCTCCCTCCCTCTCCCCGTCTCCCTCCCTCTCCCCGTCTCCCTCCCTCTCTGTCTCCCTCCCTCTCTGTCTCCCTCCCTCTCTGTCTCCCTCCCTCTCTGTCTCCCTCCCTCTCTGTCTGTCTCTTTGCCTCTGTCTGCCTCTGCCTCTATCTGTCTGTCCCTGTCTCTGTCTCTGCCTATCTGTCTGTCCCTGTGTCTGTTAGTCTCTATCTCTATCTATCTGTCTCTGTCTCTCTCTACTGCCCTCTGTCCCCTTACCCGACTCTCACACCCTGCTGTTCTCTTGTCATTCTTTGTCACCTCTCCCCCCCCCCCCCCCCCGATCTCATTGTGTTTTTAAAAAAATATTCTTAAAACTGCGTTTGGGCAAATTCCACCGGTTCCTAACATGAGATTGCAGTGCTGCGGGAGAGTGTGAGATTTGTCCAAGATCACACTGTTTCCTAGGATCGGCATTGGAACGCCTATCTCTTGATTTCATTTTACACCTTTTTGTCACTATATCACAACGTTCACCCCAAACAGGCGATTTATTTACTTTACCTTATAAACTTTTCTTATTGTGTGACTCGGATTTGCAGATAAGAAGACAAAGGCGCCCACAGACATATTTACAATCCCTGGGGATTGCATTCTTTCTGTGATGCTTTTAGAATTCTCCACCGCAGAGTGGATGGTAAACTAGATGGAGGAAGAGACTTCACAGGTCGTCTTTAAGAGACCATTTGCATGATAACGAGGCTTTGTTGTATTTCACCTCTTAGCGCCCCAGCAGCTCCACTCGGACTATCGCTTGAATCCCCGTTAAAAAAAACAAACACCGGTACGATGTCTGCAAGGTCCGCGGGCCACCAAGAAAGGCTTGCCGGGCCGCTGGCGGCCCGCGGCCCGTACTATGAGTACCCCTGCTCTAGGGTAACCCGAACCTACAAGTGAAAGATGGGGAGAGGAGTTGGCCTAACAGCTAGGGTGGTTGACCTCAAACCTGGGGAACCGGATTCGGGTATCAGCAAGGACACGCAACATCCTGTGATTCTGGGCAAATCACTTAATCTCCCCATGTCTAACAAAAAATGAATGTGTCCTCATGTAACACAACTGGTGCTTGTGTAACACGCTCTGATACCCGATACCTTCGGGTCAAGTTCGCGCTACATTAAACTCTGTAAAAAAAAAAAAAAAAAAAGATTCTGCATTTGGTGCATAAAGAAACAAGTGGATCTGGGAGCTTGAAAAGAAATGCTGATAATGTGTTTATATTCTCCATTTGGCCAAATCCAGCATAAAATATTCTTTTATCAACTGCGTGTTAGAGTATTATAAACTTCTTCTTAGCAGACTGGTATCTTTAAAATATTCCTCTTGTTTGCTACATACAGTGATCTCATATTTCAATCCCAATGACATGATTTCCCTTTGAGCTTTTCTTTAGGACTCTTCTTCTAGCAGAAAGGGCTTTTCATACATGAGATGTTAAAATAATTCAGAGATCTCTTGGCAAAAACAAATGATTTGAAGCAAGCTAAACAGCTATTTGTTAATTATGGGTCTGCCTATGTGGGTGTGGCATCTGCTCCAGTGGAAAGGGGCAAATGTACATATCCTCCTTGCGCCACAGACCCGTTGTCATGCTAACTCATTCACACACGCATTCATTGGTGGGGCCCATAACACCAACACTCATACGTTTCTCTTACAAGTCTGCACACAGAAGGAATGAGGAATCCGCTGGACATGTGGGGGTACCTTATTACCTATAGGGAAGGAAATTTGTTACAAAATATACATATTTACATCAATACCTATAGGATCCTAACCCTAACATCAAGGCACTCCACCACTTGGTCGATGGACCAATTAGTTGGACTGGTTGATGGTGATCTAGAACCAGCTAAAAAACATTAAAGCTTCGGAATCCTTATTTAGTGTTCTACTGGAAGAACCACAAACTCATTCTTTGTTAATCAATGTTTAGTTTATCTAATTTCTTGCTTGCAATTGTATAATTAGCATTTTGGTTAACCAAGTTTGAATTTAATCAACACAATTTAGCATGACATTTATATTTACCTATTCTTGCTATCGGTGGTCTTTTCTAATTCAGTTAGCTCTGCTTAACCCAAATCCTTTTGAAAAATCGTCCCAATCGAATGCAGGCCAAAACTCAATGAGTCCGAAAAGTTCCTTCGCTCAGCATGGCATAGTCCCAAATCTATCCAAAGGACCAAGCAATCATGCAAGCAAATCGATCACACAAATTCGGGACGCCCCTCTGGAACGCACTCTCTCCTCCGGGACCCACTAACTCCTCCCTTTTTCTACTATCTTTTTATAATAAATTCTGGGGATCATGTAACATTTACCGAATTAGGAACGCTTTGGGATTGGCTGGACCCCTTAAAGTTGCAATCTAACTCTTCCTTTCACATAATCCGGGGTTCTCATAAGATTTTCTATGTCATTCACTGAGCTCATACAGTTCTCATGCGAAAATGTCCAATGTATCAACAATGTTGATTCTTTCGTTATAAGTGACTATTGTTTCTTCGGGTAATTTACACTGACTGAAATCTGGCAGTCCTCCACGTTCCTATCCTTGACCAGGAACACTGTGCTCTGAATTGAGGATGCCTGGAGATCTTCGGAGCCATCCAAGTCGGCGCAGTAGACATCGCGCTCACAAGACGGTGGCCACTTCCGAACTCCATTTTGAATGTCATGGCTTGGTAGGCCCGAATGCCAACTTAAGCAAAACAAACATAAAACATAATTAATATATGGAAATGAAGATTCTAATGTTTAAACCCACACTAATCCCATTACTTATTAATATTTTCCTAGCTTATAGCGACATTTAAAGCTCACCATTTGGTCCCAACAGGAACGCAAACGTCACCAAAGCAACATAAATCATGCAATTTTCTATTACCACACCCTCTATTGTTAATAGGCGTACCACAATTAGTCATTAAAGTTATTCTGCCATGCAAATAGCAATTAGTCCAGCGTGTAATTCGTGTTTAACAAAGGTGCATTTTGTTGAATAATATAGTTAATACAGGTTAATATATAAACGGATTATGTCATTAGTATTTTCAAGCAAAATAGAGAAGGTATACAAAATTTTGTTTTACCTGCTCCATCAATCCCCCCCTTTGGTGATTTTTAATATCACCATAAATTCCACAAAATTTGGATAACATTTTTATGGAAATGAATTCAGTTCTCTTAAGTTTATTACGTCACATTATAGTTTCACCCGTCTCATCCTCTCCTGTTTTCTTATATATGTTTTCTTTCCATTCTTCCAGTTCTATGTCCCCTATTTCTCTTTCCTGTCTCTCTTTTCTTAGCGACTTCTCTTTTTATTTTATTTTGTATTTTTCTTCTTTTTATACACACACATCCTAACCTCAAACTTAATACTAATATTATCACACAAGCTACTGGAATTAGAAACTTGCCTATAAATGTACTTCCCAACTTAACTAAGAAGTTCTTAATTGTAGAAAACCCTTTCCCAATTTTCAACCTCCAATGGAACAATCTCCTCGTGCAAGTCAGTTATATTCTTAATATGTCTTTAAATCTTGACTTTCGTCAGGAATATAAGTACAACAATGTTCTACTTTCAGCATTCCACAGACTCCTCCCTCTTTTGCCAAAATAATATCAAGGGTAAGTCGATTCTGCATAACCATGGCTCTCAAGGCAACCATTTTGGTATTTACCAGTAAGAACCCTCCAGCAGTGCTTGTCGATAAGCGATCCACTACTGTAGACAATTTTCTAATTGTGTGTGCATTCAGCTGGTATTAGTGCTCCAAAAATATCCCCTACAATTTCTGACCAACTGTCCCTCCTTCTACGTGTTAGTTGACTGCCTATCTCATGCGCACCATTTTTTCCCCTTCCCACATTAAATATCTTTGGGAAGACCAGGCCTAGGTAACATGTGCCATACCAATGGTCTGGTAATCGATAATAAGCTTTGTTCCCACAGATGAAATATAATCCAGGGAATACCGGATCATTTCCTCCTTTAAATCCCCATCCTCCCATGGTTCTATACATATCATGGCATTCACTCGCACCTATAAAATAGTTATCATACACAGTTTCATTTCTTCTAATACACAATTTCCCTTTCTGAGGCCAATCTAAAGCCATAGCTGGACTAGTTTCTCCTTTCAAATGTTTTTCTCTTTCAACGTCCCAGACCGTCTTTTCTCCCTTTCCCTCAGGTATCTTTCTTTGCATCTTGATTCTCCTCTCTTCCACCATATCCAAAAAGGTCTTTTCTTCCCTCTTCAGACTACAAGTAAGATTATTCCTACATGCTGCTTCTAAAGTTAATTCTCTAGTTTCTAAGAAATATTCACCTAAAACTTTACCAGGTTTTATCTTATTTAATTCCGGAACTACAGGTACGTGTGATAAAATGTTATCTACATCTGAGAAATAATATTCTAGTTTTGCTGTTTTATAAAACAAACTTGCTAATACACTACATGTTATTCCATAGGTTACAGGAAGGTGGTGGTATGTGACACCTTCAGACACTGATGCAGGTAATTGCATGCATACGTAACAATCTCTCACATTCATAGTTTTTACGTATTCATATAATAACTTCAAGAAAACGTTGTTAGAAAACTCTGACCTATCCTTATGTAAATCAGTTCTATCTATAACTCCAGTTGTATGAGTATCCTGACTATTTTCTATTTTAGTCTTATTCTCACTATGACCCTCTATCGTTTCAAATGTGACTTTAAATGAGACCATTAAAGCTAATACACTCCACAGAAGCATTAGTAATCCTGTACAACAACAACACACCTTGCACCATCTTCGAAGGAACACGCATGTAGATTTTCTACCTTCTGTGTTTGCCATTTCGGAAATGATCAGTGTCTTTTGACTTAGCCTCGTCTACTCACAACTAATCTCTGAGCGCCTACTTGGTTCCTTTCGGATATTTGTCTTATTCAGTATTTTCAATCTTTCTCTGAAACACCTTCGTTTCTTCAATCTGGCATTTGATCGTTCTTCACTTTACTCTCACAGTCTTGGTTCAGAATTTCCTGAACATCCGTCTCTTCTCCGATGTCGGACAAGATAACTCTCAGGACTTCCGATTCTTTGTCTTCCTCAACCACTTCTGGTATAGTCCCATCTAGACTCCCTTGGCTGTCTGCTTCCTCTTGTACTTCAGGAAGTGCCACGTATGTCCATTCTGGTGACTTATACTTCTGGTTGGGTTTCTTAGTCCGTTTTCCCTTCTCCAAGGGTGTCTGATCAATGTCTTTTGATTTCTCTTGGCTAGACACCTCATTCACTTGTTCTGCTCTAGATGACTTTACTCGTGTCAACCGATATCTTAATCTCTTTACCTTGTTTGGCCAAACTTCCTCCTTCGCTGGCCTTTTCAACTTACTTCCCTTTTCACTTCTTTTAGTCTTCCATACTCTTTTTCTCAGGACTCGGCCTTCTTGTACTTCTTCACTGTCTTCAGATTCTGTTCCACCTTGACCCTTATTTTTGGTAGTTTTTCTTACCACAATTTCCTGTTCCTTACCTAATTCTGTCCCGCCTCGTGTTTCTTCCACGCAATCTTCCTGCTGACTAACTGTCCCTTCTTCTACCTGGATGTGAGGTTTCCCTACACCTCCTCGGCGGTCTTCCTTAACAATCTTTCCCTTACTCTCTGTATCTAGTACCTCACATCTACTTCTGTGACTTCAGGTGGAATTTCTCTCGTACTTACATGTGGAGCTTCTTTATCAAGGATTTCCTTGACAGTTTCCTCAGTGTTTTCCTTTACATTCTCATGTACTTGCACTTGTTCTGTTTATGATTCTGAGCTGGCGTCAGAAATCTCCAATCTCCTTCTTAACGGCAAATTCTCTGGTGCTATAACTGGACTTGATTCCAACTCCCCCCTTCCAGAAGTCGGTCTTGTTCTTGCTTTTTCTGACTCCGACTCGAAACTGGTATCAGATTCTTCCCAGTATTCCTCTTCAGGGTTATTCACTGGATTAGGGATTCGCAAAGTATGACTTGCATGAATCCAAATCTTTACTCTGGCACATTTCACAGCTGTCGTTGTGGTCAAGATTACCTGACGTGGTTTTCCCCACCGTGGGACCAGACAATTTCTTCTCCTATGCACTTTAATCCTTACCCAGTCTCCTGGACTTAGATCATGAGTTGGCTTCTTTTCAAGAGTGGTTGCATCCGATCCAACCTGATGAAACACAGAATGAACGGAATCAGCCAACCCCTTGCAATAATCCAACACCAAGTCATCAGAAATAGGCAGTAGTTTGTTGACAGGAATGAAAACCTGTTTCATTGACCTCCCCATTACAATTTCGTGGGGACTCAGTCCAGTATTCCTATCTGGGATAGATCTAATAGTCATGAGCACTAGAGGCAAGACATCAGGCCATTTCAGACCTGTGGCCAAACGCATTTTCCCCAATCTATTTTTAATGGTGCCATTCACTTGTTCTACCACTCCAGAAGCCTCTGGGCGATAAGCACAATGCAGTTTTTGTTGTACATTCAATGCTTCACAAATCAGTTTCATGATTTCATTATGAAAATGTTTCCCTCTATCCGATTCGATCGTGACTGGAAAACCAAATCTGGGAATGAATTCTCTCAATAGGAGTTTTGCTACTGTAATTCCATCACTCCTTCTTGTCGGGTACGCTTCCACCCATCGTGAGAATAAGCAAACTACTACTAGAACATACCTCAGCCTATTGCAGGGGGTCATTTCAATGAAGTCAATTTGCATTCTGGGGAAAGGCCCTCCTTCCCGTCCTATCGTTCCTAGGCTCACCACTGTTTTTCTTCCAGGATTGTATTGCTGACATATAAGGCATCTCTGACACAGGCTCTCTGCTACAAGTCTAAATTTGGCATTATACCATGTCTGTTTGAAAAGCCTAATCATAGCATCCCTTCCTACATGTGCCTGTCCATGATAAATCCGTGCCATGGCAGAGACCATGCTATCAGGCATGACTGGCCTTCCATCCCGATAAACCCAAACATGGTCTGTCTCTCGTGGTGCGCTTCCTGATTTTATCCACTATTTCCTTTCCACATCTCCTGCCTCTTCTTGTAACTGTCTCACCTCCTCCCACGTATTCAAAGTGTTAGTAAAAAGTAAGGGACATGAATTAATTTCTTTTTCCCTGCCTCGATTAACTGAATTCTGATTGCGCGCACAATATTGCGCCATGTCATTTGCAAACTCATTCCCCGCCGACACATAGTCAGTGGTTTTCGAATGGGCAGCACATTTTACTACTGCCAATTGCTTCGGCAGCTGTATCGCCTCAAGCAATTTCCCAACCACTTCAGCATTCCTTATAGGAGTTCCACTCGATGTCGAAAACCCTCTTCGGGACCACAGCTGCCCAAAGTCATGCACCACACCAAAACCATACTGACTATTGGTAATTACAGTGACTCTCAAATTCTTTCCCAATTTGCACGCTCTTGTTAATGCAAACAATTCAGCAACCTGGGCTGATCTCACTCCTTTCAGACAAGACGCTTCCAATATAGCCGCTACAGTACATACCGCATACGCTGCACTCAGAATTCCCTCATCTGTTCTCAAACATGATCCATCCACAAATATCACATCGTTTATATCAGGGCGTGGTTTAGTGCAATAGACAAGCACTTCCAAACAATCATGATCCACATCATCCCTTAATTCCACATTCTCAGCATCAGGCAACAATGTCGATGGGTTCACATTTAGACATCTCACAAGGCTCACATTTGTTGCACCTAAAATGACCTTCTCATACTTAGTTAGACGACTATGCGTCATAAACTGAGTGCGACTCCTAGTCAAAAGGATTGCCACGTCATGAGGCACAAACACTCTCACAGGATATCCCATCACAATTCCTTCACTCTGTTCAAGGCTCTTACAGGTAGCTGCTAAAATATGCAATTGGTCGCCTCAATTTTCCATGTTTCTGTACCAGTACAGAAAGTGCACATCCATGTTTCTCGCTGCAATAGAGCTCAAACTCTTTTTCATAGTCAGGCATGCCAAGAGCTGGGGCTTCACACAAACCGTTTCTTAATTGTTTGAAAGCCTTCAATTCCTCCTTATTCAATTCAATGGGGTCTTTCACATCACTCTTTGTCAAACGTACCAGAGGTTTTGCAATCAGTGAGAAGTTGCTGATCCACTGACGGCAATACCCAACCATTCCATGAGACATTCTCACCTCTCTGAGTCATTGGTGCTCTCATTCCTTTAATTATCCTGATCCTATCTGCAGTCACCTTTCTCAGCCCTTTTTCAATTTTATGGCCTAAGTACTGCACTTCTTTTTGGCAAAACTGTAATTTTGATGGGGCTACCTTAAGCCCTCCATCCGCTAAAAGATTCAGCAACGCAACAGTATCCACTACACAGGCCTCTCGAGTTCTCGATGCCACCAGTAGGTCATCGATATATTGGACTAGTACTGAACTTTCGGGCATTTTTAAATCTTCTAGGGACTTCATCAGAATTGGATTGACTATCGATGGACTTTCTGTATACCCCTGTGGGATTCGGCACCATGCCAAAGTATGTTCGCCAAACCGGAACGCAAAAATCTGTTGGCTGTCAGGGTACAATGGAATGGAAAAGAAAGCATGACACAGGTCAATGACTGTGTACCATTCTGCATCATGAGGAATCTGGTATAGAATCACAGAGGGGTTTGGTACGATGGGACAACATGATCCAACAATTGTTTTCACTTTTCTCAGATCTTGTACTATCCTAAAAGTTCCGTTAGGCTTTTTCAAACCCATAATCGGTGAATTACATGGGCTGCTCAATATTTCTCTCAAAATACCTTGTTTAATCATTTTGTCTATTATAGGAGTAACTCTTGCAATTATCTGGTGTCAATTTATACTGTGGAATATTTGGGTAACTTACTCCTTCTTTTACAGTAATTGTTACGGGATCTACATTTCTCAATAGTCCCATGTCTTCTCCCGTAAAATCCCATACCTCCGTTTTCACTGTTTTCGTTAATTCCTGAGGCAATTCTTCTGGGTCAAATACAGCAAATGCCTCAGTAATCTCAGGTTCCATATTGGCCATGGTCATTTTGTACAGTACATCCTCGTCAGGAGTCTCAAAAGCTATGCCATCAGGAGTACAGAAGATCGTACAGTTCATCTTACACAAGAAATCCCACCCTAACAAATTTACAGGGCTGGTGTCGCATACGACAAAGCGGTGCATGTCGGAAAATTTCCCTATTTTAACCTTAACTGGTTCAGTAAGATACGTTTTTATCTGTCTGTTTGAGACTCCAACTACTTGGATTGTGTCATCCGAGAGAGGAAGATTTTTAACGTCAGCTAGTCTAACAGTTGAGCGAGTAGCACCAGTATCTACTAGGAAAGTAATGTTTTCATCATTTATCTTTGCATCAAAAAAGGGCCTGTCTGGTCTACTTCCAGAGTTGCGCCAAGTACGCACTCTTCTTCCTCTCCTCGGCACCGTCAATAACTCTCTTCTAGCCAATACTGCGAAACAGCACTAGCGCACGGCAGCTTAGTTACCTGTTCCTCGATGTAGAATCCTGTCTCATTACTGTATCTCTGTGGGTTTACGCTCTGTGGAAAAGGTGGTTTTGACACCTGACACTGTTGGACAACAACCTACTGCTGTCGCTGAGGTTGACAACTCACCTCATTCTGCACCTGTGGATTTAATGATGCATTATCGCCATTAGCACTTGGGGGTGATTTACACTCGGATTTCCAATGCCCTATCTTTCCGCAATTATGACATGGCCACTTCTTTTTAGCTTCTTCTAGACTAATCTGTCCTTTTCCCTTCCCAATATTGGGTTTTTGTTTCATATGGCTCATGCCATTTGCCTGTTCAATCAGTTGGGCTTCCTGTCTTTCCGCCACCTTAAACTGAGCCAACATGGCTTTTTCTTTTAGCTTACGTTGTTTGGCTTCAATCTCGTCACTGAAATATTTTGCATGCCTCAATACTTCGTCTATCTTTTTATTTTGCCAATCTACAGTATGCTGTTCTATCATTTCGCTTACTTCAGGTTGCAACCCGTACACAAATCGATCTACAAAATGACTTAAATCTTTCTCACTCAAATTTTCATCACCACTGTATTGTTTAAAAGCCAATAACAATTTCTCATAATAGGCATGTACAGATTATTTTACTTCTTGATGAGTTCTATCAATTTTTACCCAATCAGTTTCTTTTGGAGGTACTTTATTTTTCAAGAAGGTAACTACCTGTTCGTATTTTCTCATTACCTCTGGATCAGGGGCACCTGTTTTAGGATCTCTAGGGTATTCCTGAGTAGGCCAACCTATTGTAATTTTACATTCTGCCCATAGATCTGCTGGCACAATTATGTCAAATAGACTATTCAAATCTATCCACAGTACCTTTGATAATTTGACAAACCTGTACCACTCGCGAAGGCAGGGAAAGTCATTTGTAAATGATAAAATGTCCTGCCTAGTCCAGGGAACATGCACGTAGCCCCCTCCTGGGATTTCCCTCATGGGACATTCAGTTACCACTGTCTCTTTTTCTCTTACTGGGAAAGCTGAAAAAACCTTGTATGTTGCATCGTCTCGTTTCCGAAACCCCCTGCTCTTCCATTTATCTACATCACCCCATTTCCTTAGCAGAACAATCAGTTCTTTAATTTGAGTTAATCTTCCTGCTGTTTTCAAATTCTCAATGTCCTTTTCAGCAAAGTCTACTCTGTATGGTTTCTGTAACGATTTTATTTTCTCAAAATCAATACCCATCTCCCTCGCCACTTCTTCCAATTTCTCATGCAAATTTCTTGCCCTCCATGTTATACTTTTACATAGAAACATTAGCTCTTCATCCTGATATGCTTTTAACTTTTCTGTGGGAATAGTCCCTACTATCAATTCCTCCAAAATTATTTTTAATTTTGCTACATCTAAAGGTCGAGGTTCGGCATCTTTTCGCTGTAGGCTCCTTAACCACTGGCTTAGTTCATCAGAAGTAGGACCTATATGGATTGTTTCATTTCTTACTCGTTCTAGACTCCTCTCTGGGGATTATGGTGCTGATTCTGTTGTCATCCATGCTTTACTTGCTGGACTTTGATTTACTGTCAAATATTTAGGAGTACTTAACCCAGAAGTTCCCACCAATTTTCCCCATGGATTTTCTCCTGAATCCCTTTTTCCCGTTTCAGTTTGTTTATTACTATTGTAAGGGATCGTCAGACAATGCTCACTATCCTTCTGCTTATCAAAGACAGGCATCACTGGTCCTATTGTTACAGGAACAGATACAGCTTCCATATTTTTGGTCAATTCCCTAATTTTTTCAGTTAACTCCAAGGTAGTTCTAGCTAATTCAGCTGAGTTTTCATTTGTCATCCTAACAGGCTGTATATTTTCAGTTTCCCTAAAGGGATTATTTACCCTAAATCAGGTGGTGTTGGCTCAAAATTCTTATTTCGTGGTGCTTCTTTTACTGGCGCACTTGGCGTTAGCAAAGTGGAATTGGTTGGTACGGGGGAGGATTTTTATAAAACATGTCCTCGAGTACATCATCCTCCGACTCATTCACACCATATTTGTAGTCTTCTGGCCCTGTATTATTTCTCTTTTCTCTACACTTTCTACTATTAGTCTCTTCAGCATTTCTCATAGGGAACATCCCATCAGCCATATTTGCACTCCGTCATCTCCTCATCCTGTTATCATGACTCTCTTGTCCACACGGTCTCCCAAACATGTATTTATACATTCCGCCACTCCGCTGTCGCTCCCTTTCATACATCTCATCTTCCGATTCTGTCAAAGCTTCAAACTGAGTAGGTCTAGGTTTCGGTTCTAGTCTCATCATCTTTCCTCTCAAATTCCTTAATACCGCTAAACTAAAAGAGCCATTTTCTGGGAATGCTAATACTCCATCCTCTTTGGTATACTTCGCCCAATTATCTAACCAAATACACGTATGATACCCAGATTTCGCCGCCATAAAGGATGCGGGCGATTTTGGTGGGGGAAGTATCTGTTCTTCCCTAGTCACAATTGGCTTATCCTTTTTAAATAAGTTCTTGACTTTTCCAAATCATGATTTTTTCTCTTTCTCTGGCGGATCGTAATACATCATTTTCCTTATCCTGTATCTCTAACATTCCTCTACGACTATTCTGTGGTCTTATCCAATCATAGCGCGACTCACACTAACGCACCAATCCGGCGCATTTACGTCACACTGTAATTTTACAATCCTAGCACGGCTCACACTGACGCACCAATGCGTGAACCCTTCGTCTTTCTATGCCTGGCCAATCCCAGCGCGGTCTTTCTGACGTCAGCTTGTCTGGCTACTCCTGCTTCTGCTGACCCCTCCTTTACTAAATATATCGGTAAAAATTTCTCTTACGTTCTCTTCAATCAAACATCTGTTAATAACAACATAAAAACACCACCATTGTCCGCTTCGCTAAATCAAAGAAATAGTTTTGACCTTTTACCCAAAAATTCCGTATTTCTCGAGAGCAGCGCTTAGCTTTGCCCTTCCACAGAATTTTTCCATTCGGCGGTAAAGTAGTACTTCCCTCTACTTTACCCTTCTAACAAGCAAAGTCTAACCGTTTCTCTGGGGATGAAACACATGTGGAGACTACAATACTCCTGAGAATTAAGGCCAGAGTTTCACGAGAAAACAGAGTGCTATTTCACTTACACACATTCATACAGAAAATGTAGTCCATTCGCACAAGAATTCTGGATTTCTCGAGAGCAGCGCTTACCTCTGCCCTTCCACAGAATTATTCCATTCGTCGATAAGGTAGCACTTCCCTCTACTTTACCCTTCTCACAAGCTTTGGGGAGACCTATTATCTTTCCAGTGATAAGCGTAATCCGATCTCACAATTTGACTCCTGTTCTTAAAATGGCTATAAGTAGATGAATAATCTATTCATCTACCGAAAATCTATAAAATTATAACCTGCTACCCGAAGGTGAATAGACCTTTTACCAGGAAAACCTAAGGCACTCTGTACCAGAGAAAATTGGCTATTGCTGCACTAATGAGGAATGCCCCTATTCTGAACATTAGTAGGACAGCCCCTTGGAAGTCCATTCATACCTTTGCCAAGCACTACACTTAGAGCAACGAGCATTAGACACGGAGGACACTATACATACTCATAAAGAGAAACTTCTTTAGATGGAAAAAGTAAGTTCATTATTTCAAGCCGAAAACAATGATCTTGAAGCTCCTTCTTGACGGAACAACCTAAGAATTCTTGGCATAGCAGAAACAACAAATTATGGCAGCATGGAAGTATGTAGAAAAATGCTGAGAAACATCTACGGTTAAACGTTTTTTACTCCGCTATTCTAGGTGGAGCACGCCCCCGTTTGCTGGGGGAGGCAGCAGGAAGTTTTTCGTTCTACACTATATGACTGTAACATAGGGAAGATCAACACATACAACAGATGGGAACAGAGACACACACCTTTCACATCAGACTAATGCACTCAAGCAGACAATGAATTGTCCTCAGCCGAAACAACATGAGGACCATTAAATTCTTGTTGTGCAATGTCTGTGGTCTCAACAACTCTAGGAAAACCAGGCAGGTGATCGCATAAGCTAAGAGACACAGTATAGATGTGTGCCTGTTACAAGAGACACACCTGACCAGAGGATGGACACCAGACTACAAGCCAGTTGTGTAGAACATGCTGTTCTACTTTACATAACTCGTGGTCCATATTGAACTACGGATTAGTGTCAGTCTGAATTTGTACTTGGACATTTCCTGTTGGGCACCTGGTAGAATACGGTCTTTACCATGCTGCTAACCTGCTGGAACTGGAAGTTCCAGAACTGGCGCTTAGGGTGTTCTTCTGGAGACTGCCTGCTAGGACACTCCGGGATAAGGTATTCAAAGAGGAGAGTAAAGTGGATACGGAGGAGTTCTTTAAGTTAAATGAGCAATCTGTGGACAACACAGCCATCCTGTGGGAATCCTATAAGGTGATCGATCATCCAGGCAGCCTGTGTAGCGAAGCTAGCGGGATCTTCAAGGACATCTGACAGAGGTTACATAGGTTAGAATAAACCCTTAAGGAGCTGGAAATTGTGCTGAATACCCAAGTAACCAATGACTAGCTTGTTGCTGTTAAGCCATGCTGGATGACCACCAGGAGAGTCCAAGCTGAACTTAACTACCTAGAGAGGGAGACCGAGGCTGGCACGTATGGAGATGGCGACAGGCCAAGCCATACTTTAGCGCCTGTGATTTATCAAAATAGGGCTAGCTGGGTTATCATGGAACTCTCCATGCAAGAGGAGCATAGCGCCAACAGGAATAATACAATCCTGACATCCTTTCACCAATACTATTACTATTTATATACACCCAGGTACCAACCTGATCAAACAATGTTACGCCAATACTATGACTCAATTGTGTTGCCATGGTTGGTAGACTGTATTTTGACTATAACACTGGAGGAAATCACAGTGACTATACTGGCCATGCCAAGCGGCAAGGCCCCTGGCCCAGACGGGCTGCCCACTCCATTTTATAAGGAATTTGTTGTCCCCTTACACACAGGTTGACAAAGGTAGCCAGGTAGAGTTAGTAGACTTCTTTATCGGTTCCATGTAAATAAGTACATCAGTCCTTATTCGTGTTGCCAGCCATCTCTCCATCCCTGTTTCCAGCTGTTCCACCAGCCCCACCAGGAGCAGCCTCACTGCTGCTCAGCCCATCTCCAACTGACACCACTCATCCACACAGGCACCCAGGCATTCCATTCATCAGTCACACCAACATTCCGTCACCATCTCTCACTCTGGCTGAGCAGCTAGGAGATAGCTAGGCTGGATTACATTCAATGACATTTAAGAGGATATAACATTATCCCCTTCCTTTTAAAAGAAAAAAGAAAGTGTGCGAAAACATGGGAATAACTATAAATAAAAACATGTACAAAAGAAGAAAAGTTTTAACTGTGGGAAGCAGAGCTAAATATTACTTCACACGAGGAGGAACACTACGTAATCTGAAGGAAGGAAAAATATTGACAAGTAAGATAGAAACAAAAGCAAGCAATATTCCCATCCTTCCCAATAAACAAATTTAAAAATGTAGTGAAGGGTGGACCACACCCCATGACAAACATCCAAGGCACAAACCGGTAACAAGGGTGAAACCTACACAAAAGAATACACGTGTATCACAGAGTGAACAACACAGAGGGTACACACAGTGAGGCGCAAGGTGACTTACACACAACAACACCACGTGAGGCGCAGGGCGACTTACACAGAACACCACGTGAGGTGCAGGGCGACTTACACACAAGACACAACGTCAGGCGCAGGGTGACTTACACACAACATGACAAGACGTGCAGCGTAAGGAGACTTACAAACACATTGACACCCAATGAGCAGACCAAACGTGCAGCGCAAGACTGCATACACACAAAGAGAAAATAGACCTAACACCCATAACCACACACCCTATGTAGGGATGTACCCTTGTACATGTAAATGGGGCTAACACCCATAACCCAACCCTGTGTAAGGTTACCATCATATACACGTGTAAATGGGAACCAACCCATAAGCCTACCCCCATGTAGAGGTCACTTAACGTAAAATGTAGAAGTGGGACTATTACCCAAACCCATCCTTCAAGAAAGGGAGACAACTGTGACTACCACACACTAATTCAAATGCCATCCAAGTGTAAATAGGCATAAACTAAGACTTCACAAAACGTTACCACAACTCAAACTTCCAGTCATGCAAAATCATTTTCCATTCTCATGTAAATTAAACCTGTAATTAAACCTGTAATTAAACCTGTAGTCACTCGGCAGTGAGTGACCTCTCACCGAGTAGTACTACAGTGGACACAGATTGATGATGTGCACCCCACAGCTGTGAGACCCTCTCACATGTAAAATAGCTATACTTGTTGTTTTAAAAGTCATGGCCAATTTCCAACATGAGACCAATATAAGGCAAATAGGTGCTCCTGAGCACAAACCTCAACTAAAGTAATCCGAACCACAATACATGTATCTGTGCCACGATGTTTACTGTGAACATGAAATTTCTGCTAACAAGCACAACTTGAATGCAAATGACCATTAAATATAAATGTGGTGGCACACACAGAAGAATCCGACGCAGTTAGCAAGTTGTGAGGCATAACACACAGAGGGTTCATGCTGGCACTTCACCACAGCGCTTGCCTATAAAACGAGTCTACGGTGTACACAGGGGGTCCTTGCTGGCACTTACCACAGCGCCTGCACCTTCAGCGAGTATCCGGTATCATGGACACCACTGAAAACCAAGGTCTCCTGCAGTACGGATCCAGTGCATTATTTGGTATACCCACCCTTGTTCCAACCACACATAGTGATTTAAGCTAATGCTACTGCACCACAGTGGCTGAGCACTGCTCTATAGGCTGACAGTAAAAGGTCATCATCTGAAATTAATAAAGTGAACTGCATGGCTTAGGCCTGGTGCAAGCTACTGATGCGTGCATGGCTGGAGACTTAGATTGACACTAGTTTGAGTCTGGTTTTCAACCCAGGCTGCATCTTACTTGTGATGGAGTGGTGTTCAGGCAACTTGAAACATTGCATCTCATCTTCCTAGGCAACTTGTACCCAGAAAATGCGTTCTTGTGGCTCGAGGCATTTTACCATAGGGCCAACCGCATGCCTTAAGACACATTTCTATATTACAGAGGCAGGGCAGTGCGCCGTGGTTTTGGCTGCAACTTCTCTCCCTCACTGCCTACTTTTACACTGGAACAGGTTCTGGCTTCGCCTTTCCCCTTAAGACTGGCCTCTCGTACATATTGCTTGAGCCAGGACGAGGCCCCGATGCCATAACTCCTGGCTTGGCAGACATGGGAGGAAGATCTGCAAGTTTGACAAACCCCAATGGGAGTATTGTTGCACTCAGACTGGGGAACTGTCCCCGAATTATAAACTCCGGCTTATGCATTTTAAGTTCTTGCATTGAATTTATCATACGCTACACAGACTACATGCTGTAGGCCCCTAAGACACACCGAACTGTGATTGATGCAGAGCTAAATTTGGGGATTTTTTGCACTTGGCATGGCTATGTCAATAGTCGGCTTTATTTTAGAGGGAAGGTGGTGGGACTATTTCTGATATAATTGGAGAACCAATTGCGCTAACCCAACTTTTGACGCTCCTTGCCATGTCAAAGACTTTTCCACTGTGAGCAGAAAATTGGTTTCACTGTTGCTGGTTCTCGCACAGCGTTGGGTGGCCATGAGATGGTGGAGAGTATTGGCTCTAAAGAGCACGTACTGGCTACAAAACATAGCATATTGTAATGAACAACTGTCCTAACACTGTTATGTTACCGGGTTATCCCCATGTAGCAAAGCTGCTCATTTCTTACATTGTCCCTATCTTTTCACAATAACATTTCTGCAGTGAATCTTCGCACGTATTTGCATACACGAAAAATTTGGATTTGTTTCTCTGAAACTACTTTGTTTACACATCTAGCTTCGCACAACATTATAATGATGCCTCGAGCATCATGTACAAAGCCTCTTTACTCACTATGTACAAATGTTGTTCTATCTTCATCCCCGGGGCGGCATATCTATCTAAATATCCATAACATTGCTAATCTACAACGTACATAATGGCTGCTTTCTATTATAAATAATGAGCATCCTATCGATAAGCAGAGGAGGCACTTCAGCTGACAACGAGGGTCCCTACGTGCTGAGACTCCATCACGCAGCGGTCTGACATCTCCAGGAGGGGGTATCCAGTTGGTGACCAAGACGGGCTCCTACATTCTCTCTCACCAGGTAATGGGGTTGGCTCGTCCCTAGGGGGGATTCTTGGCTTTACACCCACACTCCCTCTAGGTACACTTGGGGTATGATTTTGCATGGTAGGAGTACACCAGATTACTGCCTAGTTTATGTGCCTGCATATATACACTGTTTTAGCACCATGGTAGAACTGCATCTACCATTTACACTGTTGGTACGTCTAATCACATTCATCTGCTTCTGTCTACTGATTATCGTAGCACATGTCTTCTTTATGAGAATAACATTGGTTCAATAAATATATTGAAAACGTCCCACTGTGTATTCTGTATATTTCTTCGAGCACGAGTGACTGAGCGAAAGGTTCTGATCTGTTTCCATCATCTCTGAGGGGTCACAGTTGTCCTGTTCAGTGGTTGCCAGAAAGCATTCGCTCCCTGATTAGGTTAGGGAGTTTATGGTGGCACAGTTAAACATTCATAAGCGCAGGAGTGGGCTTTAGCGATAGCTCCTGCACTTTACCGAAACCATATTGGGTGGGATGATGAGTCGCATCATCACGAAATTCCATTAAAATGAGTCCCTCAACCCCATAGACAATACCCAATAAAAAAGGAATCTAAAAAACAAGTTAGGGAAATACTAGAACAACTTGAGTACCAGGAAAATTGGACCTCGCCCATGAATAATCCTGTTTCCCGTAATGAAATTGGACAATTCATACCATCTAGTCTTAGACTACAGGCATGGAACACTTCCACAAGCAGATTTGCAGTACAAAATAAGCATAGTGCTGCACTAATGTTTAACATTGTGCAGAAGAAATACAAAACAACACTAGATATCTTAAATGGATTCTTTTGCCAAAATATAGCGCCTGGAAGCAGATACTTGACAACATTCTCAGCACTACGGTCTCAGCAACAGTTTTGACATTTACCACAGGAGTATAAGAATAGCCCCAGGCTGTTTTCATCAAGAGTTAGTGACTTCAAAATTTTGATGAGGGGGCATTGTCCTACGTTGGATGATATTTATCTTGCGGACGATGAATTAATAGAACACTTGGCTAGAGTGAACCACATAAATCTTGGGTTCGCTTAATTGGGTTACAAATAAAAATGTAAAAAAATCAATACCCCATGTCAAACTTACTGTGCTATCCCATGGCTCGAAAAATGTGACCAAAGCAAAAAGGAGAAAAACAAATTACAAAACCATAGAAAAACTCTGGCAGCAATTGGCAGTGGTAATGCAACATCTCTCCAGGCATATAGACGGACCCATTGCACATGTTCGAATCCATCTCCTCCTAAGATGGAGTTACGACTCAATGAATTCCTGAGCAGTGGGGAAATTATATGGGGGCTTAAGTAGACAATAGCTACAGGGTTACATAGATCCTAATTATCACAAACCGCTAGATGTACCATTAGAGGAAACTCCAACTCTTTCTCCCTGTAAACCCGCGGGGGTGGTAGGCAGTTTCGGCATGGTTCACAGCACCGAGGTTACTGCCCTTTGCGCTGACATTCAAACCACTCCTCCTCTGTCAGTGGCCATCATTCAAACAGTGGGTCAGCCTCCTGTGTCTGCACCCGCAAGGAAGGGGGTCTCTGTCTGAGTTGGGTTCCGATTGTCCCCATCTGGCTGGTCAGCTGCATGCAACCAACCTCTCCAGCATGTTACCCCATATCTCCAAGTCGCGGTCAGCATTTTCATCTGTGCGAGTTGAACGCAATCTGCGCTCCTCAGCCACCCCCCCATTCACACATTTCCACCTTCCATTTAGCCAGGCGAAGGGTCATAGAATGCGTCCAGTACATAGCAATACATCGCTTCGCCAATACTAGCCCCAATAGGCCAAATTTATACTGCATACGGGTCCGCGGTTTGGGGGACGGTAAAACCCCTAAAAGACAATGTTTGATCGATGCCTCAACTGGGATTCAGTGTGATATGTTTGCGTGTTGTAGAAAATGGCCCTCAGGGACTTTAACATTTGCTCGTGTCAACTAGGGAGAGGAAAGGCCTGTTGAGATTTAGGTCACCTGCTGCCACACATCCACCGTCAAACCATCCAGTCCGGTCCATCACCGCTTATATGTGACGGAAACTGTGGAGCCATTTTAAGGGAAGTGATCTGGCGTATGGGGCCCTTCGCAGTACAAGGGTGACCGCACGTTCCCAGGCCCATGCAACCGGACAGACCACAAATGGGCAATCCGGGGTGTTGTATTCCGCTTTAGGTGTCCGTATATAGGTTTTCATGATACATGTCCTTATATATGCACAATTTGCATTGCCCTGATATAGTCATAAGATCCCAGTCCTTATTTAGGCATTAGCCATGCTATCCAAATACAGGCATGGTCACCTACATCCGTCCACCCCAACGTCACAACGAGTTCTTAGAAACCAGACCCTTAAGCTCTTGGAAGTTCCCCTAGCACAGGATTATTGATTTCTCCAAGAACTCATTTATTATGCATGAACCGCTTTTCCTTAAGGGTTCATTCCTGACGTCTTCCTCTGCACCTCTCTCATTCTCAAGGTATGGAGCTTACTAGAACCTAGAGGGACTCTTGGCATACTAAACTTGGCATACCATACTATAGAATACATCACCTACTTCTTACCTTGTACTACACTTAGGTTAGGTACACTGGGGTAGAACTAGTTAGAGAAGCATCTTATGAGTACTTGCATTTTTAGCTTATGTTATTTATGTATATGAATATATGTGTCATAGCTAAAAGATAATGCTAGCGCAGTATTATTTCTTTCTACTGCTTACACTGTACATAATATATCTTTCATACTGTCTTGTGATTGTAACAGCTCATATCTCTTACACGAGAAACAAGGCTGTTCAATAAATCTTTTTATTGAAATGCCCGTCTATTCTTTCTGTGTAACTCTGAAGAAACTAAGCATGCACGATTAGCTGAGTGAAACTGTTATCTGTTGTTTCCACGATTCTGAGAGTGTTCCGATTCTAAAGGGAAACAAAGTTGTCATGTTTATGCGGTTGCCAGAAACGAATCCCTTCTTGTTTACAAGGAGCTTCTAGTGGCCTCTGAGTTAGCTGGTACAAATTAATTAAGTTTAATATACCTGATAGGGGCATACTGAACTCAGTCCTATGCCAAATCTATAGGGTATATTATTCCAATGCGCAGAGCCTATTAGGGAAATAGGAACTACACTACATGGCGCCCAACGTTTGGTAAGGCACTAATATAATGCTATATACTGAGTAACTCAGTCATGCTTTTCTCAGAGATCCTTACTCACATACTCCATAAGATGTCTGGAGTGGGTAGGGTTAAGTATCCACCAAAGCTGAACAGGACAAAAATCCTATATATTAGCTGTTTGGTTTGTTCAACTTTGAAGGATACAGTGTTCCAAAAATATTGTGCACCTTATCTTTGTTTCCTTTGAAACTTGTTCTACATTTTTCAAAAACAATGTCCCTGAATGGGAATACTAACACCGAGAACGGTGTAGCTACGGCTGACCCAGTCGTAACGGCTTTTTAATTTTACAGGTTTCAATGAAACAGATGAGGGTGTTATAAACATCCCTCCAAACTTAAGGAGAGTCATCACTCTAAAACATATAAAACACGGCCTAACACCCAGCGGTGGTAGAGCGGTTTTCGTGATAGAGGCACACGAATCCTTTCAGACAGAGGTATTCTATTCATGGATTGTATTCCCAGAATCAAATCCAGTAACAAAAGTATTTCACTTCTTTAAAGAAGATGAACCACCTAAGGAATATATTGAATATTGAAATTCCACTCACATACCAGGAGCATAATCTCTGGTTTAAAGGCACCCTAAAACATCACAAAAACATTACCAGGCTCGGTCCACTAGGTAGACCAGGAGCAACATGGCCGATTCTAGCAGGCTACAAACCTCATCCTGACATTGAAGAAATGTCAGACGAAGAATTATTTACTCAACTACAAGAGTTAATAAAAATTTACAGAGAATTGGTCCAATATGTCATGCGGACTTTCACAGTTCAACCACCAATATCCATTCCAAAGCAAACCCCTCAACAAGGGTATACACTAAAAATTACTCCACAGACTTTACATGCAGTCATGGGTAAAATGCCCACAAAACGTGAACAAATTCCGTTCTGGATAGCTAAAAAAATTACTCAAATTGAAGCAGTATTTCCAAATACTAGCCCTTATGAGAAACACAGAATCCTAACAATCTGTTAGCAAATGGGGATCACACCACAACTGGAAGACTGCACCACTTGGGGCACAGTCTTTGCTGCCATCAATACTAAAACATATGGTGTTCCGTCAATTGCAGTAATACCAGATGTCCTGAAACAAATTCAAAATGAATACGGGGCAGAGCCTGCTCTGAATTTAGGTATGAAATTACTGAAAAACTTTGACCGGGTCTTAACAATAATATTATCTAATATTAAAGGGGGGGCAGAATCAGTGGCGATCCGCCAACGCTTAAGGGAATTTGATGCAACAGAACATCAACGTGAACTACCCAGAATAATAGAAAAATCTTATGCAGAATTAGGCAGAGACAGTTTGGGTGGAAAACCTTTGAAGCCAAAACTGTCAGAAGGTCCTGAGAAGGACGCTAATATTCAAACTCCTACATCTTCTTAAAAGAAGTGGGAAACTAATAAAAAAAATCCAAAAGAGACATTCTCAATCCCGAGGTAGGTCTCCTCAAAAGGAGCCCTCTGAAAGGAGGTATAACCTCATGAATAGAGATACTTTAAGAAAACCTGACAGCTATCAAGATACTGATACACAATCCTCTCGTACCTTTCAGATATCGTCACAGACATCAGAAAGAAGAGGACGGTCAGATCACAAAGAAGAACGCGTGAAGTCAAAATACGATCTACACGTTAAGAAACATAAATCAAAGCCTCAATTCACCAAAAAGAAGGTAGCAGGTCTGAGGATCAGACATCCCGAGAATACTGAGAACACAGCTCAAGAACAGAGAATGGGCTCAGACAATGCTGGACAGTGCAGCAGACCTCAATGAGTACATCACAGTAGAGACTGTAGACACCAGGGTTAGTACTCCATAAAAGTTATATGAAATAACACTCCGAATGGAGGGAGACATACCAAGAAAAGTGAAAGCATTCTTTTGGGAAAAACCTTCAAGGGGTTATGATATACTTTTAGCAGAACAGGACTGGCCACCAACATTTGTCAGGGAGTGCCCACATGGCAAGGACATCATTATGCCAACCATATTCCAATTCACCTAAAATATACTTATGCCAGGAAATGGGCAGTAGCCCAGGCCCCAGCATTATACAAAACTCATGTAGGATGGGATGAGGACTCACCTCACCACAAAATACGGCTAAAAAATCAACCTACTGCACAAAGGCAGTACCCAATAAAGCAAGAAGCTAAAAAACAGGTCAGGGAGATCTTAGATCAACTTGAATACCAAGAGGTGAGTGAAACATGCACCTCCTCAATGAACAATCCTTTGTTTCCTCTATCCAAACCAGACAATAAATATCGTCTAGTTTTGCATTACAGACACTTGAACACTTGTTCCAAAACATTTGCAGTGCAAAATGCACATAGTACAGCATTAATGAATAACATTGCGCGTAAAAAATATAAAACCACATTGGACATTTCAAATGGTTTCTTTTGTCAAAACATAGCACCTGAAAGCAGGTGCTTAACAGCTTTCTCAATAATGGGGACCCCACGTCATTTTTGTAGACTCCCACAAGCGTTCAAAAACAGCCCAGGGTTATTCTCAGCAAGGGTAACAGAGTTACTACAAATTTATGATAACGAGGCATTGTCATACGTCGATGACGTCTAACTGATAGGCGATGACCTAGATAGGCACTTGAACAGGGTGAATACCATTATACTGGGCTTCGCCTCTGATGGCTATAAATTCAACTTTAAAAAATCCAGAATTGCCCATCTCAATGTCCTTTTCCTAGGATATGAGCTTTCAAGTGAAGGCAAGAAAAGTGTGCGCTGCTCCAACCTCCAAAAACACTGAAAAACTTACAATCCATCTTGGGTTTCTTAAATTTTGGAAGAACTTACATTCTAAATTACGCAGAAAGAGTTAAACCTCTCTACAAATTAATCAAACCTGATTTTTCAATAAAACATTGGACACAGGAACACACCGATATCCTGTGTTCACTCCAAGCTAACATGTTAGCAACAAATCACTTACAAACGCACGTAAATAAACGCAATTTAGTGATCTGAATAATTTCGGGTCAATGCGGATTCACCTATTTAACATTTAATGAGGGTGAAAAAGTACCAATAGCATACAAATCACATTTGTATACACAAGCAGAAATGCGCTTCACAACAGAAAAGATACTGACAGCAGTTCAAACCGCTGTAGCACAAGAAAGCGCTCTAGCCTAGGGGAAACGCATTATTGTCATGACTCCAGTACCAGCCTTAGAGGCGGTTACAAAAGCGAGCATTCCAAATGCAAAAGCTTTACATCCTAGATGGATACGATGGGTTAATTCTCTTGCTGCAACAGATGTTGAATATGTTTTTGATCCTGATTTAAAAACACAAGTGTTCCTGCAATATGAACATGAATGTCCTCTGCCCACTAAAATTCTGCCTCCCGATCAGTACGAATTTATAATTTAAACTGACGGATCAGCACAACCTGCTACAGGGAGTAAGCAAGCTTACAGTGCAGCGTGCGCAATCATTAAAGGTTGCATGCGCGATGGTAATTTCCAACCAATGGTCACTAAAACTCAATCTCTAGGAGATTATACAGCTCAGCGAGCTGAACTACAAGCATTCAAACTGGCACTTGAGAATACAGATTGCAAATTCCCCACACTTATAGTGTGCAATTCCTTTTACTGTTTCCAGTCATATAATGAATATTAAAAGAATTGGCTTCAAAATTGATTCAAAGATGCAAAAGGTGGCACAATAAAGCATAAAACGCTTTGGGAACAAGTAGTTCAGTTGAGAAACGAACTACCAAAAGCTCGCATGATACACACGTTGAGTCATCAACGTGATGGCGTTCACATTGCAGGGAATTCATTGGCTGATGAAGCCGCAAAGGGGGCTGTTCAGACGGCTTCCGTAGCTGCTATGACTCATTCAAAAACGAGAAAAGACAGTGAGATATTGTTGGCTGTCAATGCTTCAAGCAAAGGCAGTGGTGCAGCGTTACCAAAGAAATTTCCACTCAAGTACTCATATGTAATTGATGCAAACAACGTTCCTTTTGCTCGAATCCCTGGAGTGGGGGATAGGGTGATTCCAAACATGGAACGTAGATTAGGACTGATCCTAGCAGCTCATAAAGGGATACCCTCTACCCATGCAGGTGTTTCTGCAACAGTATCTTTGCTAAAACAAAGATATTGGTGGCCTGGCATTAGGAAACAGACCAAAAACTATGTTTTGGAATGTGAAATATGCCAACAGATGAAAGTCTCCACAGTGAAATGTCCTGCGCAGACACCTCTGTTGATTTCAGCCAAACCATTAGCTTGTGTTTACCTGGACCACTGCGGTCCCTTGCAAAGGGAGGGTTACTATAAATATATAATGGTTGCGGTGGATTCGTGCTCAAGGTTTCTATGGATGTGGCCTCAGCGCTCGGCTGGCGCTCGAACTGTTATAAAAGATTTGCGAGTCTTTATCGGCACATAAGCAATTGGCACACTACATTCTGACCAGGGCCCTGCATTTAGCTCTCAGGCTTACAAAGAAGCCATAGCCAGTTTGGGCGTAGCATTGCGGTATTCCTCTCTGTTTCATCCTGAGGGAAATTCTGTTGTGGAAAGGAAAAACCAGGACATAAAGCAGTCTATAACAGCTAGAGTATTAGGTTCGGGTGATGGGTGGGTCAAACATCTTTATGGGGTCCAACGCTCATTAAATAATTTGCCAAGTAGTTCTGTAGTGGGGGGTCACTCCATATGAGGTCCTATTTGGGACAAGAATGTGGGTTTCTGATCTCGAATGTGAAGGCACAGTGGTGGAAAATAAACCCTTTGATATCAAAGATCGTTTGGCTGTTTTACAGGATCTAAATGAACTAATATCAAAACAAAGCAACGTGTTCCTGAAGCCAACCACCACTGGGGAATAACCGGCAGTCCCAGCAAGGCCTGTCTGGATCCCAACATTTGGGGATCTAGTCAGAGAGAAGATTGCGGACAAGAAGGAATTTGGACCTTCTTACAGACAACCAGTTCCTGTTCTAGCCGTCCACGGAACAAGAACAGTACTTCTGCCGCCCCTTGCTGGAAGAAAGGAGAAAAGATTTGTGTCAATCGACCTCATCAAACCACACTATGTGGCCGATACTAAATAGTAGGCCTAGTGGACTCCGACCTAGTAGCAGACGCCCTCCTCTCGCTACTATCCAAGAGGTTCAGACTGAAAGACTCATAACCATCGAGAATTCAGCAGTAAGAGATGAAGGACTAAGTAACAATGCTATGGAACTCATCCCTCTTGAAACTCAAGTAACAGTTCGTCCAGATACACCTGTCTACACAAACGTAACACGTGATCAACTGGTTCCAGCGATTTCAACAAATCCTGATGCAATTCCAACAATTGACCGAACTGCTTCTAGCTACTTCATTAACTTTGATACGTTTTCTGAGGATCCAAGTGAGCCTAAAACGACCACAGCCCTAAAAACTTTAAAACAACAAGTACATGAATTTTTTCGTTTTCTGAAAGCCACTTATCTGGTTTCACTATGGATTGAACTATGGATTATTTCTGGAATATTTTTCTTTCTGCTTTGGCTAGCTTTGGTAATGACTCTTAGCGTGCTTATGAACAGTATCAAAGCCACTCCTAGAAAAACTACATTGGCTGTCAATCCGTCAAAGGACAAATTTTAAAATATGCTGTCTGATCCACAAGAGCATAAATGGACAAGGTCCCTCTTGCCTGGAAAAGAAATTCACTCCTTACATTCCTTCCAGGTCGCTCAGATCCAGTAATGGGCATCTGCTGGTAGTGCCACGCGCCAAGAAGGCTAGGCACGGAGGCAAAGCTCTATCAGTGGTGGGACCCACATTGTGGAATAGTCTCCCTTTAACTCTTCGATTATGTTCTGAACACCTGAAATTCAGAAAACAACTCAAAACCCTGCTGTTTAAAAATGAGATCTAGTCTCAGCCCTCTCTCTTTCCGCAATGAATGAAGGACAAACCGGCCCAAAAGCGCAGAGATACTCCAGTTGGAGTCGATTCCAGCGCTATAAAAACCCATAAATAAATAAATATGAATGGCAGATAGATTCGTTTGGACACTGAAAGTAAAAATGTGAACTTACTTTTAAAACTATACCAATCTTTCCATCGTGAAGCAAGAGATTTGTCAGCAGTGAACCTCACCACTGTTCCTATACAGGATGGGATAGTTTGGGACAAAACCGATTTTGACATATTCGGCCCGACGGAACTTTTGAAGATTCCACATTTATTTAAAATTTCATTAAGTGACTTAATTACCTCCAGTACCTATTCTGATGATTGGGACTTTGAGACTGTTAATAACATGATGTCTGGTCTAGAAAGGTCTGCTGCGTTCTCTAACAATGAGAACTTAGAGGGTTCATCAGGCTACGAACAGCTTTATTGTTACACCCACTATGGTCATCATTTCTTGCATAGATCTGCAACACCTAGAAATGTATTTATGTTTAAACAATGAGAACATTGTCCTACACCACCAAAGGGTAAAAACGTTTGCAAATAAGTTTCCATATTTTTCAAGGTACAATACATCTGATCCAGAAACATTTTTCTATAGAAATGTGAACACAACAGGACAGAAAAATATGTTAACTACTACAAAACAGATTTATTCTGAAGCTTTTATTGCCCAACTGTCTAGACAAGGATTTGACTTTTGTAAAAACACAATCGACACAAAATCTGTCTGGGGTTCTAAAGATTGGCAAGTGCAGGGGATAGAAGCTTTGTTTAGAGCCTGTATCATCCCTCAGCAAATAATGTTTTTGAATGACACTGTGTAACAAACGTCTTGCCTTGGATTAGCCAAGATCAAAGACATGAACACACCTTCTGATGGATACATCTGCCTGTGGATTCCTCACCTTATGAATATCCCCTGCGCCAGTATTACGCGGAATTGTTTCCTAGCTCTCCAGGCCGACAAGGATGTCAGCTCTGCTCGCGACTCCGCATGACGTCACCGGAGCCATAAGAGAGCCTAGTCGGCGTGCTGATGTCAGTTCCCTTTTTTCCGCGCCGTTGACGTGTAACGGTTTTCTAGCACTCTCCATATTTGTGGAGTTACTTTGTTGGTTCTTCAGCTTTAACTGTTGCTAGAAGTGATGTCTTCTTCGAGGAAGTCTGGTTTTAAGCCCTGTAGGGAATGTGGGGGTCACATGTCCATCACTGACCCCCCATGAAGATTGTTTAATGTGCTTATCAACGGATCACGACGTGGAGGACTGTTCCTGTTGCAGGAAGATGAATCCTAAGGCACTGAAGGAACGGGAAGCGAAGTTATTTCTGGCCAAGTCGAAGAAAGAAGGTAGAGGGCGCAAGCATGATGAGTCGAAGTCGTTGACTTTGCATACGTCAAAGTTGAGAAAGCACAAGAAAAAGAGAAGACATGGATATCGGCGCCACTCGACGGAGGTTAAGACTTCGAGATCGCCTTCGCCTGCCCCTCGACGTCGTCGTAAGGACTTTGTTTCTCCTTCGCCCTCTCCTTTTCCTCGTGCGACTCCAGAGAACTCTCCTTCGCCTAGAGGCACTACGGCGCAGTCTCCGGCGCCAAGAAATTCACCAGCTTCCGACACCGAGCTGGCTCAGGATGTTCCATCTTCTCCTGTGCCTGAGATTGAACTGGTGGATTCGGCAGTGGATCCGATCGTTCCGACGTCGGACATTCCCCGTTTGGATACTGGTTTGAATCCATATCCACAAATCCCGGCTCCAGGGGCGGATCCGTTGCATTTATTAAATGCTATGTACAGAGTTTTTCAAAGGGCGGATTTCCCATACGGAGCACCTTCTGGTCCCGTGGGTCCGCTGGCATTCAACTTGGGCGTGCCAAAACACTATAGAGAAGTGTGGCTCAATGATTAGAGCGGCAGACCCTGATGCAGAGGTCTAGCCCGGGACCAGGGTTCAATTCCCCGCCTCGGCGGGTCTTGGGCTCAAAAATTCCACGGACCTGATAATTCTCACCTCGGTGCCTATTCCAATCATGGAGTCCCACTCTGCAACTCTGGGCAATAGCTTGCTTAATCTCCACAACGGCCCCCACAACGCTAAGGATGCCTGGCCTCCACCTTGGGGGTGCCCAGGAGTGGACGCCTCACAGGGAAAGCCAGGATGGGTTCCACAGCGGTATTCGTACAATCGCCTTGAGACCCTTGCAGGTGAGTAGTGCGCTATACAAGTATCAATTTACATTTACATATCAATTTACATTTATGCCCAGGCACCCTTCATGCCGATGGTGCCATCATGGCAATTTCCGGCACCAAGAGTCTCGACGCTGTTGATAGAATCTTCGGCGCCGCCTGGAGAGCCTTCCTCTCGGCCTCGTGTGGATCTTGTGCCTCCATCGGAGCTTCCCTCGACGCCGGCTCCAAAGCAGTCGGCGCCGGGTACGGCGCCACCAACGCCGCGTCCATGGATTCGTTAACTGAGAGAGGCTCAGAGGCTTTTAGAAGAGGAGCAGTATCGTAGAGAGGAAGTAGAGGAGGGCGAGTTGGAAGAGTCTCTGGATGAATTCGAGGGAATCCAGGAGGCGGGTGGATTGGACACCTCCCCTGAGTGGGAGCTCTCTTCTACAAGGGCTTCACCTCCACAAGAGGTAGCTCCCTACCATTTGGTGATAAGGAAAGCTGCGGAGCTTTTAGATTTGCAGTTACCTACTGCTGAATATAAACTGTTGATGGAGGTTTTGCATTCACCTTCCTCCATAGTTGCGCCTCTGTTACCTTTTAATGAAGCCCTTTTGGATCCTATCATCGAGGTTTGGCGCAAACCACTTTCTTCGCCTGCTGTTTCCAAGGCTGTGGCTATAAGGTATAGCACTGCTCCAGGGGATCCAGATTTTCTCTCTTCTCACCCGTCTCCAGAGAGTTTGGTGGTACAAGCATCCTGCTCCAAGCAATCATCAGGTGCTTTTCTACAGGCCCCAGCTGACAGGGACTCAAAGAAAATGGAACAGTCAGCTAAAAAGGTTTTCTCCTCTTCTAGCATGGCACTGAAATCAACCAATGCCACTTGTCTGTTGGGTCGCTACATACATGCTTTGATGGACTCGGCAAAGCAATTGGCCCCCAAGTTGCCTGATGAAGAGAGGGGAAACTTTATGGAGGTTCTGTCAGACGCTCAGGCTGCGGCTAGACAGGTTATTCAATCAGACCTGGATACGGCAGATTCAGTAGCCAGAGTTATGGGATCCTCCATAGCAACAAGAAGGCAGGCTTGACTTCTTTCTTCTGGATTTTCCCCTAATGTCCAGGCCACTCTTGTTGATTAGCCCTTTGACGGGCCGCAGCTCTTTGGGGGAAAAGCAGATTCGGCCTTACAAAGGTTTAAAGACTGCAGAGCCACTGCGAAATCCTTGGGGTTGCAGACCCAGTCGAGAGGTTTCGGCTACAAGAAATATTGAGATTTTGGAAGGTCTTCCTTTCGCAACTTCCGTCAACCTCAGCAGCAGCAAAATCCGCTCTATAAATCTTATAGAGGAAGAGCCAAAGGTCGCCAACGTGGTTCTGCCCGTTTTAAACCTTGTGGAGAATGGGTACGCCCTTGCCTTTCGGGAATTTCTTCCTCCTTACCCTGCTTGCCAAGGTTTTAGCTCAGAGGACCATTTGCTTCTTCTTCAGAAGGAGGTTCTTGCATTACTACAAAAAGGTGAGATAGAAGTGGTTCAAGAGCAGGAAAGGGGTCAGGGATGCTACTCCCGGTATTTCCTGATCCCCAAAAAGGGCGACAGGTTACGTCCGATCCTGGACCTCAGGGTCTTGAATTTTTACCTGAAACAGGAGAAATTCAAGATGCTGACCCTTGCTCAGGTTCTTCTGGCGCTGCAGCAAGAGGACTGGATAGTGTCGATCGACTTGCAGGAAGTGTATTTTCACATCCCCATTCTGAAGTCTCACCGTAAGTATCTCTGTTTTACGGTTGGGTCGCAACACTACCAGTTTGCGGTTCTCCCGTTTGGTCTTACTACTGCACCTCGAGTCTTCACAAAGGTGATGGCGGTGGTGGCAGCTCATCTCAGAAGGTCAGGGGTCAGGGATTCCTGTTTTCCCCTATCTGGACGACTGGCTGCTCAAAGCGGAGTCGCCAGAGATGGTGCTTCATCATCTGCGGGTAACATCTCAACTGTTGTTCAACTTGGGTTTTTCAATCAATGTGCCCAAATCTCACCTGGTGCCCTCTCAGCGCAACCTGTTCATAGGGGCGGTACTGGACACTACTGTGTGTGGAGCATTTCCTCCTCCACAAAGAATTCTCAACATTCAGGAGATGATCCCTTTATTCCACAATGGAGCAGTTGTTCCAGTTCTGAAGGTCCTTCGCCTGCTCGGTCTGTTCGCCTCCTGCATTCTGTTGGTGAACCATGCACGCTGGCACATAAGGACGCTCCAGTGGTGTCTCCGCAGGCAGTGGTATCAGCACAACAGAGATCTCAGGGAGTCAGTCAGGATCTCCAGAGACGCTGCGGTGGATCTGCCTTGGTGGACCGTGGAGGGGAATCTGTCTCAAGGAAAGCCCTTTCATCGGTGGCCACAGTGATAACGGATGCCTCTATCCTAGGGTGGGGTGCTCATCTGGGGGATCAGGAGATCAAGGGTCTTTGGACTCCAGAGGAAAGATTGTCCCATATCAATCTTCTGGAATTGCGGGCAATACGTTTGGCACTCAAGGCCTTTCTCCCTTCCCTTTGCGGTCAGTCGGTTCAAGTCCTGATGGACAACACTACCGCGATGTGGTATGTCAACAAGCAAGGAGGAGTAGGGTCATACTGTCTCTGCAGAGAGGCGTTGCGGCTTTGGTCCTGGGCTCAGGACCATCGGATTTGCTTGATGGCGAATCATTTGGCAGGGTGCTGAACGTGCGTGCGGACAGTGTCAGTCGGCAGTTCTCCGAGTGGAGGCTTCATCCGGAGGTAGTTCAACACGTCTTCCGGACGTGGGGGACTCCTCGGGTGGACCTGTTTGCCACTTTCACGAACGCGCCTTGTCCGTCACTCTGCGGTCTCCAGTTTTCATTGCAGGGGGCGTTGGGGACGTGCTTCAGTTGAGTTGGAGCTCTCAACTCCTTTACGTGTTTCCTCCCATACCCTTGATTCCTCAGGTTCTGAGGAAGATTCGACAAGACCGGGCCCAAGTCATATTGATCGCCCCGGATTTGCCAAGAAAGGTGTGGTACATAGATCTACTTCACCTCTCATCGCACCCTCCGCTCCGTCTCCCTCGCAGGGCAGACCTCCTCTCACAGTAACAGGGGCAGGTTCTACACCCCCACCTCCAGAGCCTGCATCTTCATGCCTGGAGATTGAACGGGGCAACCTAAGTTCCTTCTCTCTCTCGCCTGATGTGGTGGATGTTATTTTATCGGCCAGGTGACACTCCACCAAGTCCATTTACTCCTACAGATGGTCAAGATTCGTTAAATGGTGTGGAGAGGGATCCATTGACCCTTTAAGGGCCCACTTGTCCAATGTTCTTCAGTTTGCTCTTTCCTTGGCTCAGCAGGGTTGTGCTGTGGCCACGGTTAAGGGCTATTTGTCGGCCTTATCAGCTTTTCTTTGTCTACCTGATCAGCCGTCTTTATTTAAGTCTCCTACTATCGTTTTGAAATTCATCAAAGGCCTTACCAATAGGTTTCTGCCTACTCCCTTTGTTATGCCCCAATGGGATCTTAATCTTGTTTTGACTTTTTTGATGGGTTCCCCTTTTAAACCCCTTCATAGCTGTCCTTTGAGGCTTTTGTCCGTTAAAACAGTCTTTCTGGTAGCCATTACCTCAGCAAGGAGGGTGAGTGAGCTTCAAGCTCTCAGTTCAAAACCCCCGTTTTGCCCATACATGCTGAAAGGATGGTCCTCAGGACCAGGGCTGCTTTTCTGTCTTAGGTAGTTACTCCTTTTCATCTGGGGCAGTCCATAACTCTCCCTGTGTTTTTTCCTCTCCCTCACCCTTCCAAGGAGGAGGAGAGATTTCACCGCCTGGACCCTAAAAGAGCAGGGAGCTTTTATTTGGACAGGACAAAGGACTTACGTTTGGAAGATCAGCTCTTCGTGGGCTATGTTGGACACTCAAAAGGCAAAGCTGTGCACAAGCACACTCTATCCAGGTGGATCATCTTGTGCATCAATATCTTCTACTCCCTTGCTGGTAAGGAACCACCTGAGGGTATTAGGGCTCATACTACTAGGGCTAAGTCTTCCACCTCTGCTTTGGCCAGAGGTGTTCCTGTAGTGGGCATTTGTAAGGCTGCGACTGGGCCTCCCTCAACACTTTCGCGAAGCATTATTACTTGGATTACGAAATGAGGAGGGAGGGCCATTTTGCGCGCTCTCTCTTGCAGGACTTTTTGGTATAGGAAAGGTGGACACCCTCCTCCGGGAGTGGGACTGCTGTGGGAATCTATTCATAAGGTGAGCAATCCACAGGCAGTTGTATCCATCAGAAGAACAAGTTACTTACCTTCGGTAACACTTTGTCTGGCGGATACAGTGTCTGCCTTTGGATTCCTCACTGACCCACCCTCCTCCCCGTTGTCCACCTTTGTATACCTAAAAGGATGCCTTATTTGGCTTGTTGTTTTACATTGTATCTTCTTTCAATCTGGTACATTTATAGGAAATGCTGAATTTATTTAGCTTTCCTTTTTGTTTTTGTACTGTGTATATTGGTTCAAATTTTGTGTACTGTGTATACTTTGAATCTGTTGTCGGTTCACCTGTTCCCCTCGGAGGCACGGAAAAAATGGGTGTAACTGACATCACGCCGACGAGGCTCTCTTATGGCTCCGGTGACGTCATGCTGAGTCGCGAGCGGAGCCGACGTCCTCATCAGCATGGAGAGCTAGGAAAAAATTCAGCGGAATGCTGGCGCAGGGGATATTCATAAGGTGAGGAATCTACAGGCAGATACTGTATCCACCAGAAAAAGCGTTACCAAAGGTAAATAACTTGTTCTTCTGTACCAACACCTGCAAGTAATAGCACTACACAGGGAGCGGTCACAGTAGACACAATACTACAAAACAGATCAGATCCTGATTGGGGAAAAATGGTTGCTCTGGCCCACAGACACAAACATCTGTCAAGAAAGATTTCTGAATAGAATACAGGGCTTTACTATCCATAGGCCAGACCCACGTTATGTTCAACGACAGCATGCGGGGGTAGTAACAACATACAGTGTAGAAAAATTGTGCCATGACTGGTTACAAACATCTACACTCGAGGATGTGAAACAACACTTCTCTTTACTTAAAGAAGACGCAGACCTTAGGGATGTCTTGTTGGGACCGAGAAAAACCGCGTCAAAAACGTTTCATATATGCCGGCATTTATGCTGCTTATAATGAAATATGGAAGGTTTCACAGGCGGAGGCTGCAGAAAGAATACATGAGCTTGATCGTATTAACTTAGAAAAATCTCTCTCTGTGGTCGACAATGGGTTACCAACTTTGTCATCCAGAATATATTCACTGGACAACATTGTATCCTCTGCTATTGACATACTAAAAGAAGATTTATCCATGTTACAACCAGGCCAATCTCAGTTACGTTCTATTATGTTATTATGCTGGGCGCTGCGATCCTTGCATGCAGGCAATGTGCCTTGGCGTTTTATCAACATGTCATCTCTGTTGTCAGAATACAATCTCAGCGATAAACAGATCGAGCTGGCACAAAGGGGAGCAAAGTATACAGGGCTGAGCATTAAAAAACTGGAAAAATTACCATTTACGGTAGCAGAAAAAACAGCTACAGAATGGCTTATCCATGGCAAAATAACTCTGCCTGTCACTACTTTTCATTTTCAGTATTGCCTCAAACAAATGCAAGCAGGCAAATATGAAAGGTTGGGTAAAGAATACATTAAGACATCCTGGGTTTTACCTTACGAATACAGATGTTGGAGTGGGGGTCGTGAAGTGTTTCTAAGCGGTACACACTGTGAAAATGCACTGAGCGGATCTCTCATATGTCAGGACATTTCTTTACACAGGGCTTGTAATGGTTCTGTGGCAAACTTGTCCTGCCACCTGCAGGGTACACCAGCTGCTGTGATTAATCCAACTTTCTAACGGGAGTTACCTCATGTTAAATGATCAAAGTTGCTGTGACATGTTGCCAGGAATCCCATATCTGGTAACGGTTAGCTCCAGGGTTACTTGTTGTATGCAAGTATTTTTCCCCCGAATAGACACAGTCAGGGAGTCGCCTCAATGGCCTTCATTGAATGTTTCTTTTATACGTTTTGATACTTTAAGCAGAATGAAAGCCATGCTTTTGCAACAGACCGTGCCTTTGACCTCGGCCAAAGAAACCTATGATCTACAAATTACAAGGATTTCGGCTGAGATACAGGCTCTAATACGTACAAACTGCCCTATACATTTCGTAGAAATTATGGGCGTATCTTAAACATGTCTGATACGAGCGGGATTGTACATGTATTTAAGACCATATGTTCAGGACTGTTAACACCTGTTCTGGCAGTCCTCGGAATCATTCTAAACTTCGTGCATTCGGTGTTTGGTGGTCTGCCATTAGTTCTTGCACTCATTGCAGGAATCCTGTTTCTATTCCTACTGTTACGCTATGGCAAGCCTATCCACCGGCGTCACTCCCAGCAACTTGGAGAAAGCTCTCCTAGAACCGAATTGCCATGAGCGCATAGTGCAACTTTTGGGCATACCTCGTCTACGGGAACTTAATACAACATGGGTTCTGTCATTTAGACCAATCTGGCAAGATTGCATCTTACCTGTTCTACGCTGCCTGCTTTGTGGTGAAGAATGCGTGCTAGACATATGTCTAACACTCCCATCAGTCATGCCAACGGATATCGATACTCTGCTGGACCCGATAACCGCCCATGCTCTATGTTGTCCCCAGAGTCTACCAATCCTGATGACGGCATTTGTTGAGACCTCACAGGCGCTTACTGCTACTGCTGAGGTACGAGATGGACCAACAGACTTCTTTGAATACTTCCAGGGACACATTGTCACCTTATTTACCACAGCTTCATTCAGTACAATGTTATGAAATGGCTTTGATTTTTTTTTTTAATACTTGTCGACCATTTCGTCATATGTATATATTTCTATTCATTCCTATTGCATTTCTTTCCGATATATGCTTAGAATGAAAAACTGCTTTAAAGTGTACAGTACCTTTTCATTACATGTTTAGCTACAGTTTTTTTAAAAACTTTTTTTAGTATGCTTTTACAAATGTTTTTAGCAACATGTGGTACTCAGTTTAAAGTTTAGCATTTTTATGTTTAGCATTTAGTATTATCGTTCATTCGAAAGTGGAGTGGGTGTTGTATTCTGCTTTAGGTGTCCATATATAGGTTTTCATGATACATGTCCTTATATAGGCACAATTCGCATTGCCCTTATATAGGCATAAGATCCCAGTCCTTATTTAGGCATTAGCCATGCTATCCAATTACAGGCATGGTCACCTACGTCCGTCCACCCCCAACGTCACAACGAGTTCTTAGAAACCAGATCCTTAATCTTTACAGAGTTCCCCTAGCACAGGAATATTGATTTCTCCAAGAACTCATTTATTATGCACGAACCGCTATTCCTTAAGGGTTCATTGCTGATGTCTTCCTCTGCCCGACTTTGTGTCAATGCTAACATTCCAAGGCATCTACCGGGTATAAATATACCTTCCTATGCCCAAACAAGTAGGAGGAGACCTCGACTTTAGAGGAGCCAGTGTCCCAGCATGATGCACAGACAAGAGACGCTGTCATCCCTGCTCGCAGAGAATCCAGCTTCCAGTTTCTGACTCCCTTCACGGGGTGTTAAAAGTTCAAGACCCGGAAAGAGATTTCCACCTCTCTCATTCTCAAGGTATGGAGCAGACTAGAACCTAGAGGGACTCTTGGCATACTAAACTTAGCATACCATACTATAGCCTACCATACTATAGAATACATCACCTACTTCTTACCTTGTACTACACTTCGGTTAGGTACACTGGGGTAGAACTAGTTAGAGAAGCATCTTATGAGTACTCGCATTTTTAGCTTATGTTACTTATGTATATGAATATATGTGTCATAGCTAAAAGATAATGCTAGCGCAGTATTATTTCTTTCTACTGCTTACGCTGTACATAATATATCTCGCATACTGTCTTGTGATTGTAACAGCTCATATCTCTTACATGAGAAACAAGACTGTTCAATAAATACTTTTATTGAAACGCCCATCTATTCTTTCTGTTTAACTCTGAAGAAAATAAGCATGCACGATTAGCTGAGTGAAACTGTTATCTGTTGTTTCCACAATTCTGTGAGTGTTCCGATTCTAAAGGGAAACATAGTTATCATGTTTATGCGGTTGCCAGAAACAAATCCCTTCTTGTTTACAAGGAGTTTCTAGTGGCCTCTAAGTTAGCTGTTGCCAATTTATTAAGTTTAATATACTCGATAGGGGCATACTAACCTCAGTCCTATGTCAAATCTATAGGGTAAATTATTCCAATGCGCAGAGCCTATTAGGGAAATAGGAACTACACCACAGAAAGGAGAGTGGGAGCAAACTGCCTCTCACTCCCAACACTCAATTTGCCCCAATGCATCATGGTAAATGCAGTGCATGTTAACACTTCAGCAGTAGTCTTTTTCATTTTTCGTCCTTGGTGATGCAGCCTGTGCTGTGTAACTCTAGACACGAGTTTCTGGATTCATTCCTTCACCAGTAGAGAGCAACAAGTCATTTTGGGAGTGCTGGAAATGCTGCCCAAACCATCTCCGGTCTCTGTACCGCTCAATGGGTGCATTTGCATCAACACAAGCTTGTAGGCTCAGTAGCTCAAGGGAGCCTTTTCAAACAGCAAGAGATGGGAACATGCTGCCTCACACTCCCAGCACTCAGTTTGCCCCAATGCATCATGGTAAATGCAGTCCCTGATCACAATTATTTCAGGAGTAGTCTTTAATTTTTCAAACTTGTTGGTGTAGCCTGTGCTATGCAACTCTAGACATGTTTTTCTGGATTAATTCGTTCATCAGTATAGAGCAGCAACAAGTTGTTTTTGGGATGCTGGAAATGCTTCTCAAAGTCTTCTCAGGTTTCTGTACAAAGTGGGCGCAGATGCACTACACTTACCATGATGCATCATGAGAACTGAGTGTTGGGATATGAAGCAGTGTCCTCCCACCCTCTTTTTGTTTGAAAAACTCCCTTGAGCTGACGAGCTCTGGCTGATGTTCCTGCATCCAGTGAGATGTACAGAGACCTGAGAAGACTTAAAGCAGCATTTCCAGCACCCCCAAAAGAATTTGTTGTTCTCTACTGAAAAAGGACAACTATCCTGAAACACATGTCTAGAGAAACACAGGACTGGCTCCACCAATGAGGGTGAAAGAAAAAAGACTGTTACTGAAGTAAGTGTCCCTGCATTTTCCATGATGCATTGGAGCGAACTGAGTGCTGGGATGTGAGGCAGTGTGCTTTCACCCTCTGTTTGTTTGAAACCATCATGACACATGTTAGTGTGTGTAACAATTTGTGTTAATTTATTTAATTATTTATTTTTGCCCTCCTCACCATACTAACTTGACTCAATCATCACCAGTAGCGTTTAGGCGTTTCCGCCCTTTCTGAGACCTGGGGCTATCCCTTTCATAACGGGTCTTAGGCCATTGTTCTAGTTTATAAAGAAAAAGACCACCCATGGTGTTATTAACGACAACTCCCATTCATTCCTAACACTCAGCCATATTTGCTCTTTTGCTTTTGCTTCCTTAAATCCATAGAGCAAACATTTTTTATTTGCGCTAACCAGTCCTTCAGCTTAGGAGGTTCGGCGTCAGTCCATTTCCTACAGATGACATGTTTCGTTATCAGTACCAGATAGAAAGTTCAGTTTCTTCCCTTTTGATTTAGTAGACTCTTTTTCAGTCTCCTACGATATTCCAAACAAGACCAAGTGGGGGCTTACCCTAGTTTCTTTCCTGGCTATTCCCGAAATGGCTGAACTTACATTCTCCCAGAACCCAGAATATTTCCAGTCTGGGTCACTCCAGGAACAGATGGAGATCATCCGCTCTGTGAAGTTTGCACTTCCTTGACACCTTTCAATCCTACCAGAAATCTTCAAAAGTTTATGTAGGGTCCAGTAAGCTCTGTGTAATGTAAACAGATTGTTGTCAGATCTGCTGCGCTTAAAAGAAACATTGTATAAAGTGCAAGAACATACTTGCCATAATATCCCCGACTGGTTGCTCAGCAAGCATTCATGCCATATTCTATGAGGCACTGACAATTTTAATTTTTTTTTTTCATATGTAGACCAAAGAAAAGGAATACACTCACACGCAACATGCACCATTGTTCATGATTATATGTTGAGAGTACAGAGGCTCTGTTGTCATGAGTGTTCTTCACTCATGTATCCGGGAAACCATTAGGTTTTTTAAAAGAACCCTCACCCACCAACCTAGTTGTTGGCATGCTCCATCATTGGGTTCCCACCGAAGATGCCTAGCGCATCCTGGATGTGCTGCGATGCCTGATTACAGTGGAGCTGGATTTAGTTTGATGTGGTTGTGAATTTGTGAGAGGTGTTAAAACTGCCTCAAGGTTGTCCTTTCTAATCGAAATCTTTATTAATGGGGTAGGGAAGTAAAAACAACTGATGTCAAGTGAGAGAATAATGGTCTCACACATCAAGGTGTATGGTCTACATGTTTTAGCCAATTAAGTGCAGTATAAAGTCACAACGGCTTTCTTCAGGACCAGGTGTACTAGGAACCCGCCTGGTGTAATGTAAGCATGTACACTAAGCCATGAAGCAAAAGTATGGTAGATTGTAACTTACGGTTTTCACCGACCTCTATCACTGAAATCTGAAGTGGATAAAATGGGAGATGTGTTGATAGGCTCCTTGCCATATATTCCACCTGCGCTAGTTCTCTGATCAGTCCCTTGGGCACAAATATGTCATCGAGACGCGAGTAAACCCAGTAGGTCTTGGAAAAATATGAATACTTCCTGTCCGAAGGATGCAAACTCCGTTAAAGGGCAGTCAAGCCCACCCTGTCAGTGAACTGAGCCAGTGCTGTTGATTGGCATGGGCGGGGAGGCGTGCCGCATGAGTCCCAGTAAGGGTGAGGTTGACAGCCATTACGCTGTTAAAATCCCCACCCATGATATGAAGTGTGGAGGTAGACCCAAGGAGAAAATCTGTAACTTTGGCCAGGGTAGGTGCTTGTGATTGGGGAGGAGCGTATACGCTCAATAGGGTCATCTCAGTTCGTCTCCGGTGGCCTTACCTTCCTACTTAGCTGCCATTGCGATCAATCCAGATTCTAGTCACCCGGAAAGGAGTGGGGGGGGGGGGGGGGTCTGCCCTAGTATGGCAACCCCCCCTAACCCTGCTAGTGAATTCCATGTGCGCCAGTGTTGCATATGCTCTCCTCCCTAAAAATATGCAGTGTGTCCCCTATCAACATCCGGCTGCAGCTGTTTAATGTACTGCGCCACTAAGCTCTGTTTGATTGTTTCCCCCAAACCGTTGACATTCCAGGTAAGTACCGTAAGGGGTGAGTCTTGTAACGAACTGCCAATCAACATTAATGAAAAGTAGCATGCAAATATGTAATCACTACAGTTCAGTTCACCATATTTCAAGGACTTTTTTTGTATAAGAGCGATGTAGTACTACCTGTTCAATCTCCTTTGTCCGAGTTCCAGTTAAAAGGATGATAGCTGTTTTGCTCGTGACTCTTAACTGGGGATCGGATGAAGGAGGTTGGCCAGGGGGTACTACACCGCCCATTATTTTGTCTTGAAGTTTTATCGGATTTATACTTCATTTAGTGCAACTACACGACTACACCTAACCCTGAAGAAGTCCATAAGTATCAAACGTGTTGGCTGGGCTAAATTGCAATTATGATAATGAATAAACTTCAATAAAGTGAATAAAAACCGATTTTCAAGACTTTGACTGAACCTTAACAATTAACGAATGGGGATATGAAATTGCCTGATAAAATCGTATAAAAAATGTTTTCTCTGAAATATGGTGAATTGATTACATATTTGCATGCTCCTTTTCATTGATGTTGGTTGGCATTTGATCGTTTGCTGACTGCAGGGCAGTGGGGTCACAAAAAGATGAGCATAGATAGAACATACTGCAATATAATTTTACACTAGTGCAACGTTATATGACCCACTCTGTCATTGCTTCTAATGAACTGGGCTGTGGCATCTTTTTTTTTTAATTCTTTTTATTAAGCAGTTGTTTGTAGTCAACAAATCATAAACAACATATTGTAAAGGCAGTATTAGCCACATGCATCGTTGATTACCCTTTGCCCCTACCTTCTCCCTTGTGAGGAGTCTGCTATCCTCTTGGGGGGGATGGACAACTGCCTCCTCGCTGGGTCAAGTTACCCCTCCCCTCCATGTTCATCCTACCACACCAGAACCCCTGTGCCTCATCCACGGTCCCCAAATATTTTCGAATTAGTGGGGCTACCTTGGGCCTGGTATGTTTCTCGCTCTGCTAACTGACACCAGTCCAGGTCGTCTGCCCACTCTTTAACCGTCTGGGATCTAGTTGCCCCCCATAGCCTCTCCAAGTTGCATTTAGCCACCCTTGCCGCAGTGGTCATCCCTTTATGAGGTATTTGGGCCACTTCTTGTCCCCTGTAATGCCTAGGAGGAGCCATTTCGCTTCCAGTTAGATTTTTAGCCCTGTGACTTCCTTCATTACCTCTATAAACCTGCTCCAAAAGCGTTGCATTGAGGTGCACTCCAACAGAATGTGGTAGAAGGTGCCTACCTCCCCATATCCTCTAGGAAACTCAGCCGATTCAGAGCGGCCCATCCTGTGCACCCTGGACCTGGAGAGATACGATCTGTGAAATACGCTGAGCTGCACCAGGAAGAACCAGGCTTAAATGGCTATTTCCCTAGGCCTCTGAATAGCCTCTCCCCACTCCTTGTCGTCTAGTGGGCCCAAGTTTTCTGACTATGCCTTTCTCACGAGGGTGAGGGGGTCTGGTAAATTGTTCATCATTTTTTTTATATATTAAAGAGACTGCCTTAGTGGGAATAGGGTCAAAAAGCAATCGGGCTTCCATAGGGGAATAGTCCGGTAGTTGTTCGCCTTCAGGTAAGTGGAAGCGCAGTGCATGCTTTAGCTGCAGATATTGTAATATCTCCCCTTTTTTAGGTCATACTCCATTTGTAATTCTCCAAAGGTTAGTAGTGAGCCTCCTCTTCAGACATCCCCCAGCTTGTCTATGCCTAATATGTGCCACCGTACTTGGCTAGGCAACTTCTTAACTTCTCCTAAACTATCACCATCCCCTAACGGGGTTTCTGCTGTAAGCTTGTTGTGCCATCCGAGGTGCTGGTTGGCAGCTTTCCATGCCTGTAGTACTGCTTGCATATGAAATGGGAGCGTACCCTTCTTTGCCCCTTTATAGCGGAGTGATGGGTACCCCCCACCACCCATGGTCCAGTGATCTATCCTGTAGGCCGGAGTACTAATAGGGACGCCCAGTAATTGGTATGGAGGTTCAGTACCGCCAGACCTCCATCGAAGACTCCCCGCTGTAGTTATAGCAGTGATATGCTCCCTGCTCCCCCATCCCACAGCAGTGCCCTCAGTGTCGTGTTGACTTTATTAAAGTAGATGTCGGGGATCTTGTACGGGGAGTTTTGAACACGTAAAGCATGCATGGGAGGGTCATCATTTTCCTATTAGGAAAAATGGGTAGCGAGCGGCAGTGTTGGCAGCATCTGTTTGGAGGTGTCTATTTGGGGGAACAAATTGTGGTGTAACAAGTCCTTCTCACCTCTACATATGTGGACCCCCAAGTAACAGAATCCCTCCCTTACTAGACAACGGATGGGCAGGTCCAAGTCTCCCTTCAAGAGAGGATAAATTAGTGACTTGTCCCAGTTGATCTGATATCCCGAATAGGTCCCAAAGAGGTCGAAGATGGGGGAATTCTAAGTATCAAGTGACGGGCCTGGTCACATAGAGCAGGATATTGTCTGCGTATAGAGGAATTTTGTCCTCCCATTCTCCTCCTCTTATAATTCCCCTGATCAAGGGATCCCCTCGTATCTAGGTTGCAAGGGGTTGCAGGGCCAGGGCAAATATCATAGGTGACAGGGGGCATCCCTGGCGTGTGTCCCTTCCCAGCCTGAACACCCGGGAGTTGTTGCCGTTTACCTGGACCCTGGCAAGTGGCTTAGTATACATTACATCTCCGCCTGTGGGACCATCACCTTTGTGCGGTCCATTTTATCCTTTCTCGGGGGTTTGGGATCTATGTCTTCAGCCATGATTCGAACACTGTTCACACTCAGTAGAGAGATGAACAAGGTATTGGGTACCCCCGGGTGTAAGTCACAGTCCCCAGGTCAGGTCCCCTCTCTATCCCTGCCTTGGGTCACCCTGATTTCATGCAAACACCAACATTCCCATCTGTCACTCAGGGCGGCCTTTCAACAGTAAAGACGCAAGCTCCAATTCGTTAATGTCTCAATCATTGAGTGAGTGAGGTGATATTCACCAATTCTCTTCAATTATCAGGGCCAGTGCCTCGCTGCACAGATGACCAAGCGGCTGAGGCGTCTCTGGCCCGCCCCAATGTCGGGCAATGGTATATTGCCCACCCTGGGCGTCCGAACGTCCTCAACACAGACCCAGACTCAGCAGTGAGCTCCAAGGGGCATCCATCACATCAGTTTCCACACCAATGCAGTCCAGATGGAACACGTGGGAGAGGTCACACCCATGACATCACTCATAGTTCATGCGTGCGTTAAGAAGTCATGGTAGCGGGTAGCCACTGCCTTCAGTTCATCAGGCGGCCCACAGTTCTGCCTCAGCAGGCACGTGAAAGGAGTAGGCTCCACCGGGACCACGCTCTCCTTCTAGTGTGACCTCGCCCGTGAGGTAGGCACAGGCACCCTGCCCCAGAGCCAGCCCAGTACATGCCCGAGGGGCCCGCCCCTCAGCATAAGGGCGGATGCACTTTTAGAAGTTACTTATCTTCTAAGCTTACCTTCTATTGTCTAGCTAGATCCCTTAGTTCCTGTGAGAAAGCTTTATTGATGGTCCCACAGGTCAGAAAAACCCACACGGGGGTAGATCCTTTTCTTACCTAGCCCCACTGTATTGGAACAGGCTACACCTTCATATTGGAATGTGCACAGATCACTCTAAGTTTAGGAAATTATCTAAAACAGTGCTGCTTTTAATCCTATGCAGTTACCTCTTAGCCTATGTTTTTGCTCTGCGCCGATACCCCTCCTGGGATGATTTGTACACTATATAAATTATACTAACATAACATAACACAGATGGGCGCCCAGCACAGTCTCTGGGCCTCTCTCCTCAATCTGGTCCGAGCAATCAGTCGTGGTGCAGCCACATAGTCAGGCAGGTTGTCAGCCCGTCGCCGCTTTCCCCATCCTCCGGCACAGTCCCAGCTTCCAGTCTCGTCCATCCCCAGCCAATCTCTTCAGGGCCTAATAGCAGTACTCCCCAAGACACGGAGCATGAGGCGACTGCAGTGTTCAGCCGGGCCATCCATTTCACAGGGTCCGCACTGGCCACCATCTATCTTCGGCAGGGCATTCTTGCGACCTCCCTCTTATCAGTAGGGGTAATCCAGGCTTCAATCCCATGGCCACTCGTCCCCTAAAAGCAACCGCTTCAGGCCACGCCCGGCAGTAGGTCCTCTGAATGCAAGGTATAGGACCACCATCGCACTCCTGTAGTCTCTACATACGCTCGGTCCCCACTGCTGCCCAGCAGACTTCCCGGGCCCCATGTCACTGCCCAAGTACAGGAAATGCCGCTGACCGCTGCACCCACAGGGAGCCACTAGAGCGGTCAGCGCTCTAGTGTTGTCTGGGCACCAGAGACCCCTCCCAGCCCCCTTGGGGGCAGGGACTCAGGTAGAGTCGCCCCTCTTCTTTCCCGGGCGTGACGCGAGGGGCGTCACTTCCGGGGGCATCGTGGCCATGAGGGGAGGCTATATAGCCCTCCCCCACCATGAGGGCGACCTTTTTTCGCCACGCTCGTTGCATCGCTCGCTGCACCGAGGATCCGCCACTCGTCCGTCGGTGCCATTAAGTCCCAACGGTGAGTGCCGCTCGCGACCCCCCCACGCCCCGGCCCTGTCATACGGGGCACTTTGGCATCGTCTGCCATGGGTTGGGGGGCGTGAGCACCGTGACATTCCTGCCCGCTTGTAGCCCCCCTTGCGCAACATAACAGGCGTGGTACAAGCGCAGGCCCCCTCTTCACTGTAAATGGGGTAATGGGGTTATGTTTTTGGTGGGGGGGTGGGCGATCCTTGCCGCGGGCCTGGGGGATTCTGGTTTGTCCCTGCTAGGCCTGGGGGTCGCGCTGCTCCAGGGCCCGGTTGCCCGGGCCGCCCCAGCTGGCGATCAGAGCATTCGGTTGGGATAATATCCGCAACATGTGGGGCGATGCGGGTGGGACGTGGGCTATGTTGAATAGCTCCTTGGAGAGATCGCCGTGGTAGCGGTCGACCCCTGGGCTGGTCAGGTCTGTCCCCATCGGAGGGGTAGGGGGGATGGGGGTCGCCGTGGTCGGGCTCGTTTCACCTGCTTCCCCCTCTCCCTCCCTCCCACCCCACCGCCCAGGGGCATAGGCTATGAGGGAGGAGAAAATTTCAAGAGGCTGTAGCGGGGCCGCTAGAGCGGACAAAATTGAAGCTGCGCACAGCATTCACCACCCCCCGGCGAGGGACGCCGCAGGCAGCCTTCGGCGGGCTGGGTAATGCGTCCCAGCATGCTGCACGGGCTTTGGCAAAATCATGTCCCCTCCCATGCGGCCCCCCCGGGCCATGAATTGCGTACTTTGACCGTCCGCTGCCTGCGGTGAGGGTCACGGGGCTGGGGGGGTGAGCGGCCATATCCCATCGTGGCACAAGGCTCGCGCTGGCGAGCGGGAGTTAACAGCCAGCGCTGCGAGCCGGGAACAAGGGTTCGGGTCCCGGCTCCTGCTCAACAGCCTGCATTCCCAGCAAAGCAATATAGATGCCGGGGGTATTTACAAATTTCACTGGGCTTCACCTTTCGGTTCGGGTCCCGGCATCTGCTCTAGAGCTTCACCCTTATTAAACCACCGAAAGACGCCGGGGGAATTAATATTTCATGGGGCCTCACTTTTCGCCCCACAGTGCCCCAGGCACACGCCATCATGGCTTGCGCTGACCAGTAGGGGGAAGGTTGCACAACAAATAGAATGAAAGTGTAGACTCTCGGTCTACCGAGCTGTGTGCTTTCCTCACCTGTCCTAGTGGCCATTAACTGGAGAGTTCACAAGCGTGGGGGCCACATGCAGTGCCTTGCACATCATGGAGGCGTGGTCCCTGCGAGGGCGTCTGGGCGTGGATGTAAGGGGTGGTGGGGGGCCCTGAGGGCCAAGTCCGCACAGTCGATACATTGTTATGCAAGGAGGCAGGGGATCTCGTCGTTTTCGTTGAAGGGCAGGGGTGTTGCGAAGAAGACTCAGGGGGGTCCTGGCGCGCCAGGGGCGGCCCTACCACGCGTGATCCGTGCTGTGAGGGCCCCCTGGCGGTAAGATTTAGCTTGGCCCATGGCTCTTGCGCCGCCCCAGAGAAATAACTCTTTTGCCTTCCTGTGATCAGCTGGGACCACAAGGGACAGTCATGTGGCGACCCCTGCAGCTAACATGCTTCTCCCGCCATCTTGTCTGTCAGCTGCCGCGGCACTCCAGGCCCAGAGGAGAAGCACCGGAGTGTATGTTGGTGCCAAGGCAAGGTAACCTATTGGGGCGGCCAAAACCTGCCGGCCCCGGGGGTGTTCAGGCGTGCCACGTAGGGCGCATCAGGCTCCACACCGGCCGTGGGCCACGGGAGTGGTTACTGGTTCACGCTAGTAGGTTAGGTGCGGCACCGTCAGTCTCATGCCTCACAGTTGGTTTTGTTTCTCGGCAGGTCTGCGCGTGAAGAACAGCACGGTGGACGCTGGATTCTAAAGGGGATACACGCGCGTTGCAGGTATGGGCACTGAGGAGGGTCACCTTGCAAGCCCGAGAGCAGTGTCCCAGCCTGTGAGCGGGGAATTCCCCCTGCCCGGCCCCGCCCAGGGGGGCCGAGCTGGGTCTTCACGGCGCCCGTGGGGGTCGGCCAGAGGGGGGGGTCAGGGAGGTTTGGGATTACCGTCTAACCTCTCCTTCATCTCCTCTCACAGTGCCGCCAAAACGCCCGTCCGACCAGCCCGACGTTCCGCCCTTGTTCCCTGGTTGTAAGTAAGTACTTAGCCTCAGGGGGCCAGAGTGTGTCCCCCGGGCCAAGACCTGGGCTAGTGGTGTTCCGCAGTGTGGGTCTCCGTGGGCTAAACTTTTTTCCTTATCCTTCCAGATTGGGAGGCACACGCACAAGATTTGATGGATAGTCAGGGATCCCCACTGCTTTTTTCAATGAGGTCCCAAGTCGAGGAGACCCAGACTGGCACCTCTGAAGATGCGTGGATCGCAGCCTTTCTCGAACTGGCCAAGACCAAGGGATTGGCTTGGGCCACTGAACTTCTAAAAGCCTTCGCGATTTTGGCGGCGGTGATAATGGAAAGATTCCCGGAGTAAGGGCCAGGGCTATTCCAATACGCAAGCATTATCACTCAGGAGGCCGAGACTAGTGGAGTAATGGGTTGGTACCGTTATGACTGTGACTTTAGGGCCATGTGCCCGGAATTAGAGTGGGACTAACTAGAGTTGAGGCTTTGGGTCATGCACATGGGTGGGCGCGCAGTGGAAGGGACAGCTAAGCCCAGCAACTCCAACAGTGACAAGACCAAGGACACAAAGAAGGAAGCGAAGGGCCAGACAAGGAAATCCTTTGGGGGGGGGGGGGGGTCGTGGAGGGGGCTGGAAGCTGGGGAACCGATCACTGTTCAATGGGACCTGCAGGCTATTCAATGCAGGCTCTTGTTCTTGGGGGAAAGCATGCAGGTTCGCACACAACTGCAGTAAGTGTGGGGCCTCCCACCCCGCCTCCTCCTGTTCCAAGCGAGACAGCTCGGCTCAGGCCCCGGCCTGACCAGACAAGTAATCGCTGCCCTCCCCAAGTCCCCACCCCACCATCCCGCTCCCATTCTCCTCCCAACAGCAATGCAGGCTGCCCCGCGCTCCCCGGTGGGGGACCGGCTCCTCCCATCCTGGCTAAGGGTCCCTCCTCCATCAGTATCGCCAACCTCCTTCCCCTGATCCGTGGGTACCCCAACACCAAAGATGGCTCGCTCCTCGCGGAGGGCTTTGTGGAAGGTTTTTGGATTCCATACCTAGGCCCCCTAGTGAACAGGGACGCGGAGAACCTCAAATCGGCTAGGGACCGCTCTGAGATCGTGCTGGCCAAAATAAAGAAGGAAGCGGCCCTGGGGAGGGTGGCGGGCCCCTTCAACCTTCCACCTCTTCCGCACTTTGTAATCTCCCCCCTGGGGGTCGTGCCCAAGAAAGAGCCCGGGTCCTTTAGGCTGATCCAGCACCTGTCGCATCCAGATGGAGACTCAGTGAACTTTTGGTTGGAGGAAGGGAGGTGTTCGGTGTCCTACTGCTCCCTGGACCTGGCGGTGGACATGATCAGGAGGGCAGGGAAGGGAGCGTGGTTGGCAAAATCGGACATAGAGTCGGCCTTCCGACTACTGCCGGTCCACCCTGACAGCCAACACCTCCTGGGTTTCAAGTGGCAGGGCAAAGTCTTCTATGACAAGTGCATGCCCATGGGCTGCTCAGTGTCTTGTGCATACTTCGAGGCGTTCAGCTCTTTCCTTCAATGGGTCCTAATGAATAAGTTCGGGGTGGAGGGAGTGACCCACTACCTTGATGACTTCTTGTTTATTGGGGGGGCTGACACGCAGGAGTGCACAAGAGCACTGCAGTGCTTTCAAGACTTGGCCAAACACCTGGGTGTGCCGTTAGCACCTGGCAAGACTGAGGGTCCGGCGAAAGTACTGGTATTTTTAGGCATCGAGTTGGACACGGTCAAGGGCGAGTCCAGACTCCCTGTGGACAAGGTACAGGCACTGCGTCAGGACATTCAGGCATTGCTGGGGAAAGACCAGGCTACCCTGGGTGACATCCAATGCCTCTTGGGGAAAACTTAACTTGGCAGCCAGGGTCATCCCCGTTGGGAGGGTGTTTGCTCGGAGACTAGCTAGGGCCACATCAAAAGTTAGAAAGAAGCACCACTGGGTCAGACTGGGGACAGGTTTGAAGCAGGACCTCACCATGTGGGGTGACTTCCTCTCCCAGTTCAACGGGACGGTGATCTGGCGGAAACCCTGGGTGGACAGTCAGGAGCTATGCCTATTCACGGACGCCTCTGGTAGGGAGGGCTTTGGGGCAATCCTGGGCGAGGACTGGTGTGCCCAGGAGTGGCCCAATGCCTGAGAAAGGGGCAATATCACCAAGAACATCATTGTACTTGAGCTGTTCCCCATCGTGATTGCTTTGCACCTCTGGCCGGAGACCCTGTCGGACAGAAAGGTCCTATTCTGGTCTGACAACATGGCTGTAGTCCAGACCATCAATGGGCAGACAGCCAAGTGCCATTTGGTCCTATGCCTGCTCAGGGAACTTGTTAGGTATTGCCTGCGCGTTAATGTGGAATTCAGGGCGAGACACATTGAGGGTGTAAAGAATGTGGCAGCTGATGGTCTTTCTCGTTTTCAGTGGCTCCGCTTCAGGGAGGCCTGGCCGCGGGCGAGAGCACAGATGACCCCCTTCCCGGCGCACCTTTGGAGGATCCTGCAGTGGACCAACGACTGAGAACCATGGGGGAGAGATCATTGGCCCCAGGTACTAGGAAGCGATATGGCGCACACATGGACACCTTCAGGACTGTGTCTCATTCCTTGGGTATTTCAGCTGCACCAATTAAGGGTAGAGTCAGGGCATTTGTGGTGTGGGCCAGGGAGCATGGGAAGAGCCACTCCTGGGTGGGTGGCCACCTGGCGGCCGTAAGACACGAGGCCAAGCTGTCAGGGGGGTAGACCCAACAAAATCTTTTGCCATACGGGCAGCTCTCAAGGGGTGGGCTAGGGATGAGCCCAGGGCTCCAAATAATAGGTCCCCCATTGATTTCAACATCATTATGGGCATGCTGGGTGCCCTGGAGGGGGTTACCTACTCCAAGTATGAGGCTACCCTCTTCGCGGCTGCTTTCTGTTTGGCTTTCTTTGGCGCCTTCCGGATTAGTGAGCTGGTGGCCAGGTCCAAGACCGACAGTTCAGGGGATGCCTTAGGCATTCTAGATGTGTCCCTCACTGATTCTCTGTCGATACGACTCCGGAGATCAAAGACTGACCAGGCGGGGCAAGGTATTGACGTGGTCCTCAGGCCCCTCGGGGACCCTAGGTTTTGCCCGGTCCACTGGGTCAGGGAATATCTGGTGTGCCGACCCCTTGCCCCTGGCTATCTACTGATGCATGTGGACCAGGGCCCCCTGACCAGGTATCAGATGGAATGAATCATCAGGGATAGTGTGTCCAGGGCAGGGTAGGCTCAGCCTGAGAAGAGATACTCCAGCCACTCATTCAGGATCAGGGCTACCACGGCTGCTTTCAAGGCAGGCTTGGAGCCCGGGAGTGTGAAGAAGGCGGGGCGGTGGGAGTCGGACTGCTATAAACGATACGTTCGCCCGTAATGTACCTTACCATTTCTTGTGTGCAGTGTATTGTAGTGGTTATTGTTTTATTTTGCGGGTTTTGACAAAGTTATTAAATAATTAGGAGTGTAAACTGTGTCTCTTGTTTCACTAGGGCTACCGGTTTGGGTGATCGGGCATTCATTTATCTCCAGGTTGTCTCAATGGGCGTCGCACCGGAACTGGATGCGGCACTTCCCACAGACACAGTTTGAGTGGATGGGTTTCCCTGGCATGAGATGGAGTTGGCTCCAAAACAAACTGGAGCAGAGACTGGTTGCGCAGGGCGGTCCCCCCAAAATCTTAGTGATTCACCTGGGCGGGAATGACCTCATTGCTCTGGGTAGAAGGCTTCTCCTGCAGGCCATGAAAAGGGACCTAGGTGAGATCTGCAAGCGCGTAGGGCAGTGCGATGTCCTCTGGTCTGAGATGATTCCACGCAGAACGTGGCGAGGGGCCAAATCTGTTGAGGCGGTGGAGCATTCCCGGAAGCGTCTCAATGGGGCAATGCACAAGTTCGCTGACCAGAGGGGCCTAGGTTTCATCAGACACAAGATGATCAAACAGAATGTGAAGGGTTACTTTGACAAAGATGGAGTTCACTTATCGCCAGTAGGCATGGACCTTTTTCTTTTAGACCTGAGTGAGGTGCTAGAGATGGGAGGTTGCAGGTAGACTACAGCTGTGATGCGGGGCCCTGGCGGTGACTGGGGCCACCTCCAGAGCTGTGGCGGAGTTACAGGGCGATCTGAAAGCAGGCCGGTACAAAGGATACCTCTGCGCGGCACCATAGGGGGTGCCAGAGCCAAATCCGCGGAGCCTCCTGGGAGGGTCCTGGAAGCCGTGTCGGCGCCCCGCTAGTCCTTCGGGCAGTTGTGGGCCTGAACAACCGGGGGTTTGCTATGTGACGCTCTGCTCCGGAAGAGGCATGAGCAAGAAGTTACCAACGGTCACGTGATCCTGTAAGAGAATCACTGGTAGGGCAGCAAAGACTGGGTTCGCTCCAGTGCTGCCCGGCTCATCAGGCTGGCAGGCGGCCCAGTTGGTTGCCTGCCCTTGGATCGCCCGTAAGATAACCCACCATTACATAACGGTGTATGTAATAAACCTGCTGCATTTGTACCCAATCTAACAATCCGTGTTGTGTGTTTATTATTGGGAAATGTATATATGGTTGGAGGGGTGTACAGAGGATGTCAATGACGATACTATGCCGGGGGCTTAAGTATCTCCTCTACCTCCGGGGCAGCTCCACCTGAGAGCCACAGGCCTGTCAATGGCACCACTAGGTCCGCTGTCTCCACCCCGGGACAGCGTGCCGTTGTCACAACTCCGGCAGCAAGATCAGTAAATCGGTGCTGGAGTCTACATTCGGCCGCTCCTCGCCGGCCCCACCAGCGACGCAGGCTTCGCTTTCCCGGCTGCTCCGACCTCCAGGAGGGCCCGTGCCAGGCCGTACTCTGCAGATTGTTTCTTCATCTCGTCTAGGGTTCAGATCGAGCCCCCCTGTAGCAATCAAAACGAGTATCAGCATTCGGGGATCAGCGTCAGGCAATTCGGCATCAATTTGGATGACCAGGACTGAACAGGATTACTAATGAGCCAGCACGGAGCTCGCTCAAAGAGCGTCAGATGTGAGTGCCATCTTGGCCACACCCCAGCAAGGACAACTCTTGATCTTCAGCATACTGTGGTATACTGGTGGCCCTCGAGTTTTGGTACAGAGGTGAGACCTATATCGGGGGAATATGAGAAATATACAAATAATGTGACCGCTACACAGATTGCTAGTACCCGGAGATAACCCATGTGCGGGTCCTCCCCCTTTATTGAACCCCACAGGCCACGCCTGGCCTGCGGATGACGTGGTTCTAGTTCCTGTCAATACAGGGAAACACGGGAATGCTAACCATTACATCCCTTTCCAACTTGGTTCTTGAAATAACTTTTCTGACAGTCCAGCAAATATGCACCACCTGGTTACACCAGTCTCATCAGTCCTAACACGCTAAATCCGGGAACTGTTGGCTTGGGCGAGGATTGGGTCGGAGACTGTAGCGATGAGGTTGACATCGGAGGGGTGGTTCACTTGGCATTGGCTGGCTTGGAGGTGAGCCGGGAGGCGGTGCGCCTTGGGAGACCGGTTCCGGTGAGTTGTCCCTGTCTTCTTCTTCCCGGACCTGGATGTTTCGGCTCTAGCTCGACGGGGGCTGAGGGCCTGACCCGGAAGGTTCTCTCTGGACATCTCTGAACCAGGAGATAATGCGCGCTATTTCCTCACTCCCTTTCCGGGCGGTCACCATGGTTCCATTGCTGGTGACGACCGTCCAGGTGCCGGGTTCATGGATGGTCTGGAATTTGCCTCCAGGGCGGCGGTCTTTGAATATGGCCGTAGCACCAGGTCGGAGTGACCAAGGTGCGGCATGGTGTCGAACACTTTCCCGGTGGTTTTGTCGTTCACGCGTTGCTTGTGTTTCTTGAACGTCCAGAGGCTGAGGTGTCCACCCGAGGCACATGGGGATCAGGTCTCTACGTGTGAAGGCGGTCGATGTGACAAGCTCTACTATGGGATATTTTGAGAATGCATCAATGAGAACGAGCGTGTATCTCCCTCCAGGGAAACTTCCAAAGTCAATGCCCACTTTCGACCAGGGGAGAGTGCAGGCCTCTTCAGTGATCACCGGGGTCGGTCTTTCGGGAGCTCTAGTCAGCTGGCAGGCTTGACAACGGCGCAATAGGTCTTTCACCATTGCTTCAAGTTCTGGAAACCAGACCTTTTCTCTCATCCCAGCCTTCATTTTGGTCATGCCTTGGTGGCCCCCATGTGCCAGTTGAGTCGCATGGTGCCTCAGAGCTCGCAGTATTGCCAGCCTAGAGCCTCTCAGGAGTATTCCATCTGCTGTGGCACTCAACTCACTTCTCACTCTCCATATCTTGGTCAACTCGTTTCGGTCTTCCAGAGCCCAGGAGTTGGTCTGTTGAAGGTAGTTTATCCACGACCCTTCTTGGACTGCTTGAGTCCGGGTGTATATGGTGTCTTGCTCCGTGGCTTCCTTGATTTCTTCAAGCATCATCGCCTGGGGTTACGCCGCCGCTGAGATCATATTTATGTACTGCTCCGATCCTTCGGGACCGTCTGCTTCTTCTTTGGTGCTGGGTGTCAAGACAGAAAGTCAGCGGGGTTCTTTGCCCCTGGTCTATACACTACGTCCATCTGGTATGGCTGAAGTTGTACAGCCCATCGCTCAATCCGGGGAGGTGGATGAGGGGCGGACCCCTTGAAGAGGGGGACTAGAGGCTGGTGGTCGGTTACTACGGTAAATGGCTGGCCCGTCGGGTACAGATGAAAATGGTTGCAGGCCCATTTTTTGGTAAGCACCTCTCGCTCGATCTGGGCATACCTTGACTCGGTGGGGGTCAGCGAGTTGCTGGTAAACGATAAGACCGCCCATCGGCCTGGCTCCTGCTCCAATACCGCTCCCATTCCCACCGGATTGGCATCCACCAGAAGCTCTGTTCTCTTCTCCGGGTCAAAGTAGGCGAGGATGGATTCTCCCAGTAGCATGCCCTTGATGCTCTGAAAAGCTTCCTCTTCCCATGGTCCCCACTGCCACTTGGCATCTGCTTTTGTGAGGGCCCTCAGTGGCTCGGGCGGGTTGCAAGATCGGGGATGAATCTTCCACAGTAAGTGGCTAAACCAAGGAAACTCCTCACTTTGGTGGATGTAGTCTGTGCTGGAGCATTTCGGATGGTTTGCGATTTCTTCGGATCCACTCTGGAATTCTTTGGATACATGTTTAGCCAGGAAGGTATCAGAGAAGTTTGGAAGAAGAGACACTTCTCCTGGTGGAGTGTCGCAACATGCTCACTGAGGCGATGCAAAGTGCTCCTCAGGTGTCGGTGATGGTCAGCAGCAGTGGCAGAATGGATCAAGATGTCATCGCTGACGTTTATCACCCCTGGCAGCCCGGACAGCATCTCGTGGATTGTGTTTTGGAATACCTCTGCGGTGGAAGACATCTCGAAGTTCAATCGTTTGTAGTGGCGTAGGCCCAGGTGGGTACTAAATGTGGCAATGTAGCGGCTTTCCTCAGTTAGTGGCAGTTGGTGGTACCCCGCATTCAGGTCAATCTTTGAAAACCACCTTGACATCTGCAATTATGTCATCCATTGTTGGTGTAATGTGGCGCTCTCTTTTGATGGCTCAGTTGGGCAGCCTCATATCAATACAGAGGCGTATGGCGCCAGCCTGCTTAGGCTTTTCCGCGATCCCCATCGGGGATACCCAGGGCTTCGGTCCTGAGACCTTCTCAATTACACACAGATTTTACAACTCTTTTTCCACCAATGGCCTCAGATGAAAAGGGACTCGCCGGTGTCGAAGCGCGATGGGGGTGACGGACTTGTCAATATGAAGCCTGATGGGATCACATTTGATACGGCCAAGCCCTTGGAACAATTTTGGGGAATTGGTTGAGTATTTCGACAACTTGATGTGCTTGGACACTCCGAGCAAAGGACACAAGGCCCAGGTCTTCTGCCGTGTGACTGCTGATTAGTGTATCCGCTTCCCGATCTATGACGTGGATGATGGTCATGACCTCCTAGTCATTCGACTTGACTGGGACAGATATTTTTCCTTTCAGTGGGAGAGGCGTTTGGCTCCCGTAAGCAAATATTTTGACTCGGACGAGGTGATTTGAGGTCCGAGGCACCGGTATTGCTGGAGGCCCATCATGTTTACAGACGCTCCTGTATCGATGATTGCCTTTACTACCGTCCCCGCGATTTTCACTGAGCAGGTAGGTTGCGGTCGCCTGTGACGTTTGAGTTCTCTGGTGAACGAGATTAGATATGTTTCCGCCTCATCCTCCTTCGTGGACGAATCTTCAGGTCTTTGATATCTTCGGCTCGTCTTTTGTGGCTCGTCCTGCTGTGCGGGGTCAGTAAGGGACAGTTGTCGTATTGCCCGTGATGATGGGGTTTGCCCTCGGGCGTCACGGCCTCGATTCCATCTCTGGCACACTGCTGCATAGTGGTTGGGGATACCACAATTAGTGCAGGTTGTGCCTTGCGCTGGGCAGTCTTCAGCCGCATGTGGCTCTTGTCCACAGTACCCACATCGTGTCTTGGGTGCATGGGATCTTGTTTTTCTGGGTACGTCACTTCGAGGTCTGGTTCAGAGGGCGTCGGCCCGCTCCGTTTTGATAGTCTCCGGTCTTCCCTGAGGCTTTGTGAGGGCTTGGTCCATTTCTTTGGCCCGAGCAGCCGACAAGTCATGGGACCTGGCCAATATGAATATGTCTTCCAGCGCGATTCTTGGCTGACGTAGGATGAGGCCTCTGATTGTCTTGTCTCTACACCTCTGGATACGGGGATGCTGTGGCTGGGTCTTTTAGTTCGCTGAAAGGTGGTAGTACCCCGGTAAGTGCATGCTGCACTGGGATTCTTTGGGGTGGCTGCGCTAGGTCACCCATGTTCTCAGTGGGCGGCTGGAATTCCTACTCCCCTCTGTTCTTGTTCTGATGTTCTTCACTGGTGTGTAGCGCTTCCTCAAACTCACAGCTCTGTGTCTGCAAGTGTGCACCAGGTTCCTCCCTTTTCTTGTGTGTTACCCCCTCTTTTTTTCCTCTTCCTTTTCCTGTTGACTGATATTTATTGCCCTCTTCCTTCACTGTGGCTTGCTAGTGTACTGTCCCCTTTCTGATGTGGCTCCTGGTGATAGAGTGTGGGATTTTCAAACGTCACTGGGGCATCAAACGCACTCCTCGCGCGTGCCTGCCCGGCAGGGGCTCTCTCCTTGTAGGTGCAAGGCGGGGCTGCCGTTGTGCTCAGAAGCTCCACCCACGCGGAAAAAGCGCTTGAGCAGGGGCCGTGCAGCAGCAGCAGGGCGGAGCAACGAAGCACCGCGGCACTTCAGATATTGACGGGGTGTCCTCGGGGCACCTCCCCCTAGCAGCAGGACGCGTCGGGGCTCCGCAGCAGGACAGCACTCACCCGCCGTGCCTGGTCACAGTTCCCTCAACGTCCTTTGTGACGCGGCAGTCGCGGCTCTCCCAGCGCTGCCGTATTCACGCACTGCAGGCGAGGGGGCAGTTGGGCGGAGCGAGGGTCACGGCCCTCCTCATAGCCAATGTGGTGGCCCTCTGGGATCGGCACAGAGGTGAGGCCCATACAAGGGGAATATGGAACATACATATAATGTGACCGCTACACAGATTGCTAGTGCCGGGAGATAACCCACGTGCGAGTCTTTCCCTTTTATTGAACCTTGTAGGCCACGCCTGGCCTGCGGATGACGAGGATCTAGTTCCTGTCAATACAGGGAAACACAGGAATGCTAACCATTACACATACTACTTCGCAATTTCCTTTTTAAGCATTGGTAGCTGCAGACAAGCCTCAACATCACCTGGAGTTTGCAGTTTGTCTTTAGGCACTGCTATCCATGGTAATAATTGTAGGTATTTAAATATGAACAGATTTCTCCCTGACTTTGTGTTCAGTTCCGCCCAAGATTTTAGAGTGTTAACCTCTAGCAAATAGCCCCATTTACAAATACCTTTTACTCGCAATGTAGTTCATAAACTGTCTTGTAAATAAGGCTCCTGGTTTTATGGTATTTTTTTTCCTCAGTTTATACATATTTATTTTTTTGCCAACTCATTGGTGTTTATACATATTTATTTTGTGTTTTGAGAATAAACGAAGCTGTGCAAATGTATATTTGCGAGGTTTTTTTTAAGTTTGTTTTTATTGGCATTTAAACTGCATAGAGACAGTGTTATAATCATATATAGCAACATCAACGCCGTGCTTTGTTCCCCAACATATCTCATGATATCAAAACAGTCCAATCAAATCCACATTGTGCTAGTTCCTCTTATATGAAAAATGAACCTATCAAGCCACGCTTAGATTATCTATTCTCCCCCCTCCTCCTCCCCACCCTGACCCTTCCCAACTATAGTCCAGGTTGTACTGATTTTTGGTATGGTGACACTAATCCTGTATTTCAGGCGTATCTCTTACTGTACCCTCCTCCTGATGTCCCCGGCGTGGTGTGGCTCCTGTTCCATTTGTGGATTTCTGTCCCCCGTGTCTTGTTCCCCTTTAAGATCCTGTATCTAATACTATGCCTGGAGGTCATCTTCAAGTTTTTCATCCGTCCGAACCATCAGCACTCATTCCGCATTTGCCCATTCACACATATCCCTGATCCATTCCTCCACCCTTGGGGATCTCGAACGTAGCCATACTATTACAATTCGCCTACTGGCTACCACCAATCCCAGGGAAAGGAAACGCCTACTCAATTTTTTGTTTTTAGGGGTAGGTATCAAGCCCAGGAGACCATGCCGTATCTCTTTAGGGATTACCCATCCTGTAGCTCTCTGGAGGTGTGTCAGCACAACGTCCCAGTAGGAATCCAGTGTGGGGCATGCCCAAAGCATATGTAGGAAACCCGCCGCTTGTGACCTACATCTGGGGCATTCATCCCCCGTGTCTGGTATATCCTGTGTAGTCTGCTCTGGGTAAGTTACACTTGGTGAGTTATATTATTGTGAAGGAGTTTGAATATTGCGTTAGAGCTGACCATTCTCACTCCCCCGTGCACCCTCTCCCAGTCTCTATCTGAGAACAGCTCCCCTATCACTTCATCCTATTTATGTTTTACTGGTAGGGTTTCACGTGGTAGGTCCTCCCTCAGGGCTCGATACAAGTGAGAGATGAATTGCCTCCCCCCTGCCATATACAGCATCACCTTTAGTATGTTAGTGCTGGGGGGTTCTGTTGCGAAGTCTGGCCAGATTTCTCGGGTCACTTGGGAGATTTTCCCATATTGCAGGAATTGTACTGCCCCCAGGTTGAAGCGCTCTGTAGCTTCGTTGCATGTTATACATCTCCCTTCAGTGTGTAAGTCTCCTATCGTTTGGCACCCTCCTTCCTTCCACTTGTGTATAGACATCGACTAAGCTATGCTGGCAAATGGCCGCATTGACCACAGGGGCAAATCCGGGGCATAGGGAGCATGTTGAACCACTCTACGGACCACCCGTTCCCATATCTCGGCCACGTATCGTATTATGTATGGAGCCTGGGCTCCATACATTAACATTAACAAAACATTAGCATTAACAATTTCGGCAGCATATATCCAGTATGTGTGCCCGCTAAGAGTTCATCCTCCCACGTATTGTCAAGGTCAAACCAATGCATTGCGTGCTGAAGCTAAGATGCCATGTGGTACATCTCCAGACATGGAACCTCTAGACCCCCCTTCCCCAACGGTCTCTGAAGTGTTCGTACACTTACCCGTCTTCGCCCATTACCCCATAAAAGGTAAATGAGGAGTTGGTCCAATATTCGGAAGTAACTCCGGGGTGCTGCATCACGTACAAGCATCTGAGTACTATAATCCTTTTTATAATCGTGTTTCGGCCCATGAGGGACAGCGGTAACTCTCACCAGAACCTTATGATCTCTTTATCCCCTCTATTACCCTGCCAATATTAAGATCCAGGACTCTGGTGGGGGTCTGTGCCAACCACACTCCCAGATATCTCATACCCTCCTCACCCCAAGGCATATTTTCTACAACACGATCGGCTCTTGGTACCTTCGCTAATCTCCTAGAGGGGGGGTGAGTTTTGACTGACCCATAGCCCTGAGGCCGTCCATAAAAATTGATGGAGTGCGACAGCAGATCTTGGTTTTAAATTGAGCAGACGCACAGCAGTGATTAAAGTTGATGGTTTTGCCAGTGGTCGTTTAGCTCATTTTTAGTTTGGAGAAACGAAAGGCAGCAGAATTTTTGCTTCTATAGAAAAGGGTAAGAATAGTGTTGCACGCAGAGGTTTTTCCAAGTGCGTATTTTACCTTTTTCACACAATTCAATCAATTCAAATAGACTTTATTCGGATTTCAAAAACCATCCATAAAAGCACAAAATAAATTTTAAAAATACACATATGATACTACAATTTTGGGCCACAACTTATCATTTACAAATATAATTTATAAAAACAGCAATGAAAACTCAAATGACCTTTATACTGTACAATGCATAAAACCACCTTAGATACAATATATAGCAGTGTATAGAAAAGGATAAATATGGGTATTATGAAGACAAGACAAATGCGTTATAACACATTAGGTTAGTGCAAATCATGTTTTAAAGTGCAAAGTGCGTATCTTGGTATAAAATTAATCAATTCTCAAGGACCTGCGTGAGCATACAATAGCATTAAGAAAATTGCTAACTCTAAAAATTAATTCATCAGATCCCAACATTAGAAAATGTCTATAAGCATGATTGAGGTCGGTCAAATCATGTTTTCTACAATAGGGGATTAAATAGTGCCTTGTAAACTTCATGTAAAAACCACAGCCAAAAATAAAGTGTAACATACTCTGGGTTCCACCATGGTCACAGGGGCAATTTAATTTTTCCAGATTTTTTATGTAACCCAATGGAAAGCAGATAAGATTAATAATACTCCGGTCCCTAAATCTGAAAAGTAAGGTCCTCTTCCATCTGCCCAGTTTTTTACGTAAATAGGGCTGTGGTAACATCGAGAATTCAAGGGATGATTCCTGGATTTGTAAATAATTGATAGTAGATTGTTTCACAGAATCTACTCTTTCCCTCTCTTTATGGAAATGCTGATAGAGTGCCCTTCTCACTAAATTTTTGTGGGAGCCATCGATCTGGTCAGGGTATGTAAAGAGATGACCATAGTTAACACTCATGAGGCTCTTTTCTACCGCATTAATCCAGGGAATTAAGTCGACATTCTCGCAATTCAGACAGTCCATAATAATCTCGCGGGACAAGGAAGCTGCCGGGTTTTTCCAGACCCTTAACCAAAACAGTGCGGGTCTGGCTCTTATAAAATCCTCTATTGAACAAAAACAGGGTTTAGGCTGCAATCAGTAAGGCCGTGCCTCATATCATAAGTAACAACAACAGTTCCAATACTGATGGACTTTTACTCCACTTTCTTATGTGGGAACATTTTGAAAGGAAACAAAATGAGCGAGGACCTTTTGTTTAGTCGATTTTAATCAATCTATTTATACGTTTTGTTTTCAATTTACGGGAAACTTTTTTGTGTATTTCCACAATTTACATTAAACAAATAACAAAAAATTATTTCCTATACATAAATAGGCACATTCAACCGCAGTCATATCAACATTCACTCCCATACCACACTGGACAGTCCAGAAACAAACATATTCTCTAAAAAAGCAATCAAAATTCACTTTAAAGACACAGATTACACCATGGCCATAGGAAAATAGTATACTCTGTAGGAAACAGTGTAGAAAGTTCCAAGTAATTCTTTGAGTTCGTTAGGCCAAAAGATAAAGGTCGACGCGTTTCAAGCCCCTTCTAGTACTGGGGCTCTCATCAGGACCTGGGAGCTGAAAGGAGAACACAGGGGGAGTCTTACTAAACTGTCACCTCCTTTTACATGCAACAGCGTATTTCTTAATACAAATTATACCTGTGATTGATGTGTCCACCAGACCTCTTGCCGTATGAAATCTAAATGACAAATTAGACCAAAATTCAATCCAACTGTACCATCTTTGAAGCTACAGAAATTCGAAGACCACCAAACATGCAAGTGACATTTATACTGTAACTTACGTGTAGAGGTGTTTAGGGCAGAATTGATCTGAAAAATCAAATGAGGAAACGATGTCAGGTCGCTGTCTTATCGAGAACGGGTTGCTAGATTCAAGCATATGCGGTGTGTCAAATGCGCCTTGCGCGCCGCTCAGAGGCAGTTAGCCTACCTTGAATCTGGGAGCTGTTGAAGGACAAAATCTCTTCCTATATTCCGTTACGTTTTTCATTAAGTATTTTTCGTCGTGATTGAATCACTGAAAAAACGATCAAAGGGAAGTTTATCAACGGGGTTGGAGACCGTCGAAAAGGCAGATACGCTTTGAAGAATTTGTTGAATCGTCTTCATACCTGTATTCGTTACTTCTCACTCTTCAAACTCGGAGGGAATGAACTTCCGTGTTTGTTCTCTAAATCTCGTGTGGATATAATCTTGTCAACCACACCCAGTGTGTTCTGGGTAGTGTAGTTTATGATGGTTTATTCGCCGGACAGAATCAATTTAAAAAATGGTTGTTTTTCAATCTTTGACGCAACATGTAGATACACTTTTCTTCGCTCAGCGGATGTCCATTCATGTGGGGGACAGTTTTAAATGTCAAGCTTGTAAACTGGCTTAATAAGAAAAGGTAAACTTTATTGTTCAGTCGAAGATGAGCAAAGTAGACATTTGAGTGCGCTGTTTTGTTCACTCGAATGGGTCGGTGATGACTCGTCAGGATGAGAGTCTTGAGCAATAAGTGGCAGGCTCTTGAAGGGATAGTGTGAAGGGAAAAAGGGGGTCCCACTATCATCCACTATGTTTTATGATAATTCATTCCTGGCTGTATTTAGTCAAAGATTATAGATTTCCGATAATTCATTAAGACCGTTCATGGCTGTGTTGAATTTCACAATGAGCATTGCTTCGCGCCGCGAGAGTTGTCGTTCAAGGTCACCACCTCTTGAGTCAGGATCCACCTTGGAAATAACAGTCCATTTTAAATCAGTTATTAGATGGTTGTGAGTTTTCCAATGTTGGACCAGCGGGGCATTTTGGACATTTTTATTGATCCGTGATTTGTGTTGTGATAGTCTAACTCTGATTTCCTGGCTAGTTTTACCTATATACAATAGTCCACAAGGGCAACGGATCGCATAAATCACATTTTTACTTTTGCAATTAGTAAAACAGTCATGTTTCCAGTATATTGAATTATGTGCAAATAAATCCCCTTCTTCTGTTGACGAACAACAGGCACATGTTCCGCATTTATGATGGCCAGTTATTGGAGGGAGGCCTACATATTCTCTTAGGGGTTTTTTGGTTGTTGTTGGCATAGATGCTCGCACTATTTGATTGGAAATGCTGCGATCTTTTTTGAATGCGAACAGAGGATAGTCGCTTAAAGAGGGGTCAAGATTCTTGACTAAGTGCCAATTTTGGCAAATGATCCTCTTTAATGGATTAGAGTTTGGACAGAATGTTGAGACACATACAATCTTCTGAAGAGGGGATTTTTCTTTCTGTGTTAAGAGCTCCTCTCGTGGTGTCCACCACGCTCTTTTCATGGCTCTTTTCAATAGTTTCTTCGGATAACCTCTCATTTTTAAGTTGTCTAGCAGGTTAGTTGCATGGAGAAAATATTCATCCTTAAAGGAACAATTTCTTCTGATCCTGAGAAACTGCCCATAGGGCAAGTTCTCTCTTAAATTCCTCGGATGACTGCTGGTGAAGTGTAGTGCTTTATTCCGATCTGTTGGTTTTTTATACAGAGTTGTCACTAGTCCATTGTTTGCTGGATAAACCTCTACATCCAAAAAAGGTATCTTGGTCTTAGAATGATTCAGACTGAATTTGATGTCTTCCGTGCGGTTGTTGAGCCAGTCGTGGAACAGATCCAGGTTCTGTTCATTGCTTGTCCAGATCATAAAGACATCATCTATATAGCGTACCCATTTTCCGATGTGTTGGGAGAATGGGTTGCCATTATAGATGAATTTCTCTTCATACTTGGCCATGAAGAGGACTGCCAGTTCAGGAGCAAATGGACAACCCATTGCTACTCCTCTTATTTGGTAATAAAAATCTCCTTTGAACTTGAAATAGTTCTTCTTCAGGGCAAAGCCAGCTAGGTCCATAATGAATTCCGTGGGAACTCTCGTTGGTTTTGGTCTACTCTCCAAATACAATTTAATCACTGCCAAGCCTTCATCTTGGGGTATTTGGGTATACAGTGAAACAACATCTAGTGTGACTAGATGATGTTCGTTTTGCTCAAAGACCGATTCTTCTAGATGATTAATGAAATCGGTCGTGTCACGTATGTATGATGGTACTTCTTGAATAAATGGTTTGAGGAAAAAGTCAACAAATTTGGATATCGGTTCTAAGAGAGAATCGCAGCCGGAGACTATCGGTCTTCCAGGTGGTTTTGAGGCATTTTTATGTACTTTAGGAAGTACATAGAAGAGAGGGATCCTTGGATTCTTATTCTTTAAGAACTCGAATTCTTTTTTGTTCAGGAAACCTTGTTGGAAGCCTTCTTCGATTATCGGAAAAAGTAGATTTTGGAGCTCAGTTGTCGGATCGTTCTTAATTTTCCTGTAACAATTAATATCTTGAAGTTGTCTAAGCACTTCGTCTGTGTAGTCTATGATGTCCCAAACTACAATTGACCCGCCTTTATCAGCCTGCTTTATTATAATGGAAGAATCTTTCTGAAGATTTGAAAGCGCTTGTGTCTGGGGTTTCGAAGTGTTGAATTTCACCCATCTTTTTTTCTTTTCCATTTCTGTGATTGCTGATAAAATTGTTTTTTCGAACGTCACCACTTCTTTTGGAATCTTGCTTGTGGGAGGACAAAAGGAAGATTTTTTCTTTAGACCCGTGTTCTCCGTCAGTTCGATACATGGGTTCTGGGCAAAGAAGGTTTTCAACCTGATTTTACGACAAAATTCAATGACTTCCATTTTTAGTCGTACAAAATTTGTGTTCTTGGCGGGTACGAATGTTAGCCCTTTTTCCAAAATGCTTTGTTCTTCTTTGGTCAAAATTTTTTTTGGATAAATTGTACACTAATGATGGCTCTAGTTTTTGTAGTTTTGCCTTCGGGTGGACATTTCCCATGGTCGGGAGTTGAATCTGACCCTTCCTCGCGACTTCTGTTGGCCCCTGCCTAAAAAAGGCGTTTGTTGTTGTTGTTGTTGTGGTACGAAGTTTCCTCGTCTGTTGTTATTTCTGTACTCTTCACTATTCTCTCCTTCACTGCCACTTGAGGAGGATGAAGTATTGGAAAAAGTGATGAAGTTCTTCGATGACCTGCCTTGGTATTCTGATAAATATCTGCGTGAGTCAACTCGAGAATAGAAGTCCGGCTGCAAATAGGGGTATACTTTTTCTAGTGAAAAATTCCTTTTATCTTTGTCGAATTTGTTACCTTTTTGATTGACTGTGTAGTCTCTAAACTCTACAATTTCCTTTTCTACTTTGTCCAGTAATGCTTTAGAATCCGTAATGATTTGGTTTGTTTTAATCTCTGATTCTAATGTCTCAATTTCCTCTAGTTGTTGTTTTGACAGACGTTGTGCTGTTTCCACTGTTAGAACCATCAAGTCGCGGCTGCACTGAACAGAACCTGGATCTGTTCCACGACTGGCTCAACAACCGCACGGAAGACATCAAATTCAGTCTGAATCATTCTAAGACCAAGATACCTTTTTTGGATGTAGAGGTTTATCCAGCAAACAATGGACTAGTGACAACTCTGTATAAAAAACCAACAGATCGGAATAAAGCACTACACTTCACCAGCAGTCATCCGAGGAATTTAAGAGAGAACTTGCCCTATGGGCAGTTTCTCAGGATCAGAAGAAATTGTTCCTTTAAGGATGAATATTTTCTCCATGCAACTAACCTGCTAGACAACTTAAAAATGAGAGGTTATCCGAAGAAACTATTGAAAAGAGCCATGAAAAGAGCGTGGTGGACACCACGAGAGGAGCTCTTAACACAGAAAGAAAAATCCCCTCTTCAGAAGATTGTATGTGTCTCAACATTCTGTCCAAACTCTAATCCATTAAAGAGGATCATTTGCCAAAATTGGCACTTAGTCAAGAATCTTGACCCCTCTTTAAGCGACTATCCTCTGTTCGCATTCAAAAAAGATCGCAGCATTTCCAATCAAATAGTGCGAGCATCTATGCCAACAACAACCAAAAAACCCCTAAGAGAATATGTAGGCCTCCCTCCAATAACTGGCCATCATAAATGCGGAACATGTGCCTGTTGTTCGTCAACAGAAGAAGGGGATTTATTTGCACATAATTCAATATACTGGAAACATGACTGTTTTACTAATTGCAAAAGTAAAAATGTGATTTATGCGATCCGTTGCCCTTGTGGACTATTGTATATAGGTAAAACTAGCCAGGAAATCAGAGTTAGACTATCACAACACAAATCACGGATCAATAAAAATGTCCAAAATGCCCCGCTGGTCCAACATTGGAAAACTCACAACCATCTAATAACTGATTTAAAATGGACTGTTATTTCCAAGGTGGATCCTGACTCAAGAGGTGGTGACCTTGAACGACAACTCTCGCGGCGCGAAGCAATGCTCATTGTGAAATTCAACACAGCCATGAACGGTCTTAATGAATTATCGGAAATCTATAATCTTTGACTAAATACAGCCAGGAATGAATTATCATAAAACATAGTGGATGATAGTGGGACCCCCTTTTTCCCTTCACACTATCCCTTCAAGAGCCTGCCACTTATTGCTCAAGACTCTCATCCTGACGAGTCATCACCGACCCATTCGAGTGAACAAAACAGCGCACTCAAATGTCTACTTTGCTCATCTTCGACTGAACAATAAAGTTTACCTTTTCTTATTAAGCCAGTTTACAAGCTTGACATTTAAAACTGTCCCCCACATGAATGGACATCCGCTGAGCGAAGAAAAGTGTATCTACATGTTGCGTCAAAGATTGAAAAACAACCATTTTTTAAATTGATTCTGTCTGGCGAATAAACCATCATAAACTACACTACCCAGAACACACTGGGTGTGGTTGACAAGATTATATCCACACGAGATTTAGAGAACAAACACGGAAGTTCATTCCCTCCGAGTTTGAAGAGTGAGAAGTAACGAATACAGGTATGAAGACGATTCAACAAATTCTTCAAAGCGTATCTGCCTTTTCGACGGTCTCCAACCCCGTTGATAAACTTCCCTTTGATCGTTTTTTCAGTGATTCAATCACGACGAAAAATACTTAATGAAAAACGTAACGGAATATAGGAAGAGATTTTGTCCTTCAACAGCTCCCAGATTCAAGGTAGGCTAACTGCCTCTGAGCGGCGCGCAAGGCGCATTTGACACACCGCATATGCTTGAATCTAGCAACCCGTTCTCGATAAGACAGCGACCTGACATCGTTTCCTCATTTGATTTTTCAGATCAATTCTGCCCTAAACACCTCTACACGTAAGTTAAACAGTATAAATGTCACTTGCATGTTTGGTGGTCTTCGAATTTCTGTAGCTTCAAAGATGGTACAGTTGGATTGAATTTTGGTCTAATTTGTCATTTAGATTTCATACGGCAAGAGGTCTGGTGGACACATCAATCACAGGTATAATTTGTATTAAGAAATACGCTGTTGCATGTAAAAGGAGGTGACAGTTTAGTAAGACTCCCCCTGTGTTCTCCTTTCAGCTCCCAGGTCCTGATGAGAGCCCCAGTACTAGAAGGGGCTTGAAACGCGTCGACCTTTATCTTTTGGCCTAACGAACTCAAAGAATTACTTGGAACTTTCTACACTGTTTCCTACAGAGTATACTATTTTCCTATGGCCATGGTGTAATCTGTGTCTTTAAAGTGAATTTTGATTGCTTTTTTAGAGAATATGTTTGTTTCTGGACTGTCCAGTGTGGTATGGGAGTGAATGTTGATATGACTGCGGTTGAATGTGCCTATTTATGTATAGGAAATAATTTTTTGTTATTTGTTTAATGTAAATTGTGGAAATACACAAAAAAGTTTCCCGTAAATTGAAAACAAAACGTATAAATAGATTGATTAAATCGACTAAACAAAAGGTCCTCGCTCATTTTGTTTCCTTTCAAAATGTTCCCACATAAGAAAGTGGAGTAAAAGTCCATCAGTATTGGAACTGTTGTTGTTACTTATAAAATCCTCAACATAATGTAGTTTTAATTCATTATGGCATACAGTGGTTGGTGCACTAATGACTCCCCCCAAAATTTTCCGGCAAAATCTGTTCTCTTCTCTCTGTAGTTCTGAACAGTTCGAAAACCCCCAGACTTCAGCCCCGTATGTGCCAGTTGGGAGGAATTGGCTCCGATAAATTTGTAATAAGCTGGAAACCACATCCGCCTGGCGCGGTTGGCGGAGAGAGATAACAGAGTTAATCGATTTTGAGAGTTTATTTCTCCCCATTGCAACGTGGGGTTGCCACGAGCCGCTATTAGAAAATAGCAGACCCAAATATGGGAAAGTGCAAGTGCTTTTTAAGGAGTTTTGACCTATTACAATCTTTGGGATTTTATAGTTTTTAGGACCACAGGTCATTATAAAAGATTTACTGAAATTAGTGCACAAACCTAAGTCAGACATGTAGTCGACGAATCCCGATATTAAAATACGCAAGGCGTTCGGAGTGCGGCCCATGAGTACCGCATCATCCGCGTAGAGTAACGCCGGGATTGGTTTCTTGTTAATCATAGGGACGTCTTTTGTCAGGTTACATAAAGAATGAGTTAATTCATTGATGTATAATATAAAAAGCAAGGGGGCCAGAACGCAGCCCTGTCTGACCCCCTTGCCTATTAAAATTTCGTTTGAGACCTCGCCTTCATTATTTATTCGGACGCGGGCCTTCAGGTTGCAATGGAGGTTGGCCAAAAAGTGGACTAGTGGTTCATCTAAGCCGTAGTTTAGAAGAATGGACCATAAGCGGGAACGGTTTACAAAATCAAATGCTGAGCTTAGGTCCATGAACCCAAAATACAGAGGGGATTGTTTAGCTCTTGTGTATTTAGCCATTATAAGGTTGAGGTTCAGACATTGTTCCACCGTGCCGAGTTTGCTCCTAAAGCCTAACTGGCAGCGGTGGATGATAGAATTGTCATCTGCCCATGTGCTAATTCTATCAAATAAAACCCTACCAAGGACCTTCAGGGTATTATCGATCAATGATATTGGTCGATAACACCCCGGGTCCAGCCTATTTCCCTTTTTGAAAATAGGTACAATAGTACTACTGGACCATGTCGAGGGGATAGATTTCTTACTCAAGTTGTTAAAAAGATTACAGAGTAAGGGGGCCCAGAAGCTAGTGTTGGATTTAATCTGGTCAATAGACAGGCCATCCGGGCCAGGTGCCTTGTTACCGGCACTATTTCCAATAGCTTCCTCTACCTCCTCTAGTGTTATGATTATGGTACTGTCTGGGAAATTATCCTCGGTATGATTTCCAACTTCCGCATATAGTTTCGAAAAGTGGGTGACCCATGAGTCTCCTGTGATATTGCAATTGATCGGGGTGATGTTACTTCCCAGGGCTCTCAAGTTCTTTACATCTCTCCAAAACCCAGTTGAGTCTTTTAGGGCAGCAGATTTCGTTAGATTATCCCAGTGACTTATTAAAAGCTCCTCAGTTCTAACTTTTAGTGCGTGTTTATATTTAAAGCGTAGTGAACTGACAAGGGACACATCTCGGGGTTTAACTGCCAAGGCCTTTCTGAGTTCTCTATTGGCCCTCGAGCAATTAGTGTCGAACCATCTTTGATCGGTTACATTGTGTTCTTTTGACGGTCTGGATATTGCCCTTTTTATAACTATGCATAAATTACAAAAAGACTTAATTATGTCGGGGCCACCGAATGCTAAACATTTGGAGATCAACAGAGGATTATTCCTGATCACAGTAGATAGGATCTCTTGGTTATCGATCCCTCTCCAGACAATCCTGAGCCCATCTGTAGAGACAGTGATATTTTGGGCTCCTGTCTCATATGGGCCTATAGGTTTATTAATAGATTTAAGTTGGATTACTATGGGCAGATGATCGCTATATGGGCTACTAACAACCTCAGAACTAAATAACACTTCACTAAGGAGGGAAGAGGTAAACATATAATCAATCGTGGTTGAACTACCACGGCCAATGTAAGTAGGGGCCGGCTCAATTCCCTCAGGGGATCCACATAGGCTCATTACATCATCCAAATCCCTGCTATGTAATAAATCCAATAATTCAGCACCTCGTCTGCAAGGCGGGGATATATGGTGGATGTGGGCATTAAAGTCTCCACCAACACAAATGCCATCGAATTGGCCAAACTTTTCTCCATTTGCAACTTCATCAATAAAATTAAACAGTTCCAAAAAAATAGGATTTGGATGGTTAGTAAAATCATTATTATAAAAGTTTATAAGACAAATTCTTAACCTTGCGACATATTTCACAGCTATCAGATGTTTACTGACCACATGTAAAGGTTCAATTTTCACGTCTTTAGAAACTTTTGCCCAGATGGATAGACCACCACTTGGTCGCCCCGAAACGGAGGGCAAAGCAGTAAGATTATGGCAGAAGAAACCCTCCAGTAATTGAGGACATGTGCACCATGTTTCCTGCAACATTACCACATCAAAGTGACTTATCCATGTAACCCATTCTTTAATTTTCATCTTGCTTGAAAGCCCAGCAATATTCCAACTGATGATACTAAGAGTATCAATTGGTGGAATAGTGGTGCGAGGAGGGTGGGCAATGGAAAAGTCGGGGCGTACTACATGGGGTGGAATTAATCCATCTGGACAGGACTCAGGGGTGTTTATAGATTTTGCCATTTCCAAAGGCATTGTACTAATAACCTTATCCGGTGTAATAATAGAAGTTAATAGTGGTCAATCTAAGCTTCCTAAATCAGATAGAACAGAGAATCTGTTGGATAAAGGAATGGTATTAGAGGCCGTTTGAAATATTCTGTGTGGGGGCCTATAAAAGTGGCCCAATGGGTGAAGAGTTATGGCAGTCGATGTACTGGCATAGGTGTTGTGTGTGTCTAAAAAGAATCTTACAGAGCTCGGGTGTCGGAAGTTGATCACTATGCAGTCCCCACTGATATTTTTGTGTTGTGGGCCCACCCAGCTTACCCGGCGGGTTGATATAATCTCATTAGATATGTTCCATCTTGCCCCTTTATGTTTAGTCAGCCAATCAATGCATTTATTGTGCAATTGTGGCCATGACTCGCTTTGGTTTTCATTAAGGGCTGGTACACCAGCTAGCACAAGAACATATGGGCAGGCTTCTGGGGGTAAGTGAAGTGATGGTCCTAAGTTATTAGTGGTGCTATTTCTTACTGACGCACCTCTGCTTGTGCTTACACTCTCCGGTTTATTGCCTGTCCTATCTTTTCGGGTTACTGATGGAGTAATAGTAGGATTAGCGTCCGAGCTCATGATATTAGTAGTGGCTCTTCCTGCTGCTCCAAAAGAATCATAATTTGGGCCCTTAGTCATTGCGGGTGGGATATTGGCTAAAATACTGCTAGATGAGACGGCTTTAACCGCTGTTAAGCTTTTAGTGTTACTATGGCCGGAGTCATCAGCAGTGGCCGAACCCCCTTCCCTCAGATCATTGCATAATGATTCTAACTTGTTCATAATTTTTTCACCCCGGGCGACATCCACACTCATAGTACCTTTCCTTTTAATTTCCTCTTTTTTTACAAGGGTTTCGATTTTGTCCAATCTTTTAAAAACAAGATTAAATTGCTTAGCTATTTGAATTTCGACTTGCTTAAAAATGGTATCAACGATAGTTTCAATCAGATTGCCATTGACTTTGGGTTGGATATTGCGGTCAGTGTGCTCGGTCTGGGTACTGACCGAATTGTCAATAGTCTCATCACATGATATAGGGACCCCACAAATACCCTTATCCCGGGCAGGAGACTCTAGTCTACAGACAGAGACGGTGGGTCTTCCCGCTCCTTCATCCGATGGTGAAAGTTGCGATGATAAGTCCTCAGTGGTGCCTGATAACACTATTTCACAGTCATTTCCTTTATTTTTGTTCCATAAACTTTGTGGGGTAGGTTGATTTCTGCAGTGACTTGGTTGTTTCCTTTTGTTTATGGTACATTTCACTGGGCCTCTCTTACGTTTCTCCCTTGTTGTTGTGTTGGGACGTGTTGTTTTATCTGGTGCGGATTCCACTAGTTGGTCAGTTACAGGTACAGTCACCAAACTGGTTGTATCAGTAGTGGAAGTTGCAGTGTCAGTTTGGGCTGATGTTTTAATAACCGTTACTGTAGGGGAGAGAGGGAGACCCAAAGTAGGAGAATCGTTAAGGGACTGGGAGCATGACAAGGTAGTAGTAGGAAGTCCAAAGGACATCCTGCGTTCGGTGTCAGCAATCTCGTTGGTAACCATGGTAAGGGCATTAGCCAATAATGCATCAATCGATGAGGGCAGTTCGATAGAGGTAACAGTAATGGCAGGTGTGGGCTTCATCGTGCGTTTCCCCATAGTTTGTATAAATACCTGTACGGCTTGGCGATGCAAGGGGGGGGGCCCAGCCCAGCCTCGTCCTGCCCCGGACGGCCACAGACGGCCCGCCCTCTGCCCGGGCTCAGCCCGGCGACGCCCGCGCGCGTCCCGTGACGCGGGGGGAACCTCTGCTGAAGTAGCGCCTCCGGCGCGCTTTCCGGCGGATGTGGGCGGGTACTGGAGGGCTGCTGGGGACTGTAGTCCTCCTCCACAGCGGCCTCGATGTAGTGGGAGGCGGCGAGGGAGACTACTGGCGACTCTCTGTCCCCCAGCCCTGGAGCCCTGGAGCCAGGAAAGAGCTTTGGTGTGGCGCGGTGTTTGCTGTACAAGGTATGATCCCCCCGCTCCACCGGGGGAACCTCTGCTGAAGTAGCGCCTCCGGCGCGCTTTCCGGCGGATGTGGGCGGGTACTGGAGGGCTGCTGGGGACTGTAGTCCTCCTCCACAGCGGCCTCGATGTAGTGGGAGGCGGCGAGGGAGACTACTGGCGACTCTCTGTCCCCCAGCCCTGGAGCCCTGGAGCCAGGAAAGAGCTTTGGCGTGGCGCGGTGTTTGCTGTACAAGGTATGATCCCCCCGCTCCACCGGGGGAACCTCTGCTGAAGTAGCGCCTCCGGCGCGCTTTCCGGCGGATGTGGGCGGGTACTGGAGGGCTGCTGGGGACTGTAGTCCTCCTCCACAGCGGCCTCGATGTAGTGGGAGGCGGCGAGGGAGACTACTGGCGACTCTCTGTCCCCCAGCCCTGGAGCCCTGGAGCCAGGAAAGAGCTTTGGCGTGGCGCGGTGTTTGCTGTATAAGGTATGATCCCCCCGCTCCACCGGGGGAACCTCTGCTGAAGTAGCGCCTCCGGCGCGCTTTCCGGCGGATGTGGGCGGGTACTGGAGGGCTGCTGGGGACTGTAGTCCTCCTCCACAGCGGCCTCGATGTAGTGGGAGGCGGCGAGGGAGACTACTGGCGACTCTCTGTCCCCCAGCCCTGGAGCCCTGGAGCCAGGAAAGAGCTTTGGCGTGGCGCGGTGTTTGCTGTACAAGGTATGATCCCCCCGCTCCACCGGGGGAACCTCTGCTGAAGTAGCGCCTCCGGCGCGCTTTCCGGCGGATGTGGGCGGGTACTGGAGGGCTGCTGGGGACTGTAGTCCTCCTCCACAGCGGCCTCGATGTAGTGGGAGGCGGCGAGGGAGACTACTGGCGACTCTCTGTCCCCCAGCCCTGGAGCCCTGGAGCCAGGAAAGAGCTTTGGCGTGGCGCGGTGTTTGCTGTACAAGGTATGATCCCCCCGCTCCACCGGGGGAACCTCTGCTGAAGTAGCGCCTCCGGCGCGCTTTCCGGCGGATGTGGGCGGGTACTGGAGGGCTGCTGGGGACTGTAGTCCTCCTCCACAGCGGCCTCGATGTAGTGGGAGGCGGCGAGGGAGACTACTGGCGACTCTCTGTCCCCCAGCCCTGGAGCCCTGGAGCCAGGAAAGAGCTTTGGCGTGGCGCGGTGTTTGCTGTACAAGGTATGATCCCCCCGCTCCACCGGGGGAACCTCTGCTGAAGTAGCGCCTCCGGCGCGCTTTCCGGCGGATGTGGGCGGGTACTGGAGGGCTGCTGGGGACTGTAGTCCTCCTCCACAGCGGCCTCGATGTAGTGGGAGGCGGCGAGGGAGACTACTGGCGACTCTCTGTCCCCCAGCCCTGGAGCCCTGGAGCCAGGAAAGAGCTTTGGCGTGGCGCGGTGTTTGCTGTACAAGGTATGATCCCCCTTTTTCACACATTTAAATAATTTATGCACATTTACACACTATTTTGTTGTGGTTTTGGAAGTTGCCAGTGATGAGAACTGGAGCACACTGGTGAGAACCTACCAGCAGCTCTCATGGTGGTGTTTCCGTGAGGCACTTCCAAACCTTTTCACATTTTTCTTTGTTGTGATATGCACATCTCTTTTGTTGTGAAGTGCACGTGTTTAGTTTTATACTGAGGAATGACACTGAACAACTTTTAAAGAATAGGGACAGGAGCACCTAGATTGGACAGCATTAGAAAATCTGTTACTAAACAGAGCCAAGATATGGCGTGTGGTATGCTCATAAGGTTTGTCCCATATTAGATCAGGCCTTTTTTTGATTGAATTCACTTTGTCTCTACCTATTATAGTCCAGACATTGGGGAATTATAAAGAGGGATCTTCTTTTCAAGAGTTTGCAGTTGGTTCTGACTCACTGTTTTTGAGTATTATGGAAATAGTTGGAAAAATATATTAAATCTATAAAATTATCTTCAGCTGCTATTCTGCATAACATTCCAGCTAAAATCTAACTATCTTAGCTCCTTTTTTTATTTCCTTCAATGGGTCACCTTGCCTGGCTCCTTTACTGATTCATGAAAGCGCACAACTATAAAGCTTATCATTGAACATCGGAATCGCTCCACCTCTGAAAATTATAGGCTTATTTCTCTGTTGGATATCCTTGCCAAGGTCAATTAAAAACTATGTTAGAAAGACTCATGGAACGGGGAACTGAAATTGCGATTATACCATGGGAGCCGGCTAGATTAAAATCTAACCACTAGACAATTGATTAGTGTTTCATCCTGTGGATTATGGTCCAGAAGTCAATTGAATAAGCTCTATGTCTATGCTGCTGCTTTATGGACTTCCTAAGCCGGTTGAATGGCCTATTTGAGGACAAATGTAAGCAGTTGGGCAATCTCCCACAGGCTGCTTAATATCCTGCAAGTTCTTCACACTAATAATTGGGCTCAAGTGTAAATTGCAGTTGGTCAATCATTGAGCATATCAACAGTGGCTTAAGGCAGGGGTCAGTTGTGCCCCCTCTCTTTTTGCTGTCTTTCTGGACGATTTCCTGCAAGCAGTTCATGTGAAACAGTTTTTCTCTCCAAAGATTGGGTCATGCATATAGCAAGTTTGTTGTTTAGTGATGGCTGTATTATCATGGACTACATTCTACTTGGGCTCCAGCACAAACTAGTGGCTCTGCGAACTTATTGTTCTTTAAGCAAATTGGTGCTACACATTGATAAGACCAAAATTCTGTTTTTTGCCCAAAGTGTATCCCTCTCTAATCGTGGCGTTGTTGGTCAAAACTGGACCAGGTCTTCTATTCTAAATATCTGTGTAGTTTTTTTTCCAATTTGCTATTTAAATATCACATGGCATCTTTAAAATTAACTTTACAATATAGTACTTAGCCCTTCTTTGACTGAAAAATTGGCAGACTCTCTGATGACCCTCTACTGAAAGCTATCCACTTAAAAGTGAATCCCCAGTCCCTGTGTGGGGCAGAATTATATTCTGTGGCTCCCTCAACTAACTGGGAAGGACTGAAAGGAAAACCGTTAAAGAAGCTTTTAAAACTACAGCCTAGAGCAGGTGTTACAACCAAATGGAGTGGAATTAGGTTTAACTGCATGGAATTGACTAGTAAAAATCTGTTTTTAATGTATCTTTACCATTTGCAATTGTCCTCCAGAGTAAAAAAATATCCTCCTACTAGAAGGGAGTAGTGAATTTACTTGTGAGTTAAAAAGGATATGTACTTAGTTGTTGAACTCATTCTCAGTAGAACATGATATGACTAGTATTTCTTTGTTTTTGAGGAAAGAATTGTTGCAGACTTTATCCGCTCACTTGCCTTGGCAGTGGACAGGGTCTATTTGCAGGGCCACCCATTCATCCAGTGCTTGGGAAGCAAAGTTTCCTACCTTTATTCAACCAAATTAGGATGTTTTTCATCTGAACGGGAGCTGCACCTCGGCATAAATGCCTTATGTTTCTCTGGAAGAAAGGATTCAACAACTCCGCTCAGGAACACTACTCGTATATCTTTTACAAATTTCAGGGTACCCAAATAGTATCTGCTGGGAAAGACCATCTTTTATATGGCATTCTCCCAGATTTTTGCCTTCTTTGATTGAACCTGTTTTTGTTTGCCATAGGACCCTGCACACTTTACCACTGCTAAACAGTGCTAAAATGCTTTCCCTTTAAGCATGGTCAAATTGACATTCCTAAGGTGCGCATTTAATATACTTATGGATCGCTAGTATAAGGTATTATAGGTACCCAGGGCCTACAAATTTAAATGCTACTAGAACTGCTGCATTTATTGTGCCACTCACTAAAGTAACACTATAAAATATGTCTTCAGGCCTACTCCTGCATCCTCCGTATGAAGTTTTGAACGGCCATTTCGACCTGGCAAAATAAACCTTTTGCCAGGCCTAAGCCTTCAGTTTTAATGCTTACAAGCCACTCCTAGGGTAGGCCTTATGATATTTAAAAGGTAGGACATGTATAGTTAATGTTTTACATGTCCTGGCTGTGAAAAAAAAACAAAGTCGTTTTTCACCATAGCAAGGCTGGCTCTCACAAAGGAAAACATAGCGGCACATTATTACAACTTATAATGCTTTGTTTCAGTTTGTGAGAAAACTGATTCAAGGGCTCACTTTAATAGGAAGTTAAAATCCAACTTGATGGCCATGTCAGATTTTATTATTACTGTTTTATAATTTGCGCTTTTATAAAGTTGTAATTTCTCTGCCTTTTGTCAAAAACGCCTTTGTCAGTGTTCAAGTGGATTGCTCCCAGGCAGTGCACAGACGGTTGGGGGTTTGAAAGATGTTTTTTTCTCTTTGAGCAGGAAGACCATGTGGTCTGAATGTAGCTCACATCTAGGCCTGCCTCCCTTTGTCTTCCTAGTCAGCTTGTCCTCAAACAGAGGGTGCGGGGTGGGGAGCTGCCCCACAAATGGGTTGGAGTGACCACAAAGGAGAGTATGCCTATTTCCATAGCCACACCTCTGGGTGGGCATGGGGAAGAAGGGTTCTGCCATGTTTCTTTTAGGTACAGAGAGGTACTGTAGGATAGTTTACGGTAAAAACACACAGGAAGTGCTACAAAAGTGGGCAGGGTCACCCCTGGGAACTTTTTTCCTCATTGGTCAGAGAATGGCCTGGAGTTTCCCCCCACCCACAGGCTGGCACTGGGCATAAATGTGGCAACCCTAGTGCCCTCCTCAAATCCCTTCTTGACCTGGGGAAGAACAGATGAGGACTGGACCTGCTGTTTGTGACCTGAGAAGAGCCTCAAAGATTGGACCTGCTCTCCCTTTTGTACCCAGAACAAAGAAATGAACTTTAAGAGTCATAGGGTAGACCTCCTGTTTGAGCTACAGGGGCACAACAAGCACTGAGAGGTATTTTTCATACATTCCCAACTGACCTGTAATAACTGGACCTTCCAGGACTGTGCTGCTGGCCTCTACTGGAGTGGGTCTTGACTCTCAAGTGCTTTCTCCAAGGCCCTGGACCCTTGGCTGTTGTCAAAGTGTATGTCTCCTGATGTTTTCTGAAACCTGGGACTTGGAAACCGTTTTCCAACTTTTTGCTCTGAGATCTGGGACAAATCTGCTAAGCCAGTCAGACTAAGGTGCATCGCCACTAGGCCAGAGATTCAGGTTGCTCATTGCTACGTTGGTCTTCTCCACTGCAGCAAATCTGATCTAGCAAGTATTCGCTGAGATGATGTCTCGCCTTGTGGAGCCCTCCTAGGCTACATCCTGCAGCCTTGGCCCTCAGAAATAATTCAAGTGCCAAAAGAGTGACTGTTTGAAGGTAGAAATCTTTACCAGGCGAAGGAGTGAAAGTATCTGGCTGGTAAGAGACCTTTTCTAGGTGCAAAATTCAAATTTCATCCGCTTGGAGCTTGACCGCCAAAAGTCAACTGCTTCACCGAGACCTCGTCCAGCAGCTACCCAGGGATGTGGAGCCCTCTTGGCAGTGGCCTGCTGCCTTGCCCCACTGAGGATTTTTGACTTCCATTCCAGAGACTAAGTATGAAGGCAATACTTTCACTGGGACATACCTGATACCTGCATCCAACCAGTTCTCCCTCGCGGTCAGCCTTAAACCTTACCCTTGTCCCGGTCAAGCGCAACCAGATGGCTGCAGTTGGCGCTTAATGCATTTTGACGCTATTTTGAACATTAAACTTTACAAATTCATATCTCTAGTTCTACTTATTCGAATTTTGTCATTTGTGGTGTCACTTTATTTATTAAAGCCTACTCTATTGTTTTATTTTAATTGGCTTGTGATTTTTTTTAATGTTTGTTTTCACTTTAGTACTGTTGGAGTATTGCATAACAACTTTACACCTTGCCTCTAGGTTAAGCCTGACATCTTTGTACCAAGCTACCTAAGTGTTAAGCACAGGTTTATTAGTGAATTTTGTGGCTCTTCCTGGGGAGGATTATGATTATTACTCGAGATGGTTTCTCACCCCCTCCCCACCAACTAATACTCTAATTGTTTACAGTACATTTTCTCATTAACCAGATACTCTTATGATTAATAATGGCAGAAAAAGAAACAAGTGACCTAAATGTAAAATGGTCTTACATCATTATCCTACATGTGCAGTTAGCAGTAATGCAATTTGGTACTCTGCTCGAACCTGAGAGAATAAATTGTATAACTTATATCCCCATTTTGGCTCTTCTAGTAGAGACACGTGTTGCTGCCACCCAAGGGTGGTCCTGTTGAAAGCTAGAGAAAGTGCAATAAGTTTTCCTCTGTCTTTGCCTCTCTAACCCCTACCTGGTGTGGAATTTGCCATCAGACGTTTAGATACACAAGGTATCAGTTGGTAATAACTGTGATTCAGTCCTAAAGTAGTCTGGAACCCCTGAAACTTGCTGTTCGTACCTGTGGAGAGAATTTCTGAAATGAAGTCTATAAGCAATAGAAAGGGTATGGAGGGGCCCGATAATCTCATTTTGGCACGTTTGACATTAATTGGCCCTACGGTGCCTTCTTTTGTCTGATATTTTGGATGTGTTGAAATGCTTCATTGACACTGACTGAGTGGATTGAGGTCTTTTTTTATCACTGGAGTGCAGCTCAGTGTACAAGCCAATTGGGGTTTCTGTCTGAATTGGCCTGATAGTTCTTCATGCCTGTGATGCTGCCTAAATAGTCCTGTGATGCTACTCAAATAGACCTGTTGTGCCACAGGCCTTCTCAGGTTGCAAAGCCTGATTCAACATGCAGATAACCCTTTTGGTTGTGAGTCTTAATGGAGGAGGCCTCGGGCAGCACCGCCATTACGCAATTTAAAGATATCCCCATGATGCTGAGGGAGCGTCATCGGGGTTTAGATTTGTAGGGGTGCACCATATTCCCTGTTAGTCAGCACCCGCATATATTCGAGAGTGTTTAGAATCTTATTGAACTATATTCGTTGACATAGAGATGTAGAAATGTAATCAGGTCTTGAACGAAATAAAGGCCATCAGTTATTATGAAGTGTATTTGCATTATGTTTAATGTTTAGTTCTGTAATGATGTGATGTATTAAGTAACTGTAGGTTATGTTAAAAAGTTAGAACGTAGGTTGCTTACGTGTAACAAGAAGCTCATGTTGAAATGTTGACTGTAATGTGTTTTTAGTTTGCAAGGCCTAATCGTCCATGTAAAAGAGAAGGCCTAGTCGTTTTTCTTATTTTAGCTATGTTTATTAGGCTGACAGGGTTTTAGTAAAGCTTAAATTGCAGAGAAATGTAAAACTTCATGATGCAAGGGTTTTTTTCCGTTCCCATGTTTTGTTGCAGGTGCAAGGACATTTAGCTTGTTAGTAAAATAAGTCTTTGTAGTAGGAGTTGAGATACGAGGAGCAGACTGGAAGGGAGTGAATTGGAATGTGAAATCGCAACTCCTAGTACGGAAGGAGCCTGGGACCCAAGGTCGAATTAATGAACAAAGGAAGATGAAAAACTCTGAATGGAAATTTACAGAAGGAAGACCTGTCTGAAGGGGTGTGCTAAAGGGCGGGTGCAAAGATTTTGGGGTTTTTGTATTAGGGACAGTGCCCCGTGGGTTGAGCAGACGAGACTTAGGCGGGAGGCTAGAAGGAGCACCATAGATCGAGCTCTCACTAAGTGAAGACTTCTTAGGAAGTTTCACTGCTGACACCTTTTATGCTTTTCTTACCTGGGAGGGAATGTTGTGTAGGGATGCCACTTTAGAATAGGGTAGGGATAGAGATGCTTTGATTAATGACTCTGAAATTTGACCTCACGATAGCCATTTTGTATCTGATGCTTTTAGAAGCTGTAATCCTTTTTATTTTTAGTCGAATGCGGATACTTCGTAGAGTAGCATTTGTGTTAGTTCCCATTTATCTTTTGTGCCTTGTATTGAGGTGCTTGTATATCCAGATGTTTTTGTTGGTAATAAAAGGTCGAAACCTCAGAATTTGAGTCCTCTTGTGAATAATGTCAAATTGCGGTAGATATGTTCTGATAATTGTGTTCCTTCCCTCTACGCTATTTGGCAAGTAAAAAGATCCTGGCGACCTAAGTGGGTTCTTGTAGATAATTGGGTAGGGACAAGAATCCAGCCTTCGCAGTTGGTAGCAGAAACGGATGGTTATTTCCGGTAGCGAGGGAAGATTCAGATTAGGATAAGTGATCTTCGAGGCCCATAAAGGTTAAGTGATGCTGAATCATCAGAAGGTGGGCAGCAGACGACGACGACGGCGGACGGACATTGATGGCGAGTAGCAGTGCGGCAGAAAGCAGCGGTTCAAGGAGTGAGTATGAATAGGATGCGATGTTGTAGATTGCGGTGTTGATTTGTGTGTGATGTTCTGCGGAGTTGGTGCAAATGTTGAGTGATTGTGAGATCAGGCTGTGAGCGCGCGCAGCCCGGGAAAGTCTTAGGCGATGAGAAGCCTGAGCGATTGGGTGTAGAATACACCCGTGGTAGATTTTGTTGACCACCCGAAGGGGATCGTGAGGTACCATCGATCACCTGGACCGAGATAGGGGGAGCGAATGTGTGAGTGTATGACAACCTGACGCTGGTCGTGGGTTGCTGTATGTGGATTTGAGTATTTGTAACCTATCGGAGGCGATCTGTCTGCCCGGACAGGAACAGACAGTTGTCAACCGAGGTCGACAATTTCGAGAGACTGTGGACGGACAGTCAGAGGCTGTGGATGGACAGCCAGAGGAGTAAGTTGTTTGGGACAAACGGTTATTTCAGTGTACGAATGGGACGAATGTAAGAGTACGAAGTGAGTCGGGAATAGGGAGAACGGCTGCGAGTGGAGAGCGAAGTGACGTCAAGAGGTGTCGCGCTGCGATAGGTTGGTTGGTGTGAGAGACGTTGTCGTTGGTGGACAGTTACCAGGAAGTAAACAGGAAATTGTATGCGTTCAGAATTTGGCCATTATAAAATGTTTTAAAGTTTTTCGAGAATTGTGTAGAGGTGATAAACATGTGGTTACTCGTGAGGGAGAAGAAGCCCCTCCCGAGGACACGCCAGCACATTACATGGCAAGAAATGTGGGGTTGCACACTATAATTTGGCTTGAGAATTGGCACAAATTGACCCAAGGAGAAGGGGAGTTAGCTTTCCCGAGGTATGGCTCATTTAGGCTGGAAGTGTTATACCAGTTGAAGTCCGTGATGGCTGCTTTGCGACCTTTGCCGAGGCCAACACAATTTGAAGCATTACATGCGTGGATTAGAGCAGCGCATGATAGGAACAGGGATAGAAACCAAGAAAGAGTGAAAAAGTCGATTAAGGCATTTCAGGATGCTAGATGGGATGCGCAAGAGAAAAGATGGAGAGTACAGGCAATAGAAGGACATAGACTGTACCCCTTATTAGTACAAACTGACAACATAAAAGAAAAGTCAAAAGACGAGGAAGCGGGCAGTGATACGGATGACAGCCTACTGGAAAGGTTGTTATCTGAGAGACCACCTCCATATAACCCAGATGCCTCGGAGGAGAAAGAGGCTCAGGTGGATGGGATTAGGGGAGTACTACCCCGATCAGAGGTGAGGGTGGAAGGAAAGATCTCGATAGGAACTGAGAATAAGAGGAATAAACTTGCAACTAGCTCAGAGGTTGAGAGAGGTGTGAGATTACCGGATGCTCTGAAAATACCGGTTATTATTGGACCTATTGAGTCAATGTATGAACTTGAGTCAGAGAAGGCTGAAAGCTCAGAGCGGTCAGAGGTAGGGGTGAGGAGTGTGGTCGAAGGAAATGGGTCGGTGAGGAGAATGGAGCAGATTCTGAAACCTACAGAATGGAGTACGCCGCTGCCAGCCACAGCAGACTCCTCGAGAGGACAAGGAGAGTCGAGGCCTGGGAGACCAAGGTCTTTAGCTGAGTCAAGATCAGACTTGAGAATGTGGACACCGCCAGTGAGAACCCAAAGTCAGGGCGTGTTGGAAGCAGAGAGGGAACGAGGGACGATGGTAAATCGTTCTGTTCCTATGGGCGTGTCAGAAGAGAGTAGGCCACGGGAACGAGAATGTGGGTACGACGAGAGAGATGGTGCAGGTTGTCGAAGTACTGAGGGGAGCCCTGAGCGGGAGAATGCTAGATGTCGTAAGACTAAAGGCAGAAGTGGATGAGATAATATGCGGAAATTTAGCTCTTGAGAGAATGTTGGTGTACGAACAGGATGAATTACTCTTTGTAGCGAAGGATGTAACTTGCAAAGCGCGGACAGCACATCAAAATTGTCAGAATTGGCCAAGAGATATGGGGTGGATTTGTCGAAAACTAAAGCATTGCAAGGAAATCATAGGTTGCAGTACAGTGATCAGGAACTAGAGGAGAAAAGAGTCATGGGATTGAGAATACATGTCAAAGATCTAATCATAGCGATGCGGGCATGGATCATGCTTGATAAATGGGAAGAAAGGTGGTCAAAGAAGAAAAGCTCCAGGGGAGTGGTAGGAGAGACGCCACCTCCGGGTGGAGGCATAACGGAGGTAGGGAATTTCCCTTTACGGGAGGTACAGAATGGAGGATACGTCCATGTACCTTGGAGTAGGGGTGATTTGGCTGCTTTTACAAATGATTTTCCCAGTTTAAGGGAAAAGCCTGTGGAGTGGTACAAGCAAGTTGATCGCTTTGTCAAAATTTCGAAAGTACTGTGGATTGATTTGAATACTTTGTTTGACATAGTGGTTCCGGGTGATCTGTGGTCGGCATGTAAAATTGCTGTTGAGTGGCCGGCCTCGGAGCCAGACAGGAACCCGATTACAAATGGTCTGTCGCCGATAGTGATGAAAAACTTCGAACAGGTAATTACATGGTTGAAGTCGAAAATCTCACCTCAGGACATTGACTGGGTGAACATAGATAGAACAGTGCAAGAGCCTAAGGAGTTTTATGAGAGGCTTTTGCAAGCTTTTAAACAGTACAGTGGCCTAGATGCGTTGGATACCAAAGACATGGGACAGTTTGTTTCTAAATTTGTGTTGGGATTGAGGCCAGAGGATAGCCTCATGATACAGCAGCATTTGATTTGTTGGCAGAACAAGCCTGTGGATGAGATTCTACGGTATGCTAGATACTGTAGTGATGAGATAGAATCTAAGCACAGGAAACTGAAAGACAATTTACTGTTGGTGCAGATGCAGACAGCCCAGGGACAGCCTAACGGAGGAACGTTGGGAAGGAGGCAGGGAAACTATCAGGGAGGAGCACAGAATACCCAGGGACAAGGAATGCCAAGGGGAATAGACCCTAGGACAGGAATAGATGTGGCGGTATTGAAAAAGACCACAGCTTGTCATCTTTGTCATCAGATTGGACACTGGAGACGCGAGTGTCCGTTGAACCCGTTGAACCAAATACAGCAAGAAGGGGAGATAGCTCAGGCACCTGTAGCGGACACAGTCCCTACAGTGACGCGACCTAGGATGGCCAAAGGGGGGACGGGTGCTCTGCAGGTGCAGGTTCCTCAACCGCCCAGGATACCGAATATGACCTTTTTAGTTGATACGGGTGCTATGCGATCAACTGTAAGGTCTGCAGTGGTTCCGGATCTACCCCTTTCTGGACAAATGATCCAAGTTATTGGTGTGGCGAATAAGAAACTGACTAGCCCACTGACGGAACCCATACCCATCAGGATAGGGAATTTCAGGGACCGACACCAGTTCGTGGTGTGCGATTCTAGTCCTGTCTGCTTGTTAGGAAGAGATCTATTGTGCAAGCTTAACTGTACTATCTATTGCACCCCGAAGGGAGTGGAAGTGCAGACGAGGGACGATGATGCGACTTTTAAGGTTGCAAATCAGCGTTGGTGTGTGGAAATGTATCCAGCACTAACGGTGGAAGAACTCCCCTTCGATCTGAGAGACTCCGTGTCAGTTGATGTATGGGACCTCAGTGGGGAAGAGATTGGATTAGTCAAAGGAGTAGACCCAGTGAAAATCCAGGTTAAACCAAACGTAGAGTACCCGAGAACTCCCCAGTATAAGTTATCACCGGAAACCATTGAGGGAATTAGACCCGTAATTGAATCTATGATTAAGCAGGGACTTTTGAGGGAAATCATGGGTAGCCCATGTAATTCACCCATTATGGGATTACAGAAACCGAGCGGGAAATTCAGGATAGTGCAAGATTTGCGAAGAATCAATGAGATAGTTGTTCCATGTTGTCCCGTGGTACCGAATCCATCCGTGATACTGTTCCAAATCCCATGTGAAGCGGAATGGTTCACAGTGGTCGACCTGTGTCAAGCCTTTTTCTCGATCCCTCTGCATGAGGAGAGCCAATTTCTTTTTGCATTTCGGCAGGAAAATTGTGTGTTAACATGGTGTCGTATCCCACAGGGATATACTGAGAGCCCGTCTATTTTCAATCAGATTTTGAAAAGAAACCTCGAAGGTCTGGTGCTTCCACAGGAGTTTGTCCTTGTGCAGTACATTGATGATCTGCTTGTGGCGTCAAAAACTGAAGACGCTTGCAGGATTGATACGGTAGCGCTGTTGAACTACCTGGCACAGAATGGGCATAAGGTGTCTCCGAATAAACTACAGTACTGTCTGAGTGAAGTACAGTATCTGGGTCACCGGATCAAAAAAGGTAAAAGGAAGGTGTCACCAGATCATATTGAGGCCATTTTGAAAATGCCTGTTCCAACTACCCAGAGGGCAGTCCGAATGTTTTTGGGAATGGTTGGTTATTGTCGCAAATGGATCCCAAACTTTTCCTTTGAAGAGAAGCCCTTACAGCGGCTGACGCGCAAAGATGTGAGTGATCCGGTACCATGGGATGAAGACTGTTTAAGGTCATTTTTGAGACTGAGAGAGGCCTTGTGTTGTGCCCCAGCTTTGGGGATGCCAGACTATAACAAGGCGTTCGCACTATTCTGTTGCGAAAAAGAAGGTTGCGCATTGGCAGTGTTAACTCAAGTTCATGGGAATGTCCGTAGACCAGTTGCCTATTTTTCGGCTACTTTAGATCCGGTAGCCTCTGCGTTGCCCGGATGTCTCAGATCCGTTGCTGCAACAGGTGTCCGTATCGAAAGGTGTGAGAGCATTGTAATGGGTCACCCGCTTACTGTGCATGTACTACACTCTGTTGAACTATTGATGACCAGGACTAAAACACAGCACCTCACAAACAATAGGTTGACACGTTATGAACAAGTCATCCTTGCGGCCGAGAATGTGACTTTGAAGAGGTGCTCTGTTTCGAATCCTGCCACATTGTTACCTACCCCAAATGTAGACGATGAAGATTGTGAGGATCATGACTGTCTCGATGTGACTGAATTGTGCACCAAGCCTAGACCTGATATTGTCGATGAACCACTTCCAAATTCAGATGAAATATTCTTTGTGGACGGTTCATGTTTGAGAGACAGTGCTGGTCAATTGAAAGCAGCGTTTGCTGTATGTACCATCACTGGAGTGGTGGAAGCCGCTTGTTTAGAAGGAGTATATTCAGCACAGGTGGCTAAACTTATTGCCTTGACTCGTGCCTGTTTGGCTGCTGATAAGATCCGTATAACGATTTATACGGACAGCCAGTATGGGTTTGGTGTCGTTCATGACTTCGGACAGCTATGGTCCCAGAGAGGGTTCATGACATCATCTGGTTCACCCATTAGAAATGGGGATTATGTGAGGCTATTGTTGGGAGCATTGAAATGTCCAGATGAAATTGCAGTTGTAAAGTGTTCTGCTCACACGAAGGGAAATGATTTTGTGTCCCTAGGTAATAATTACGCAGATGAGGTTGCTCGATTTTGTGCAGAACAAGGATGTAGTTTTACGGAAAGACATGTTGAGGGAACCCAAGAGAGAACTGACTTCAGCGTAATGTTAGCCATGGCTGATACATGGGAAGAGCTAAAACAGCTGCAGGACGAAGTGTCCGACCAGGAACAGGACAGTTGGGTGCGAGCTGGGTGGTGAGAAAGGAGACGTGGATGTGTGGGTTTCCAATGATGGGAGAGCTGTGTTACCAGAATGTCTGTTGAACCCAATGGCAAGATTAATACATGGTGCTGTAGAGATGCAATGGTACGAGTGTTTCGCCAAACATGGTATAATACGAAGTTTCGGGCAGTGGCCGAAGCTGTGTGCCAGAGGTGTGTCACGTGTCAACAAATGAACGTAGGGAAGAGAACAGCTGTGACATTGAGTCATATAGGGAGGTCAGGTGGGCCTTTCAACAGAATGCAGTTGGATTTTATTGAGATGCCAAAGTGTAATGGGTTGAGGTACATATTAGTCATCGTTTGTGTCTTTTCTAGATGGGTGGAGGCTTACCCAACACGTAGATGTGACACACTAACTGTAGCCAAGTTACTGCTGAGGGAGCTTATTCAGAGGTTCGGTTTCCCGACCTCTCTTGAATCAGACAGAGGAACGCATTTCCACAGCGAAATCATGAAATTGCTTTGTGCTGCCTTAAATATAGATCAAAGGTTGCACTGCAGTTATCGACCTGAGGCTTCTGGGATTGTGGAACAAGTTAATGGAACATTGAAGGCCCGGATGGCAAAAGTGTGCTCGTCGACTTCTCTGAAGTGGCCAGACGCATTGCCTTTGGTTCTCATGAGTCTCCGGAGTGTGCCTGATAGGAGAACTGGATTGTCACCCCATGAGATCCTCATGGGGAGAGCGATGCCTGTGCCAGCAAAACCTGCCACTGCTTTGATTAATATCACTGATGATGTAATTCTCGACTACTCTAAAGGCCTGACTGATGTGGTCCGTTCTGTCTCCCAGCAGGTGCAGGCGGTAGCTGTCCCAGCCGCGAGTGACCTGTGCCACGACTTGTGCCCAGGAGATTGGGTACTGGTGCGCAAACAGGTGAGGAAGAGTTGCTTGGATGTTCGTTGGCGTGGGCCGTACCAAGTCATCTTGGTCACGAATACGGCAGTGAAGTGTGGGGGATTGCCGAACTGGGTGCATGCCTCCCATACCCGTAGAGTCCCAGCACCCTAGGAAGATACAGCCCCTCTCGTGAACGAAAACCCAGCTGAGGTGGCAGAGCCATCTGAGAGGGCAAGTCAAGCTGTAGGGGTTGCTGACGCAGCTGGTTGTGCACTGGACCGAACCGAAGGGGAATGTGAAAGTAACCCTGAATCGGACTCGGAGGAAGGAGAAGTTGCAGCGGGCAGTATAGAGTCAAACTCTTCCAAAGAAGGGAACCGTGCACAGGGTACCGGAAGGGAGAGATGTGGTGCCACAGAAGAAGAGTTTGGCCCGTGAGACAGAAACGGGTAAACTTGAGATTGGCACCTAGAAGAGATCTTGCCCCAGTTACTGAGGTGTCGGAATCAGAGCAGAGTGACGAAGATCAACCCCCAGAGGCTCTGAGGAGATCGAGGAGAGCAAGAGTGCCGTGTCAAAGGTACGCCTCGCCAGAGTGGACATACGTGGTGACAGATGCCAGGTTTGCTGAGCACGGGGAGGCTGAGATCAATCACACTGGTCAGCAGTTATCCGACTCCGAAAGTGGAAGTGCTGCTGAAGATTCCAGGACTGGAAATCGAGGGAATATTGACCATCAATATTCCGGATCCACCGCTTCTGAGTAACGTCCGTGATCTGATCCTGGACACACTGGCTTTCCCGACCTCTGCATTTATACCCGCTCCCCAAGAATTGAAAAACCTCAAGCTTGAAATCTTACAGGGGGTCCTAGAGCTGTTGGGACCGGCAGTTATTTTGGACTGATGGTGCACTTTGTTGAATATAAGCTCGAAAAGAAGATAACCTAGACCAGAGAGGAAGAAGAAAAAATTTAGGGACTTTTCCGTTAAGAGACAAGCGAAAGAGGGTTAGGGAAGTCTTTTCTGGACCGTGTAAATAAGGAACTGAAACTGCTAGGGGTTTTCCAGCTTCAAGGTGGTGATTGAACTGATTTGACAAGCAATACTCGGATGAGGAAAAGGCTGTTATCTGCTGCTGTTGAATTGGATCTTGAGAACTTTACGAAGATGGAAGAAGCTGGAAATTCTCATCGTAGAGCCAAATTAGTGATAGGTACACTTTTAGGGGTAGTGATAGTTGTTATATTTGCAATAGTCATAGCGTCTTATATAGTGGCACACAAGCAGGAGGGGGAGGTTCAGGGGACACCCACACCTACCACTTCCAGTAAAAAAGGGGGTTACCATAGGAGACCGAAGAGCGTTGACACTAGAAGAAAGTCGTATGTTTCATATAGATCTGTCTAGAGGCGATTTCAAACTTCATGCTTATGCGAAGCTATTGTATGAGTATGTTGATGCGATGGATGCGAAGGATTGCTATGTGTGTATGCAGCTGCCTGCTTCAGTAGACGAGGGTATTAGATACCATCACCTTCCATTAACATATGGGATCTCTTGTAGTTTATTGCTTAGTTTGTTTTATGAGAGGAAACAGTTTGAGTATTATTTTTCTAATTACGACACAGTGCTTCCGGACGTTCCGGCATTTAAGCATCTGAATAAGTATGATTATTATAAGTCGGAAGAAAGACTTCGGACTTATTTCATACTGACTACAAGTTTAGATACAGCATATGCGCATAGACATAATTTGACGTGTTTGCTATCAGACACTGAAAAGAAATGTATTGGCCAAGTTGAAGATGGGTATAGAAAATTAACCCAGAACCAAGATGAAGGAAAGAAGTCAGTAGACTGGACCGATGAGGAAAAACTACATAAGTCGAAGGGAAGCTATGGACCTATAGCTTCAGACCACGTGCAGAAGGGAAACCTGTGTGTTGCTCGTCCTCAGACTGGTAGTGACAAATCCTGGGTTGGTCATAGTACGTGTGATCATACCTTTACTATGGAAGATTCTGCTAAGAATTTCTTGCAAGGTCCGGTACAAGTGATTCCCACAGTGTATTATGTATGCGGAAAGAATGCATACGTGAGGTTGCCTGCGCAGTGGTATGGTACTTGTTTTTTGGCTGTTATTTTCCCGAAGATATACCATGCAGAAGATTTGAATCTGCTGGAGACTGGACACCATTCTAGAGTGCGGTGAGCTGCAAGTGCAGGAGCATTGATTGGTGATATTTTTGGAGCAATGATACCCAGTTTGGGCGTGGTCTTGAATGATGTGAAAATACGAAAGTTAGCGACCGTGGTTGATGAGTTGTCAATGAACACGGCGAAATCATTGCTGTTGGTGGATGGAGAGATGTTATCGATAAGAACTATGGTTTTGCAAAATCGTCTTGCATTAGATGTATTATTGGCAAAAAAGGGCGGAGTCTGTAAATTGCTGAAGGTTCAGGAATGTTGCACGTATATTCCAGACAATAGCAAGGAGTTGAGGAAATATATAGTCAACATTACTACGATTCATCAAGAGATTGTAGATCTAACGGAAGAGAATGTGTGGGAAAAGATTGGAAAAGGTTTTGGTCACGTAGGGAATTGGTTTGCAGACTTGGGAAAGGGGGTTCTTGGATATGTGCTGAAGCCGATAATCATCGTGGTGGTTTGCGTGATTTGTCTGTGGGGACTTGTAAGAGCTTTTAAGTGGTACAGAGGAAATAGGGCTGAGAGGACTCTCAGAGCGCACGAGAAACGAATGGCGCATATACAGGATAGTCAATATCAGGACCTTAAAAGAATGGAGGGTTTCCGACAGAGCAGGATGGCTACCACTTCGGTTTAAAATTGGATCTCTTTAGGATGAAATGAGAGTGAGATGATGTGATGACAGTTGTCATCAAAGGGGGGAACTGAGGGAGCGTCATCGGGGTTAAGATTTGTAGGGGTGCACCATATTCACTGTTAGTCAGCACCCACATATATTCGAGAGTGTTTTGAATCTTATAGAAATATATTCGTTGACATAGAGATGAAGAAATGTAATCAGGCCTTGAAAGAAATAAAGGCCATCAGTTATTATGAAGTGTATTTGCATTATGTTTAATGTTTAGTTCTGTAATGATGTGATGTATTAAGTAACTGTAGGTTATGTTAAAAAGTTAGAACGTAGGTTGCTTACGTGTAACAAGAAGCTCCTGTTGAAATGTTGACTGTAATGTGTTTTTAGTTTGCAAGGCCTAATCATCCATGTAAAAGAGAAGGCCTAGTCGTTTCTTATTTTAGCTATGTTTATTAGGCTGACAGGGTTTTAGTAAAGCTTAAATTGCAGAGAAATGTAAAACTTCATGATGCAAGGGTTTTTTTCCGTTCCCATGTTTTGTTGCAGGTGCAAGGACATTTAGCTTGTTAGTTAAAATAAGTCTTTGTAGTAGGAGTTGAGATACTAGAAGCAGACTGGAAGGGAGTGAATTGGAATGTGAAATCGCAACTCCTAGTACGGAAGGAGCCTGGGACCCAAGGTCGAATTAATGAACAAAGGAAGATGAAAAACTCTGAATGGAAATTTACAGAAGGAAGACCTGTCTGAAGGGGTGTGTTAAAGGGCGGGTGCAAAGATTTTGGGGTTTTTGTATTAGGGACAGTGCCCCGTGGGTTGAGCAGACGAGACTTAGGCGGGAGGCTAGAAGGAGCACCATAGATCGAGCTCTCACTAAGTGAAGACTTCTTAGGAAGTTTCACTGCTGACACCTTTTATGCTTTTCTTACCTGGGAGGGAATGTTGTGTAGGGATAGAGATGCTTTGGTTAATGACTCTGAAATTTTACCTCACAATAGCCATTTTGTATCTGATGCTTTTAGAAGCTGTAATCCTTTTTATTTTTAGTCGAATGTGGATACTTCGTAGAGTAGCATTTGTGTTAGTGCCCATTTATCTTTTGTGCCTTGTATTGAGGTGCTTGTATATCCAGATGTTTTTGTTGGTAATAAAAGGTCGAAACCTCAGAATTTGAGTCCTCTTTTGTGAATAATGTCAAATTGCGGTAGATATGTTCTGATAATTGTGTTCCTTCCCTCTACGCTATTTGGCAAGTAAAAAGATCCTGGCGACCTAAGTGGGTTCTTGTAGATAATTGGGTAGAGACAAGAATCCAGCCTTCGCAGTGCCAATTTTCATGCTGCTGAAGTGAAGCTTCTATTGCCATGCCAGTTACTACTGCCATACCAAAGAACACATTTTACTCATGTTTCACTCATTGCCACAGTAAAACAAACCTGCCTTCTCTGTATCCGTTATTGTGACTCTCGGCAAATAAGGGGCCAGTTTGCCCTGAATCCCAACAAAGTACACAATCCTGCTCAATGTAACATTTGTGGATGGAGAAGATGCCAGAGTTCCTCTAGACTCCAGAATTGGCACCAAACCATCGACACAAAATTGTTTTTTAGCTGGGAGCTTATTGCCTTATAAGATCTTCATTTTCCATAGGGCTACACAAAGGGTTCAAGAGGAAGGCCGTAGTTACATCGATCTACACATAGGGAATTGCTGACTGAGTTCAAGCTTCTACTTCTGCTGCTTTTAAAGCAAAACATTGATTTTAATGTCTTTAAAACATTGTATAGTTATATCAGTTTTTGTTTATTGACTCAACGGCAAACACTTAATTTTCACCACAATGTATTGGTGCAGAACTAAAGTAAGAGCGGGTGTTGATCAAAGGAAGGGCATGTTGATGTGGTGAGGATAACGACAAATTGGCTTTTTGTTGGTAGTGTGTGACTCAATGCCTTAGTAGTGGTAAAAACACACAAAAGGGAGTGCTTTAAGAATCCAACAATTGTATTGTAGAGTTTGTTCTCTTTGTTTCTTCTCTCCTCCTTTCATGAAATACACATAGTTCAATGGTGTCTATATCAATGTACTCTTCTCCAATTTCAAAATAACATGGGAGCTGTGGTATGAAGTCTCAAAACAATTCTTTGTTATTTTTCAATACATCAAAGAAACAGCCCAGCCAATGTGTTTCGTCCTCCGAGAGGACTTCTTCAGGGTTAATGTATTTCTTTACAGCAGTGTCACATCGAAGTCGAAATGTAAAATGGATCAGTTCTACACAAAATTCTTAGAACACGAGTACTGCTCCTTTATTGGTGTAGGGAAATACCAGGTGACCATATATAAATATCACAGCTTAATATCCACACCCCATTGGATTCTGTAAGCTCAGACTGGATAATACGACACACCACCACCGTCACTGACCTTCTTCTTGGCCTTAGTAGTGTTGTTGGTAATTTGTGATGATTGTATACGATGGGTAGATCCTGGAGGTTTGAATGTAGAATGTTATAAGTCCACCTTCTCCTGACAATGAAATGCCAGAAATGTCATTGTCCTTTTAATCCAAGGGGAGTAATGACTGAATTGCCTTGATTGGTGTTATATCAAATTAGAGAAGTTAATGATTTCTAAGAGAGTTAATTTGCCTCCTGGGATGGGTCAGAGTGGTGGCATGCATGTTTGTGTAATTTCTGAAACATCACAATATAAGTAAAATTGAAAATAAAATTGTTCATAAAATGTTTTCTATTGCCATAATATGGTTCTTTATCAGGCTTCTCTTTCCTTCATTGATCTTGTCTTCCCTTGTTTTTAACATTAAGCATATTTTTTCTTCTTTTGAAGAGAAAATGCACAGTTGATTCCAGCACAGAGTCTGAATCCGATATCAACAATGAGGTATTTATATTTCTGTATCATTTAAGTCTGTATTGTCTGAAACATCTTTGCAGTGAACATTCTCACATCTGTGCATTTGACCTTTATTTGTTGAATGAGCTTGCATATGGTAGTCAATTGTGGTATTACAGGAATGTACAAGTCAATCTCTGATTATTGCAGTTTATCCATAGATGACATATACTGCCTCTGATATGTTGACCCAGAGTATAAAAGTCTAAAATGTCATCATTATAAGCTGGTCAGTGATTTAGCAAATGTTCAAATAGATAATCAGGATGCCAGAATACTACTCTGTTACTACTCTGTATATGCGTCTAGGCTTTGGAACTTCTATCCAAAACCTTAAGCATTATCTTGTTACCTTGAAGCCTGTGATACATTCCTTGTGCTTTTAAAAGACTCTGCTAACTTCTGGAGGTAGGTCCCCAATCCACAATATATAAAAATCTAATTTAATTACACTGAATTCTCCTACAAATCATTTCTGTAGTCCGGAGTATGTGAATTGGATTTGGGGAATTGAGGGTGTATGGGAAGCAGTCTGTTCCCTTTTTATGGCGTTTAGCAATGCTATACCAAGTCAAGACACATTTCAATTCAACTCTCCTCATGCTGTTGATCATTTTGACTGCAGCTCTCAAACTTTCAGCAACTTATTAGAGCTGTAAAAAAATCTGATTTTAAATGGTCTTTTTAGATCCACTGGAAGCTGAGCTGTCAAAACCCAGATATGTTGTCTTTAATATTGTTAGAGTGGGCTTTGGGTCCTTCCTATTCAATCATTTACTGGTTTGTGACCCAATCTTTCATCTATTGGTTTGAGACTATATCTGTCACATAGCGCACAGCCCAGAGAACGTCTCTGTCACCTGATGCTTTTAGGATGTAAAGTATCTTTTCCAACGGAGTGCTTGCATTGAATTACATTAGAGTTTATTTTAGCTCTACAGGCTTTGTGTCGGCTGCCTGATGCTCATTTGTGGCCTATCACTTTTCCCTCTTGTGTACACTTCTCCTGGCACCCTCTCACTCCTCTTTCTTATGTGTCTTGCTCCTCGTTTCTCGCACTAGGTACCCACTCTTTTTCCGTAGTTTTTCACTGTGTCGCTCCTTACTCCCTTTGCCCCACCACACTTTTGTTCCTCCCCCCTGCACCTCTTTCTTGCCCCTGTGTGTTGCTCCTCGTTTCCTCGTTCCTTCTCCCCTACCTTTTTATGCCCTGCACTGGGGATTCCTTCTTGATTCTTGGTAAGCCGAACTTAGGCCCAAAGTATATGGCATATGTTAAAGGTCCTCCATGTGCGCCTGGGCCTGTGTTCGGGTGTACACCACCCCGTCTGCTCCATTCCCTACAGAGAGTTACTTAGCAGGATTACCTTCTCTCACCCCGACTCTTTATCACAATATAACTTTTTGTGGCTTGGAAACAGGAGGATGGCCTTCTCCAGAAGTTTCAGTGTAAAGGTGATTTTAAGGACCAGCTATCTCCCTAAGCAATTGCCATGCTTCTGTTTCTCCTTTAATCGTGATGAACAGACCAGAGGCTGAAGGCTGTACAAGACCTTAATTGGGAGGCATCTAGTCTTAGTGTTAACTGGGATAAATCAGGAATTGTCCTTTTATACTTGAGAGCTGGTGGTATGCTGGGCTGACCTATGCTATAGATTCAATTTGGCCCTGTGTTGGAAAATCTACAAAATTCCTTTGAGGTTGCAACACCCTCCCTCTTGCTATTGTTGGAAGAGTTTCCCTGTTTAAAATGGTTGCTCTTCCAAGGCTTCTCTATATCCTTCAGACCTACACTTATGAAACCCCAGAATTGTTCTTTGATACTCCTTCATACACTTTCTTAAAGCAATTATGCAGCCTAGAGTCTTCCCGGACAAATGTATCCAATTTGTTTGATTGAGAACTGGGTGTCGCAGACAGCATGTTTATTACTGGGCAGCTTCGCTCTGTGCCATAAGTGACTAACTCTTTGACTCTAGAGACATCTGCCCCCCTTCCCCCAGAGCTGGACTTCTTTGAAAGCTCTGCCCTTCTTGTATGGCTCTCCAGTACCTGGCTCGTTCCCTCTAGCAACTCAAGTAGCACTCAATTTCTGACCCAAAAAAAATTGTTGGGTTTGGGTGGGAGGGCACACTGACACGTGAGACACCCCTATGGCACTAAGCTGATTTGGAAGGTTTCAGAGCATGGGACCTTATAGTGATTTTAAAATTCGGAGATGTGTGGGATAAGAGCCACATGAAGTCCTTTGATGGTAAGGGTATCTGAAAAGAATATGAGCTTCACAGATTGCTGTTTTATAGTTAAAACAGGCTCTTGAGGGATGGGTTGGTGGAATCGCCTAACCGGGGAAACGCCACTCTGGAGAAATGGTGGCCTGCCACAATTGGCTACCTTGGCCGGCTTCCAGGACTGGGACGCGATAGGGATCTCCACTCTGGGGGATGTCATGCGGGGTCCTATCCTGAAATCCTTCCAAGAGCTGCAGACAGACTTTCAAATGCCGCGCACCCAATTCTTTAAATATCTGCAGTTCCGGCATGCCCTTTCGCCCAGTCTGGTGGGCCTGGAGGAGTTGGCTGATTTCAGTCCCATAGAGGCCAAACTGTTCATGGGGGACCTACGAGACCACAAAATCTCGAGAATATACCAGTCCCTCGTGACTTACTGCTCCCCGTCACTGCAGCGTCTCCGAGGGGCGTGGGAAGAAGATGTAGGCCCCCTGGAGGAGGAGGACTGGACGGAGGCCCTGGCCTCTCCGCGTGGGGCGGCTATCGCTGCGAGTCTCCGACTCATTCAGTTCAAATACCTCCACAGAGTGTATTTCACTAGGGTTCGTTTGCATAGGGCCGGCTTGGTGGCATCCCCGATTTGTCTTCGCTGCATGTGTGATGAAGGGACGTTGCTCCACACTGTATGGGACTGCACTGCACTGGCTAGGTTCTGGCGGGGCGTACTGACATGTCTTTCAGAGGTTCTGGGGTGGGATCTTCCTCGGTCCCCTAAACTGGTACTCCTACATGTGATGGACGATATAGGGGGCAATATTTATAAGCGCCATCTGATGCTTCTGGGTTTTACCCTTGCCAAACGGGATATAGCAAGGGCCTGGAAGGCGGCGGCTGCCCCCCCAATATCGGCTTGGAAGGCTGGGCTGGATTTCTGTATGGGACTAGAGGCACCCATCTATGTAGCGCGGGGCTGCCCGCGAAAACACTTTACAATTTGGAAGCGGTGGGCGGATTACAGGGGATTGGAATTGGAACCCATTTCGGAGGGATGATTGCCTGGGTGTCCGGCGCTCTTTTACATGCGTTTTGGGGACGTGCAACACGTATCTATTGGGTGCTACCGGGCTATATGGCCATGATTTGTAGTAAGGACAGACTCGTAGTCGCACACAGACTTGCTGTATGGATTGGTTTGGCCGTGCGATGGGTGGGGGGGGGGGGGAGGGGAGGGAGTGTTCACTGTTTTTTAATCGAGGGGGCGGTTCTTGTTTTGCACGTCTCTTCTGTAATTGTTATTAGGTACTTTATGAGAAACTTGTCAGAGCTGATATGTTGTTTCTTGATACGATGGAAGTCTCTGGGCTACAGAGCTTCGCGACATGTGTATTCGACAAATAAAAATTTGTTTACAAAAAAAAAAAACAGGCTCTTGAGCAATGCTGAACAGATTGGACAGTACTGCCTGTGTTCAACACTCTGAAGCAAAAACAATGTTTGACCCAATGGGTAAGTGAAGCATTTCATGAGTATACTATTCATTGGGTTTAGAATCTTAGAGTGCTCGACTTGGGGCCATAAGAAAAGGGAGGAATGGTGAGAAGTGAAGATGGGCAATTTGTGTGTTAGCAATCCTTGCTTGCTTATGTTTTATCCAATTGAAATACTTGCATGGGGTGTATTATAGTCTAAAGCATATTTAGACTGAGTAGGACGTTACCTGGCTTGCAAGAAATGCTGCTCCAATATGAGGGATTTCATTCATATTGTCTCTAGTTACCTAACAATCCAGGAATACTGGCAGAGGGTTCGTCCACCCTTACGAGGGTCTTGCATTACCCTATTGTCTCACCCCAAAGTTATTGTTCCATGGCATCTTGGAGGAATGGGAGGGTCCTGTAGTGCACGGTTTCCGTTGGGGGGGGGGGGCTTTGGGTTTCTCCTGGGCCAAGCAGGACATTGTTCGCTACTGGTGTTCTGACAAGCCCCTACTGCTTAAGGTCTTGATGGAAGGTATGTATCTCTGCTCTTAGGTTGGGGAGGCCATATATTGTGCCAAAGGATGCCCTGTAAAGCACTGTCAAATTTGGGGGGCCTTGGGTGACTACTTCAGCCTTCCTGTTCTGTGATGTGCTTTTCCTAGCCTGCTTGTCGACTCTACAGTTGCCTTACTATCACCATACGGCATAAACACTGTAATGCTGAATGCCAGAGACCACTATCTGACCAGCGTTTTTACACTCCCTTGACACAAGAGCCATCCCAGAGACTGACTACCACAATCAACTCGATGGTTGACTCGGTAACTGCTCAGGGTTGGCTGACCAAAAATGAGGCAGACTTTCTGATTAACACAAACCCTAAGGCACCATACTTCTATACATTCCCTAAAATACATAAGGGATTACCACCACCACCAGGGAGACCGATTGTGTCAGGCATCGGGTCCCTACTAGAGCCACTTTCCATCTTCTGTGACCACTTTCTGAGACCACTTGTCCAGAAGACTCCCTCCTTTCTCAAGGACACAAGGGATGTACTGAACCTAATCATGGAAGTCAATGAATCAGAAGTCCAGATAGATCTCTTAGCGACTCTTGATGTAGAAGCGCTCTACACCAATATCCCTCAGAATGCCACCCTAGAGGTAGTAGAGCGCCTTCTTTTGTCTGAAACATGGTCATCACCCACACCTGTCAGCTTTCTTTTGGACCGTACGAGCATAGCACTTAACAGAATTTCTTCCAATTCAGAGACAGGATTTACCATCAAACACAAGGTACTTCCATGGGGAGTACCTTTGCTCCAAGTCTGGCCTGTCTGTTTACGGGCAATTTTGAGAAGGTTTTCTTCCAAGGAGATCAGAACCCATCCCTGTCAAACATCATCATATGGCGTCGATATATAGACGACAATCTGATTCTCTGGAAGGGAGACACAACCACTTGCGACACCTTCTATGACTGGGTCAACACCTCTTGCTCGGGACTACTAGTATCCCATACTGCGGCACCACTAGCACTCGAGCCGAGCTGAGGAACGGGTAGGTCGTACGCATCCCGCGGCGATCACTAACTGTGAGTACAGTGCTGAGGCTTTGCCGCTCTCACCAACCCCACCCCTTTCCGATTTGAGAGCACTTTGGACCATGACCATTTTTCCAGCATTTCTTTTGTTTTAGGTGGGAGGACGCATTAGTGCGACTCTGCTTCGGCTCACTGAAGCCTCCGATTCCGCATCAAGTGGTAAGCTATTTTTAAACGGTCACTGATGCCGTGTATCACGCTATTGTATAACATACAGCGACACCTTCCCTACTTCTAACTTATTGGGAACTGCTATACGGTGCATATTAAAGGTTACCTGAGCTCTATTTATGATAATGAATGGCACCGGTGTTCCTATGTAGGCCATGAGCGTCACCTTACGTATATAATATGTATCACTGTGATCTCGATCAGGACTGGTTCACCGAACCGCATACAGGATTTATGTATTTGATAAGTCCTAACACTAATAGCCTGACACTTTCACTCTCCCCAGGCTATCGATTCCCACATTTATTTTTATGAACAACTACCGCTACAAGCACACTGTGGTACAGTACCTGGCCACATGACCAGATTTACTTAGGCACTACATGAGCATGCGATCACTGGGCATGCACACCTATGAGCATAGTTACTATCATGTAAGATGTAAATTCTACTTATGCTTTAATTCTCCCTCTGTTTTTCTCCCCCCTCCCATTTCTCTTCCCCCCCTCTAGGTCGGTACATTTAATCGCCTTAAGGTACACAATACCCTTTTTGCGCTTGGGACAGCCAGGCACCAAGTATCACTGTGCATGCAACTGTCCAATTAGGAGTAGTTTTTATGTTTTTTTCACGATCCTGATGAATTGCCTTGATCTTTTTAGACTTGGCAGCAAGAAACATGTTGACCTGCCCGAATACCTAGAGCTAACGTGGGCTATTACAACCACTGTAGCCCACACTTGTTTTTAATATAACCTATGGTACTGGAGAATTTATAAAAGTTCCTTTGCGTACCCTCAGAGTTAGTTTTAAAACATTCTCATCACTTTACTCACACACTAGACCCTCACCACAACACCTACACTTCACATATGGCAGCTCAAAAAACCTCCGGCAAAGAGCCCCCCATGGGGCCCGTTGGGCATTGCAGCACCGGCCCAAGGAGAAGCTGCCCAATGATGAAGCATGACACCCCTCGGGGTGTGTGAGGGCTCTTGCTCCTGAAGGATCAGATCCCCAGGACTCCATCCATTCAGGACTTCACCGACCGACCAACACTAGGAATTGCACACCTTTCTGTTTTTCAGTCTTAGCCAGGAGCATGTGTGCTGGACCTTTATTAGGACTGTGTCCCTCCTTTTGTTTTTAGAGTACAGATACATGCATTGCAAACAGTCCTTCTGTTCCCAAGACCCAATTTACCATGTATCTAAATGTTCTGTCTTCTAGGTTAGGGAGTGAACCCACCCACCCACTTCTTAGTATATGATTGTTAAAAGAAAAATGATACGGTATTGCAAAATTGGGTTGTGCGTCTGCATTCACCTCGGTAATGTCCACTCTTTGCAGCCTCTGCACTGGTTTGGTAGGTAAGCAGGAGTGTTGTTGAGATCAGCTAGCTTTCGCCTTTCGTTCATGAAGGTGACTAGAAGAAGGCTTACAGATTGAAAAAGAGAAACAGTATTTTAAAGTCAAGGAGAAGGATAGAAGGAAGGTAAGCTTCAAGAGGAGTGTGTCAAGATAAGACTCAGAGGCAGAGCAAAAAAATGAAGAGGGGGACTCAGAGTTTCACTTTTGCCACAAGTCCAACACACACAGAGCAGCATTTCGCAAACGCACCTATCTCTATTCCAAATAGTTGAGTAGTACTAGTCCTCAGACTCTTGGTTTACCTTTGAACTAAACTCGATACTCTATAACGTCTTGCTTCTTGCTGTTGATGAGGTAGTCCTGTAGCTCCCTGTCCCACCCTGAGTTCTTCCATGATACTTCTCCAGTCTGGATTGACTCCAAGTAACCCTGCACCAGACCAGTCATCATCATTTATCATCAGGAATTGCAAGGACCCGAGCAAGATAGACATGGAGTGCAGTGCACTGCTGTTGAAGAACAAGTAGAGAATTAAACTGAATTGCAGTATTTTGCATAGGGTTTTGCTTGATAACTAAAGTGACTGTTCTGGTGTCTGAAGAACCAGAAAAAAGGAGAACACCCCTGCAATTAATTAAATCTGCCTAAGTGTGAAAGGGTTGATCATCACCTACCGGGGAAAAAAGAGCACCCATCACTCAAGCCCCAAACAATGCAAATCAATAATCGTCTTAAGAAATTTCCCATATTGCAGTTCAACACACACCCTCCCTGAGTGTCTGCCACCACATGAATCATCAATGAACTTAAATAATCACTCACGCAATCAGTCACGCACCATTGTAATAGTTGAAGTTACCTCATCCAATCCAAGTCAAGCATGGGTAGTTCAGGTATTGGGTATTCATTTATCTTTGACGCAGGGAACACATTGGGATTTGGTATTGGCAGGCACTCCTGTACATAATAAATGATTTTATGGGACAGCCGTTCGAGTACTAAGTGATGCAAAAAGGGATAGGCATTAGGCAATAGGGATGCGAGGGGGGCAGGCTTAGGCCCCAATGTCTTGAAGGAATTGTGGAGGCTTCTTCAGTGCACACTGGTCCAACTACAATCAAGCAATTTATACATGACTAATAAAAACAAATGTGCGGCAGCATAAATCTGACACAAAAATAATAATGTTCTTGTAGCTAATTAAAAACTGTTTTGCAAAGAAAGAACTAAGTACAACGAGAACATTTTAAAAGTTCTATGGGGGCACTGGCATACTTAGTCTGGGAAGTAGAGTTTGTGCTCAAACTCAGGTGGTTCACCCAGAAGTTGGTCAGCTAACACATTTGATTCAAGTTCGGAACAATCACCACCCTCCTCCTCCTGTGCTGCTTTTTCAGGAACGGTGTAATTGTATGGTATAAAATGTTGGTTAATTTGGATCATAGTCAATCTCTCCACATTTTGAGGCGAGAGACTGGTCCTTCTCACTGTGACAACTACACCAGCTGCACTGAACACACGTTCAGCAGGCACTGGGGACATTACAAGCCAGATACTTTCTTGCCAGCCTGCTGAGCTCTGGCCATTGTTGCATCTTCCCATAGAAATACATCTATGGATTTTGATTGAACATCCAGATACTCCTGGACCATCCTGTGGATGGTCATTGGTGCTGCCACTTGCTCTACCTGTTTTGCCATTGCCTCTGCACTGGACTTGAGCCCTGCCAATTGAACCAATACAAATCAGAGATTGGGTCCGGTCCATCTTTTGCTGTTGTTGCCGGTGTTCTGGTTGATGGTGTTGTTGTTTGTTGCAAGACAAGACTGCCCTCTCTGGAAGTTAAAGGCGGCACTCCAGAACTGCGGGTGGGACTTGAAGTTCCAGCCGTTCTTCTTCCAAGTCTCAGGCTTGCTCTACAATCCACCTCTTATATTTTAAATCATCCCTTTCAGAAACAAGCATTTGCAATGCAATAGGTCTCGCATTGACGCGAGTTTGAGCTATTGGCATTTTAAATAACAGTGCCTTTTATTTTTGTTTTGAAAAAGAAAACGAAAAGAAAAGGCATTGTTATTTACAATGTCAATAGCCCAAACTCGCGTCAATGCGAGACCTATTGCATGGCAAATGCTTGTTAATTACTGCTAGGTCTGAGAAGCGGAAGGACGCACCCCACGTAAAACCCTGGGCACACTTCGACAATAGACCTGCCATTAAAATAATCTTAAAAGGTGCACATCAGGAGCTACTTTGAAACTAGCCCCGGTCACCAACCGTCTACCAGCCCGTCGATGCTGTTGCTCTACGCGGGCATTAGTTGGGCTACCTCCTCCCTGTGTCAGCAAACTGTGCAGTTGGTTTGGCTGTGATGCAGTAGACCCCCCTCTGCTTTCCCGCGGATCCGGCACTGCGGGCAGGGATTTCAACCGCTCGGGCCGGGGGTGAGTGTACAGCGGTTCCGCCCCCATCCCAGCAAGTGGCGGATTGTAGGGAGGGTGCGCGTTGTCTACCGTTCCAGCCGCTTGGACCCCAACCGCCACATCACAAGAATCGCGTGAGTCCCGGCGTGTGGCCGCTCCTCCCCGCCTCAAGCCCCGCCCACGGAATCCCTGCTGCCGGGGCGTGTGAGCGCCTGCACCCGTGGGAGCAGCTATGGAGGAAGAAGAGTTGATGGAAGAGATGATGCTGGCCATGGCATCTTGGGGAGGGAGGGTTGGGTGCGCCTGGTATGGGTAGGAACTCAAACGTTTTTCATGCCATATTGTCCCTCAGCCTTCTTACAACCATTTGTCCCTCCCCCATAACTGCCTGTGATCTGCGGCATTGTGGACTGTGCCCTCAGGGAGCAGGGTCAGCCCTGCCTCCCCCCCAGTATTCCGCAGGATATTGTTTTCTTTGTGCCCCTGGGGGATGATTTTAAGCAGCGATAAGCGGTGGTAGATAAGCCTGTCAACTGTTTAGTTATCGGGTTGAAAACTGTAACGCGATGTGCATAAAATAGTTTATTTTGACGCATAGTTATTGCGCTTTGGCAAAACTTGGTATCTTCGAAATCACGGGAAATTAACTATTGGTCCCCCTTGCTGCCGGAAGTTCTTCTATCAGTCGTGGTCTCTCTGCACGTGTCCGCCTATTTAAAAAAAAAAAAAGTGCAAACACAGCCTTCGTGCTTTAAAAAACCAAAGGTCATTATCACAGCATGCCGACAGGCGCCCCACGCTGCGGACCTTTAATTAACTCAGCAGGCACTCAACGCGCAAGCGCGTTCACAGCGAGAGCGAGACCTAAACAATTACATGAGGCTGGTGAGGACGAAAGTGAAACTGCTTGCTGGCTTGCGAGGGAAGGGGGACAGGAGATGTGCACGCCGCGTGGCTGTAAGCGCGTACACCAACTCAAATCCGCCAAAAGCCTGCGCGTGCACATCTCCTGTCCCACTTCCGAGGCAAGTCAGCAACAATAGATCTCGCCGAAAGCAGCGCTTCGCGCTGCGTTCGCAGGCGAGACCTAAAAAGGATGAAAGTGGGCAGAATATTTTTGTACCGTGGATCAAGTAGTGTGGCACATATGTACTCTTTGGACTCAATGTCATGTTGCAGCCTCATATTAGAAGCCAAGTGCAGGACTAAGCTGTCAACCAAGGCATGTGCTTCTGTGTTTTCATTACACCTGCAGGGGCGAACCTTTCAGACGCCTTCTTTACCTGGTCTTGTAGAAGATGCAGCAATGGGATAGCTTGGCCCACCGTACTGTCCTCCTTGCTAACTTCCCGCGTGAAAACCTCAAAAGGGAGTAGTATCTGCGTCAGGCATTTGACTAGGCCCTATTTGTCCGCATCCATAGTCCTAGCTTTCTCAACTGCATCCCCTCCTGTTTGAATGGTATAGTCATTGATCGGTTTGTACTGCTCAAACAGACATTGCAGCATGTAAAAGGTGGTGTTCCAATGTGTTGGCACCTCCTTTATCAAGGCTTTAACTGGTGCTCTATTATTACACAGAATAATCCTCAGCTGCTTCCGGGCTTTAAAAGAATGGCTGAAATGGGTGCAGATTGTTCTGCAGGAAGTCCGTTTTTGAGGAAGTCTTGCACCACCAGTTGGATGCAATGGGCCAAACACAGGGCCCTGAAATAGCCTCCGTCTGACATGGCCTTGACTATGTTACTGCCATTGTCCGTGGCAACAAATCCAATTCTAAGACCTCTGGGTCGCAGCCATTCATACAACATGCTGTTAAATTCCTCCAAGATGTTTACAGGTATATGTGATTTCTCCATGGCGAACATGGCCACTGGTGCATGCTGCCGAACACTCTTAAAACTTTCTTCAAGGCCAAGACCTGAAAATATATTTTGCTTTACCCCTGCAAAAGAGATCCGGTGTGCAGTGATGAACATGTAATCGGTCGCCTGACAACTGGTCCACATGTCTGTCGTCAGGTGGAAGGTGTGAACAACACTTTGCTGCAAAGATTGTCCAACCAACTGCGGTACATTATGATGCAGCGCTGGAACAGCCACTCTGGCAAAATAGATCCTACTTGATACCTTCCGTTTTGGGCAGATGGCTGCCACAAATTCTAAAAATCCCACTCCTTCCACAAATGAAAAAGGGAGGAGGTCCAGAATAAATTATTTTGCCAGCTTCCTATTGTACAAACGTGCGGTTGGGTGGTTTCGCTCGTAGGGCCCCTCCGGACTAAACATGCCCGTAATAGTAGCCTGGATTTTCTTTTTGTCTTGGGGTTCTGACACAGGCCTCTTTTGAGAAGTAGATGCTAGTAGTAGACTCCCCTGTCCCTGTGTTTGTCTCCCCCACCCTTTTTTTCCCTACCAATCCAGGTTGGGTAGAGGTTTCCAGAAAAGACAGGTAAACCTCTCAGCGCAAAGACGCTGGACTAACCTTAATATTTAGGTTGAACAGGTCTACAGTATCACACCTCACTGAAACCTGTTATTCTATTTTCACTCACAAACACTTTCACTCACTATTTAATTATTTTCTTAGGTCCTGACGAAGCGCATCTGGGATCCCTTAAGGACCCATTCGTAAGCGCGAAACATGTTGACCACTCACCAGTAGGCTCCCCACTCACATTCCTGAGAGCAGCAGTTACTTTCCAGGATCTGCCCTCTTTTATTATTTTTTCATTAAGAGTAGCTCCAGGATAACCAGTTTTAATTATTTGCCAGGTAGGGCAGTGAATAAAGGTCTGAAACTCTACCCAGCAATTTTTAAACCGCACCACCCACTTGTTTTCCATTAGGCCCACACACACCCATGCACAACTGCGGCGTCTCCATCAAAAGATCTCCGCCAAAGAGCCCTCTTGCGGGGCCCGTGGGGGACTGCAGCGCCACCCCCACGAGGAGCAACGCCCTATGATGAAGCAAGACACCCGAAAGGGTGTGTGAGGGCACTATTTACAAAAGGAGAAATTCCCCACACCACTTTGAGGGAACAAACACAACCATAATTCCTCAGGAACAGTTACCCTCTCGTAATATACCAGAATATTTTTGTACCGTGGATCAAGTAGTGTGGCACATATGTACTCTTTGGACTCAATGTCATGTTGCAGCCTCATATTAGAAGCCAAGTGCAGGACTAAGCTGTCAACCAAGGCATGTGCTTCTGTGTTTTCATTACACCTGCAGGGGCGAACCTTTCAGACGCCTTCTTTACCTGGTCTTGTAGAAGATGCAGCAATGGGATAGCTTGGCCCACCGTACTGTCCTCCTTGCTAACTTCCCGCGTGAAAACCTCAAAAGGGAGTAGTATCTGCGTCAGGCATTTGACTAGGCCCTATTTGTCCGCATCCATAGTCCTAGCTTTCTCAACTGCATCCCCTCCTGTTTGAATGGTATAGTCATTGATCGGTTTGTACTGCTCAAACAGACATTGCAGCATGTAAAAGGTGGTGTTCCAATGTGTTGGCACCTCCTTTATCAAGGCTTTAACTGGTGCTCTATTATTACACAGAATAATCCTCAGCTGCTTCCGGGCTTTAAAAGAATGGCTGAAATGGGTGCAGATTGTTCTGCAGGTAGTCCGTTTTTGAGGAAGTCTTGCACCACCAGTTGGATGCAATGGGCCAAACACAGGGCCCTGAAATAGCCTCCGTCTGACATGGCCTTGACTATGTTACTGCCATTGTCCGTGGCAACAAATCCAATTCTAAGACCTCTGGGTCGCAGCCATTCATACAACATGCTGTTAAATTCCTCCAAGATGTTTACAGGTATATGTGATTTCTCCATGGCGAACATGGCCACTGGTGCATGCTGCCGAACACTCTTAAAACTTTCTTCAAGGCCAAGACCTGAAAATATATTTTGCTTTACCCCTGCAAAAGAGATCCGGTGTGCAGTGATGAACATGTAATCAGTCGCCTGACAACTGGTCCACATGTCTGTCGTCAGGTGGAAGGTGTGAACAACACTTTGCTGCAAAGATTGTCCAACCAACTGCGGTACATTATGATGCAGCGCTGGAACAGCCACTCTGGCAAAATAGATCCTACTTGATACCTTCCGTTTTGGGCAGATGGCTGCCACAAATTCTAAAAATCCCACTCCTTCCACAAATGAAAAAGGGAGGAGGTCCAGAATAAATTATTTTGCCAGCTTCCTATTGTACAAACGTGCGGTTGGGTGGTTTCGCTCGTAGGGCCCCTCCGGACTAAACATGCCCGTAATAGTAGCCTGGATTTTCTTTTTGTCTTGGGGTTCTGACACAGGCCTCTTTTGAGAAGTAGATGCTAGTAGTAGACTCAATGTGCGTAGTGGTGGTGGAGCAGTCGCTGTATGCTGCGGTGTCTCCCTCATCTCACTCTGACTCTTCTTGTGCCATTGTGTAGTCGCTGAGGTGGGTGATTCTGCTGGTGCACTGCTGTAGACAGGGCTGCTTTGCGTGAAGATATCACCCTCTTCATCCTCATCATCACCTTCCACTGTGATTGGACTTGTAGCTGATGTTCCCTGGCTCCCCCCCCACCACCACCACCACCACCACCACCACCACCACCATGTTCAGCAATTTTTTAAAGGTGCTCCTCCTACTTGATTGTGTGGTGTTTTTTCATATGGGTCGTCTGGCCTCCAGTGCCATAATGTGTACCAGGCTTACCTCAACAAACATGTATGTGGCAAATGGTGCATTCTGCAATGTGCCCCCCCACTTTGCTAACTGTAAAAAAGTCCCAAAATGAGGAAGAGTACATTTTTATGTTTAAATTTTCTTTTATTGTATTTCAAAATCAAATGCAACAGGTCAGTGGGTGCCTTACATTCATCGGATTACAATCCGGCAATAGAATTGTATATCTGGCATAAAGAGACAACAAATAATGAAACACCGAGAGAACCGCCCTCCCCTCCCTCCCTCCCTTCCCTCCCCCTTCTCAGCTATTTAAGTCTCGATATAATGGGTTTCAGGTTCATGCCTGAGGTGTAGTGGTAGCATGGGTTGTTGGGTGTTGGCGTCGGGCAGCGGGCATGGTGGATCTGTGAGTCTTAGGAGTCTGAGGTATTTGGGGCATGTGAGCTACGTGAACTCGGAGGAGAGGAGTGTGAGGAACGGTTCCCAGAGATCATGGAAGGACGCTGTCGGGCAGGCTAATGTGAGCGAGAATTTCTCCATCCCCAATATCCCCCACAATCTGTGAATCCAGCCTAGTCGTGTTGGTGGCGTCGTGGTACCCCAGTGTGTGAGGATGTTCTGGACTGCCGCCCCTAACGCTAAAGCCATTTGTTTGCCCCGTCTGGATTTAAGGGGGAATGTGAGCGCGTTTGGGAGGCCCAAGAGTACATACGCTGGGAAGCATGGGATTTGAGTGTCGAAGTGGGAATCGATGGTGTCTAAAGTCTTCTAGCAAGGGACACGCCCAAAGAATGTGGATGAGGGTACCCACGGAGCCGCATGCTCTCCAGCAATGGGGATCGCGAGCGGGGTTGCCGCGGTGTAAGGGTTCAGGGGTTAAATACCAGTAGTAAGCCACTTTAGTGGCGGTCTCCTTGGAAGCTACGTTGCGGGCCGTGTGTCGGGCTCTATAATATATTGTGGACCATTCCTTCTGTGTCAACTCTCTACCTATCTCCCTCTCCCACCTTAGCTGTCCTGGAGCTTTCATCTCACCCTGGGTAGGACACGCAAATTTATATAAGTCCGAGGTGAGGCGAGCGTCCGTGTGCCGTGTGAGGAGCCATTTCTTGAAGGGGGTGAGGCATCTCTCCGCGCCCGCGCGCACTTCATCCTGGAGAACCCAATGCCGAATCTGCAGGTACCGATATTGCTCGGTTTTGGGTAAGCCCAGGTCCCTGCGCATATTCGGAAAGGATCTGAGGCCCTCGAGATCCAAAAAATGGCCAATGGACCGGCTAGCCTCCTCCGTCCAGCATCGGAACCCGGCCTCATCCAATCCCGGCATAAAATCTGGGATGTGTACTATAGGCGTGAGTGGGGAGGGGAAGGAGGATAAGTCCCGGCTAGTAGCGACTTTATCCCAAGCCAAGAGAGCAGGACGGGTCACCTCCGAAAGGTACAGATTGCGAGCCCTCCCATTTCGCTTTAAAAAGGGGAGGGACGCCCCAGAGAGATCTACCAGCTAGCGAGCGGTCCATAAAGAGCCAGTGCTTTTCGGACTCCGGGCGGGCCATTCAACCAGCGCCCTCAGTTGGGTGCCCGCCAATAGGCAACTAGGTCTGGTATCCCCAAGCCCACCTCGGCGGAGCTGCGACAGGCTAGATCTCTACTCATGCGGGCACGTTGGTCCTGCCAGATAAAGCTTTCTATGTCCCGCTGCAAAGCGTGGAGAACCCCAGTCGGCGGAACCAAGGGCAGTGTGTGGAATGCATACAAAATTTGGGGTAAGATCACCATTTTCACTGCCGTTATGTGGCCCAACCAGGACAGTGCATGTGGCCTCCACTTCCGGAGGGACTCCCGGACACGCAGGAGCAGGATTGTGTAGTTCAGTGAGTTAGTGGAGGCGATAGTCGCTGTAATGTGCATCCCTAAGTAAGGGAGTGATTCCGGGGCCCATTGGACTGGGTAGGAGCGCTGCAGGAGTTGTAGCGTATCAGGTGTTAGTGCAAGGGTCAGTGCTTGGGATTTATGCACGTTTATCTTGAACCCAAAGAGGCGAATCTGTCGAGCTCTGCCAGCAAGGCCGGGAAGGACTCCCGAGGTTGCTCCAAAGTGGCCACCACATTATCCGCGTATAGGCTTAGCTTGTGCACCGTCCCACCAAACTGTGCGCCGCTAATGAGAGGGTCCGAGCGTACCCTCTGGGCCCTAGGCTCCATATAAAGAGCGAAAAGGAGCGGCGACAGGGGGCATCCCTGCCGCGTCCCCCTGCGAATAGGAAAGGCATTCGAGATAGTTCCGTTCATACGCACCATAGCAACAGGTTTCTCGTAGCTGCAGAACACCCATTGGATAAACCGGTCCCGGAGACCAAAGTGGTATAGGGTGGTGTGAAGATAGGGCCAGTGGACCCTGTTGAACGCTGTCTCGGCATCGACTGAGAAGATCACACGCTCTGCCGGAAATCGCTCAGAGCGATCCACGAGATGGAGGAGCCGTTTGGTGTTGTCCGAGCACTGTCAGCCGGGTACAATTCCAGATTGATCAGAGTCTATCAATCCAGGGAGATGAGAAGAGAGCCTCCGGGCCAGGATCCCAGTGAAAATTTTGAGGTCGACCTTAAGGAGCAAAATGGGACTGAATGAGGAGCAGAGACGGCCATCATTACCGGGCTTGGGGATGACTGTAATCAAGGCCTCCAGCATGGTGGAAGGTAGTGTCGCCTCCGGCCCAAAACAATTGAAAAGCCGGACCAAGATGGGAGCCAGGACAGGGCAAAATTTCTTATAAAAGACAGAGGAGAAGCCATCCGGCCCCGGAGATTTGTGGAGCTGCAAGCGAGAGATAGCTGCGATGACCTCTTCAAGTCTTCTGGGGGCACCAAGCTCGTCAGCATGATGCTGCATGAGTTGTGCCGTCGCAACCTCCGCAAGGTATGGTGCTGGACCATCGGCTGGTAACGACTGCGCCGCATACAGGCCCTCATAGAAGGAGCGATATGCGTCTCTGCAATGTCTCGGTCGGTGTCAAGAACCTGTCCCTGCCGTTCTAAAATCCCGTAGACTCGGGACCGCCGTCTCTGCGCCCGGAGTTTAGTGGCCAAGAGCCTACCACTTCTGTCACCACCCACATAAAACGCGTGTTTTAACCGAAGGGCCACGTACTCTGCCCTATCTACATCAAGGCCCGCCAACTGAGCTCAGGCTGCCTTGAGTTGCCTCCAAACTCGAGGAGCCCCCGTCCGCTGATGAATGCGCTCCAGCTCAGCCACCTCCCTAGTAAGCTGTTCCCTCTTATCACGCCAAGCTTTATTATCTGCGGCGGCGATACCCAGAAATTCTCCCCGAACAACCGGCTTCAGAGCCTCCCAGAGGGTCGTCGCTTGGGTTTCAGGGGTGTCATTCAGAGTGAGGTAAGTAGTAAGGCAAGACTCTACCTGTTGGGCCACAATAGGGCGCTGAAGCATGGTTTCGCGCGGTCGCCAGAATCTACAGGAAGAACGATCGGTGCGAAACGTCAACGTGATCTGTACCGCAGAGTGGTCCAATAGTGGGCACGGGGATATGTCGGCAGATTGCAATTGCTGGGTCAATGTGTCAGAAGTGAGTGTATAATCAATCCGGGCGTAGGACTTATGAGGGTGCGAGTAGAATGTGTATTCCCTGGATCGTTGGTGGCGAAGTTGCCAGGTGTCCATGAGCCCCGCCTCTTCTACCAAACGCACCCCGGAGTCTGATAGTGCCCCGGTCTGGCCCCATCTCTGTACCGATCTATCAAGTGAGTCGTCGAAGGCCACATTAAAGTCCCCCTCAATATAAGCAACCTCTCCGGTAAGCCGGCCAGATTATGTATTGCGCCCCGTAGGAACCCCCTCCTGGCCCTCATTTGGAACATAGACAGTGGCGACTGTGAAGTTAGTAGTGCCAAGTGTGAAGGAGTATGCCAGCAGCCTGCCCTTTATCTCCACCTGTTTGTCACCTATACGGCCCGGGAATTAGCTGGAGACCAGCATGGCCACTCCCGCTGTCTTTGTTGTTTGAGAGGAAAAAACCTGATGGGGGAAGGCCCTAGAATGCAATCTGTGTGTGTCTGTGAGTAATAGATGTGTCTCCTGTAAAAGACAGATGTGAGCATCCGATCCCTCCAAGTATGACAAGATGGCTCTGCGTTTGACGGTATTGTTGAGTCCCTTGACGTTCAAAGATATTACTTTGATATTAGTCATCCCCAGGGAAATCATAAAACTGCCATAAGACCCGTGCTCCCCTCACCCACGCCCAAAGTTGGAGGATGGAACCCAAGTCGCCAGAGAGCCCACCACAGGGGCTAGAAGAGGAAGGAGGGGAACCTCAACAAAGCAACCCCAAACTTAGAACAGTGAACGAAAACTGTTAAGGTTTACCGTTGTCCTGGGCTCTCAGCCCCATGGAGGAACGTAAGACGGACTGCAGGAACCACCCGCCGCCCCCAACCCCCCCCCCCTCCTCCCCCCCCCCCAGACCCAGGAAAGTAAGGCGATACGAATCCCGGCATCTAGCTAGACATATAGATCAAGCCCCAGCATCTCAGTCTGCCGCCTGTGAATCCTTGGTCAGTGAGTCCAGGACAGCTCTGCGCTCCTCCACCATGGTCTCTGGATCTGGACGGACATGGGAGGGAGACCCACCCACTCTCCACCATCTCCCTGCATTGTTGCGTGGGCCGGAGACGCTTTCTTCTCCGAGGGGGGGCCGTCCATACATATCCAGAATGGGTGCCCCCAAGACTAAGGGACTATGCTAGAGCGGAGAAATTCAGCGACGGGCCGGAACTCCCGCCTTTTCTGCAATGTCGAGGCTGTCAAGTCCTGGAACAGGAGGGGCCGGCAGGAGCGATACTCCAGTGGATGGTTAGATCGAGCCTCTCGCAGGATACGCTCTTTCAGCTGAAAGTTATGAACACAGGTCAGAATATCTGGAGGCGGAGCCGTGGCTGGTCTTTTGGGCCCGACTCGATGTGTCCGGTCCAGCTTGATCTGTTGGTCTGCAGGGGCTCCCAGGATTTGCCGGAAGAGGCCTTCAACAAAGCCCTCGATGTCTTCTCCCTCCAAGCCCTGCGGAATCACCTGGATTCTGATGTTGTTCTACCTGGAGCGATTCTCCAAATCTTACGCGTGCGCCTGGAAGTCCCGTTGCTGTTCTCGGAGGCGAAGAACTTCTTGTTGAAGGTGGTTCACCTCCTCATCTCTAGCTGCAGTACTAGTCTCCAGATCGTCCGCGCGCTCCCCCACTGAGTCAATGTCCCTTCAGAGCTCACGAAGCTCTGCCAACAGTTCCTTTTTCATCGTGTGGAATTCTCCGGTGAGAGTGGCAAACAAGGATTCGAGGATACCCCGTGTGACCGGGCCATCAATGTCAGTCTGTCCCTTCGCCGGTGGGGAGCCCCCCTTCATCCGGGGCGCCTCCGGCCCCGGTTTAAGAAGAAGCTCCTTCACCGATCTCTCCCTGCGGTTTTTGGCGGCTGCCGCCATCGTGTCGTGAGTCAGTAGTCTCTGCACTGTACAGCGGGCGATGCAATCATGGGCGCTCACAGTTCTTGACCACAGGAGGGAACGGGGTCCGCACTGGGCACCAGAGAGCGTACGCACGCCCCAGCCGAGGTCTCCCACGCCGCACAGCAGGCGATGCAGTCGTGATCGCTCACAGTTCTTGACTACCGGTGGGGACGGGATCTGCACCGGGCGCCAGAGAGCATTCACGTTCCGCAGTCGAGGTCTCACACTCCGCCCATGGGGCCCTTCAAAGTCAGTGTGGCAGCCGTATGCTCGCGGGACTGCGCATTCACCTCGCAGTCCGCCTCCCCGGTACTCAAGCACGCAGCAGCCCCCGCCCTCCGCTGGTTGAAGGGTGCGCAGTAGCTCAGGCTATGGTGGTCCCACCACCTCGTGGTAGACAAGGCTCCCTCTGTCGCAGCGCAGTGCCGCCCCCGCTCACCTCCTTTTGTGGCCACTGCCGTGGCGGACGCAGCTAGGGCCTCTCATGTCATTCTCCACTCACCCCGGGGCTTCCGCAGCTGTGGAAGGCGGGCACCCCCGAGACCTCCAACACTTGGGCCCAACGCTGCACCAACTGGGCCAGCAGCCGCCAATCGTTCTGCTGTGGGGGAAGGGAAGTCCGGCCTTGCACGCTTCTCCAAGGTGGCATCGGTCCGTCAATCACCCAGTCAGGGCCGCAAAGGCCGGCCGGCCCCCACGCAACACAAATCTCAGCTGGGGGTGATAGCGTATAGCGGGCCCAGGGACGGCCTGGACGTCTCTCAGTCAACCGCGCCGCTTCCCGCAGCAGCTCCTGATCGGTGCAGGCTCTCCTGCTCAGCTCCCAGCATCTCGGGCTCTGCAGCGCTCCCGCAGCGCTTTCAGGAGCGGCCTGGTGCTTCCCTTGTCCCCCTGGGCGCAGAGGCGGAGGCCCCTGCTCACCAGCGGTGCCGCCGCTCGCTGCAGCCCCTGGCCTGCGCTCCACGCGACACTCCGCACCGCCAGCCTCCGCTGCTATTCAGAGGTGCGCTCGGGGATCTCAGCGGTTCCGGACACTATGGGGTGAGTGAAAGGGTGTCGCCCAGGGATTTTGGGGCAGTTACAACGAGGCTGAAGGGCTCGGGCCTGGGTCCGGAGCAGGAGCGACGGGTAGGCACGTCCTACACTGTCGCCATCTTGGCAATGGCCCCCGAAGAGTACAATTTTAACGGGCCACTGCCAATGCCTGAAGACGAACTGGAGGTAGGTGGGCATGCCATCAATTGCCTCTTTGCTTCTCCTGAGGCAGGGGTTGGTGCAGGTCTCAAATGTGGCTTTACAAATATGGTGGTGCTAACAGTGCCACATCCCTCGGAGCTAGTTGAATAGCAATGTCAGATTCCTCTGTGTCACCTTCCACCATGACTACCTCCTCATCCTCCGCTTCATCCCCTTCCATAAGTCTAAGTCTTTCTGGAACTTTTCTTTTCCCTTGCCTCTCCTGTTGTCTCCTGGTCTCTGTCGGGATCCACTCCATGTCCCTATCATCATCATCATCAGAAGTGGTGCTTGGAGAAGATGGTGCTATAGTAGTACCCTTCCTTTTCCTTGCTGGAGATGTGGGAGCCAATGATTCTAAAAGAGGAGGTTCAGCTTCTTGCTCTGAAGGAACCTCAAACTACTGTTCTGCTCCAACATCAGACAAATCCATTGCTGGCTGCGGCTGCTACCCACTTTGCTGTGTTTCCTGGAACGATTGTGTATACTTTGCGAAAGGGACAAATCCAATTCAACATTGCTACTCGTTGGCATCGACATGATTGCACTGGTTGCCTCACTGACAGACATGGTCCTGGGCTTAGGTTGGGGAGGTGGTGCTGTTGATGCATGAGTGCTGCTCTCAGCTTGCTCGCCGGAGTCCGGTGCGGCAGGCACAACTTTCCTGAAAAATGTGGCAGTCGGCAGCCAAGTGGTATAAATCTGCTTCTTCTGCTCCCCACTAGCCACTTTCTTGGCAGCACCTTTCTTTGCCGCCATCTTGAAGCTGTCAGTTGTCAGAGGCACTTAGCTTCACAACAATATAAAGAGATCACCTTGTTGCATAGTCAGTCACACGTCACATCATGTACAGGCCTTCAGTCTGGCAGGACGTGGGTGATGTCTCTTCTCTTGTGAACCTGAAAGTAAGACAAACATCAGTAGAATCTGGCATTGTTGTAGTTCAAGTAGTAGTACATACAATATCATTTAGTGTGGTTACTTAAGTTATTGTTAATAATTCCCAATAGTATACAGTGTTCATTCGTAAAACCGAAAACTACACCAACATAATCTTTCATGGTGACTGTACACTCATGAAGGAGCAACAACACAATACAGCATTTACTGTTTGCTTTATGTACAATGCATCATGTGGGGTGTGGCATGCAGGGAGGTGCAACTGACAAATGCATTGACAATCAAATAATCCTTACACAATGATTGCTGTTGTGCACCTATAGCAGACGTGGGGTTGATTCAATGATTCCAGTTGTTATAAAAATGGTTAAGAAAAAAGAAAAAAAACTAAAATTGAAAAGAAAAAATATATATATAAGTGACAATATCCTCAAGCATATACTTTGTTTTAATTTACTAAACTGCTATCTCATTGCTCAACCATCCATACAAGCATATGGCAAAGGGCCACACTGGCTGGACACACAAAATGGCTGCCTGCTATTGCCACATGGTCATCAACAACAACACTGAGCAAATAGGCATTGGGAAGGGAAGAAGACTTGCAGGACAAAGGCAAAAGCACACTCACTACCTACCCAAAATGGCCACCGACTGACTACATGGTGAACCAACAAGCAAGGTGGCATGGCCGCAACATAATGATAGAAGAACACCACATGCAAGCCTATGGCAAAAGCACACTGGATGCCTTCCTACGCAAAATGGCCACCAGCCACATGGTTAAACAGCAAGCAAGGAGTCATGGGGAGCAAAGAGAAGATATGCTGGCCTATGGGGAAACTGTCTGTCTACACAAAATGGCGACCAGCCTTATGGCAGAACAACAACCTGCAAGGAGGCATGGCCACATACAGAGAAGACATGCAGGCCTATGGTAAAAACATCTACACATACTTAGCCCTAGGGTCTGCTAAGGGGGTGAACTAGAGACAACTATGGCAAAAGCACACTGGTTGGCTACACAAAATTGCCGCGGCCACATGGTTAAACTTCAGAACAACAACAACCAGCAAGAAGGCATGGCCACAGAGTAGACATGCAGGCCTATGGGGAAAGCACACTGGCTGGCTACACAAAATAGCCGCCAGCCATGTGGTCAGATAACAACAACCAGCAAGAAGACATGGTCACAGAGTAGACATGCAGGCCTATGGCAAAAGAACATTGGCTGGCTGCACAAAATGGCCACCAGCCACATGGTCACAACAACCAGCAAGAGGGCATGGCCACAAACAAAGAAGAAATGCAGGCCTATGGAGAAAGCACACTGGCTGGCTACACAAAATGGCCACCAGCCACATGGTCACAACAACCAGCAAGGGGGCATGGCCACAAACAAAGAAGAAATGCAGGCCTACGGGGAAAGCACACTAGCTGGCTACACAAAATGTCCGCAAGCCACATGGTCTATACAGCAACAAGGAGGAGGTCTGGATAACAAATAACACATGCAGCCCTAGGGTGGACACCGACTATACAAAATGGCACCTGGTCACATGGCCTAATGATTCTTGAACAACAAAGGCAAATGGTGGCCTATGCCAAACACACATACACACACACAGTGGCCAGACAAAAGAGGCATGGTAACACAGAGAAGACAGAATTCAGCAATGCCAAAAACGAAAATTAACAGGGCAAAACATGTTCACAACAACACACACCCTCCAAAGGCATCACCCCATCGAAACACTGTTTGCAGGAGAAAAACGTGAAAAGCCACAAAAATCCCACATTTTGTATTTTAATCCAATGCCATCCATTGCCTAAATGATGTTTCAATTCTACAGACACCACAGAAACAGTTGTTTCATGCACCCATGAATAGTACAGAGCCTACTGGCTGGAAGACCCATTGGCAAACTAGGCCACATAGTGAATTAAATCACTATTGAAAACTTATTAAAAAACATGGAGAAGAAAATGTCTGAACCGTGCAACATTTTTCCTTTACAAAAAAAGATAAATTTAATGCGCAAAACAAACTAGGCCCCTACTAACACTGCAGTCCACCCGCCACAATAAATTTTAAAAATCGACTAAAAGTACAAATAAATCCAGGTGCATGCCTCCAATCAAACAAACAACACCCTTATACACCAGTTTTAAAACTTACTTGTGTTAGTTCAAAAACAAAGTCCTTAAATCCAATGGTATATATGCAGCAGACGAGGTGAGTGATGCTTCAGCTCCAAATCCCACTGAAAAGTGACCACCAGAGGGACAGCATGCTGGGAGGCACCTGCTGGATAGCAACAGGAAGTTGGAGTCTCTGGGGCACTTCCTTCTGGTTTGAAAAAACCAAAGTTAAAAAAAATGGCTTCTCGTGCAAAAACAATAACTCCAATGGTCAGTATGAGAAGAAAATCCACTCAAAATGCCTCTCGGCTGCATTCTCAAGCAGAAAAGCTGCTCAACCGCTCCTAAAAATGCTAGATTGGTGCCGTCGTAGCCGGAAGCCGTGCGAGTGAGCGCAAAGTCTCGTGGAAGTTCTCTAGCTGTGTGAGAAGTCTTGCATGCACTCCCAGGCAGCCTGAGAGTCTTGGTGCTTACGGTTGAGTGCCAAAATAAAACTCGAGCTTGCGAACAGGAAAAAAAACTCCTCTTTGCTCCTGAATGGTGAAGTTCAGGAATTCTGCTTTCGAGCGCGGAGTGCCGAATTCCGCAAACTCTGCGAGCGGTGCAGAATTTACTGCCCAGGGTTAGTTCTAAGCTGTTGATCTAATGGTCTAGTCAGTTGGAGGGCCGTTCACCACCAGTTAAGTTCTTGCAACCCTGAGATCACCAACTGCATTAAATGGTACCTAATTTGTAGCAGCAAATCTAATGCTTGACTGAAAATGACAAAACAACTCCAGGCATCCATAAGATCCTGCTGCCACTTAATATCGTTCCTTGCCTCCTACATCAAGGGACTAGTGTAAGACAGTCTATGCCTGCAATGTTTCTCCATTTAGAAGGCCACATAGGGTAGTGAGCCTATTAAGATGGGTTGAATAGAATAGAAAAGAATAGATGCTTTTTGGTGATCAGATTGTGAAGAAAGAAATACTGTGTTGGTCAAGCCTGGCAGATGTTTCTTTGTGTAGCAAGTTTTCTACATTGGAAGACTTAGGGATTCTTTGATTGTATCTACACACACCCCGAGAAGTCTTTCACCAACAAGACTACAGGTCTTATTTCCTCAATTGATAAACTTATGTCGTGTCTGTAGTTAAGTTGTCACTTCCGATACATGTAGGACCAAAGTCTCTCTTGGTTAAGGCCTAAAAGCGGGTCATCCAGATGTTTACTTCTGATCCATTGCGACCTCTGAACCTCAGCTATTGATTTTAGGTAGTTAGTGAAAACCCAATCGACTAATGACAGTTTGAAGGACAGGTTGAAGAATTCTTGTGCTTCCCCTGCAGAAAGTTAAGGAATCAGCACTATAAAAGAATGGTCAGATAGGCATCCTTCAAACCCATGCACTCCATCCACTGTCTGGGCATGAGTGTGTGATCTACATTTTGAGGGGGCAATAAACCAGTTATCCATTGAAAGGTCTAAGGTTTATCCCTGGTCTGAGTTACTAGCTTCCTTTGTAGGTCGAGCCTAGACTGCTAATGCGCTGTCTCTTCGAGACATGTTGTATTCACTCTTTGGGATTACAGCCCGCCCACTGCTTTTCATTTGTTTGTTTGTTTGTTTCCTTTAAAAATCCTTGCTTGCTAGTGGTCAATCCTTCTTCTTCCTCCCTCCTTTTTCTCTTTTGTTTCCTCCCACGGAAAAGGGACCAAGTACAGTATATTTATGCTTTTTTTATCAGTTCGTTTGGGGAATCTTTTATTTATTTTTTCTTGTTTCCTCCTTGTGTCTTTGGTGCATGTTCAGCTTCAGCAATCGGCAATCGTCTGTGCCGTCCCCCCACCACCCGCCTGTTGCTGCTTGCTACGCAAAACCCCTCCTCCCCCCAACCCTACTTTAACTATTTTTTTAGTAAGCACTCCGGACGGGGAGGCTTCTCACACAACCCAAGTGCTGCTGTTTTCAGTCACGTGGAGCTCCAACCGCCTTGTAAATCATCCCCACCATGCCCATGCTGCTGCTGCAATATAGGTCAGTACAGTTTTAATTGCGGCTCTTCCACTCCTGGCCACGGGTGAATAGGTTTCACCCTTGCAAACCTCGCACCGACTGCCCCAGGCACAGAAAGCCATGCAGCCTCCCTGCATGTAAAGGTTCATTTCTGACACACATCTTCCACAAGAGCCTAGGGAAGCTACACTGGCCTCCGATCCCACCAGCAAGCCACTGCATCCAAATCCCAGAGCACGGGAGAAGAACTCAGGCCGGCAAAGAGCTGCAACCAAAAAGCCACCATGTTTAAATTCGAAGGCTTCGAAAAAACACTAAAGCTTGCAGGAGTTAGTTTCTTTGAATGTTTGCATGGCTAGTAATTGTAATAGTCCTTTTAAGAGAATGAAGAAACTGCCTGATAACTGCATAATGTTTTCTCTTTGCATACATAATCTGTTTTCTAGCACCGACGATGCCCAATCAAGGAGCTTCTTTCTTAGTACACGATTGCCGTTTCTCTACATTAAACATGTCTGCCACACGTGTGCTCTGTCTGCTCCCAACATCCAGCAAACAATGGTTCGAGGCTATCAGTCTCTACACATAATATGGGCGCCGAACCCCACAAGCGCACTGGAGAACTCACAGAAGCAGCACTGGCGGTGTTGGATCGGAGGGTCCCTTCTTCACAACTGCCATCATTCTGTCATTACACTTTCTAACAATCTCTGTTCTCTGGTTGACTCAAACTTCGCATGGGTGGGTTGGGCTACTGGCTATGGGGGGCGGTAGAGTGGTTCAGGGGGGATTTTGTATATATTGAAGACCAGTGGCTGGGTCACCCATAGTCCCCCACCCTGTTAAGCACCACAGCCCTGTGTGTGCGCAGCACTACTGCCCTGCAATACTGCTCCCTGCCCTATCCATGTTTGGTGCCTCTGACACATGCACATTTGTCCACTGTCCTGTGCAAGCAGCAGTGCCTTCTGCCCAGTGTGTGCAGAGAAGCATAGCCCGCCCCATGCCCACGAGTGCTAAGGAGCACTACTCTGTGTGTCTTCAGCACCACTGCCCGTCCACTGCAACACCACCATGTGTACCTGTTTGTGCTCAGCACGACCGCCCTGCCCCTGTATGTGCTCAGTACCACCACCTTGTGTGTGTTCAGCAGCACTACTTAGGGTCATATGTGTGCTTGACACCACATTTCTTTGCGTGCTCTGCGACACTACCACATGTGCTTGTTCACCAGCACGACCCAGTGCATGCTCAGCAGAACTTCCCACATGCCTCGCATGTGCTCAGCACCACCACCCTCTCTGTGCTCAGTAGCAATGCTCCATGCATTGTTTGTGCTCAGTAGTGATGACTCGTGTCATGTTTGTGCTCTGCGGCACTGCCCATTTCGGTGTGTGTGCAGCAGTACTGGCCTGTGTCCTGTGTTTTCTCAACAGCACTGCCCCATACCCTGTGTTATAAGCAGCACTGCCCCTGTCCCTTATGCGCTCAGCAGTGCTGCCTGTTTCTGTATGTGCTCAGCACCCCAACTGCCCTGTGCATGCTTAGCAGTACTGCCCTGTGGGTTCTCAGCAGCACTGTCAGTTTCTAAGTGTGCACAGCCCAACAGCCCTGTGTGTGCTCAGCAGTACTGTCCTGGCTCTGTGTCTTCTCAGCGGCATTGCCCTGTGTCTCATGTGCAGTCCCGTGTGTGCTCAGTAGCGCTATCCTGTACCTCTTGTGTGCTCAGCGGAATCGCCTCATGGACAGCGTGTGTTCGCAAGGTTGGTATTACATGTTGTAGTTGCACATTTTGTGCTATACTGCACGGGGCCAAGGCTAAACCAGCAGCAGCCTCTGATGTGTGCAGCCCGTCTTCGGGGTTTATAACCAGTTCTCCGGCGTGCCTTAAAGTTTAAACCTTAGCTCGGCAAGGAGGGTAGTGGCACATCGGAACCAGATGATGAAATAACTCTGAAGTGCCATCAATACACAAGAAATCATTTTAAATCATTTTAAAAAGTGGTTAGTTGTTACTCATATAGAATCAAAATTATATAGTGCAGGCATTAGACCTGACACAACAAGCCATATTCCACCAATGTGATCTCAAGCCAATTACTAATGTATCACAGGAGCTTCTTTCTAGCTCATGGTCTTGTGTTTCGTCAATGCTGCTATAACCAGGATAATGTGCTGCATGGCTAAACACTTATAGGTGATGCGTCAATTCCCTTCTGTGCGTGGATGTGATGCGTCATATTTCAGACAGGCGGCCTTGGTTACTTACTGTTAAGCAACGATACAGAAGATTTGGCACACCGGTGCGAAGCGTGGACAATTCGATCACGTTGGATCGATGCAACAGTGGCAAGACGAGTGCTGTGTTGATTTCTCAGCCGCGATGCAGGCGATGAGTCGAAACTTCAGCCCCACAGCAGGGCCTGCGTTGGAGCAGGTGCCTCGGACGTCGGAGACACAGTGCTCAGGTCTCGGGCTGAGGCAATTTTCTGGCCGCACTGCAAGCGTCAATTCTTCTGCTGCACCACGATGAGACCTTGCTTTTTCAACCTCACAGCAAGAATGCGGTGGGAAAAACAGGTGCTGAAGGTCAGTGCATGGATTTTCTTCTCTTTGGCAGCAGAAACCACCTCCAAGGGCCCAGAACTGGAATTGGCAACACTTGGCAGGTCAGAACTCCCAGTAGAGGAGTTCAGGGGCTGCAGCTGAAGTCTTTGATAGACCTGAGACTTCTTAACAGGAGGCAAGTACACACAAGTCCTTGGATAAATTTGGCAAGCAGGATGAAGAAAGCAAAGTCCAGTCCTTTCACTGCCCAAGACAGAAGTAGCAGACCAGCCCAACACAACAACAAGCAGAGTGACAGGTACTCTCCTACAGCTTCTCCAGCTCTTCTTGGCAGAATCTCCTCTTAGTTCAGAAGTGTTCTAAAGTTCTGGTGTCACAGCTCTAGTACTTATACCAGTTTCTGCCTTTGAAGTCGGAAACCTTCAAAGGACAGTCTCTGTAGTGCACAAGACCCTGCCTTTCTCTAACCTTGCTCCAGACACTACAGGGGGGTGGAGACAGCTTTGTGTGAGGACAGGCACAGCCCTATTCAGATGTCGGTGACCGTTCCTCCTACCACTCTAGCTCAGGAAAGCCCATCAGCCTGGTGATGGTCCATCAGGATATACAGGGTATACCCCAGCTCCTTTTGTATGACTGTCTAGAGTGAATGCACAAACAGCCCAACTATCAGTAGAAACCAAACGTGGATTCTACAGCCAGCAGGAGGCACAGAATGGTAAGCAAGAAAATGCCCACTTTCTAAAAGTGGCATTTTCAAACACACAATTTAAAAAACAACTTCACTAGAAGATGTATTTTTGAATTCTGACTTCAGGGAGCCCAATCTCTAAATCTCTATCCCTTCCCAATTGAAAGTTACACTTGTAAGATGTTACAGAGCAGCTCCAATGATTAACCTATGGGAGAGATAGCCCTTGCAATAGTGAAAAACAAAACTGGCAGAATTTCTCTACCAGGACATGTACAACACACCAGTACATGTCCTACCTTTCATATACACTGCACCCTGCCCATGGCAATACCTTGGCCTACCTTAGGGGTGCCTTACATGTAGAAAAAGGGAAGGCTTGGGCCTGGCATGTGGGTGCACTTACCAGGTCGACATGGCAGTTTAAAACTGTACACACAGACACTGCAGTGGCCGGTCTGAGACACGGTTATAGGGCTACTCATGTGGGTGGTGCAATCGGTGCTGCAGGCTCACAATTTGAATATATACAGGCCCTGCATTTGAATTACAGGCCCTGGGCACGCACAGTGCACTTTTCCAGTGTCTTACCACTAAATTAAATATACCAATCATGGATAAACAATCACAATCATAATTTACACAGGGAGCACGTGCACGTTTGCACTGGTCAGCAGTGTTAAAAAAAAAAAAAAAAAAAACAGCAAAAACTAAATGCAGCACGCGGTCTAAACAGAAGATCAGAAGCAAAAAAGGCAGGGGAAAAACACACCAAAGATGCCAGGTTTAACACCAATGTATTGTTAACACCCTGGATCCCTGTTGCCGTAATCCTTTGCTACTTTATGAGCCAGTCAGCATAATTACTTCTTTGTCTGAGAATGTATTCCGACTTCTAGAACCTTGTGGAAGAGGAAAAGATGAATCAGGATTCAATGAATACTAGTGCAGTGGTCTAAAAGCTTGTAATCTTTAAGCGTTCCCCTGTACCATTGATCCGTTTGGAACAGATTGGTGTATCCAATAACTCACCAGGACAATGGGAAACATTGCTTACTTGTGGGGTATAGGTGACCTCTAGGTTGCTCACCAGCCTTAGATCTGTGACTTCTGGTTCTCGATGAAAAGGAGCAGACTACTGATTTATATATGCTACATCCTTCTTGCAACCTATGGTAGTAGAAAACTAGGTGGCCAGTAGCAGCCCCAATCTATTTGGGCCTGAGTAGAAAGCATTTGAGGATAAAACCTTCTTGGAATTCTGGGCCTTATCAAGTATAGGATAGATTCCAACAAACAAATATTTCCTTAGTAAAGGGGCTAGAAAAGAACCCCTTGTTTGAGTGGTCCATCCTCCGATGAAAATAATTCCCCATATATAATGTATTTTCTGAAGCATATTGTTAAGATTCTGTGGATATTGACTAGTTAGTAATCCTGGGATGTATCAAGCCAATCAGGATATTAAGAGTTCACCTAAGCCTTGGTGCCCTCAGGTAGTTTTAATACCTTGGCACAAGAATTCACCATGTTAATAGCTTATCCTGGTGTGCCCTCTAGGACCCATCTATACCTTAATTGGGGGCCCTCTAATTGTCAGACATACATGTCAAAATATACAAATCCATTTTCACTCCTTGCTTCAGTTTCTATTTTTGGTTTGAAAAACTGCCTAGAGCCATTCCTTTTTTTAACAGATTTTTGGTGATTTTAAAACAATGGAAAAACTAAAACAGAAGAACATTATAGGCATGATTGTTGGCACTGAGAATTCAAAGTTCTATTATCATTCACATTTTATGGTACTATTACAGTCTCTATTTTGCTATTTCGATGTGCCTGGAACGTCCATCTGTGTTTGCGGTCAATGCCCCTCTTTCAAGGGGGAGGGTCTGAGTTTCATTTCCTAGTTCATCACAACCTTAGCAGTAGCCCCCTCTGTTGTTCCCAGATGCTATTTCAATGGTCCCCAGATCTTTCTCCACTTCCTTGGGTACCCCACTCTTCTAGGTTACCTTGTCTGCTTCTATGCTGATGTCCCTACCACTCCTCTATTTTGCTCTGGTGGCCTTTTGATTTCCCCATTCTCATAGTGTCCTGTTTTGCTGTCATGAGTCCCAGTGTGTAGAAGGTCAGCTGGTGTGTCATCAAGTCTGTGAGCCTGATTTAGAGTCTGACGGATGGGTACTCCCCATCGAATATCCCGCTAGCCTTATTACAAGAACATTATATTCTAATGCACCTGTTATAAAGTGGGCTGGATATCCGTCATGTTTGTGATGGAGTACCTCTCCACCAGACTCTAAATCAGTCCCTATGTCTTAGATATGGCAAATCATGGTGTCAGAGGTACGTCTCGCACAAGGGTCTTGTATCGTTTTTTTCCCTCTTCTCCCCAAAAGTTCTATATCTCCCTACAGCTCCAAAGAGTGTTTATGAAGGTTCCATCTGCGGTGTTACATTTGAGACAGCCCCACTTCGGGCTACGCTCATCTTGTGTTGTCTCCTGCTGTGATATATGTAGGTAAAAAAAATGTTTTAGCTTTCAGACTGAAACTAATCCAGATCACCACATTCCATAAAATGTTGTAGTGTCCTCCCATTGTGATTTATTCAAGAGCCCCTGCAGGTGTTAGGAGGAATTGTTTAAGGGTTCTGTATATATGAGATATACCACCCCTTTCTTAGTTCTTCCATGAGGCTCCTTTCTAGGTATACGACTTCCAGTAGAGCAGTTTAGTCCTTCTCTAGGGTTCTCATTGCTTGCTGAAGGAGTAAATACCTAAAGTGTTGTGGAATGCAATTTGTATTCCTCCAGCATTTGGGGATAATCTTCTATTCCCTGCCTTTCGCCGTCCCCAAGATGTTTCTCAATGTTGAAATGGCAATACAGACCAAATTTTGGAAAACTTTCAGGTTTGCTATATTTCCCGACATTTCTCCTACCCTTAATGGGCTTCTTCTGGCTCTCGTTTTTCTCCATCCAAGTGCCTGAGTAGCCATATGCAATTTTTTGCTGTGTGTTAGAAGGCCTTTAACACCCTGAAGGAGGCGCTGTGTACAACACCTTTAGTAAATGCATCTGATTTGAGCAAGGAGTTGGTGATACAAAACAGATGCCTCTGAACATGGAATTGGGGCAGTGTTATCGCAGTTAAATGATGAGAGTTAGTTGCCTTTATAAGGAGTTAACTTTCCCCAGACAGCAGTGTTGGAGTGTCATAGAGAGCAGTCCTTTGCTGTGGTTTGGTCATTGAAGAAGCTGAGATCCTAATTGTTATGGACTTAGCTTAGGGTTCCAATTGACCACAGGACTCTCAAATGGCTCATGCAGATTAGATGTTTTTTTGCTCATTTCCCTGGCCGTGCCTCTGGTGGTGGGCACAGGAGCACTGCACCTGCACCTGCACATGGTCAGAAAGGTTCTGCCATCTTGGTTTAAGGTAGAGCTACACTGTGGGAATGTTTGCAGTAGAGCACACAGGAACTGGTGCAAAGGTGGGGGGAGTTACCCCTGTGAACTTTTTCTGTGTTGGTCATGGAGTGGCTGTTGCTCGGATATGAATTTATCTTAACAAAATTAAAAGACAAGAGGCGTTTGGCAAACCAGGAACAAGTTGGTTTAATTCAACGCTGTGGCCGGGAGAGCATCAACAGATTTGTGTCTGAAGGCTGTATCTATGTATAGAGGTTTTGGCCGGCATTGTATACAGTTCTTGAAATACAATAAACTGATTACACATTCTTGTAGGGCACGTAAATCTGGGCCTAGTCATGAACCATAAATTCAACTATCTGATAAGGGGTTACAGGTGGTTCTCGACTTTGAGACCCAATGTGGGCAGTATGTATGTGTTCAGATGTCCTGCTTCCGGAATGCTTGATCCCTGCGTGTTCTGAGTGTTACTAACTACATGTAGCATCTGACTTTGTGGTATTTTGGGAAACGCATCTTTTTTTTTTTAACAATATATTTTTATTGAGTGTACATGGTGAAATACCAGGAGGATACATTTGAAAGACGATACATGACCATGTATACATCGAGTCGTATCTTTTAGAAAACAAGTATATAAAACAACAAAAACATTGCGCAGGTCATCTCAAGGCCCACGGTTCTATAATTGACCAGTTTGATACACAGTCCGGAGGATTTAAATGCTAGTCCTGGTTGTGCAGTGACCAATATCTTCCAGGGAACATCACCAATCAAGGGTCTGGAGTAAGAGGGGGGTGGGTAACTCGATACCCTGGTAATCTGCCCAGCATAGCCATATTTTCCTATGCTTTTGGGGGCAGCCACAAGCTTGAAATACAGCGATCTCGGCATTCATACAGTCATCTATGGCCCTTTTCCACCTGCCGATCGACGGCAGGGGCACACTCTTCCATTGATGGGCAATATCCCGCTTAGCAATGGTGATGGCTAAAAACAACAGGTGCTTTTTTTACCGGTTCCCACCTATACCATCAGTGCTATGTAATAATAGTAGTTTCGGCTCAAGTGGAAGATCCCACGACAGCACCTCGCTCTGACATGTCTTTATTTTCCAACTGAAAGGGTGCAGTGCCATACAGCCCAGACAGTATGTATAAACGTCCCATCTTCCACCCCACATCTCAAACATAAGGGGGACTGAATGGCGCCCATCCTCCAAAGTCAGAATCGAGTATAGTATATGCGGTGTGTGTATTTAAATTGTGTGAGACGGTAGCCTGTTGAGATCGCCGCACCTCGAGGGCTAGCCAGAGCTTTAGTCCAGTCATCGTCAGTTATGTCCGGAATGTCTTCTAGCCATGCCTTTCTGGTCTTATATAGTACGTCATCAGTGTTTGATAAATCTGGCGGGTCTTATGGGTACCCAAGTGGCTCATCAATAAGTGCCCTTCCAGAGGATGGAATTCAGGCAAATTATCAAGTGGTCGCAGTAGGGGAGTAAGAGCATGCCGGAGATGGAGATATTTATAGAATTGAGTCTTGTGTAGTTCCCACATGGCTCCACTCGCAGAATCCCACCAGTGCGACCACCGGAGGCAGAGGTGTACCATGCCACAGCGGGGTCGTCTGAGTCAGGCGGCCCTGCCACCCCATCTGCTTAACCGCATCCCTCCAAAGTCGAATCACTGTGCTGCTGGCAGGGTGTAAGAAATCTAGATTCTCCGTACTATACAGGAGATGAAGAAGGGAAACATTCTCTATTGCCATATGGTCTAGCGCGAATGCCGGATCCGATGGTGAATTGTACCACCACTCATTAATAATTAGTTGGTGGGAGGCCGCATAATAGGCATATACGTCTTCAGCTGCGATGCCGCCGCAATAAGTTGACTGCGTACATGTATTTAAGGAAACCCGCACTTCCCCGTCTTGCCAAAGGAATTTGTTATGTATGGCATTAACTTGTGCAAACCAAACCCATGGTATATAGCATGTGGGAAATTCTGCAGCCTGTATAGTATTCTGGGCATTGAGACCATTTTAGAGATCGCCGAGCGCCCGTATAATGAGAGCGGGAGAGGGGACCAACCTGCAGTCTCCTCTTTAAGGCTCTTAAGGAGAGGATTAGGGAAACGCGCCTTTTGCCAAATGTGTTTTATTAGCACCAATCTCTTTGGACCTTTTGTGGTGTAGCTGCCTATCTGTGGGATCGATATTGTTTTTCCCTGTTAACGCGTCTGGCTTCGGGCTAAGTGTAACTCCACCTGTGAACTATTAATCGGTAGGCTTAGGTGTGGGTCACAGGGCCTGTCTGACCACGTATCTCTGACGAGGGAGGTCATCTTAGGTGGATTCGAAAGCAATGATACAGGTTCGTTATTACGTGTACAGATAACATGGCAGTCATCGATATCGTGGTTAGGATATTAACATTATTATGAGTACATTTTTCCTGGTGTAGATCGACATTGTATTTATCAGTATTGACATTGTTATGCGTACATATATTATATGACATACACTAACATCGCATTTACCCATATTAACATTCCCCCCTCTAGTTGAATTTTCAGCGACATAATTTTTCTCATATGTCATGACAGCCACATTATTCTAGGCTGTGTGTGTTTCTGTAGTGTCTGCTATCAGTTTTCTAGCTATTTGAATACTATCTAATTCGAGGACTGCATTTTTACAGCAGGAAACCCCCACTTGCAGGAAACCACACAAAAGTAGTAAAAAAATGAGAACTGGAAGCAATGACGTGCACTGTTTGGTCACCCACAGTGGAGAGCCAGGAATAAATACTATGAAACCAGTCCTGCTTTTTTTTTTTTTTTTTAAACCATGTTTTTATTGGCATTTATAGTTTACAATAACAAATTGCGTTAGGCTACAGTAGGTTGGATTGCAATTCTCTCAGTTTACATCGTGGTTCAGTGCTATTCATACAATAATTAGACAGTTATCCTGGCAACAGTAAGTCTTGATGCTAAGTGATTGCCATATAGAACTGGGGTGCGATACTAGAGGGTATTCATGGAATTCTGGGTACTGTTGTCAGATGAGGGATCAGGGCGATATATGCCACACTAGTCGGTACAGCTGTGCGCTACTAGAGATAAGGGGGAACATATAGTCAGTCACGCTCCGACATCTGGCCTTCGGTGTGGTGTGCTGTATGGTGTTAAACACCAGTGACTCTAGGTGTGCGCTGCGGGAGGAGATCCTGGGTGTGTATTTGCGGAGTGAGCTGGTGATTGTGAGGTCATCGATACGTGCGTGTCGCAATCTGAGTTATCACGGGGCAGTGACTGTTTGAATTGGTGCAGTAATAGGGCCCACTCCATGGAAATGGGAAGCTTACGTATCCCTTTCACCTCTTCCTCTCGCAGTGTTTCTTCCTCTGCTGCTGCCCATTTGTGTACTGCTCCCACCCATGCCGCGATCGGAGGGCCTGTGGGAGATCGCCAGTGCATGGCTATGCTCCTTTTAGCTAGCAAAATGGCCAGTGAGATAAACGTAATGGGCACTTTGTGTTGCTTCTGTTTCCGAAAGATACCCAGTGCACAGGCTACCCAGGTGGTCAGGTGTGTAAGCCCGGTGAGCTCTCGGAGTGATTTGTGAATATTTTGCCAGTATGATTGTATTGTGGGGCAGCTCCAGAACATATGATACAAATCTGCTTCCTGTGAGTGGCATCTAGGGCACAGGAACTGGGTGTCAGGATAAAATCTTTGGAGGCGGGCTGGCGTCAGATATGCCCTATGTAGTATACAGAATTGTATATTTTTAAAGCGTGCGTTTCTAGATACCTTCTTGGTGTACTCGAGAGCCCTCCCCCATTTTTTCTCCTGTAAGGCTCACCCTAATTCTTCCTCCCAAGTGGTCCGCAGGGTCTCTAGGGGTCTGTTCGTTAGTTCCCGTATGGCTTTATAAAGCCATGTGGTTAGATGTCGCCCCACTCCCATATATAAGATTGTATGGATGACCGGATGCGTAGCGGGCTCTCCTGTCGAAAGGTCGTGATACGGTCGGTAACTTTCGAGTAGTTGGCGATGAAGTAGAAACTGTCCAGGGGGAGATCGTAGTTGTCTATAAGTCGTTGGAGCTGTCTAAGCTGTCCGTCCTCGAATAGCGACTCTGCTTCGGTAATACCACAGTCCGTCCATTTGTGGAGCATGTTAGGTGTGTAATGGTGTTCGTGTTTGGACCATCCAACCAACGGTAACAGAGGAGAGTATAGGGGTTTCCCTGGTGACATACGGTGTATCCTTTGCATGCACTTGCGCGCCACTGCTACTTGTAGGTGATATATACGCCTCGGTTTAGTGCCTGGTACTAATAGGCGGTGGAGTTCTGGGATGGGCACCCGACCAGTTGTGGTGTATGTCTCACCTATGTGTCTGCCTGCCGTCCAGTAGGATACCCACTGCAGTTGTGCCGCTAGGAAATAGGATTCGAAGGACGGGGCGCCTAGTCCTCCTTGCGTGGTGGGTAGTTTTAGCTTCGCCAATGCTATCCTATGTCTGCTTGTTCCCCATATTAGAGACCTGAGGAGTGAGTCTAAGTCTCTGAAAAAAGTTCTGGGCGGGATTACCGGCGGATTCGTGAAATGGTACAGCAACTGCGGGACTATTATCATTTTGGCTAGAGCCACCCGGCCGATCGGGGCTAACTGGAGGTTCTGCCAGAATCTGACCGCTAACCTGATACCGGCCAATGCCCTAGGGTGATTGCCTTCAAATATGTCGGTTGGGGAATGGTAGAGACGGATCCCGAGGTATTGAGGGGCCTCTGCATTCCAGGCCACTCTCTGGTCTCCCAGCCAAATGTCCCGGGGGGGAGGTTCGGATGTAGTGGGTACACTGTGGATTTATCCCAATTCACTCTTAGCCCGGAGGCGTCAGCAAACTCTGTTAGCGCTGCCCAAATGGGTGTGAGATTCGCAGTATTGCCTTGAATATATAGGAGAAGGTCATCGGCATACATGGAGACACTGTGTATGGTGTCTGGTATGGGAATGCCCCAGTGTTCCCCCACTTAGCGCAACCGTATAGCTAGGGGTTCTACCCCGAAGGCAAAGAGTAGAGGCGATAGCGGGCAGTCCTGTCTCGTGCCTCTCTGTACCGCAAATTCCGATGAGATGTACCGCCCGATGCGAATACGCGAGGTGAGTTTGGTGTATAAAAGTTGTGTGTACGCCACGAGGATGGGACTGAGTCCTGCTCGTTGTAGGACCGAGAAAAGAAACTGCCATGTCAGGGTATCGAAGGCCTTCTCAAGGTCTAAGATAAGGCAGGCTGCCCGGGGATACGTATCGCCCACTTGATCCTGAACATGGAATAGTCGGCGTATATTCTGGGATGTGTTCCTGCCTGGGACAAAGCCGCATTGGTCTGGGTGAACCAGGGGTCGTATAGGAGGCCATCTGTTGGGGATCGCCGTTTGCTTTCAGGACGGTCACGATAACTGATTCTCGAAGGGATCTTGGCAATTCTCCTTTCTCCAATGCGATCGCAAACATCGCCACCAATCGGGGGACCAATAAGGGGGAGAAGGTGGTGTAATATTCTAGGGGGAGCCCGTCCAGCCCCGGTGCTTTGTTATGAGCTAGGGCGTGTAGGGTTTGAATAATGTCGGTGGATTGTATCTCTGTATCTAATGCTGTTCTGTCTGCTTTCGTAATTTTGGGGATTGTCAGGGGGTTGAGAAATTGGTCAAGTATGCCCTGTCGGTCGGTTCTGGGCTACGGTAAACCTCCAAGTAGTATTGATGGAACGCCGAGAGGATCTCATCTTGGGACAGTACTAGGTTTCCGAGGGGGTCTATTACGTCTGTTATGGGCCTCACGTCAGTGTCCTGTTTGGCTAACCATGCCAATAATGTGCCTGTTTTATCCCGCTCATTATGCATCCGGGTTGCATATGCCCTAAACTTTTACCAACGGAGGTCGACGCAGGCAGCCTGATATTCTATCTTGGCTTTGGCCACCTGTGTCACTGCTTCATCGGAAGCATCGTCTCGTTTAGTAGCGGTGGCGAGTTGCTTTTCAGCCTTGGTGAGTGCCTGTTCTAGTGTTCGTTTTACCCCAGCTATTTGTTTAATACATTCTCCCCGAGCCACTACTTTGAATGTGTCCCACTCCACTAACGTTGAGGACGCCGTCCCTGTGTTATTGGCGAAGTAGTCCTGGATACTTTGTCCCTGTTAGTGCTTGAAGGCGTGATCTGTTAGGCAGTCCCGTGGTAGTCGCCATGTGGGGACTGGGGGGTGTGGGGGCCTCCAGTTTAGTCGCAGGATATGGGCGTCACGGTCAGAGATAATCCTACCCAAGTAGTCCGTGTATTGGACCTTGGGCAGAACTGCAGCTGAGCATAGGAATCTGTCTAGATGGACCCGCAGGTTATGTGAGATGGAGTGAAACGAATACAGTCGAGTCTGTGGGTGCCGTATTCTCCATACATCTGTGAGTGCCCATTGTGTGACCCAAGCCTTAAACCGTTCAGTTTGCTTATATGCGGAAGAGTGCGTGGGTGGGGGGTGGGATCGGTCCAAGGTGAGGTCCAGTGTACAGTTGTAATCTCCCCCTAAAATCCATGGTATGGGGGCAGATTGGGCTAGAACTCCTATGAGGTGGTCCCAGAATTTGTCTTGCTCGGCATTCGGGCGTATATACTACCCAGTAGTACTGACTGCCCATCTCGGAGTCCCTCTAGTAGGGCGTATCTATCCTCTTTGTCTACCACCCGTTTGATTTCCTGGAATGGAGTCCCTGGACGAACCCAAATCAGTGCCCCGCGTGCGTATGCAGAGTATGACTTGGCACATATGGTTCCGTGCCATTTGGTCTGTAGTTTTCCTATCTCAGCAGTGGTGAGATGCGTCTCCTGCAAACAATGCGATCCGAGCATTCTGGCGTTTTGTATATGAGTATACAGCGTCTGGTGTTGAGCGTGAGGATGCTGATGTCAGTGTTCTGTGTTGTAATAGCCATGTATGATTGTTAACGTGCGCTAGAGTGGCAAGTATCAGCCAGGGCGTAGTGACCAATGACTCCCCAGTAGAGTGAGGTACCTATGTGATACATAATGTCGCCCATACATACATTTCGAGTACCCTGTTGTGTGAAGTTCCATGAAGGAGAGATGTGGCTCACTGGTTAGAGGCGGCAGACCCGTAAGCAGAGGACGGCCCGGGACCAGGGTTCAATTCCCGACGCGGCAGGGTCGTGGACCAGGGTCAGCGGGCTCGATAATTCTTGCCTCGGTGCCTACTCCAGTCAGGGACCACACTCGGCAACTCTGGGCATTAGCTTGCCTCATCTTCACAACGGCCCCCCCAGACCGCCGGGGATGCTTGGTCGCACCTTAGAGATACCCATTAGGGACCATCTCTCAGGGTGAGCCAGGACGGGTTCCCCAGCGGTCGAAGCGCGGAGATACTCCTCCGGGAGTCGATTCTAGCGCTATATAAAACCCACAATCAATCAAGGGACGGGACATTTCTGAACAGGGGTAATAAACTGTAAAACTGGGTCGGGAAACAGTCCCAATACAGAGAACTAATCGCTGGTAACGATGCCTCCAAACCTACTCTCTCGAAAGAGGAGAGTACAGCAATATGTGGTGGGGGTGGCAGTGCGTGCGTGTGAGGCATTTCGTTAATCGGGCCTTTGTAGGATCATTGGGCGTCGCCTGGGGCGTGCCAGATCATGTCTATGTGGCGTGCGCTCAATGGGTGAGCCTGGGTGGTGCGAGTCCTTACTGCGTTCTCCGTGGGATCATCTCATGATGAGAGGGTTTTCGATTGTCCATCCAGTATGGCATCCGCTGTCTGAGGGGTGACCAGGGGAGGTGTAATTGAGTCCGCTCCAGACAACGTTCCGTCGCTGTCATTCTCTCCCTCCGACGAAAACATGTGTGGGGTTCGATCAATGTCTTCCGCAAGGGGGGAGGTCTGTAGGTCAATCTCCGCTTGTAATACCTCCCGTCTTTACTTCATGATTTTTTCTAGGTCTGGAAAGTCTTGGGTGCAAGTCCCGGTCACTTTATTCGCCCCGCCGCATTGCTGTTTCGGGTTGCGTCTCCTGGTATGTGGCGTTTTGAATGGAGAGCCTTGTGCTGGCTCAGTTCTGGGTTGCGGCGTGCAGTGTTGATTCGCCCATTCGTGCGCTTCGTTGGCGTTTGCAAATAGATAGCTGAGCCATTATAGAGAACCTTGAGGCGGGCTGGAAAGAGCAGGGAGTATTGTATATTGTTAGCTCGCAATCGACGTTTTACCTCCAAAAATGATTACCTTTGTTGCTGCACTGCTCGTGCATAATCGGGGAATATCATTATCTGTTTATTTTCCACGTGCAGGGGGCCTGCTTGTCTGGCTGCTCGAAGTACCGCATCCCGGTCTCGAAAGTGTAGGAATTTCGCCAGCATCGGTCTGGGGGCTGCTCCTGGTGGAGGTTTGCGGGCTGGGACTCTGTGGGCACGTTCAATGGAGAAGAATGCTGTTCGGTCAGACGTGCAGGTGAAGGTTTTCACCCATGCTTCTAGGTATTCCAGCGGGTTTGCGCCTTTAATTCCCTCCGGAAGACCCAGCACGCGGATGTTGCAGCGCCTCGAGCGCCCATCTAAATCATTTGCATGTTCCTCCATGGTGGTTAGGCGGTTCAGGACGACTTGCAGCATCTTCTGATGCGCCTTGACGGTGGGTTGCAGGTCGGCCAATGTTTTCTCCCCTTCCTTCACTTTGTCTGCCAATTTGCGATGGTCCTCCCGGATAAGGCTGATGTCTGTCACGAGGGTGCCAAGTCCCTCTTCCATGGACATCCTGGAGAGTTTGATGGCAGTTAAGACCTGATCCAGTTTGTCCAAAATAGACAGGTCGGACTGAGGCGCTGTAGTTGTGGCTCATGTCCGGGTATTTGGCATGTTCTCTGGGGCAGTTGTTGCGGGGATTCTGCTCATGCACAGAACTATGCACAGGAAACCAGGACCTCAGTGAATTGGAGTGTACCAAAAAACTCACCTCAGTACCCAGAACTCCTATCTGACTAGCATCAGTGTCTCATTTGTTCTCCGTACCATATCGAAGCTACCAATGATTAGACAACCCAGAACAAGCGACTTAGAATACTCTCAGGAATGGTGGGAATCAAGAACACCTGTTTGTTGTTATTCTCATATCAGTCCACAGCGTGAGTAATCAGAGACATGGAAAAGTTTAAAATATTTATTTTAACTACGTGCTCTAAGATGCAGTACTTTGACTGACATAAGCAACCAATGATCAGTAATAAAACCATCAGCATTGTTACAATTCCATAGAAAACAAAGGGAGAAATCATATTATAATGACAGTGAAATCAGGTCCTATAATACCTTGTGTACCACCCTCCCCTGGCTAATAAGCTAGTTTTATATAATAATAGAAGGTCTCTAGGTTTGAATGGGGAACCCCATACCTCAAAGATGAGCTTAGGTGAATCACATCACAGGATCAGCACTGCTCTCTGTGTCTGGAAAGTTTTTCTCCAAAAGTGCCAGCATCATGCATGCAATGCAATATTAAAGGCACCCGAGTTTCAGATATTTGCAGCTGTGTGCTTGTTGTGTCTAGAGCGTGGGCCGATCATCCTGAATTTAACAGCATACATTGTTATTTGACCTTGACTGTTTCTGCACACAGTGTTCAGACTAAGGTCGCGGTGCACGTCTAGGGATGTGAAAAACAGACCGTTCTCATGTGAAGAAAAAGCAAGCAAGCAGTTTTACTTATAATAACAGCTACCTGTAGTGTCGTGTGCAAAAGCAGCAAAGTGGCAAGATGGCGTTTAACTTCTAAAACGCTTATGCTAACATAGCAATGTGTGCAGGCAAAACCCTGTCTTCACTACACCCTCCCTTGATCGGACCACGAACAGACTAGGGAAGTAATGTAGGAACGCAGACGTATAGGCACAGTATGTACAACAGCCTCCAAGAGGAAGTCATTGTAATCTTCAGTAAATGATTCAGCCATCCAATCTAATAAAGTAAAGGAATATACATGTTCTTGGATAACCGGAGCCTCTAGCACCATCAGAGGACAACTTGCGTGTTCTTCGAGTTAACTTCGCGCCAGGAAGTCATGGGCTGCTGCATACATATCCCAATTTCCTAGGATTCCATGCGCAGCCGCACAGGCCATAATCTCGATACCAGAACAGTCTAACTCATGAGCCACTAAGGGACTCTTTAGTCGATCATAATCCGGGGCAGGAGACGCCGTGTTCCACAGGCACAAATCCAGAGCCCATTCAAATGAACAATATAGGCAATGGAAAACAGGTTGCACGCAAGTAAAGTATGAGAACCGGAAGGACAATCCATAGGCTACGCTCAAGAGTGTTCCATAGTATTCAAGCATCCGGTTGCGCAGTTGAAGCAGCCGGGGCAGACTGTCGTGTGCCACAGATCGTGCAGCCACTGCGGAGCAAACAAATCAACAGCAGTACACCAGCAGTCAAGGCGAGGATTAACGGAAGCCGGCCGAAGACGCTGGAAAAAATAGAATGAAAAAATGCCGGTATCACACCAAATATTGTTTGGAACGAGGTCACAAGGCCGGAGCCCACAACTTTGAAAAAGTGCGCCAAGCCAGTTGTTGATGAGGCATTAAATATAGTGTGAATCAGCCAAATTCGGGGCGTGAACATTGCAAGCGCCATGCAATGTTCCAGCAAACTACTGAGTGATCAGGTGTGGAAGTGCACTCCTCTCCTTTTAAATAAACATCTTTACCCTCTCTCAGGCACCTGTATGTAAATGGTAGTGACCAAACTTCATGTAGGAAAGCGGTACCTAGTGGTTCATATCTGCCTAAGGCATAGTGTTTCATACATGCACTGAACTTAAACAATGGAAAAGGTAGTGTGATTAACCCATTGATAAGCCACACAGCTGAGTTCGATTCGGCCACAGAGAATGGTAAAGGTTCCAACTTTTCAATATGCAATAGTGGATATGTCGCATCCTTCATGGACATGAACTGTTGTTTATCAGTCAGATTAAACAGTAGGAATAAGGATGATGTATTCATGTAGTACCAGGGAACTTTCCCAGCCATCAATGTTTGTAAAGTCCACGCAAACTGCATTATAGAACGCAATTGATTTTGACCATGGTATATGACAGACATGTCATCCTGTACAATTACCACAACAGATGAAACAATATTATCTAATGTGGAAATTCTGGAAGAAAGAGTGTTAATGCTATTATCAATGACAGCAAGCACTTCTTCCAAATTTGCCTGATCAATTGCTCTTAATCTAGAAGCAGCTTCAATTTGAGATAATTTCCAAACTTCGTTGTAAATAGTATACACCCATCTTTTGGACCTGCCACCCACAGGGCCCTTAACAAAATCATTCAAATCTACACCGTCAATTAATTTGGACAAATGATGTTTAACTGACGCCAAGGTGGAATGTTTATGCCAATTTTGACATAATTTTCCTACTGAATAGGTAGTAACAGAATGGGAGTTTTCAAACCGGGGGTCAACCCTGACCTGTGTATAGCCCGATCTCAGCCCCAGAAAACGATGTTGATATGAGTCTGAAGTTTTTTGCCATATCAACCATCCTTGGGGATCTAAGCTGGAAATATTGAAGGATGTCTTTGTAATCAGTGACTGCAATTCATCCATGGACAGATCTGTGTGATTATCACAATAAGGATAAGCACCCAGATCAGGAATAGTAGGGCCATTCATCTTTTTAGAAGTAGCCAATTCAAAGCAGGTGGACTGAAATATAGTAGAATTCAAAAATAACATATGGTTCGGGATATGGCATGCACAATCCAAAGCCTCAGAGCCTTGCACTTTCAAGGTTTTAGAACCCCAAACAGATTTAAGATCAATGGTGTATTTCCACAGCTCATAGCCCCCTATAGCTAACTCATCCATAAAGGACTTTGAATACAGTAATTTTGTATGTGTAAGTCTAACTTTGGAAGCTGACTCAGCAGACATTTTAAAATAGAAGGCTTCAGGTTCTGAAATCGGTAAAATATGTAAATTTTTTCACTAGAGTTTTGAAACTGCCTTCAATGGGAGCTAGACAATGTTCCCATTGTGTATAATTAACAATATTTCTAAATGTATTTGCTTTATGCAGGAAATGATTTCCATAGTGTTGGTAGCAAAACAACTCTCCATAATTTGCTGAGTCTAAATACAAATCTGCAGCATAATATTTCAAATCAGAAAAAAGAGCTTCTACGGCTTGGACATCCCAATCATCATAGCGTAAGTTTTGTTTTACAACATCCCCCATTGAAACACAAAGTACATTGGGGACATTAATCACCTCTGTGGGGCCATGAATTTGAAATTTAACAGCATCCCATACAATCCCATCTAACACAGGCTAGGCAGTAATATTAACAAAAGTCTAGTCCCTCTTCATGGTGTGTGATGAGGAGTGGGGTGCCAAAGTTCCATCAATTAATCTAATTGCAAATCTTTCTGTAAGATAATGTCCATTCACTAGGTGAAAAAAGACAATTACAAATCCAATCGACATGAACAAAAAAATAGATATGAGCACCAGCCAAATGTATGTCCAAGGGGTAATTAAAAAAAATGTCGTTTAAACCAAACAGCAAAAATAGAAATTTTCGATGAGGCATTCGATATTGTACAGTTAGTGTCAAATGAAAAACGTGACTGGTCAACTCCACTTGGTTGCAAACCAGGCAACGACACATCTGTGGGATAGGTATACTCAGTATCTTCATGGGGACCACCAGCCGGTGGAGTCAATAAAGGATTAGTAACTGTATGCATCTCGATGGCAATGTCAGGCCTGTTCGTATTTGTCGGTGCCAAAACAGAATTTCTCAGCATTGCTGGACAAGAGACCACTGGAGTCATACTAAGAAGAATCGGCCACTCACTGTAGTTTGACATTGTCAATGGAGATGTACCTGTTATCCTTGCGACCAGGAAGTGGAGGTAAAATGACTGTTCTTGTACCCTGCACGCCAAGCACTGGAACAGGTGCACGATAAGAGGAGCCAAACTCCTTCTTGTTCTCCACCTTCTCACGGACCAGGTCACCGACTCGAGGTAGGCAGCCAACTACCGAAATCTGAAGTGCAGCATCAGTTGTGGAGGACAAGTGTTCCTTTGCAAGACTGTCTCGAGCATCTTGTAGATTCTGTAACACAGCAGAATGATAATCTACATCAAAGGGTGCGGCCTCCGCCGCCATGTCTAGAACAACAAGGTCTGGGACAAACATTTTTATGCCAAAGAGCATTTCGTATGGGGTCCGCCCACCCAGAGACCTTCTAGGGAGATTATTAAGTGCACTTTGAACGCTATACAAATAGGCCAACCAGTTCCTGCCAGTACCTAAAACCCTAGCTGTCAAGGATTGCTTTAAGTCACGGTTCATTCGCTCCACAACAGAATTGCCCTCAGGCCTATATGGAGACGAAAATTTGACTTGGACCCCCAAAGATCTCATGGCATCCTTGAACACCTTAGAGGCAAACGCCAGACCCTGGTCCGAATGGAGGGTACCAAATGCAAAGATTTCCACAAAGACACGCAGATCCCTGATGACAGTTCGAGCATCAGCACTCCTTTGTGGCCAGACCCATAGAAAACATGTGCACGAATCCACTGCAACTAAGATGTATTTATACGCAGTATCTGAGGAGAAAGGGCCGCAGTGATCCAAATAAACACACCCAAATGGTTTATTAGATATGTACAACTGTGTTTGAGGTGGACGCGCAGCAGTTGAAGGTTTAATCTGCTGGCAAATGTCACAAGTAAGGACATAATCACGTGTCTGTTTATACAATCCGCGCCACCAGTAACGTTGTTGTAAGATAGTAACAGTCGCTGAAACGCCTGCATGGGCTGAAGCCATACATTCGTGAGCGACTGTTATCAAGGCAAGTCTGCGGTCTGCGTTGGGAATCAACCTGTCACCAACGTCGTTAATTCTCACTCAGGGAACTTTATCAGGACTTAAATGATAAGAGTATTTAGAAGGGAAATCTCGCAAACATGCGCATTTCTCCAGGAAGTGAGGTGCTAAACCTCGTCCTTCGTTGTTGAGTTCATAGCCCAAAAACACCACTGTATACTCTGCAATGTGTGATTTTGCAAAGTTACATTTGTAACCGAAGTCCGCAAACTTGACAATGATGCGGTCAACACGACACACATGCGGCCATAATTCATCGTCTGCGAGATAAATGTCATCAACATACAAGTATGCATCTGGGTCAAAGCTCTCTAACAGAGAGACTACATGTGCGGCAAAGACTCCTGGACTGTTTTTGTAACCCATGGCTGATCTTCTAAACTGTTTTTGTTTGCCGCCAGAAGTAAAGGCTGTCCATTGACTGCTAATAGAGGACAGGTTATGGCTATAAAAGCCATTGGAGATGTCAAGTGTGCTCTTAAACCCTTTTCTCATGAGACTATCAACTAGGGCAGAACTGTGGGTGTTTTGTTTTTGTACGTTCGACAATGAGAGTTCAAATGCCGATAATCCAAATCTAGGCGGTACCACCCATCAGGTGTGGTTACAGTGAAAAGAGGATTATTCATGGGTGACACACATGTTTCAATTACACCTTGATATTCCAATTGTTCAAGGATTTATGCAACGTGAGATCTAGCTTCTCGGCACATGGGATATTGGGGTTGTGGCTGTGGCATAGACCGTAACGGAATCTCATGGCTTGGTGATAATTTATCCCACCCAACCTGAGTACGGTACAACGCCGGAGCAAGCACCCGTGCCCACTCTTCTGCAAAGTTCTGAGCTTGCTCCTTCGGCACTGTGTGTGCGAAAGATGGGAGGATTACCTCCTCCCCTCTAGGAGCGGCCAAAACGAAAGCTGAGGGCCAGTCCGCCTCTGCTAGCAAAATGTCATATGTAGAGGTCAGATTTTCCCCAAAAATCCCTTTTATGGCACGTTGTATGTCACCTTCAATTAAAAGGACTATGTCATACGGTCTGTCAGGGGGAGCCACTCTAGTGTCAGCAGTTTCTACAGTAATAAATGTGTTGGTTGCTGTCGCCTTCAGATATGGACGCAGTGCTTGCCGCACTATTGTAACCTCCGCTGCACTGTCTAGCAGCGTTCGTGCCCATGTCCGGTTCCGAAGCTGTGTTCTCGCTATCTGTGGCATACCTTGCTGTTGGTGCAGCAACTTTCTATTTCTGAAACGGAGGTCGTTGACGTGCGAATTCGTCCTGCTTGCCTTTACCATCAGCCGGGCGGGGCTGCTCACGTCCTTGAGGGGCACCCCGACCTCTGCCACGTTCTCCTCTACCGGAATGTGAGACCAATGTTTCCTGTGAAGAACAAGGAGAACGTTGTTCAGGAACCTGAAGTCTATCAGGAGACCTAATTCTTGTGCGATCACGCAATTCATATGTGCGTTCAGTTGTCACTGGTATTGGTGATGCGGGACGGGACCCCTGTTTCTGTTGCTGCTTCCCCTGTTTCTTAGTTTTCCAATTTTGTTTAGGAAAAGCTGGATGGTTGTCTTTAGTAGACTTAACCGTCTGAGTTTGCGGTTGCGCTGTTGTTTTAGCAAAAGACTGAACCCCCAAACTATTGTGGCCAATGGTCTTATAAGCCTCCGCAATAATATTTGGTAACTGTCGGGGTTTATCGACGTTGTCGACGAGGCACAGCGCATTTGACACCTGAAAATTAACCGCATCTCCTTTGACTTTAGCAAGGATGAGATCAGCAACTACGTCGAATACACCGACAGGCCTCTTACCCAACTCGACCGCCACCTCCGGACCGTGCTCATCCTGAACACGCTTAATCACGGAGGGCAATACAGTCATAGACGGTGTGCCGAAGCACTTCGCGTAGACCGCTGCAAACACTTTACCCCAGTTCTCACAATCTGTTACCTCTGGGACAAAGTCTTTCTGCAAACTAATGATAAGGATCCTGTGTTTATCCACAGGAGTGGAATTAGGAAATACTGCGTCCCGCTGGTCAAATTTCTCAGCAAGCCAATAAGGCATATCGTCCTTATTCTGGGGGCGCTTGCCCATTACCGAATTAACCATGACGGGACTAATAGTGATCCCGGCCGGTCCAACTGGTTGCGTCGCAGGTCCAGGTGCCCCCATCTGGACATTGCGAGAGACGTATTGCACCAAAGCCCTATGCACCGCAATCAAGGCGGTATGTAGTTGACGTAAGTCATCCACCGGGACTTGCAAATAACGTGGATGTGGTGTGAACCCGGCCAAGACTGGCCAAGTGGCCCCAGGAATAGATAAGGGACCTAACCGAACCGGAGTTACGGTGTGGGGGAGGGCGCCATTGAACCAAATACGATGCTGCCAAGCGGAAATTCGGAATTTCCTGTGTCCTATATGGTGTGTAATTAGCTGGAACCGCCGTAGGAGTGTAAGAGTGAAACGTCTTATCATCCGCATTCACTCCCGTAAAAGTAACCCAAGAGTAAAAAAGCTCATAGGGGAATGATGCATCGGCACTCACTACAAGGATAACTGACATTCCATCGTCTGGCACCCCGAACTGCGTCAAATGACGCCAGAGAAGCGCGCGACTATGCGCTGCAATAGCAACCTCAGCCATAAGGACGCAGAGAAGAAAACCAATCTATATTAAACAGTAGCACAAAAAGGGGCTGTAATTAAAAAATGAAACCTTTTTAATTATCAATCTTGAAGAACCTATATTTCAACTATATAGGTAGGTTTAAACCGTCACTCCCATCAACCGTAAACAAGAGTGAGGATGTTGTGGACAAATATAAGCACTACTAAGGCGTCTCAATCATAAGACCAAAACGTTAGGTGCGCCATGTTGCGGGGATTCTGCTCATGCACAGAACTATGCGCAGGAAACCAGAACATCAGTGAATTGTGGTGTACCAAAAAACTCACCTCAGTACCCAGAACCCCTATCTGACTAGCATCAGTGTCTCATTCGTTTTCCGTACCATATCGCAGCTACCAATGATTAGACAACGCAGAACAAGCGACTTAGAATACTCTCAGGAATGGTGGGAATCAAGAACACCGTTTCGTTGTTATTCTCAAATCAGTCCACAAGGTGAGTAATTCAGAGACACGGAAAAGTTTAAAATATTTATTTTAACTATGTGCTCTAAGATGCAGTACTTTGGCTAACATAAGCAAACAAATGATCAGAAATAAAACCATCAGCATTGTTACAATTCCATAGAAAACAAAGGGAGAAATCCTATTATAATGATAGTGGAATCAGGTCCTATAATACCTTGTGTATCACCCTCCCCTGGCTAATAAGCTAGTTTTATATAATAATAGAAGGTCTCTAGGGGGAATACTCAAATTCAGTTCCGCCGTCCGCTGCAGGCCCTGGATGCCATTTTAGGGTCAGGCGACTTTTACCGACTGGGGGTTATCTTGTGCTTCGCTGCTAGGCTGGGGGCAGCAATCGTCCCCCTGGCTCCTGGATCACTGCTTAAGAATGGTTAGCGCTCCGGCCCCGCTCGGCGGGATTGCGGGTCTGTGAGGCAGTGAGAGAAGGGCTGTGATAGCTAAAATGGCGGGCTGTCACCTATCGCCGCCGTCCGCCTCCTCGCATGTTTCCCAGAGCTTGCATCAGGTAACAGTAGTGTCGGGGGTGTCCCCTCGCCTCCGCTGTGACTGTGTTCACTTGTCCATGTGCATCTTCTGGCGTATGTCTCGGGGCACCGATCCGGACTCTCTGAGCCCTCAATCAGAAACTGGCGGGTGCCATCTTGCCACCGGGAGCCTGCGTCCTGAATTTCCCCATTTTGCTGTTGGGAGTGCACCCAGTTGAAAATTCACGGTACCGCTTGGTGCAGCATGCGTTCTGTCACCTGGCTGGTGTCTGGACAGTTCGAGGCGACGCTAGGAAGTGGGCAGTATGCGAGCCCGATCGCGGAGCCTCAGCAGGTCATGTCTGCCATCGTAGCCTGCTTGGCCACGCCACCCCTCCCTCCTTCTTGTCAGCTTGTAGACAAGTGCTGCACCCTCCACTAATCCAGGCAACCCTTATGGTGATTTTAGTGGCCTTTGATAACCATTGAAAGCTTTCAAAGGGGTAGCTGTGAAAAGCAGCCTTCAGGCTTATCTTGAAGAAGTGTTAAGCATCTTGTTTGACCAGTTTAATTAATAGTGAGAGTTAAATAAAAAAGAACCACTTAGTGTTTATATAAAAATACTTCTATTTATTACACAACACTTATTAACGCATTGTTATATGTCCTACCCGGAGATATAAACACCATACACAAGAAATCTTTACATGCTGTCAGGTAAGTAGCACAAAATGCAGTTGTCTCCAGGGGGAGACAAAACCATATACTAAAGTGGAATGCAAATTGCAAGGGAGAATATGACTTGGACCAGAAGACCCAGATCTCAGTGGACAGTGCCTTTTTAAAGATGCTGTAGAAGAATGCAACCTGGGGACCTCCGTCTGTCCAGGGCTGTCCTGTCTTTGGTCTCCATCGTTCCCTTATTCTATCTAGGAAATCAGTCACGGTCTCCCCAGGCTTCATGCTCTCTGCCATCAATCCTCCTACTTCTGGGTGGTCAAGGAACATCTCCCTCAGGGCCGTCCATATCTGGTGTCTAAACGAGTTAAATGTGGCCCTGTCATGCTCAGTGTTGGTCAGCGTGACTGCAGGGATGCGGGTTCAGGAAAACACTGTGTTGGGCTGCTCTCCGATGAGGTTGCTGAGCAGACTTTTGATGTCACATATAGCTAAGTTAATTCCTGTGGTGTTTTTTCTCAAACCATGAGATCCATTTCCTGCCCCGTCCATCAGTGGGGGCAGTTTATTCCTGAGCCCTTCTTTATTCATCTATGCCTATGGTACATAGATGGTCCCTGAAGCACCCTTCTGTAGCAGCGAGCATATTTTGGCGTGGAGCGGCTCCTTTGGTTTCTTCCCAACATAGCGCTCCCATCTTTTCAGACATTCCTGCATGTAGGGGAAGTTCCACAGTGGATCTCCTCCACCGTTCAGGATGCAGTCTTCTGCAACGGTAATGTCTTCTGGTTCGAAGGATCCCTCCTCTGGCCAGGGTTTATCATACTGGCCCTCTCTTTTGGTCCAGCAGGCTAGCAGGTGGCAAAATCGTCACGTGAAAGCCACACCTTCTTTACTGGACACTGTCTCTCTAAGGATCAGTTTCTGACTAGCGCGTTTGGGGGGAGGGGCAGACGTCTTCATCATTTCTTTTCTCATGCCTGCGTAAAGGTGCCATTCTGTCTCTTCTGTGTCTTAATTGTGTTTCAGTTAGGTTACCGTGATTTCTAATTTCTTGGTTGCTCCTCTCCTACGCAGACGTCCAGGTAGAATTCGGATGTCTGTTAGGGGCCTCTCTTCTGACTCTTCCCCTGGCTCATCCTCATGTGGGTCCCAGAACCTGGCTCTGGCTTCCTCCGGGGAAGGGTGAGTTATTCTTCCTTCCCTTTGGGCTTCCGAGGTGAGTGGTCTTTCTCTCTCTATTCTCAACTTGAGCCTCTCCTCTGACTCCCACCTGGACTACATCCTTCGCTCAGTGCTGTGTGCATTTGTCCTTGGTAGCTTTTGACCTCAAGCTCACTCCTTAATGCTTCCTTTGTAGCCTGAGCATACACTAGGGGAGCATATCCTACAGCTCCCCCTAAATGTCGGATCTCAGAGGACTTTGTTCCGGATCCCTCACCCTGAAAGCCACCCAGCGTATCCACCGAGCAAACAGCGGAGGCTGCTCCTTTTCCCACCTGGGACTAAGACCTGGAGCACTGTCACCTGCACTTCAGAGCCTCACCATTGCTAAAGCAGTTCAGGAAGGACCTCAAGATGTTCAAACAATAGGTACAGGTAGCATTATCCAGCAGCATGATCCTACAGTGCCTTGAGACCCTCACTGGTAAAGCAGCTGTGCTTTACAAATCCTGATAGATTGACTGAGTATGGGCTCAGGGATAAAAATAGCAATAATTTGCGTGGAGAAGGCACAACCTGACCATTATCGGCCCTCCCTGGCTAGACACAGGCTTCACCTTATTCACCAAGGTCCAAATTTTTCCAGAACGTCCAAATTACACCCTATATCACACCCAGAGGTCATGCATAGCATGTGTGTGACGCCCAGCGGTCCAAGCGAAAAATACCCTCCTCTTCACTTCTTTCAGGCACTGTCAGTGTTAAGAAACTGACAGTCCCTAAGAAAACTCCTTTATAATAAAAAATAAGATCAAGGTGGAGACCCTATATCACACCCAGGGTCTATGCGTACTATCTGTGTCAAGCCCTGCGGTCTAAGGGAAGAAAGGAAAAAAGCATCCCTATATCACACCTAGGGTCTATGCGTACCATCGAGTAACGCCCAGCGGTCCAAGCACACTAAACCATAAACTACCTTCACCTTCTCTAGCGTGCTGACTAGGGAAAAAGTGATCTACACTCTTGCCCCAGTTTGCCACATGCCATACGCTGGGACTAAGGATCAGATGCAGTCTCTTACACTCTGACAGCAGGTTCCGGACGGACTTCCACTCCGCAGATTCAGCAGAACTTCTAATCAATTATGGCATCTGCTCACCGGTCTTTTTGCACAGATGTGAATCCGTTCGAGCAGAGGTCCTTTTCCTTTGTCAGCAGTCTGGCTCGATAAACCAATTTCTGCTGGCTGGCTCTCCAAAATGTTGCTCAAATATGAATTTACCTTGAAAAAATTAAAAGATGAGGTGCTTGCAAAATAGGAACAAGTTCTTTATGATCATCAATTGGTATAGCAGACTTCTGAAACTGCACCTCCCACACAGTTCCTTACAATTGAAGAATGGTGCACTTCATCCAAGGTATCAGTTGTTGCTTGACACCACTGCAGAAATACGTAAAGACTGTACACAGAATGGTTTTGATGTCTTTTCATAAAAACAGTGAAGGTTACAGCCAATGTGTTTAGTTCAACAAAACTGAACTTCAGCAGGGCTGTATGCAATACATAAAAAACACATGTAAGACACACAACATACACTAAATAACACCATATTGACACACAAATACTACAACTCCATATAATGAAGACAAAAACATAAAAACTGTCATGACCTTCCCGCTGGTCTACTAATAACAGTGCTATACAAAGTGTACACACATGGAGACCCCATGGAGATGGGGAGCCCATATGACAACATAATATACCAATTGATACATGATTACCGGTCCATGATCAGCATATATACCCAAATATCTCGGAGAGGAATGTGTAGTTGACAGGACAAAAGTGTTCCACTATTTTAAATTCCTATCACTCAATAAAACATTTAAAGAAACTTAATAAGAAGTTTCCTACAGTGCTAAAGATCCTTTACATACACAAACTCTAATCAATTAATTTTGTTACCTCAATGACAGTCAGGCGTGTGATACAAATCCAGGCAGCGGCCACCATTGAGCTGCATAAATGTAAATAGATTGCAGGTCATTGCAAGAGACCCACCGATTCATGAATACCAGTGGTACAGTCTAAGGCATTGTAAATAGACATTTGGTCATCAAGAGTAATCATCAACATGGATATCAGTTCTTACAGATCACTCACTGTGTCATAGCTGGAGTCAGAGCTCAGTCACTATCCTCTTGAAACATAACTAACAACTTGGCCCACAATAATAACTCATCAGCTGTCCCTTCCTGAGTACGTGACACTTTCATATGGAGTTCCTCTGCCACCCCCCAATTCATCAAGTCCCTCACTCAAAAGGTCTGACAGCGCCCTGGCGCCTAGCCATCCAATAGCCACCCGGCACTTTGCCAGTAGGAGGGCCAGCTGAGCAAGCTTGTATGGGATTTTTCACCCCCTGGGCCTGGCCAGCACACCCAACAGACATACCAGGTGGGTTCTGGAAATCTTTAGACCAGTACCATTTTCTATACAGGGTAGCACCTGACCCCAATAAACCTGGACTTGAACACACTCCTAAGCCAGATGCAAAAAGGACGCCCCTTCCTACCCTCAGCGCACACATTTAGCCCCCCCTGTTTGGATCCATCTTATTCATTATAGGGCCTGACATATGTACAGTGTAAAAAATGGAAAGGAAGCAGCTTGAGTCTATTGTTGCATGACACTGTGCACACCAATTCTCCAACCTTCTGCCAGTCCGAATCAGAGATGGGCATTTCAAGGTCCCTTTCCCAGGCCGCCCGAGCTACATACTGTTTGTGTGTCATGTCACCCCTGATCACTTTATAGAAGAGTGTGACCAAGTGTCGCACATCCCCCAACAAATTACTCTGTCCAGTACCCCAGAAGGCCAAAGCGCCACTGGGAATTCCATCCAGAGCTCCCTCATGAATCTTTCCAACTTAGCATAATGCAAAAAATGTGCAGGACGGATCTCCAAAGTGTCCTGCGCTTCTTGGAAAGTAATAAATGTTTGTTCCAGGTAAACATACCCTGCAACCTGGCATCCTCCCACTCTCCGTTACTCCATGGGCATTTCCCCATATATGTTCCTAAATAGAACTAAGTCTCACAACTGTAGCTCTCTACTAAAGGGGGTCCGCCAAAGAACCTTTTGCACCACCCTCTCCCAGATCCCTGCCGTGGTTGAAATTGGGTATAAAACAGGATGTTCTGACCTGCCATTTCACATCAAACCACCTTGTTCCCCGGCCCCCACCAGTCCCTTTTCCCAGTTATCTGTGTCAGCATGCTGTAGGTATGCAGCATAATAATAGCTCAGCATATCCAGGATAGCCAGTCCACCCTCCTCCAGGTCCCTGTTGAGAGTCGCTAGCAACACCCTGATTCGCCTCCCGGCCCATAGGAGAGATCTTAATAGGCTTTCCAGTCTGCAGAAGAACCCCTCTCTAAGAGGGAACAACGAATTTTGGACGCGGTGTAATGAAAGGTCTCAGATCTCCCCTGGACCAAGGTATGTACCGTCACTTTCCCAGGGAGAGAATATCAGTTCCAAACTTATGGAATATAACATATACACAGCACTTCCTAAGGTGGGCAAACTTTCAACACTCCCCCAAAGGCAAGGCAAGAAAACAACATCACGAGTCTCCTCTAGACCAAGGTAACACACACAACACTTCTCTAGAGCGAGATATACTTTGCACATCACTTGCCAGGAGTAGAACAACTTCCCATAACACAATTACCTGCTAGAAGGGAATTCACCCATCCTTCTACAACAGAATATTTGGCCAAGAAGAGTCCACACCTCCTGCGACAAGGAAAAGATGAATTGGTATATCTGGGATATATTTATTAGTAAATAGCACCACACGGTAAGCCAAATGCACCTATCATAGCAGACTCTAACATATCAATAGTATGATTGAAACACAATCAAGGCAAACAGTAGGAAAACTAGAAATTAGTGGAACACCTCACCAACTGTCTGTCCATCCTTTTTCCACTTAGCCAAAGGGGGGTCCGGTTCTTCGGTCGAAACAGGAGACAGTAGTGACACTAAACGCCCCACTGCCACAGCTGCATGTCTGCCCTGTGATGAAATTCCACTGAACAGAACCTAGACACCTCCTTTAGTACAAGTGGAGACGTACGACGAAGCTCTTGGTGAGCCTCGCCCCCTTTTCCCATCAGAGTCCGTACCACTCAGCACCAAGGCCACAGCTTCAGCTGGCCAGGCATCTGTTATGGCTTCAGAGCAGAGCGAGCACATTCCTCTGACAAGATCCAGTTCTTTCTGGTCAGTAAAGTGCAAAAAACAAGTGAAAAGGAAAACATGCCCTTCTCACCTAGTGAAGCTCAGAAAATTGCGACAGCTCAGAAAATGGAGTCACTCAAGCATAAGCCTCTATTCACGCAAAAGAGCAAAATTAGTATGCAAGATGACATAAGATCAGGCCAATAGCAAGCACTGCCGTTAAGCAAGATAAAGTCAGAAATCAGAATGACATGAAGCCATGTCAAAGGCAATAGTTAAACACATAATTCACATAACCCAAATAACACTATAGACTTTATCCCTCAGTATACAACATTGAGCACATGTGTGCACCACCACCCACAACACTGCACCTCAACATCCCATACCTTCTATTCTTAGCAAGACTATTCTACTGAAAGACACCAAGATTACAGGGCAGAAGAGAAGCAGACATATGCAAGACCATCCTACATTAAGGCTAGGCTAACATAAAACACTAAAATCAGTTAAAATGGTGGTGGTTGAGGGTCATTATAGGGTGTCAGACCACAAAAGTGGCTCATTCACTACACGCGGTATAAACAGTGTGGAAGAAAGATCATTTTTGCTATGGCAGATCTCCCCATCACTGAAAGAGAAAACCTATTCCAGAATTAAATGGAGTTGGCGAGTCCCATTAAAGCCCTGTCAACATTGGGGTGCTGGTGCTGAGTTCTGTGTGAGTCCCCCATATCCTGAGGTTTCGGAACCCCTCCAATTCCCACCGAAGTCCTACGTTCAGCAACACCCCCCCCCAACAACAGTGGGACCAACTCACCGGGGGAGTAACATACACCAATGCATTATTAGCATATCATGAGACTATATGGATAGCAGCGCCCAACCTGATTTCCCAAGGTTCTATCTCGTTGCGTAACAGTAGAACAAGAAGCTCAATTGCCAGTGCACTGAGAAGGGGTGACGGGGCATCACTGACCTGTTCTCCTGCCCACCATCACTGATTCGGAGAGCTCATTCTCTACCCTTATACGAATAGAGGGCTCAGTATTTTGAAGTCGAATCCATGAGCATAAATTGGGTACGAACCCTCTGCCCCACAACACTGACATCAGTTAGCCCCACATCAAATGCTTTTTCGAGATCAAGAGAGACCCGAGCCATCTTCCTCTCTCCGCCCAAAGAAGAATGTCATTCATGTGTCAGCCTACGTAAGTTGTGAGTGGTGCTGCGTGCAGGCATGAAACCGCATTGGTCCTCATGGACCAACTCCCGGATCACCCTCTGCAACCTGGTTGCAAGTAGTTTACATAATTGTTTAAGATCAGTATTGAGCATGGTGAGTGGTCTACAAGAGGAAGGGTCTGCCTAGTCACCCCCAGGTTTGAGAATCAAGCACACTATCCCCTCACCCATGGTCTGTGCAAGAAGTCACTTTCTCCTTGCCTCCTGAAAGACATCTAGTAATTTCTCATTGAGAATAGCGGAGTATGTCTGGTAAAATTCAGCCGGGAACCCATCGCCACCTGGAGACTTGGACCTGTTGAGTGCCTTTATAGCAGCACCCACCTCCTCCATGGAGAGATCCCCTCCAGTTCTTCCTTCAAATCATCATGCAGTTGAGTAAGCCACACTCTGGCCAAGAACCTATCTGTCTCACCGATAGAATCCAATAGTCCAGCCCAGTACACTAACTTAAAATGCTCTAATAGAGTCGAGAGAATGTTCTTCTGCCTAGTCTGGAATCGCCCCTGATAGTAACGAATATGTAAAATGGGAGGTATGTCTGTTTCTCCCCTCAGAATCCCTGCAAAAAGCTTGCCAGACTTGTTACCCTCCCAATGTTGTAACCGGCGATAGGACCTCAGAGTAGTTCTATCTAACGAAATCCTGAGTGTGTGCAGTTCTCTGTGTACCCCAGGAGTTGTGCGCAACGCTTCGGAAAACATTTCTCGTTTCTGCTAAGAGCCCCTCTTGTGCTTTGAGCTCCGTCATAGGTCACCTCCGAACTCCGCTGAGAGTCCTGATGCAAGTCCTCCTGACTACTGCCTTGTGTGTCTCTCATTCAATCGCCCTAGAAACCATAGACCCCATTTAGTCCTCGGGAGCCCTCTATATGTCCTCTCTGCATATCTGGTCCATGAGAAGGTTCAGCGGCATAAGCCAGGACCTACACCCACTCAGTTTCTTCCCCCCATGCCAAGGACAGCAGTGTTGGGGCATGATCCAATAAGAACCTCTATAAATGTGTCACTTAAGCCAGTCAAGAATAATCCAGTCCCCCTATGAAAAAGCTATCCAATAGGCTTGAAGAATTGTGGGTCTGAGAATGACTAGTATATTCTCTTTCCCCAGGGTGTAGTGAATGCCATCCGTCCAGCAGCCCTAAATTATTCATTATCCTCTGCAGCATGCTGCCATTAGCGGCTTAGTGCCTTCCTTTGGTGGATAGTGATCTAGTGCCCCGTACAATATACAGTTAAAGTCAGCTGCTTAGATTGTGGGGGCATCCAAGCTACTCTCTAACATGTCCTGTACCCCTTAAAAAAAAGTGCCGATCATCAACATTAGGGGTGTATGAATTCATTAGTGTGAGCTCCTTAACATCCAGAGAGCGGTGCGGTCTTTGGGTACCCTCAGGCCCGGTTCTAGAGGTTGGGCCGGGTGGGCCAGGCCCACCCAAGGAAGATCCTGGCCCACCCAAGGCCATTCAGAAGTGGAAAACCAGGTGCAGATATCTGGGCCAGCTTTTTTTTTAATGCAGATTTATATAGCTCGAACTCGACTCGAAGGTATTGGAGCGCTTTGCATGAGCACAGGTTACCTTACACAAGGGCTCATTCAGGCACGGGGAGATTAAGTGATTTGCCTAGAATCACAGGATGTGGACGCGACTCCGAGGCTCGAACCTTGGTTTACAGCCCCAAAGTCTGCAATCTAGCCGTCAGACCACATCCTCTCCCCAGCTTTCCTGCTGACGCACAACCCCAAAGGCTGGTACTGCTAGAGTGTGACTCTCTGCAAGCCACAGAGTCAGCCGATCCAGTGTCATGGGCAAAATGACAATGGGCCGGCAGAGGAGGCACAGCATGGTGCATCTCTGCCCATCCCAGGCCTCAGGAGGTGACTTTGATTCCTAGGGAAGCTGCTGATGCTTTGGAGCAGCACAATTAGCAAGTCTTAGGCGGGGACGTTACCTTTAGTCCCTCGCAGCAGACCTCAACCTAGAAAAGCTACATGGGGTGGGAGATAGGGTAGGTAGGAGGGGCCTAGTGCCAGCATTCTTGGTTTACAAACTGTGCAGTGACATACTAGATTGAGATTGGAAGTTTTATTCTAATGAAATTCTATCTGTTTATAGATTGGGGAGGGTGATGTACACAGCTAAGAGTGATGGGACTTCACAAAAAACACAAAGGACTGAAATAACTTTAGATTTAAAGAAAAATATCACTAAATATGGGTAAAAGGAAAATTCGGTGTTGACAATGTTGCACTGAAAAAATTATTTCACTATCTGTGTTTAGGCAAAAGGAGAGGTAAGACCAGAGGAGGGATAAGGAGAGAGACAAAAGGAAATAAGAGACGGAGTGGAGAATAGAGACAAACTGAGAGGCGGAAAGGAAAGAGGGAGAAATGATGGACGAGAGAAGAGAGGAAAAGAGGCTAGAGGGGTGGGAAATAACCATACATAGGCACAATGAGGGAGTGAGAGAGGGAGAAAGGAGAGAGGGAAACAGCCAAGGAAGAGATGACGTGAGGACAGTTTAAGTGGAGAGAAAGGTAGAACAAGAGATTGGTAAAGGTAGGGTAGGAAACAAAAGGGGAGAGAAGGGCGAGGGCAAATGGAGAAAAAGAATAGCAAAGGATGACAAAGCGAAGGATGGATGCAGAAGAGGATGTTAGAAGTTTCCTAGTCAGTAATAATAAGGAATGGGTGAATCAAGGTCTCACACACACTTCTTAGTGCTGACGTTCCATCAGTCTACAGCTTGATTTAGAGGTTCCCAATACCTAGAGGAAGTGCCAAATAAGGAGTAGAACCCAAGGAAAGGTTAATCTGATACTATCCCTCCAAGTAAGGGATAGCATGGTAAAAGAAATGCCATTTGTGGATTCTCCACTGTATTTAACAATTCCTCCAGAAATAGGTGGATTTTCCTTTACCATTCAACAATACTTTTGGTCTAATCTCTACTAAAGGTATAACAAGGTCCCTCCATGTTCCTGAATACCCGTTGAAAGCATGCAGAACTGAAAGCACAAGGACAGGAATCTATTTCATGTCTACCAGTGGCGGCTCCTCTGCTAAGGCGGAGTAGCATCACCCACTGCTGTTTCAGCAGTGGATAAAATAATAACAGAGCCGTTATCATTTTATTTTTCTATGCAGGAATAGGAGCCAAGTCGGGGCTGGGCTCTGTGACCAGAGCAGAGCGAGGAATGGTTTGCACTCCTCTAAGTGTGCATGATGGTTTGGCTGGTCCTCATGGGCCAACCAAACCGTAATGTGCACTTAGGGCCTCGTTACGATGTCGGCCGGAACCTACACCGCCCGACTCCTTGTCGAATTCAGTTCCGACCAACTTGCGATCGACGGTTCTGCCTGACCGATTACAATGCTTCCAAACACTGTTCGGAAGACCTCCCGTTGACTTAAATGCGAGCCTATTTTCCGACCGACAGCACAGGCTCCTTTGGGGAAAATGAGTGTCTGCGGAAATCCTTGCACCCTGTGGGAAGAACGCCATGGTGCCAGCAACAATGTACATGGTTTTTAACGGGGGTCCCTTGGGTACCCCCCTCGACCCCAAACCGGAGGACTCCGGCTGAAGGGGGGCCTGCTAGTGGTCTCTAAAGTCAGTTTCCAACAGCCTTTTTGTATCGGACAGACCGGGTTGGAAAGGCTGTTGGAGTCCGACATCGTAATCTGTCAGGAGGAAACGCTGGCCATTTAGCTGCACGAATCCGCTGTGACCGACTCGGATTATCCTAATGCTGGTCGGAACCGATTCGGACTTCTCCTTCTGACAGCGTGCATCGTAATCTGTCGGTGAGAATTGTTTCCGACTGAGTCGGGCGGTTGGGTTACGACACGGTCTAGGGGAATCCAACTGTCGGTCGGAGGCTTTCCGACCAACATCGTAATGAGGCCCTTCGCATGTTCTCCACGGGGCTGTGTTGCACAGCCCCGTGGAGAACATGCCCAGTGTTAGACCTGGCATATCTTGGCATGATTACCCCTGACTTTTTGCCTCTATCTCCTTTGTTTTAGATGCTTTTGGTACTTTGCCACTGCTGATCAGTGTCACAGTACAAGGGTTCCCTATGTAAAGTACAATGGTAATTGGTTGGCCATGATTGTTATGTTTGCCTTACTAGTAAAAGTCCCTAGTGATGTGCACTGTGTGTGCAAGGGCTAGTAATGCCAAGGCGCACAGAGAAGGGAACTCAGGCCTTCAGTGTAGGGCCTGCACACAGAGTACTAAGTTAACATGTTGTCCTGACAAGTACAACCACTTGTCAGGCCTTACTTTCCCTTTTGCATACACAGTGGACACCCCTGTGGTAGGTCCTAGGTAACCCCTGGGCAGGGTGCAGTGTAGGTAAAAGGCAGGACATATACTGAGGTGTGTGTTATGTCCTGCCAGTGAAAAACACTCCATCTCGTTTTTCACTGGAAGGCCATTCTGCCCATAGACAGAATGGGGGAGGCTGGGTATTGTGTTTGTTGGCCTAGTTTCCTATAAGTTTAAAATGGAGAGGTGAAGTTTAGTATGTATGTACTCCCTATGTCATAACACATCTTTCTATGAAAGTGGTTTTGTCACTGTGTGTTCAGAAACCACTCTTAGAAAGTGGCTGAGTTTTGTGCTTTAAGCATTTCTGTGTGTCTCTGTTGAATGTGGATTGACTGTCTGGATCTGAGAGGTGAGAGGAGCTGGGGGATGTCTTGACCCAAGGGAGGGGTTGAGATGGCACCAGGCTGCCCTGCATCTGGAGAGTAGGGGGAGGAGAAGCCCGAGAGGTGAAAAGGCCTGGGCTGGTGCTATAAATCAATTGATCCATCTCCTGCTGAGTGATTAAGGATCCAGACCCTCCGTATCAAAGGGAAAAAGGTAACACTGGGAGGGAGACACCCAGAACTGATTTAGGCAGAGGTCAGGGACCCCTGAGCACAAAGAACTTCAAAGACATGAAGGGGTATAACTATGAGGGTCCATTTGCCTGTCGGGGATGTCATGTGCAATTTTATAATACCACTGAACTTGGACAATACTTGGAGTGCCCCCAGGAAGTGGCGAGAAAAGTACAATATATCACATCGACAAACAATCCTATGGCCAATTTATCATTGGGGAGTAAGCACTTGCTGTGTAACATTCGCTCACTAGCCAAACACTCCACTGAGGTATGGGACCTCATATCATCTGAAGAACCAGATTTATGCTTCCTTACTGAAACATGGCTTAAACCTCACTCAGTCCCGGCCATAACCCTGGGCATACCGATAGGATACAAAATAACCAGGTTGGATCGCCCAAATAAAATAGGGGGGGGGGTAGCTATCGTATTTAAACAAGAAATGAACGTCACTATCATCGAAGAACTTTGTACACCTCAGATAGAATTAATGATTTTCAAAATAAATCTAGTTTCTAAGGAACACAGGAAGGGAGCTGTGGTGTACCGCCCCCCTGGCCCATGTGAGAACTTTTCTGTTCTTCTTATTGAGGCTTTAGCCCCTCATGTACAAGAGAATTCTGATTTTCTTCTTGTAGGGGACTTTAATGTCCACAGTGAGCTGGGTAACTGTCCAGAGGCAAATACTTTACTTGCGGACTTAGACCTACTGGGACTAAAAAAGTACAATCATGGCCCTACCCATCAAGCCGGCCATACTCATGTCCAATTCGCCCATGATTACATGTATGCCTCCTACGCAAGTGGACTGGACGGACCACTTCATTCTTAAATTTTACACCTTTGCTAATCATAAGCCTCGAGCCGGACAGACTGCGCTAGCCAGCACAAGGAGACCCTGGCATAAACTCACTTCGGAGAATTTTAAGGAAAAATACAAGGAATCCATAACCAATAGCCCGATAGATGATATTACAATCGAATTAAATATGTTTGAGGAAGCGGTCGCCAAGGCTATAAACGCTACCATCCCTTTAAGAGTGTTTAAACCCTGTGTAGCACATAAACAAGAGGTCTGGTTTTCTGATGAATTAAGATCTCTTAAGTTAAAGACTAGGAGACTAGAAAAGATATGGAGATCATCGCGGAGGACCGAAGATAAGGAACATCATAAGATCGCTCTTAAGACATATGACAAGGCCATTCGGACTGCACGTAAAAGTCATATTGCAACACAATTATCTGTAGCGGGTAAAAATTCGAAAATGTTATATCTAATCTTACAAACTTTCACTAAGCCAGCAGCCTGTGAAACGGCAGAACTAGCATCCCAAGAACTTTGCAACGAGATCTCACTATTCTTTACAAAGAAGATAGATGGGATCTATGATAAAATAATGCATTCCAACAAAATTGCTCTGACTGATAACATCTTTCCACTGACTGCTGAAGCCCATTTCCACTCTACCCTGTGCCTCACTGAATTCCCTCCCATATCTATAGATGAGGTAACTGCACTAATTATGCAAATAAAGAGTGGCTGTCCTTTGGATACCATCCCTGCACGAATCATGCCTATACTGGCTAACGAATTAGGCCCGAGAATTCTGCAATTGGTTAATCTGTCCTTGAGGACAGGGGAAGTTCCCCTAGATTGGAAACGGGCGCTGGTAAGACCTCTAAGGAAAAACAATGCCATCCCATGGACAGAACTGTCTAATTTGAGACCGATCTCTCTTCTTCCCTTTTTGGGCAAATTAATAGAGAAGTTTGTAAACCATCACCTGTCGCCATACATCGAAAAAGCAGGGAGACTGGACCCTTCCCAGTCAGGGTTCATGCCTAGACACAGCACTGAGGCCACCTTGCTGTCCGTCGCAGACGATCTACATATGTTCCAGGACAAGGGTTATTCCGTCATCATGGTGCTGCTGGATCTGTCTGCGGCGTTTGACACCGTGTCGCATAACATCTTGACTTCCAGGCTAGTTAACAGTAGCCTGGGAGGTAAGGCGCTGGCCTGGCTGAGGAGTTTCCTAACAGATCGTACCCAAAGTGTCATCTTGGGTACATTCCGGTCAGAGGAGCTGAGGATCTCCAAAGGGGTGCCACAGGGCTCTTGTTTGAGCCCTACGCTTTTTTTTTTTTTTGTTATTTATTTATTTATTTTTTTTGAAACCGTTTATTACAAAACTCAAAAAATATACAAAGATGGGCCTACAACCTTACGGCCGGCCGCTAGTAAACAAAAGGAGCATATGATACACATTGTAGAGCGCGCGTTGCGGCTAAGGAAGATGCACAGGAGTTAGCAGCGTTGATAGCCACACCATCCGGACCCCACTGTACGGTTTCATTTTAAACTGAAATAACAACCAGAAAAAACAAAAACCACAAGGCAATCTACAATCAGAAATAGCAGCATGTGCTCCCCTGAGAGGGGGACCCTACCGATCCATAGGAGTATCAAGAAGGGGAAGAGATCAGGATTAGGGCTGGGTAAAACTCAATGCCCGGAACAGGGAAGATGGGTCGGCTACGGGGATGGGGCAGGCGACGGATCGGGCAATAACGGTGGAGTACAGATTCCCCCGCGGTAGGCGTTCCAGGGGCCCCAGACTTTCACCCATGTCCCAGGCTTACCTCTCGCAACATACACCACCTTTTCCCGAAACATGCACCAATCCATATGTTCCTTCCAGGCCGAGACAGTCGGGGACCTCTGAGATCCCCACAGTTGAGCAATATCACGCTTGGCCACCATATATCCCAGAGTCACCCACCGCGTCTGTGGCGCCGAGTAGTCGGTAGGTTCCCACACATTCAACAGGCATCTCCTCGCTTCGGGTAGCAGCACCACATGCGTAACCACACGCAGGACCTCATGCACACCACGCCAGAATCGCTCCACCTCCGGGCATTCCCACGATATATGCAGAAAGGTCCCCAAAGCGCCACACCCACGCTTACACAACTCGTCCACAGCATAGCCCATACGCAGAAGCCTCGGCCCCGTCATGTAGACTCTGTGGAGTATCTTGAGCTGGACGAAGCGAAGGCGGGCCGGTATGGCCACCTCTTTCGGGGAGGCCACCGCAAGGGTCCAGTCCTCGTCGTCCAGCTCCAGTCCATCGGCAACCCAAGCCTCACGAAGGGCAATCAGCAATCCCGTGCGGTCATTGATCAGTTTTTTGTAGATCAGTGAGATCGTGCTGTCCGGAACGTGTCCATCCAGCACTCTATCCTCAAGGGGGGAACACTCCGGGATGGATGCAACGTCCGGGAAGACGGAGCCCAGTGCATGACGGATCTGCAAATACCGAAAGTACTCCCTGCCATGCAAGTGGAACTCCGTCTGCAGCATCTCGAATGTTTTAAATCCTCCCCTCGTCCAGAGATCCCCCACCTTGCTAATGCCTATCATGTCCCACTTCTCGAAGCCCTTCGAGGTCCACAGGGAGCCCAACTGCTCGGACGCGTATAGTGGTGACGCCCGGGTCAGACGATCCTTCCACCCCATCGCCACATTAGCCGCGTGCCACACTCGCACCATGACACGCGTGGGGCCGGTCAGCCGAGCGTCGGGCGTGCTGGAGTAGAGCGCTCGATTGTAGTCCCCACCCGGGAGTAGCATCTTATCCATTTCGAATGCCGGGTTTAAAGCGGGCCCATACAGGCCGTGATTAATCGCAGCCAGCTGGGAGGCCCAATAGTATCGTTTGATATCCGGGAGGGCAATCCCGCCGTCATACCATGGGAGCGTCAGCTTCGCCAGGGCGATACGCGGCCTCCCGTCCCAGAACAGGCGGCGCTGCAAACTCTCCACCTCACGGAAGTAGCGCGCTGGGACGGGGTCCATAGTATTCTGCAAAGCGTAGAGGAAGCGCGGCAGAGACATCATCTTAAACAATGCCGCCCGGCCGAGCGGCGAGAGCGGCAAGCGCCGCCAGCGCGTGACATCTTCCTTCAGGCGCTGGAGGGGGGGAAGCAAGTTCCGATCATACCGGGCCTCCGGGTCCAGAGTAATGAAGACACCCAGGTACCGAAATCCCTGCGGGGCGATCCGGATCGGACAGCCCCGCGGGAGAATGGGCGCCTCCCCAGAGAGAACATACACGCACGATTTAGCCCAGTTGATGACAAGGCCGGAGTTACGACCAAATGAATGCAAAACATCAACCAGTACTATAAGTGAGTTACGTGGGGAAGCTAGGTACAAGAGGATGTCATCAGCGTATAGGGATACGCGGTCCTCATGCTCGGGGGTCCAACGGAGACCACGGATGGAAGGCTCCCACCGCAGCCACTCCGCCAGGGGCTCCAGGGCAAGCGCAAAAAGGAGCGGCGATAAGGGGCAGCCCTGCCGCGTGCCCCGGCCCAGCTCGAACGGAGCCGATACTCTACCGTTCACCACCACCTGCGCCAATGGGCCCGAATACAGCAATTTGACCCAACTGATGAACCCTGCGCCAAAGCCAAACTTCGCAAGCATCGCCCAGATGTATGGCCATTCAAGCGTATCAAACGCCATGGTGGCGTCCAGGGATGCCAAAATGGCCGGCTCCCGTATGTACTGAACACGTGCAAGCACCCCATGCAAACGCCGCAAGTTAAGAGCTGTGTTACGATGGGGAATAAAGCCGGACTGATCCTGGTGAACCAGTTCGCCCACCACGCCGACCAGCCGATTGGCCAGGACCTTGGCGAGAATTTTAGGCTCCGCGTTCAGTAGCGAAATGGGCCGATAGGATGTAACCCGGTCCCGAGGTCTCCCCTCCTTGTGGATAACCACGATTGTAGCCAGACGCTGGTCCAGCGGGAGGGAGCCCACCGAATGGGCCTCCAGGAACATCGATCGGAGATGTGGTGCCAGTGTATCCGGTCTCAATTTGTACAACTCGATGGGGAGACCATTAGGACCCATGGCCTTGCCGGAAGCGACCGAACGTATGGCGAGGGCGATTTCGTCGGAGGTTGGAGCGGCGTCCAACGACACTCTGTCCTCCTCCGAAAGGGAAGGCAGCGCGATATCCCTGAGCAGGGTACGGGAATCCTCTTCAGAGCAGGAAGACACCGGGGAATACACCCCACGGAAATAGTCCGCGAAGCAGGAGACAATTTCGTCCGGCTCAGTAACACACACACCGTCTGTTTTCTCAATCAGCGGGACTACACGACTCGCTCTCTCCTTTTTGTCCAGCCACGCAATCAATTTACCAGCCTTGTCACCCACATCATACAATCTCCCCTGTTGCTCTCTACTGAGGCCCCTGGCTGCCTCCGTGACGAGGGCCCTATAGGCCGCTTGCTTGAGTTGGAGGACATGCAATACGGCATCCGTCACCCCGCTTTCTAGATTACCCTCCAACTCGGCTATCTCAGCTTCCACCCGGGTCACCTCCTCCCGCTCGCGCCTCCGGGTGTGGGAAATGAGGGATAGGGCCTCTCCTCGTAGTACTGTCTTGAATGCCTCCCACAATGAGACAGCCGAAGGCACGGACCCCACATTCTCGTCAAAGTAGCGCTGGAGGGATTTAATCAATTCGGCGCGAATAGTGGGGTCGCGCAAGTACCAGGGATTGATCGGGACCACCCTACCCTCACCCCTCGGAAAAAGGTCCAGGTGTAACAGGAGCGGGGAATGGTCCGAGATACCCCGTGCCAAATGGCGCACCTCTCCCACCCTCCCAACATAGGCCGCCGGGACCAGGACATAATCTAGTCGTGAGAGACTACCATGGGCCCCCGAATGGAAGGTATACTGTAACTGCGTGGGATGTTTTAAACGCCAGCAATCCACCAATCCCAAAGTGTCCAATAGACCAGAGAGCCACGCTTGGGCCCGGGGGAGGTCCCTAGGGGGGTGACGATCCACAGTCCCGGAAACCACCGCATTGAAATCCCCCCCCACCACCAGAATCCCCCCCGGAAGGCCAAGGAGGAGGCGCCCCAGGTCCGCAAAGGTAGTCGACTGCAGCCCCGGTGGGACGTATACTGACACAAAAACCACCACTTTGCCCTCCATCCTTCCCACCAAGACCCCGTAACGTCCCCTGTCGTCATGGAGCACCTCATCAATCTCCAGCGGAAGCGAGTTCTTAACCATGATGCCCACACCCCTTGAGCCAGACGTAAAGCCCGAATGGGCCACCAGGCGATAGCCACGCCGATTCATGGCGCAGAAGGAGTTGCCAATGAGGTGTGTCTCCTGCAGAAAAACTACATCGGGCGAGATTCGCTTCAAGAACTGCAGGACCACCCCACGTTTAATCCTGTCCCCCAGTCCATTCACGTTCCAGGACAAAAGAGTTAGTTCCCTACCCCCCATCATAGACAAGAGCCACCATTCGTCCCCCCGAGAGCACTATAGAGCTAGCACAATGATACCTTTGCCTTGTGGTGAAAACGAACAACACCCCCCCATCCCTACCCACCCACCCCAACAAAACTCCCCCCTCCCTGCATGAGCCCGAACAGCCCCCCCAACGTGCAGTGTGCCTGTCGCCCCATATATATAATAAAAACTAGCTAAGCCCCCTAGAGGAGGAGGGAGAACCCCCAAGAGACCCCACACAACCTCCATAGGAGGGGAAATTATACAGACAGATGCTTAATCGAGAGTGGCAACATTTTTGTCCAGAGTGAAGCCCAACATCACCCCCTCAGTCCGGATCCAGTGTGCCGTCTCCCCCCGCCGCCCCCCCCCCCCCCACCCACCAGATCACGATCCCCAGACAGAGTGTCCAGCCAGTCTCCGGCCGCTTCGGGGCGATCAAAAAAGTGCGTGCGACCCTCTACCTCCACTCGCAGCTTGGCTGGGAAGAGCATTGCGTATTTAAGGTTCAAGTCCCGAAGACGGCGCTTGACGCCTTGGAAGCTCAGTCTCTGCTTCTGGACCGCTGGGGTGAAATCCGGATAAAAGTTCACCTCCATGTTGTCAAGCTTAACCGGCACCAACAGTCTGGAGGCTTGCAGGATAGCGTCTCTGTCCCGAAAGTTGAAAATCCGGGCAATGAGGGGCCGCGGAGGGGCTCCGACCTTCGGCCTTCCCCCGGGAACCCTGTGGGCCCGCTCCACCCCGAAGAATTTACTCAGCCCCCGTGGCTGGAGATGGGTAGCGATCAGGTCCTCCACAAATAGGTCCGCCGCCGCTTCCTCCCGTCCCTCGGGTACTCCGATGATGCGGATGTTGTTTCTCCGGGCCCGATTCTCGGAGTCCTCCAGGCGCCGATCCATAAGCGCGCTCGCCTGACTAAGCCGGCGCACCTCTGTTTGTAGCGCCGCCACATCAGTAGTAAGGCCCGATGCGGTGTGGGCCAAAGAATCAACTCGGTCGTTGGTCTTGGAAAGATCGGCCCTCACCAGGCCAACATCCACGAGGACCGAGTCGATCTTCTGTGCCAGTGTGTCGAACCGCTGGCCTACCGAGGCCTTCATCTCGGCAATGGCGCCCATGACATCCCGCAGAGTCAGATCCGTGGGCAGGTCCGGGGCATCAGGAGGGTCCTCAAGGGATTTGTGCGGTCCGCCGGGAGATCCCTTCTGGAGGGTATAGCGGTCCATACTGTTGGCCTGATGGGTGGTGCCACGCCGGGTCGGCTTGGTCTTTGCCCGGTCTCCATCTTGTTTGGTGGCCATGGCCACTAGTCTCCCGGTCGCACCAGTCACGTCGTGAAGGGCAGGCAATCAGGGCCACAAGCTCCGGGGGGGGCCACCCCCGATCGGCGGGGTGGGTCACAGCCGGCGGGCAGGCCAAGTCTCCCAGCGAGACCACACCAACACAAAGAGCCCCGCGACCCAACCCTGCAGTGATTGCAAGGGGGTGCGAAAGCGAAAGCGCGGGGTGCGCGACTCGCCAGGCCCGGCCCGCCGCTGTTGTTCACTTTGTCACTGGGTCACCCCTCAGCGCAAATCCGGGGTCTGGCGAGGAGAAGGCCGCAGACTTCAATCGGTGCTCACTCCGGTGTCCGAGGTCCGATTTGACAACGGGAAACGGGTGCCGCCTCAGCTCAGGCTCACCAACACATTCCCCTCATCCGAGACAGGATAAATTCAGGATAGTCGTGGGAGGTTGCGGAGGTCCTCGGGAGCCTCGCACCTACGCGGCCATCTTGGTTGCGCGCTAGGCTCCTCCAGCCCTACGCTTTTTAACATCTATGTGGCCCCCTTGGCTAACATCATGAGATCCCATGGGTTCATCCCGGTGTCTTACGCGGATGATACCCAACTCCTCTTTCCATTTAAAACACTCACTACAGAGACTAGGAACTCTTTCGCCTAGGGAATGAAAGCAGTGGCACACTGGATGGCGTCCAACTATTTGCAATGTAATGTTGCTAAAACGGAGGTGATGCTATTTGGCGAGGTTAAACTCCTGTGGACCCCGGACTGGTGGCCTCAAGATCTTGGGCCAGTCCCTGAGCCTAAACTGGTAGTGAAAGATTTGGGTGTTAGGTTGGACCAGGAGCTTTCCTTAAAACAACATGTTAATCAAGTGGTGGTCTCATGTTTTCATATCATTGGGTTGCTTCGGAAGGTGTTTCCGTTACTCCCAGACGCCACAAGAAAGACCTTGGTGCAAGCGTTAGTGTTAAGCAGACTAGATTATTGTAATGGCCTGCTACTATCTGCTAACGAAGGAGTCATCTCAAGATTGCAGGTGGTGCAGAACACTGCGGCCCGCCTTGTACTAAACGCACCCCCTCGAACACCCTCAAAACCTTTGCTGATTAAACTTCACTGGTTACCAGTGAAACAGAGGGTGAAGTTTAGAATATGTTGTATCATACATAAATGCCTGACGGGGTCAGGCCCGGCTTACCTGGCCAACAAGTTCATTCCATATGTTCCCACACGCTCCCTTAGATCTGGTGAACGGGCTTTGTTATGTGTCCCCAGAGCTAGGAAAGTAAGACAGGGGTTCAGAGCTTTATCTGTGGCAGGTCCCACGTTGTGGAACAGCCTCCCCATAGCTATTAGAGCGTATAGAGAACATCTTCCTTTTAGGAAACAATTAAAAACTTTCCTCTTCCAAGACTAACATATTTCCTTAAAGTTATAATGTACACAGCCAGTATTTGTCTTGACATTGATGATGCTAAAGGGCGCGGCGATACTCCTTAGGGAGTCGATTCTAGCGCGGTACAAACTTGCACATAAATAAATAAAATAAGAGAACTGAAACCCCTAGAATTTGGTGTAGTTTTGAATGGCGAAATGGACAGGTCGAGTCTGCAAAGGCTTTGACCTTTTTCGTGGTCAAGAAGAACCTCTGCCAAGGAAGAAGTTGCTGAAGAGACTGCTGGATAGGACGACCCTTGCTTCGTGATCTGGGGCAGGCCTGCAGTTTGTAGCTTTTACTAAGAAAGAGACTGAAGGGACATTGCAGTGGGTGGTGTCCCCCCCCCCCCCCTTCTTGAACAGGACTGTGCTTTGTGCTGTGTCCTGAACCCCAAGGGCCCAAGGTGAGCTGGCTCCCTGTTTGGAAACACAGGATTATAAAAGTTTCCGTAGAAGTCCCAAGCAATGCGGTATGTGCGTGCTTTTGCAGCTTGAGACCCTCAGAAGTGGTGCCTTGTGATCGTAGGCACAAAGGACTAACCTGAGCCTCTGATGCGCAGGGTGCGTGTCGTGGGGCAGCCGAGGCGTTGGTGAAGAGCGCCTGGTCGTTGTGTGCACCGGGAGAAGAGGTGAGGCTCGGACGCGCAGGGTGCATGTCGTGGTGCAAGCCGAGGCATTGGTGAAGAGCGCCTGGTCGTTGTGTGCTCCGGGAGAAGAGGTGAGACTCGGAAGCGCAGGGTGCGTGTCATGGTGCAGCCGAGGCATTGGTGAAGAGTGCCTGGTCATTGTGTGCACCAGGAGAAGAGGTGAGGCTCAGACGCGCAGGGTGGATGTCGAGGTGCAAGCCAAGGCGTTGGTGAAGAGCGCCTGGTCGTCGTGTGCACCAGAGAAGAGGCGAGTCTCAGACGCGCAGAGTGCGTGTCGCGGTGCAACCAGAGGCAGTGGTGAGGAGTACCTGGGTAGTGTGTGCACCGAAATCGGAGTAAGTTTCCACAGTGCTGAGTGCGGGTCTCGGTGTCCACTGAGACCGCCGAAAGGAGGGCCAGGTCATTGGGCCCTTGGAGTGACAGAGTAGTGGCCCAGTCTCGGAGAAGCAGAGCCGCTGGCTTGAGCTCGCCATGCCCATTGACAGAGTTCTGGATCAAGGCCCAAGTCGCTGAAGGAGGAGAGGAGAGTGGGGTCGCGCCCCCCCAGGTAATGTGGATCACCACTTGGGGTGGGGTGCGGGCTCGGAGGGACACTCTCTCGGCCTCTCGCTTCTGTCAGCTGTGCGAGCCTGTGATTCGGCTCGGATCGAGGCCCGTGCTGGCCCAAGGAGGGTAGTACTGGGTCCGGAGTGAGAAGCGGTACTTTTGTGTCATCATTGATCTATGCTGGGGGCAGCTGTTAACGGAGCACCTAGACTGTCGTATTACATTTTGCATTATTGCTGCTAACGATTTATCGAACTGGCGCATGACGCCTGACCTTATTTGTGCCTGAGGAACTACATGCTGGGTGCGGTACGGACTGTTATTTTTCCGTTGCAAAGTACATGAGTGTAACGTGGCGCATTGCATTATTTCTTCATCGCACAGTACATGATTGTAGCGTGACGCATTGCCTTGTTTCTTCCTTGCACAGGGCATGCTGGTAGTGATACACATTGCATTATTCCTTCTATTGCAAAGTACATGACTGTGGCGCTACGTATGGCATTGTTTCTCTATTGCACAGTACAAGAGTATATTGTTACGCATTGCAGTATTTAGTTTCTTTTGCAACGTGTGTGATTCTAGCAATACGACCTGCCTAACCTTTTGGAAATGGTTAGAAGTAAGCTTAACTTGGTTAGAAGCGGTGGTTGGGATTAGAACCTACCAATCCACCGGAAGGAATACTACACATTATTATATGTTGGTTTAGTATTGTGTGGTCATATCGTATATCTTCCTATATAAAGATTATACTCGTTTTATAAAAACTTGTGTGGAGTCTATTTGTGGTGACATCATTGGGTTGCTGTGAGTGTGGTGGCACATACTGTACACTTGTGCCTTGGAGATAAGCCTGGCTGCTCGTGCCAAGCTACTAAGGGGGTGAGCAGGGCTATCTCAGACGGTGTCCTTACTTAGCCTAACATTGAAACGAGGGGTCCGGATTTCGCACCTGGCAACAGCGGTGTGGGACAAGGACTCCCGCCTCCAACATTTGTGGCAGCGGTGAGGGATAAGGACCCCCACTTCCAACAGCCAGGCTCCCAGGCACTGCCGTAGCGGCCAAACAGGCCTCTCAGACCAGTCACGATGCTGCTCATGCAGCGTTGTGATTGGCTGGGAGAGAATGGGAGCCTGGGTGCTTACGGTGCTCTCCAGCAGAGGAAGAGGATGGAGGAGAGGCGTGTGGCGGCACAAAGGTAAGTTTCATTTTAAAATATATTATCATCCATTCCCACCCCAAGCCCCACAGCCGCCACTGATGTCTACAGAGAATGGTCTTCTGCAAATGTCAATGTCTAATAAAGCAGTTAGCTACTGACAGCAGCAACTCAGTTAATAGGACACAATGAAATACAACATTAGATGTAGGACACAAGTTCAAGAGCTAGAAGAACAATTGAAGAAAATGAGAATTTTCAAAACCGGAAAAGACCTGAAGTAAAACTCAAAGAGGCAATAGGAATTGAGAGAGTGAGGAATAAGGAAATGGAAGGTAGAAAAAGAAACTACTATAGCTTGTATGTGGGAGACAGAGGCGGAAATTATAGACTAAATGAGAGGGAGGGAAATAGTACGGGGCAATGCAAATGGGGAAAATCAGGGCAACAACGGAGAGAGAGCGAGAGAAAATAACGGAAGGGAGAATGATAAAGAAGGGGATTAAAATACATACATGCCAATAGACCCAATTCAGGAGGGAGACTACCGATTTTTCAAGCCAAAAATGGCTTTATTTTATCTGTCTCCCGCCTGAAATTGCATTTTCTATAATAGAAGTCTATGGGGAATTTTCATTCTCCCGATTTTTTTTTTAATTTTAAATCTCCCATGTCCCATGTCCCTGTCCTAAAATGTTGGCATGTATGACAGTAGATAGAGGGGTTTGTAGACTGAGAGGAAGACAGAAGGAGGGAGACAGAATGAAAAGTGGTATGAAATATGGATAGACATACAGAAACAGAAAACCTAATAGATGTGGTCGGAGAGAACGTGAGAGTGCAGCTGAAGTGAGTAAGTTAAGAAAAGGGAGAAAGAGGTAAACACTATCAGAACAATTTTGAAAAGCTGCAAAGAGATGTGTGGCAGCAGGAATGTTTCTGTTGCTGCACATGACCAGGAGCATGCTGCAGTCAATCTGTATGCTACGTCCCTCCCCTTCCACAAAGCCAGAAGCGAAGCAGGGAAAGTGAAGTAGGTACCTCAATGGTTGGTGGTTATGATGTTAAAATGTCAAAAGTTGACCATTTCAGTACCTAAAATATTAGATTTCTGCAATACTATGTACCACTGCCCATTCATCTCCATGGCCCACCCATCCTTGTTCATGGCCCTCCCTGATCAAGAATCCTAGAGCCGGGCCTGGGTTCCCTGTCCCAGACCTCTAGCCAGCACGACACATCATCTTTGCTGTCAAAAAAGTGTGATTTTCCATCAGACTCTCAGCCTGGACTGATACAACAGCATATAGCGTATGCCCATGGCACATAGTTTCGCCTTTACTTCCAAGAAAGTTTTATAAGCGCCTTACACTTTATTTGTATAGTCCGGATAAATGGATATCTTTTGATTTTCAAATCTGGCTGTGTCATAGGGTGACCAACAATCCGTAAATTTCAAGGACCGTCCGTAATTTGGATCTCACGTCCGTTGTCCGTGAGGATCCTTTTTACGGACGCCTTTTGTCCGTAATTTTAGGCATTGGGGAACATCACTGTCCCCCTGCCAGTAGCCTCAGGTCTCTGATGGGGCTGCCATGCACTCATCCTCTGAGTGCAAGACAAGCCCCATCCGCCCATTGTCATTCTGTATGGGGCTGATTGCCATATACAGAATGACAATGGGACAGTCTGTACTCTTAATGCATATGGTGGGCCTCCTGCAGCCTCGGTCTAAGGCAGGGCATTCAGTCAGTTGGAAGAGATGCACAAAAACGCCCATGCTGCTACAGGAGAATCCAGTTCACGAAAAGAAGGCGGTGAAACAAGTTTAAAAAAAAAGGGGTTCTGGGTCTTTCACTGTCCAGAATGCGGCTGCTAAATTAATTTGTAACAACAAAAAAATACTGTTCAGCATCTCACTGCCTGAAGGAATTACACTGGCTACCTGTACGCCAGAGAGCTAGCTTCAAGCTCCTATGCTTTGCGCATAATACACTGTAAAAAAAAGGACCACATATTCTGCAAGATAAGTTACAATTCCATGTCCCTACACGCAGTTTTAGATCGTGTCCCCTAGCCTTCGCTTCAGTCAAACGCACATCCAAGGTCAGGATGGGCGACCGATCCTTTTCTAAAGCAGCTGCGGTTCTTTGGAACAACCTACCCCTTGATCTTCTCCTGACAGAAGATCATCTCCTGTTAAGAAAAAAACTGAAAACCACTTTGTTCCCTAGATACTGATCCTATTAAGAACAACTTGAATTGCTCTAAAATTCCGTCCTAGCGCCGTGATGTCCTTCGGGATGATTGATGTGCTTTATAAATATATTTAAATACAAAATACAAAAATACTGTCTCATCCTTTTGAAACAGACACATTTTCAGTGTTCTATTCAACAAAGCCATGGTTGCTGCTTTTTTATTTTATGCAACTGACAACTACTTGTGTTATATATCTGGATGCAATGAAAGAAGCAGCAAATTACCAGTTGGGCGGCACACTATGCTAAGCACAGATTTTTAGTTTAGGTGTTTTAAGCGATGCCCTTAATTACATTGAACACCCCATTTGGAGAGACCCCCAGTTTTTTCATCCCACTTAAAGCCCTGGAAACAATACCATGTCACAGTGGCACTGTGCATCATTCAGGACTTATGACTTCCACTTTTTCAGATTTCCTATGTGCAGGTGCATAGTGAGCCCACCCCCGCCACACCCCTTGCTTTAAGAACTATAGCAGGGGTGTAGTCCTTGATGGGCCTCCTCTGTCAGCAACTCTGCAGACAAAGGCTCAGCTCATAATTAATGTGAAAAAGTGAGTAAGTGAAGGGATGACTGGATGGATGAATGAAAGGGTGAATGGATGGATAACGAGAGAAAGGATGAACCGATGAGTGAGTGGGAGGATGGATGAGAGAAGGTAAATACATAGATGTATGGGTGCGAGGGTAGCTGGACGGGTAAATGGATGGATGAGTGGATGGATGGATGAGTGAAAGGGTGGATGATAGGCGAGCGAATGAGTGCATGGATGAGTGAAATGATGGGAGGATTGATGAATTGATAAGTGAAAGGATGAATGGATGGATGGATGAGTGAAAGGGTGGATGTAAGGTGGGATGAGTGAGTGAAAGGGAGGGTAAATGGGTAGATAGGTGAGTGAAGGAGTAAAAGGGAGGATGGATGACAGAAAGGATGGATGATGAGTGGAGTGAACGGGTGGATGGATGAGAGAAAGGATGAATGGATGAGTGACGGAGTGAAAGGGTGGTTGGATGAGAGAAAGGATTGATGGATGAGTGAAAGGATGGATGAGTGATAGGGTAAATGGATGGATTCATGAGTGGATGAGTAGATAGATGAGTAGATGGATGGGTGGGTGGATGGATGGAAGGATGGATAACTAAGTGAAAGGGGGATGGAGGGAGAAAGGGAGGATGGTTGGATTACTGGAAGGGTGAATGGGTAAGTGATAGGATGGGTGAAAGGTTAAATGGCTGTATGGATGAGTGAATAGATGGATGAGTGGAAGAGTGGATGGATGAGTGTATGAATGTATAGGGTGAAAGGATGAATGGAGGGATGGATGAGTGGAATAATGGATGGATGGATAGATGGAAGGATAGATGATGGATAGGTTTGCAAATGGTTGAATATTGATATGGATGGGAACACAGATGGAAGGACAGAATGAATGGTGAATGATTGAATGATGGATGAAAGAATGATTACACCTTGTAACCCTCATTATCTTAAGTAACATTTCCTATATATTGACTTTCACATTTATGAGTCATTGTCTCTATACAAAATGTGTGTGATGTAACACACTCCGACACCCTGTCCTACTTACTTGGGATGAGTAGCACTATAAAAGAAATTAAATACACACGAGAAAGGTTCTATGTGAAGATGAGGGGCACCATTGGAGAGTGGTTGCAAGGCCGGACCGGACATCGTGCGTTTCCCTGGGAGGCTGGAAAGGTGGGGTGGGGGCAGTTTTGTTACCACAAAAAGACCTGGACATATGCTCAAAGCTGCGCTCATACTGAAAAACCATGAATTGCACAATTGGCTCAGCCTAATATAAACTTATTTTCACTTGTACTTAAATGATTGTCTATTTACCTACTTATATACTATTGCGCAACCTCCTCTGATGTGTCTGTAAAACTTACCTTTTGTCCTGAATTTCGAACTCCTGTCATGAATTTTTGTCCTGAATTTTGACCCTTTGTCCTGAATTTTGACATTCACTGCCCTGATTTTGCACCCATGCCAGTTGGTCACCCCCACTGTGTCACTGTCGCTGAAGGATACAGGTTATAGTTCAGTATGTAAGCAATAATAGCTTGCAGCAGGACACCGGGGCGAGGTGGTGGCACCAACGCACAATGTGCTCTCTTAATGATAAACTTGAGGGATGAACCGAGTGGCTTCAGCGAATCACGATTCCACTAATTGCTCAGTGGCTGACCCATCAGCCCACTCCTGAGGGCCCAGCAGGCACACATAATTGCATAGTTATCTCCCCTCCGCATCCTCCACTCTGGCCTCCAGAGTCCCAGATCTAGAAGTGGCCTCGGCTACCTATTTCTGTAAAGTGGCTACTTCTGTCTGCAATTCTTCTATCGAACCCTCGGCCGCTCAGACTTTTTCTGCAAGACCTTGCAGAGGTCCGTGTGCAACAAGTTAACCCCAAGTGTCACCGACTCAGTTTTGCTTTCCTGTGCCACCCTAGATTCTTGAATGGCTGCCAGAAGCTCAGCACTCGAGGGCTCCCCCTCAGTCTGCTCCGGATCTTGATCTCGACCATATGCATGGTGCATGCTGGCTGCAAAGTAGACCCCCTGGTTGTGTAGTGAACCATGGTGTTCCCCTAGAGGGCACCCAACTGTTTATTATTCCCCATGTGGGGTCAGAGAGGGACAGCAACCTGTGCGTTTCTACAGGCCTCAGGAAACCGCGCCGCGCCACAGAGACCAAGCAACACGCCCCCCCCCTAGAGAGGCCAGGTGTTACCCCATACCCTGGATCCCAGGCAGGGACCACCTGGTGCAGCCCACTCAATTGTGAGAGAGCAACTTTAACCTCAGTCCAATACTATAGGCGATGTCCCTCGGGCAGGAGGAGTGGTACTGAGCAAGTAGATGGGTGGGGGAACCCGAGGGGAAGCACCCTGGAAAGAGGCACAAGGACAGGTCCCAAAGGCGGCCGATGCCTCGGGCCACATGGCTTTCAGTGCTGTTCACCTGCAGGACTATGAGGCCTCCCGTGCTCACATCTCGCTCAGTCTTGCCCCACAGATCCAGGCATCCTGCCTATTAAATTAGAGCAGGAGCAGGCCCAGGAGACCCATCCAGGCAGTGCCACAGCAAGCAATCCCCCAGTAGCCCAGCACTAGGACCCAACCAAGCACGACCGGGTATATTCAGGTAGGCCTCACCAAGCTAGGGACTCACTCGCTGAACTGTCGCGATTGCCTCTCCCGTCCCACTACCGACTATACCCAGACCACTGGTCTCCACCCGGGCCCTGCAGGCGTCAGGAGCCAGAAGCAGGTCTGGGCAGCGCCGTCACCTTGCCGCTAATTCCGGCACCAGTGGCCCACAGCATTCACCAGGTCGATCATCTTCCACCTGGCTTCAAGCCCTCTGGTCAAGGGGGAATGGCGGACAGCAATCACAGGCCTCCGCAGCGCCGCTCCGACCGAGCTGCCCTCCTCTGGTCACAGCTGCACTCTGCCCCCATGGAGCTGGCGGGCCACACAGCTCCCAGGGGACGCAGCTCCCTCGCTGCGGTTGGGTCACTCATCCAGGGGAGGGGCCCAGCAGATGCCGGCTTCCTCTGAACCATCTCACCAGTAGCCTCCAGTCACAATCAGGCCCACGTTCCCCTTTCCTGGTCAACTGTTCTTACAGGGGGCCCGGCGCCTCACCAGGGCACCCAACAGGCAGCAGGTGACCGCACTTATGCCAGCGGTAGGAAACCACCCGCAAATGGGAGGACGCAGCAGGGTTAGCTGGGGATAATTGGGAGCCTCCTAAACACACGACCTGTCTGTCATCTAGCGCGGCCTCTCCCCCGAGTTCTTATCTAATTTGGTGGCCATATTGTCAATGCAATGATTAAAGCATCCATTTTTCCAATCAATCGAGTGCATGCTTTGTTGTACAGCTTGTAAGATTGTTTTCATCTCCGAGTCACCGTTGGCATTACTAACTGTAGGGCTATCTGCCCTATTGACTGAGTTCCTGGCTCTGTGTCTTAGCCATCCACTGGGACTCAAACATGAGCCGAGACTGTCTATTGTCCGTCTTCCCCATATTCACCAATGCCAGAGGGCACAAGTCCTGCAGTGACTTTGTATGACATGCAATTCACAGGAAGAGGCTTCTGCCTTTTGTTGGGATTATATAGTCCTCTTGTAGTTGCTGTTTGTAGGAAAGTGTCCCTTTTTGCATGGTTACCCCCCACATTTTGCCTGACATCTGATGCAACCTGAATTGATGTGCCCTGGGTCCCTGCCAATCAGGTTACCAGGGCATGTGTTCTTTCCCAAACCTGTACCTTTGTACCCACAATTAGCACATCTCTGACCACAAGTAAGCCCCTTTTAAAAGGTACCATGAGTAGCAAGGGCACTGTGACCAGGGAAGGCCTCTAAGGGCTGCAGCACCTATTGAGGCCCTGAACCTCAACACCCACCCACTGCCATTGCAGGCTCCGTTTTATGGAGTAAAGTGAAGAGTCGACATGGCACATATCCCTATGTGCCATGCCTACAACCCACTGCCTGATGCCTAGGTAAGTCACCCCTCTAGCAGGGTGCACTAGCCATCAGGTGAGGATACAGTGGCCTGAGCCCTGTACCCTTTCAATGTCTAAGCCCCTTCTTAGACATTGTAAGTGTAGTAAAGCCATAAAGAGTATATGGTCTGGGAGTTGGTCATTAGGAATTCCACAGTTCCATAATGGCTTTACTAAAACCTGGGAAGTTTGGTAGCAAACTTCTCAGCACATAAAACCCACACTGATGCCAGTATGGGATTTAATGTGAAATGTACTCGGAAGGCATCTTAGTGATGCCCCCTGAAAAACGACCAGCCCTGGTGTGGTTCCTGAATGGCTGCCCACCATTTGCCACCACCAGACAGGTTTCTGAACCCCTGGGTAGAGAGCCTCTGCTCTCTGGGTCCAGCGACAAAGCCTATTATGGGCTGAGGTGTCATGCCTCCTCCCCCAGGATGGGTTGGGTCCACGAACGTGGATGAGGAGCAGCCGTCTGAAGCTGAACTCAGACAAGACGGAAGTCCTCATCCTCGGCCCCACCCCGTCTGCCTGGGACGACTCCTGGTGGCCGACAACCCTAGGAACAGCACCGACGCCCACGGACCACGCACGCAACTTGGGAGTAATCCTCGACTCCTCCCTCTCCATGTCCAAGCAGGTCAGCGCCGTCTCCTCCTCCTGCTACAACACCCTCCGCGTGCTTCGCAGGATCTACAAGTGGATCCCGATCGAAACTAGAAGAATGGTGACCCAAGTCCTTGTCAGCAGCCGGCTGGACTACGGCAACGCACTCTACGCGGGAATCCCGACCAAACACCTACAGCGTCTATAACGCATCCAGAACGCCTCGGCCCGTCTGATCCTCAACCTCCCCCGACGCAGCCTCATCACCCCCCACCTCAGAGACCTTCACTGGCTCCCCATCAACAAGAGGATCACCTTCAAGCTCCTCACCCACGCTCACAAAGCACTCCACAACTCCGGACCAGCCTACCTAAACAACAGGCTCAACTTCTACACCCCCGCCCGCCAGCTCCGCTCCGCCAGCCTCGCCCTCGCCTACGTCCCACGAATCCAGCGTACCACCTCCGGAGGCAGATCCTTCTCCTTCCTCGCTGCCAAGACCTGGAACACCCTCCCCACCCACCTGCGGCAGACCCAGGACCTGCTCACCTTCAGGAAGCTTCTCAAGACCTGGCTCTTCAAGCAGCAGCCACCCTCCCCCCCCCCCCCCCCCCCACCTCCCCAGCACCTTGAGACCCTCACAGGTAAGTAGCGCGCTTTACAAGTCTGATTGATTGATTGATACCCCCTCAGCCGCTCTCTGTGAGGACCTAACCAACTATTTCCAAGAGAAAATTCAGGCAATTTATATCTCCTTTCCTCAGTCTGAGCCAGCAGAAAAGCCCCCTGGTCCTCAATCACTCAAGAATTGGTCAGAATTCTGCCCTTTCAGTGTGGATGCCTCACTGGCTGAATTAAAGAGCATAAGATCGGGCTCGCCAATCGACCCATGTCCTGCCAGGTTTTTTAAGCTACTTGCCGCGTGCTTCAACCCGATTTTGAATTCCATCTGGAACTCCTCCTTGAGATCTGTCTCTTTTCCTGCTTCTTGGAAAACAGCACATGTTAGACCTATTCTTAAGAAGAAGGATGCTGATCCAGCCATACCCAAAAACTATAGACCGATTTCTTTACTCCCTGTACCCTCAAAGTTTGGAAAAAGAGGTCCAGAAACAGCTATCGGCCTACCTGGAGTCAAATAACCTCCTTCATGACTCTCAGTTAGGCTTCAGGGCTGGCTATAGCACAGCTCTGCTTGAGGTGGCAGAGACTGTGCGCGCTTCAGTTGACCAGGGAAACTGTGCAATGCTGGTGCTGTTAGACTTCTCCGCGGCCTTTAACACGGTATCCCACCGGATCCTGCTAAAAAGGCTTGAAATGATGGGAGTGACTGGTACCGTACTTGGTTGGTTTAAATCATTCCTTGAGGACCGATATCAACAGGTTTCCCTCCACCCCCACATTTCATCAGAGAAACCTCTTACTTGTGGTGTGCCACAGGGATCAGCCTTGAGCCTGACCCTTTTTAATGTTTACCTCGCCCCTCTGGCCTCTATAGTTGAACAATGGGAATGTTATGGCTGTCTCCTATGCTGATGACACCCAGCTGGTGTTTTCCTTTAAGGAACACAAACGGAGACAGCCTTTTTCAACTTCAGGCAGTGTCTGCTCAAAATCTCTTCCAGGATGACAGACAACTGTCTGAAGTTGAATACTGACAAAACTGAGGTTTTATTTTCCAACCAGGTGCAGCCCCCTAGGTCAGAACTATGGTGGCCGGTAGAGCTTAAACACCCCCTATACCTGTAGAATTTGCAAGAAACCTAGGTTTCAAATTCAACTCTGCACTTACCGGTAAAGCTCAGGTCAGCCATGTCTCCTCCAAGTACTTCTGGAAATTAAAAACCCTACGTAGGTTTCTCCATTTTCTCCCGATGGACTGTAGGAAAACGGTGGTGCATGCACTTATCACCTCACAACTGGATTATGCCAACAGTCTATACTTGGGCCTCCCCGCGTATCTAATCAGGGAACTACAGACCATCCAAAACTTGGCTGCAAGGTTGATCAGGAACGTCCCACTCCGCCACCATATCTCCCCCCACATACGCAGCCTGCACTGGCTGCCAGTGAAGAAAAGAATAGAGTTTAAAGCTCTAACCCTAGCATATAGGGCACTGAGAGAGAAAGGTACTAAATATCTGGAAGAAAGAATACAGAAATACACCCAGACCAGGGCCCTAAGATCCAACCTTCAGGAACTGCTAGTTACCCCTCGATTCAAAAAAGCTAGAATCAGTGGATGTTCGTTTTCAGTAAAAACGGCTGCATTATGGAACACCATGCCAATACACATCAGGAAAGCCAAGACAGAAAGACGGTTCAGAAAAACCCTGAAAACTTGGATGTTTAGTCTCCCCTGAAGCATAGTGACCGCTATCCCTGCTGCTGCTAGCGCCGGGACACCCCTGTTGGGGGTAGCCGTGCGCTCCATAAGTGGTAATAATAATTGGCAGCTGTGTTGTGCTCCATGCACAATATTTTTACCAACTTTTGATCCACTTGAAATAGAAACAATATTTATTGTTTGTCTGCAAATTATGCAGCAGATAGGGCTTGTGCGAGTACATACATACCTTATTGGGATTCACAGCACTCCCTACTGCCCCAGCAGTAGAAAAAACAAGAGAAGAATGACTTAAGGATAGATTAATGCAGAATGAGAAACGACTAGGAAAACAAAGACTTAACAACAAGGAGGAAGACAGGGAGAAGAAAGAAAAAGACTGTAAAGACCGACTTGGCTCTCGACAGGACTAAGCACCCCAAGGTTTCAGAGAGTCCGCAGAGATGGGAGAAGAGCATGGCATGGAAACTGCAACTGGACTCCATGCAGTAAAGCTGCATACAATAGACTGAGTCTGAAGCAAGGCGAGGATAGCCAAGACCCCCAAGAATCCAGATGACTTGTGGACCTGAGGAAGAGGCAGATGAGTTCTGGAGTGTGGAGTGGTGGTTCCATATGTCTCCCACCAGCTAAACTGCTACAGCCTCTCCTGACCTGAGGATGGGATGTGGCATGCCTAGACAAGTTGGAGAGGCCTGTAGACTAAACAGGGAAGTCATGAGGGAGAAAGGTTAAAGCCAGGTACTATTTTTATTAGCAAGAACCACAGAAAAGTAAAACCCTTCGAGCAGGTGTTTTATTGCTGTTAGTTGTACATCAACTGATTGGAAAAAAAGGACAGAAAGGAGAGAGTAGAGCGAAAGCCAGACAATGGTAAGGAAGTGAAAGTACAAAAGTTAGTTAGTCGAATGGAAAATGAAAGACTGTCACAAAGAAAAGAAAATAATGCAGAAAGAGAAAGGTCCTAGAACAAGAATGCAAGATGAAAAAACAAAGCAGCAGCTAGAATAGGAGGCAGAAGAAGGGCATACAAATGTTGTTCTTTTGTCTTCCTTCATTGTCCTTTCTCATACCTACCTCTACATATGGTTCTTTTATTTTGAGCACAAAGCTGGTGGGAGATAGGACTACTTGAGAAGACCTTAAGAGACCAGGAAAATAGGACTTAAACATTTCTGTGAAACATTTTATTCTTTGAATGATCAAGACTGGAACAAGAGCCACACCATGAAAACTAAGCTTGGTTTTGAGAGTCAGATAAAAATACAATTTCAGTTTATTCTGCAAAGCTCCACTGAGTGTAATGGTAACTTGAACCCCACACAGTAACAAGTAGTATCAGAAGTGGGATTGTTGCTTTTGGGAAAAAGTAAGCCGTGATAAAATAATTGGCAAAGGGCTTTAAAAAGTTAGAATGGACTTTAGAGAGGTATACTCCCTCCTATTCACTTGTCACAACAAGAGAGAGACCGTATGGAATGAACTCTTCATGCCTACCCTGAACATATAGCTCTGGTGTTGGTTTTTCAAGACACAAACCTGCGGAAACGTGCCTATATATTGACCCAATAATGTGGAAGCCCTAATGTTCCTTCTGTTGTGCTACAATATTATACATCTGGAAAGGACCTGCTTTTTTCATCAACTTTTAAAGGCTTGTTGAAAAGAAAATTTACCACTGTTAGAAATGGGGTCTCTAGTTGGCAGAGGTATGCATCCTGTCCAAGTAGGGAGCACCAGTCTACTCAGTGTAAGTCATACACACACCCTAAATTAACCTGTGCTCTCCCTCTGGCTGTTTGCCATAAAGCAGGCATGTTTAACTTCAGAGGCAATGTGTAAAGTATTTGTGCAACACTTAAAACAGTGAAAACACCACACAAAAATAATCCACACCAGGTTAGAAAAAGAGAGCGTAATTTAATGAATAAAACCAGAACAAAACGACAAAAATGCAATAAGTAGAACCGGAGTTATGGATTTTTAAAGATTTAATTGAAACATAGGGCTTAAAAGTATAAGGCACCAACCGGGGACATCTGGTCGCGCTGGACCGGGTCAAATCTGAAAAGTGACGCCGACCACAATGGAGCATGGGCCTGATACAGAAACCACGCAGGCCCGCTAAAAACAGCACCTTTCCAGAAGATGTGTTGATGTTGAGGAGCAACTGCGTAGGTTCCGAGTCATGCAGTTGGGTCCTGCATCGTTGTTAAACTACTTTACGATGCAGGCACTGCGTCGTAGCGGAGCCTCATAGTAAGGCCCCGCGTTGTCATTGAACCCCATTACGATGAAGATGCTGCGTCCGTGTCGAGCTGCGCTGTAAGCGCTATTGAGTCTCCGAAGCAGCACCTCTTGGCAGGGTTCACAGTTGGCAAAGTCCAGCAGAGGAAGCATTGTAGAAGGAAATCCTGAGTGTCCTCAGGTCCAGAGTGTACTGAGTAGGTGGTGTCAGCGGTCCAGTACTTATGCCTGGTTGTGCCTTTCAAGTGGGAGAGACTTCAAAGAGGCCTTAGAAGTACACAAGGTCCCTGCCCCGGCTCCATACTCACTACAGGGGAGTATGCAGCTCTTTGTGTGGGGCAGGCACAGCCCTATTCAGGTGCAAGTGTCAAATCCTCCCTCCCACCTAGCCCAGGATTACCCTGGTGATGGGCCATCAGGGTGTGAATGTCACTCCTCTGCTCCTTTTGTGTTAGACTGTCTAGAGGGAATTCACAAAAGCCAGCTGTCACCCACCCTAGATGTGTATTCAGAGACAGACAGAGGCACGGAATGGTTAAAGTAAGAAAATTACACCTTTCTAAAAGTGGCATTTTCAGACTTACAATTTAAAATCCGACTTCACCATAAATTGGGAATTTTAAATTGTGAGTCAGGAGACACCAAACTCAAAATTCCTATCTTGTCCCAATTGGGAATTACAATTATAAAATGGAATAAGGTAATCCCAATGTTAATCTATGGTCAAGATAGGCCTTGCAGCAGTGAAAAACTAATTTAAGAGTTTTTCGCTACTTGGGCATATACATTTTAAAAGGACAAATCCAACATTTTAAATACACTGGACCCTACCCTTGGGGCTGCCCAGGGCGTAGCTTTGGTGTGTCTTGTATGTATTAAAAAGGAAGATTTAGGCCTGGCAAGTGGGTTATCTTGCCAGATCAACATGGCAGTTTAAGACTGCACACATAGGCTCTGCAATGGCAGGCCTGAGACATGTTTAAAGGGCTACTGAAGTGGGTGGCACAATCAGTGCTGCAGGCCCAGTAGTAGCATTTAATTTAAAGGCCCAGGGCACATGTAGTGCACTTTACCAGGGTCTTATTAATAAATTCAATGTGCCACTTGTGGATAAGTTAGAAATGCCCAGAAAAACATGTGAGGAGTAACCCAGAAAAAACAAAGCAGAAAAGGCAAAACTGAGCTGAAGAGGGCAAAACAGGGGGCAGAAAAATGAGCAACAAGGCAAAACGTATGGCAGAAAAGGCATAACGGGGCAGAAAAGGCATAACGGGGCAGAAAAACGAGCAGAAAAGGCAAAACAGGGCAGAAAAACGAGCAGCAATGGAAAAACAGAGCAAGAAATGAGCAGTGGGGGCACAAACAGAGGCAGCAGGTAGAAAGGCAGCAGCGGGTAGCGGGCTGCAGGCAGGCTGGGCAGTAGAGCTGTTGCAGTGGGCGCTGTCACGAGGACATGTTGTCTTAGAAAAGAAACTCCAGTATTTCATGTTAAACTTCTGAACAAATGGGAAGAACCTATGCCTCCTTAGCCTATTCATTTTGTTGAGGGGGTTGCCAACCTGGAAATTTTTTTTTATGTAGGACCCGAGTTAAACAAGTCAGAGAAGGAAGTGTTGAAATTGTAGTAGAATCCTTTTGAGGACTATTTTCCACTGAAAAGGGCAGAACTCATGTCATGAAACATTAGATCAAGACAGGACAAAACTATAAAAGCTAGGAAATAAGAAATAAAAATGATGGCGCTAGAGATAGACCTAAGAAATATAGAGAGTTAAAAGCAACTAGAATTTACCTAATGTGGTAGTTCCTAAGCCTGACCATTCCATCCAGTCTTGTATTAACTTCAGAGAACTAAATGAAACTTCTAAGTTTAATACTTATCTGAATGACTGTGAGAGAGTGGGTGTGGAAAGTGGGGTGGATCAGGAGGAATGTTTTGAGAGATACTGCAAAATTGTAGCATTCAGAAGTTCAGGGCTTTTGTGTTCTTGATTGTGTATATCATACCACCATCGTAGTCGCTCTCTGTATCTTACCCATGAATGGATTTGGGAAAAGGGGGTGGTGATGGACAGAGTTTCTGAATGATGCAGAATACTCTTACCAAGTCAAGAGATCATGGTTTTAATCCACCACCGTTTTTTAGCTCACTGCACCATCCCAGCTCAGAACCTGGCTACATGCAAATTAGTCTGTACCTGTCCCAGTTCATGATGGGAACAGGGCAAACCAAACTACCAAGCCAATTCTTATACTGGGAAGGAAACAAGCTTCCGGGGACCGGTTTCTGGCATCACAGCCTTCGTCGGCCCGGCTTGCCTGAATCCTGATGGTGCAATGAGCAAGGGACTCGCGTCTGAGCATACCCTCCCACACTGAGTGGGGATAAAATCGATTTGGGAAAAGGGGGTGGTGATGGACAGAGTTTCTGAATGATGCAGAATACTCTTACCAAGTCAAGAGATCATGGTTTTAATCCACCACCGTTTTTTAGCTCACTGCACCATCCCAGCTCAGAACCTGGCTACATGCAAATTAGTCTGTACCTGTCCCAGTTCATGATGGGAACAGGGCAAACCAAACTACCAAGCCAATTCTTATACTGGGAAGGAAACAAGCTTCCGGGGACCGGTTTCTGGCATCACAGCCTTCGTCGGCCCGGCTTGCCTGAATCCTGATGGTGCAATGAGCAAGGGACTCACGTCTGAGCATACCCTCCCACACTGAGTGTGGATAAAATCGATTTGGGAAAAGGGGGTGGTGATGGACAGAGTTTCTGAATGATGCAGAATACTCTTACCAAGTCAAGAGATCATGGTATCTGAAAGAAACACGTTAGTTAGATTCCTCACCTTAGAATATCCCCAGGCGTCAGACTGGATCCGGAAGATTTTTCGTCAGCAATACCCCTTGCGCGTCGCTAGGCGTCGTCTGCGGCTCCGCGTCCGTCGTCGGCGTCGTGCGCCGGAATGATGTCGTCGGAGTACTTAGACGCCGCCCTCGCGCGCTGACGTCAGTTCTTCTTTTTTCCGCGCCAGTAAGCGCAGATCCGGGAGAGCTACCCCTTTTAGTCTTTTTTGACTAAATCTTTTTTGATCACTTTTGATCCTTGTCTGTCGACATCTGGTGCCGGTAGGATGCCTGGGTTCAAGGCTTGCGAGGATTGCCATCGACTGATGTCGGTGACCGATCACCATCGCCGGTGCCTCTACTGTTTACGCCCCGACCACGACGCGGAGTCGTGCTCCGATTGCCAGGCCCTGACTTCGAAGGCTCGGCGGGAGCGGTCCCGCAAGCTTCTCGAGCTCCGCCACTCGGCTCCGCGTCGTGCGCGATTCCGGTCCAGGAGGAGGTCCAAGGATCGCTCGCGGAGCCCTAGCCGACACCACCATCGATCGTCGGGCTCCAAGTCGTCGGGTAAGTCCAAACGCTCTAAGAAGTCCAAGAGGCGACATCGCTCTTCGGACTCCCCTCGCCGGTCGCGCGACTCGGCCGAGGGTCCGGGTGGTTCCACCCCCGCGGCTCCGGCGGAGCCGCAGGCGCCGCGCCCGTCCCCATACCCTCCGGTCCCTGGGACTAACGCAACGCCGGCGGAGGTCAGTGCCTTCCTCTCGGCCATGAGGAGCCTGGCCCCGCCGTCGACGCCCGCTGGCGCGCCTTCGGGCCCCGCGGACTCGACTGGGCGACCTTGCCTGCCGGCGGCTTCGGCCCCAGCGCCGTCGACGACTCCGGTCTCGACGCCGCAGGTCCCCGCGGGGCCCATGCCTGGGCCCCCGTCGACGCCGGTTGACCTAACCACTCCTCCACCGGCGCCGGCGAATGAACCACCGACGCCGCCGCCGGCGCAGACGCCTAGACCTCCGGCGCCGCCGACGCCTTCGGTGCCGACTCCGGACGGCGTCCAACCCCAGTTTAGCCCTATTCCGGACCCGGTGCCACAACGGCGTCGACCGACGCCGCGTCCGGCGCCGCTTGAGACCTATCCTCTCTACAGTCCGGCTCCGATCATTTCTCCTGTTTATCAGGAATCGGATGACGGGGGCGACTGGGAGGGGTTCGAGGACCCTATGGCTGTTCAGTCGCAGCTTTCACAGGACTGGGCAGATGAACTGGGGGAGGCCAGTGGTCTGGATACCTCGCCAGACACTGGATTCACTTCTCCTCCGACTGTGGCTTCGGAGGAGGGTGCAGCATTTTCTGTGGTGCTGCGCAAGGCGGCCGCAGCCCTTGGGCTCGAGCTGCCTGCCATGGCTGTGAGGACTAACATCCTCACTGAGGTGCTTCAAACCGCAGCAAGCTCCACTGAGCCTCTGCTGCCGTTCAATGAGGCCCTCACTGACGTTCTGCAGGGCACCTGGTCCAAGCCCTCCACAGTTCCTCCTGTGGATAGGAACGTTGCCAGGCGCCACCGCCCTGCTCCGGGCGACCCCAGTTTCCTGTCCCAACACCCCACCCCCGAGAGTCTGGTTATCCAGGCCTCTACCTCCCAATCCTCCTTCCCGACCGCTCCGCCGGACCGGGATTCCAAGAGACTCGAGCAGTTTGGCAAGAAACTGTTCTCGTCCCTTAGTTTGGGCCTGCGGTCTTTGAACACCGCCTGTCTCTTGGACCGTTATTCCCATTCTCTGTGGGATACGGTGGAGGACGTGCTGCCCCTGTGTCCGGAGGAGGTCCGGACACGTCTTACCCAGGCTTTGGCCAATGGGAGGGATGCAGCGCGGCACGCCATACGATGTGGGCTTGACACCACGGACTCGCTGGGTAGGGCGATTTCCACCACGGTGGCGCTCCGCCGCCACGCCTGGATGCGGTCCACGTCATTTTCCGGGGATGTCCAGAACACCCTCATGGACATGCCCTTTGATGGCACTCGCCTGTTTGGTGAGAAGGCGGACAGTGCGCTGAACCGCTTTAAGGACTCCCGGGCTACGGCCAAGTCCTTGGGCCTCTCGGCTCCGCGGGCGCACACCTCCGCTTTTCGCCCCTTTCGTGGCCAAGGAAGGGGCGCCTCCTCACGTCCGCCAAGCCACCAGCCGCAGAACCAACCTACGCGCGGTCGCGGACGTGGTTTCCGCCGTGGCGGATCTGGAGGACGACGTGGTCAGCCCACATCCACCCCGGCAGCATCCGCCTCAAAGCCTTCCTAGTCCGAGCTTTCAGGCCCATTCCACGCCAGTGGGCGGCAGAGTTCGCCATCACCTGCTCCACTGGCGGTCCATTACATCGGACAGGTGGGTGCTGCAAATCGTCCGAAGGGGCTACTCCCTCCCCTTCGAGACGACCCCTCCAGCCATGCCACCGCAGCACCACCGTATCTCGGGGGATCATTTGAATCTTCTCCGCGAGGAAGTTTCGGCCCTCTTGGCCAAGGGGGCCGTCGAGCGCGTTCCGAGTCCAGAAGTAGGTCGTGGTTGTTATTCCCACTACTTTCTGGTTCCCAAGAAGGGCAAAGGGGGCCTACGCCCCATCTTGGACCTCCGGAACGTCAATGCCTTCCTCCGAAAGGAAAGGTTCAAGATGTTAACCTTGGCTCAGGTTCTAGCTGCCCTAGACCCCGGAGACTGGATGGTAGCGTTGGACTTGCAGGACGCATATTTCCATATCCCCGTCCTGCCGGCCCACCGGCGTTCCCTGCGGTTCACGGTGGGCCAAGAGCATTTTCAGTTTACCGTGCTCCCCTTCGGCCTCACCAGTGCCCCTCGGGTGTTCACGAAAGTGATGGCGGTGGTCGCAGCTCATCTGCGCAGATCAGGGGTTCCAGTCTTCCCCTATCTCGACGACTGGTTGTTGAAGGCGGGCTCGCCCCAGGCAGTCGTCTCCCACCTCCAGACTACGGCGGATCTCCTGCATTTGCTGGGATTTTCCATCAACGTGCCGAAGTCACACCTGAGTCCCTCTCAGAAGCTCCTCTTCATCGGAGCAGTTCTCGATTCGGCGCAGTTCCGGGTCTATCCACCGGAACAGCGGGTCCGGGATATACAGGCCCTGATTCCCATCTTTCAGCCTCTATCCTGGGTTTCGGTCAGGCTAGTGTTGCGGCTTCTGGGGCTGATGGCCTCCTGCATCCTACTAGTGCATCACGCCAGGCGGCGCATGCGGGCTCTGCAGTGGCACCTGAAGTTTCAGTGGGCCCAGCATCACGGCAACCTGTCCGACCATGTCTTGATCTCGGAGGGCACTGCACAACAGTTGCAGTGGTGGCGCACGGACCGCGATTGGGTCATGGGCAGGAGCCTCTCCCTTCCCCAACCGGAGCATGTCGTAGTGACGGATGCGTCCCTCCTGGGCTGGGGTGGCCATATGGGAGAGGCGGAGATCAGAGGCCTCTGGTCTCCGGCGGAGTCTCGTCTCCACATCAACCTGTTGGAGTTGAGAGCGATCCGACTTGCACTGAAAGCCTTCCTTCCCTCTGTCAGGGGAAGTGTCGTGCAGGTGTTCACGGACAACACCACCGCCATGTGGTATTGCAACAAACAGGGCGGGGTGGGGTCGTGGACCCTTTGTCAGGAGGCTCTGCGCCTCTGGACGTGGCTGGAACACCAGGGCGTCACCCTAGTGGTTCAACATCTGGCGGGCTCTCTGAACGCCAGAGCGGACGAACTCAGCCGCCGGTGCATGATGGGTCACGAATGGCGTCTGAACTCCGAAGTGGCGCAAGGTCTCTTTCAGCAGTGGGGAGAGCCTTGGTTAGATCTATTCGCCACCGAAGAGAACGCGCAATGTCAGCAGTTCTGCGCGCTGGAATTTCCAAGGCGGCACTCGCTCGGCGACGCTTTTCGTCACGAGTGGAGTTGCGGTCTGTTGTACGCCTTTCCGCCTATACCACTTCTGCCCAGAGTGCTGAAGAAGATCAGGCACGACCGGGCCCAAGTCATCTTGGTGGCTCCGGATTGGGCACGAAGATACTGGTATCCCGAGCTACTCAGTATGTTGACCGATCCCCCGATACGTCTGCCCCTTCGGGAGGATCTTCTGTCGCAGCAGCAGGGGACGGTCCTCCACCCGAACCTGTCCAGCCTCCACCTCCATGCGTGGAGATTGAGCGGCGGCAGTTGATGCCATTTGACTTGCCTCCTGAAGTCTGTGATATAATTCTGGCAGCCAGGCATCCCTCCACAAAGACGGTATACGCCTGCCGGTGGAACAAATTTGTGGCATGGTGCACAGCAAAGGCTGTGGATCCCCTTTCCGCCCCTCTTTCTGAGGTTCTCCTCTTTCTTCTTTCTCTGGCCCGGCAGGGCTCTGCCCTGGGCACCCTGAAAGGTTATCTTGCTGCCATCTCCGCCTTCTTGCGGCTTCCTGATCAGCCTTCTCTTTTCAAGTCCCCTGTGGTTACACGCTTTCTAAAAGGCATTACTCACACGTTCCCTCCTGTCCCTTTTGTAATGCCTCAGTGGGACTTGAATCTGGTCTTGACATTCCTGATGTGCGCTCCCTTCGAGCCTCTTCACAATTGTCCTCTTCGTCTTCTGACTCTTAAGACTGCTTTTCTGGTAGCCATCGCCTCGGCTAGACGGGTGAGTGAGCTCCAGGCTTTATCTTCAAAGCCTCCTTTTCTCTCTGTTCATCCGGACAAGGTTGTCCTTCGGCCTCGTCCTTACTTTCTTCCGAAAGTGGTGACTCCATTTCATCTTGGGCAGTCTGTCACCTTGCCCACCTTCTTTCCGCCTCCGCATCCTTCCAAAGAGGAAGAGAGGCTCCACCGTCTGGACCCAAAACGTGCGCTCTCCTTTTATCTGGACCGCACAAAACAGTTCCGGGTGGACGACCAGCTTTTTGTTGGGTACGTGGGCGCTAAGAAGGGGAAAGCTGTGCACAAACGGACCATCTCTCGGTGGGTTGTTTTGTGTCAAAATTTGCTATTCTTTGGCAAAAAAGGACCCTCCTGTTGGGCTGCGCGCCCATTCTACTCGGGCCACAGCGGCTACTACTGCTTTGGGACGGGGAGTCCCTTTGCAGGACATCTGTCAGGCGGCGACGTGGGCTTCGTTACACACGTTTGCCAGGCATTATTGCCTTGACAGCCAAGTCCGGAGGGATGGCTTCTTTGGCCGTTCTGTCCTCCAGGACTTTCTGGTGTGATCTTGGTTCGCAGACCCACTACCGGGGATGGTATTGCTTGGGTATCTATTCTAAGGTGAGGAATCTAACTAACGTGTTTCTTTCAGATGAACAAGTTACTTACCTTCGGTAACGATGTATCTGTAAGAAACATTAGTTAGTTAGATTCCTCACCGACCCACCCATCCTCCCCGTTCTGCGAACTGACCTCTAGGGTTAAGGTTGTCCTTTTCAGGCCCCTAGATTTTATTTTTGGCACCAGTGTCGGTCTTTGCATGGCTCTGCGTTCCTGGCGCGGAAAGCTATGTACAAGAACTGACGTCAGCGCGCGAGGGCGGCGTCTAAGTACTCCGACGACGTCATTCCGGCGCACGACGCCGACGACGGACGCGGAGCCGCAGACGACGCCTAGCGACGCGCAAGGGGTATTGCTGACGAAAAATCTTCCGGATCCAGTCTGACGCCTGGGGATATTCTAAGGTGAGGAATCTAACTAACTAATGTTTCTTACAGATACATCGTTACCGAAGGTAAGTAACTTGTTCTTTAATCCACCACCGTTTTTTAGCTCACTGCACCATCCCAGCTCAGAACCTGGCTACATGCAAATTAGTCTGTACCTGTCCCAGTTCATGATGGGAACAGGGCAAACCAAACTACCAAGCCAATTCTTATACTGGGAAGGAAACAAGCTTCCGGGGACCGGTTACTGGCATCACAGCCTTCGTCGGCCCGGCTTGCCTGAATCCTGATGGTGCAATGAGCAAGGGACTCACGTCTGAGCATACCCTCCCACACTGAGTGTGGATAAAATCGATTTGGGAAAAGGGGGTGGTGATGGACAGAGTTTCTGAATGATGCAGAATACTCTTACCAAGTCAAGAGATCATGGTTTTAATCCACCACCGTTTTTTAGCTCACTGCACCATCCCAGCTCAGAACCTGGCTACATGCAAATTAGTCTGTACCTGTCCCAGTTCATGATGGGAACAGGGCAAACCAAACTACCAAGCCAATTCTTATACTGGGAAGGAAACAAGCTTCCGGGGACCGGTTTCTGGCATCACAGCCTTCGTCGGCCCGGCTTGCCTGAATCCTGATGGTGCAATGAGCAAGGGACTCACGTCTGAGCATACCCTCCCACACTGAGTGTGGATAAAATCTATTTGGGAAAAGGGGGTGGTGATGGACAGAGTTTCTGAATGATGCAGAATACTCTTACCAAGTCAAGAGATCATGGTTTTAATCCACCACCGTTTTTTAGCTCACTGCACCATCCCAGCTCAGAACCTGGCTACATGCAAATTAGTCTGTACCTGTCCCAGTTCATGATGGAAACAGGGCAAACCAAACTACCAAGCCAATTCTTATACTGGGAAGGAAACAAGCTTCCGGGGACCGGTTTCTGGCATCACAGCCTTCGTCGGCCTGGCTTGCCTGAATCCTGATGGTGCAATGAGCAAGGGACTCACGTCTGAGCATACCCTCCCACACTGAGTGTGGATAAAATCGATTTGGGAAAAGGGGGTGGTGATGGACAGAGTTTCTGAATGATGCAGAATACTCTTACCAAGTCAAGAGATCATGGTTTTAATCCACCACCGTTTTTTAGCTCACTGCACCATCCCAGCTCAGAACCTGGCTACATGCAAATTAGTCTGTACCTGTCCCAGTTCATGATGGGAACAGGGCAAACCAAACTACCAAGCCAATTCTTATACTGGGAAGGAAACAAGCTTCCGGGGACCGGTTTCTGGCATCACAGCCTTCGTCGGCCCGGCTTGCCTGAATCCTGATGGTGCAATGAGCAAGGGACTCACGTCTGAGCATACCCTCCCACACTGAGTGTGAGTGTGGATAAAAATCGATTTGGGAAAAGGGGGTGGTGATGGACAGAGTTTCTGAATGATGCAGAATACTCTTACCAAGTCAAGAGATCATGGTTTTAATCCACCACCGTTTTTTAGCTCACTGCACCATCCCAGCTCAGAACCTGGCTATATGCAAATTAGTCTGTACCTGTCCCAGTTCATGATGGGAACAGGGCAAACCAAACTACCAAGCCAATTCTTATACTGGGAAGGAAACAAGCTTCCGGGGACCGGTTACTGGCATCACAGCCTTCGTCGGCCCGGCTTGCCTGAATCCTGATGGTGCAATGAGCAAGGGACTCACGTCTGAGCATACCCTCCCACACTGAGTGTGGATAAAATCGATTTGGGAAAAGGGGGTGGTGATGGACAGAGTTTCTGAATGATGCAGAATACTCTTACCAAGTCAAGAGATCATGGTTTTAATCCACCACCGTTTTTTAGCTCACTGCACCATCCCAGCTCAGAACCTGGCTACATGCAAATTAGTCTGTACCTGTCCCAGTTCATGATGGGAACAGGGCAAACCAAACTACCAAGCCAATTCTTATACTGGGAAGGAAACAAGCTTCCGGGGACCGGTTTCTGGCATCACAGCCTTCGTCGGCCCGGCTTGCCTGAATCCTGATGGTGCAATGAGCAAGGGACTCACGTCTGAGCATACCCTCCCACACTGAGTGTGGATAAAATCTATTTGGGAAAAGGGGGTGGTGATGGACAGAGTTTCTGAATGATGCAGAATACTCTTACCAAGTCAAGAGATCATGGTTTTAATCCACCACCGTTTTTTAGCTCACTGCACCATCCCAGCTCAGAACCTGGCTACATGCAAATTAGTCTGTACCTGTCCCAGTTCATGATGGAAACAGGGCAAACCAAACTACCAAGCCAATTCTTATACTGGGAAGGAAACAAGCTTCCGGGGACCGGTTTCTGGCATCACAGCCTTCGTCGGCCTGGCTTGCCTGAATCCTGATGGTGCAATGAGCAAGGGACTCACGTCTGAGCATACCCTCCCACACTGAGTGTGGATAAAATCGATTTGGGAAAAGGGGGTGGTGATGGACAGAGTTTCTGAATGATGCAGAATACTCTTACCAAGTCAAGAGATCATGGTTTTAATCCACCACCGTTTTTTAGCTCACTGCACCATCCCAGCTCAGAACCTTGCTTCATGCAAATTAGTCTGTACCTGTCCCAGTTCATGATGGGAACAGGGCAAACCAAACTACCAAGCCAATTCTTATACTGGGAAGGAAACAAGCTTCCGGGGACCGGTTTCTGGCATCACAGCCTTCGTCGGCCCGGCTTGCCTGAATCCTGATGGTGCAATGAGCAAGGGACTCACGTCTGAGCATACCCTCCCACACTGAGTGTGGATAAAATCGATTTGGGAAAAGGGGGTGGTGATGAATACATTATTTTTGGCTTGTACTCAAAATAAAAAGTTTAATACTTATCCGTTACCCTAAATAGATTAAATGGTTGAACAGTTGGGTGAGGCTCAAAGCATAATAAAGCTAGTCCTTAACAAAGGTAATTGGAAGATTTCTGTTAACTCAGACGAAAAAGAAAAAACTGCTTTTTCTGCCCTTGATTTATATCCATTCCCTTTCTCTTTCTGCTTACAGGGTGCTGCTGCGACCTTTTTAGAGTTTAATGAATTCTTTATTGCAATCTAATCAAAGTTATGCCTGTGCCTACCTTCATATTATATTATACAGTAAAGTTTTGGGAAAACACCTTGAGGATTTAAAGGCTGTCATTTCTATTTCAAAAGAAGCAAACTTGCAGATCAAAATCAAAGAAAAGTAAATTAGCTACTGCTTGGGTCAGAAATTTTATTTTTGGGGAGTGGGATAGAGATACAACCAGAAGATCAGGTAACCGATATTAAAGAAATACATTTCCCAGAAACTAAGAAAACTTTAGGAGATTTCTTAGGCCTCATAGAGTACTATAGAAGGTTTATTCCAAACGTCTTTCTCCTATAGCTGCTCCCTCCTTAACCGCCTTGCTAAAGAGAGAAAAACAATAAACTTCTAGAAATCTAGGAAGGTTGCTATATTAGCATTCAAACAGTTCAAAGAAATGATTTCCTCTCAACCACTTTTGCAGCCCCCAGACTTCACAAAAGTTTTTTTGTTGCAAAATGATGCTTCTGGGGTAACCCTCAGGCCAATCAGTCAGATGACTTTGCTAATGGAGAAGAGAAACCTACTCTTAATCTCAGTCAGAGGATATTTCCTAAGGAGGGAAATTACTTGACCTTTGAGAAAGAATGTCTAACAATAAAGTGGGATATAGAAACTATCAGGGGGTATGTAGTAAGGAGATAAATTATATTATACACTGATCATGCACCATTGACCTGGCTTTCTCATAATAAAAGTAAAAACTCTGTAATTTTAAGATAATTTTTGTAACAACAACCCTTTAAATTTCTAGTTACACACAGATTTCAATCACAATTTCTTCCTCAGAAGAATTCAAGGAAGTAGGATTGTGACTTACCTCATTTGGGAGTTAAAGTGCTCCTGACTCCCACAGCAAAATCTAGAAAAAGAAAGAGAAGAATGAACTGAAGAATAAGTTAATTGAAGAAACTTTAAGTAAATATCCCTAGTCACTTTGGGAAGTCTTGTGGCATAACCCCTACTCAGAAAAATACTCTGTCATTCACTAATACCGAGAACTCTATGCATGGGTTGGGAGAATACAATGTTTGTAGAATGTATGCAGCATCTGCAGGACAAGTTCCAGGATCAAGGGTATGGGCAAACAGCCCATATCTTTGTCGTAGATGCACAGTCTTGGCCATGCCCTTGGTTACTGCCTTTGTTTAAATGTTTCCTTCCTCAAACCCAAGGTTGCTGGGACTGCTTTGTCCAAGTCAAGTAGCACCAAGAATCCTTTCTATCGCATTCAAAAGATTTGAATAGAAAAACCAGGCACATACGCTTTGCTATAAAATGAATTTTAAAGAAAGGTGGGAAAAGAGAATGGAAGAGAGGAGAAGCGAAAGCAGCTCAGATTACCATTAAACGTTATCATCATCATCGTGATCTTTATTTTCAATTATCTGGATTTTATATAGTGCCTCTCACAGGATTATTACAAACCTAGCAATCATGATTTAAAAAAAGGTTAAAAAAGAAAAAAGTACAGTAAAACACAGCAATGCTTCCTTAAAAAGAATGGGGGCAAATAGCCTACTTTTTGTTTTGTTTTTAAACACACTTTATTGGTAGCTAAAATGACATTGCACTGTAATAACTGTAATATACACGACTTTTTTCCTTTTTTATGTCCTTCTCATTGTATACATGACATAACAGCATGTTGATCAAAAAATTCAATTGCAGTTAATTGGTGGACATAAATCTGCCCCTGTGACCATAACTTGTTTGTTCATAAACTAGAATTGCGTGTGTACACCCAGAGTAGCTACATGTAGTATGTTTCAATTATAAACCTTAACATTTTAACTTGTAGAACAGCCCACCACCCTCTACCCACCTTCCTGGTCTGCCATTTCTAGTATGTTTTTTGGGCCTGTTAGTATTATCTACATATCGTGTTTGCTCTATACCGCCTCTGTATAGTGGAATCGTGACTATTGTGTGGGGCTGTTAAGTGCAGGTATGAAGTCTAGCTGTTTAAATTTTTCCATCATGATGTCCCAGTCCATGGAAATAGGGTGTTTCCGTAAAGTCCTTTCCTCTTCCCTTCTAATTGCCGTACTTTCGGCACTGCCCCATTGTATCACGGCAAATAGCCTACTTAACAAGAACATTGCTATATGGGATGTTGCCCCTTCTGAACGTATGTAGACCCGTATGTGCACAGTGGTTCCTGAAACAACACACATACCATTTGTTTTTGAATTATAACATTTTAAAACAAAGTCGGTGACCCAGTCCATACATAGATATTGAAACAAAGGGCTTCATGCCTAAAAACATACATCTCAGAGAATAAAATAATACAAAATCCATCATACAGTATTGTACAGAATGAAAAAAAGTCACACAATACAATTTGAGTGTCTAATCCATAGGGCCATCAGAAATTTAGCTAAGCTGAATACTGCAACTCTGAAACAGTCAGTGCTAGGAATTCAGAGCACCTCAAGGTGGTGTCCTGAACCAATACACCTGCATAGGGGGACAATCCACTCATGTTTTTGTAGAAGGGCAAAAAAAAAAATGAACCATGGATTCGGGTCCTCCTTTGCATGCTGGACACTGATCACCAATTGTTGCTTGGGATCGCCATCTGCTGCAGAACACCCTGGTAGGGAGTATCTTCTATCTAAATTAGAGGAACAATTTCCACGCCATAGCTGGGACAGTCTCATCAATAGTGTGTTCCTTTTGGGGATAGGGTTTAAAATCTATGAATGCTATAGTATACTGTGCCACAGCTTTGGTCACACTTTCCAGTATATTTCTCCGGAAATCTGGACCATATTCTCCGGGTCTGTCCAATATATTTCCCAACCTAATTTTCTCAGAAGTACCCTAAGAGAACATAATCAGGAAATGTTGCTAACATATGGGGACTGGATGAGATCCATGAGGCAGAAACTATAGGAATCGAGTGCTTCAGTAGACCATACCAGATGCCAAGACATTAAGGGGTCTAATTGGGATGGCATGCGGATCGCCACTGCCCTACCGGCGGTGGTGATCCGCACGCCAAAACACCCCACCGGATGACCTTTTACCCCCCGCCACATTAGCATGGCGGGGGGTACCGCGGCAGACGGAGAGACCGTCTGCTGCTTTTCCGCCGGTAGGCAATCGTCACGATTGCCTACCAGGCGGAAAAGGCACATAATATGGTGGCTGTCAGTATTCCCACAATTCTGCTCTGTACAAGACTGAGCCTAGGGCCTTGGGGTTGTAAATTTCGAGTGCTTGGGGCCACTTTTCTTTGACACAGTTCTTCTGTGTACCTTGGTTATGTGTGAAGTTTGCTGAGTGAGTGAAAGGTGTGCTTTCTCAAGGAGGGGAGCGCAACATAATTTGGGGTGAGCCGGATACCTAAACAACCAAATGTGGGGATCAATTCAATGGGGCAGCCCCAAACTACTGTACACTTCTTGAATGAGTTCAGAACACCATTGGAAAAAACCATATACTTTGTCTTTGTATCATTTAGATCCAGCCCTCACTCTTCACAAAAGGAGTTAAAATCATTCAGTAGCTGTTGGAGCCTTTGGGGAGACTTTGATATCAATAGAGTGTCGTAGGCGAAGAGAAGGACGGTAACACTTCTCCCCCTGACCTTTGGGGCGTTGCACCCCTCTCTGTCAAGATAACCCACTACTAGGTTAATGAATAGCGAAAACAGAGTGAGTGCCAAAAATGCACCCCTGCCCGACTCCACACCTGATCTTGAAGGGCTCTGTCAGCTGCCCCTCATCCCTCCACCTGACCTGGGCCATATTATCTACATGTAGTCTTCTCAGAATATCCAGTAGATCATCGGGGATCCCTATCACAGCCAGCACCTTCTAAAGTTTGCCCCATGGTACCAGGTCAAAGGATGTCCGCAGATCCACAAATGCTACTGTTTGCCCCGTTTATTGCCACTTTTCTCCCAAAAATGCCGATAAAATGGAAAACCTGGTCCAGTTTACTAATATTAGCATGAAACCCCGCCTGAAAATCAGACAAAATATTTCCTTCTGTGATCCACTCCTGGAGGCACGCCAATATTTGTTTACAGAATATCTTCTAGAGAGAATCTATCAAGCCGATAACTACCAGGGATGGCCATGTTCCCCTTTTTGAAAATTGGTATAGTCTCCAGTAGCTTTCAGAAAGAGGGAATCTCCATACCCGAAGTGATGGCATTAGACAGGATGATAATATACACACCCCACACTTCTGGATGTTCCCTATATAGATCATTGGGATCCTGCTGGGCCTGGAGCTCTTGCTAAACCTTATAAACCACACCACAACTCTAGTGGCTGCACACAAACTGCGATAGAGTGGTAGTGGAGGGGGAGGGCAACAAGGGTACCAGCCTCTTGTACTGAAGAACTCTTATGCACACCACACACAGTCAAGGCGAAGCATGGGGCTCAGACCTAACGCCCCACAGGATTTACACAGGATAAAGCTGTGTTAAGGATTTTTTATTCATTACTATTTTTATGCATTTTTGAATGTGCAGAATGTGGTATTACACTGGAGTACGCACTATTATAGTACTGTTCTTCTTTAAACACGGTTTCTATGATGCATGGAAGTATTTTCCTGACCCTTGTTAACTGGGCCTCAATTTGGGCCTATCTCCCATATTTTTTAAAAATGGATGTCACTCTTGCTTTCTCCCTGCACATTTCACTGTTTATTTCTGTAGCTCACAGCCAAGTAGAATCATATTTATTTTCATTTTCATTGTTCATTCTTTTCTCAATGATTCTTCCCCAGCTCAGTCACCAAACTGTATCCTTGTCCAAGGTCCTTGCTTTAGTTTACTATTCATTCGTAATAGTTCACTATTGTTCATGTATCTAGTTTGTTCCACCATCTCTGGGTGGCATCAGTATAGAGTGGGCAGAATACTTATTCATGTAGTGGGCTAGTGCTTATGTGCTAAGACAATATGACACTGAATAGAATGGTGCTCTGATTTGCTATGAATATAACATATTTGATCATACCACGAGGATGCTACAGTTTTGGTAATTTCATATGTGAAAATAATGTATAAAACCCCTATATTTTAGTGGTGAGTCAGATATCTTTCTTATGCTGCTAGGGATGCTGTCAAATTGTCTCTTGATTTTGCTCCCCACTTGGGACTTAGAATATTTTTGATTTTGCACTTTTCTGCAATGCCCTGTTTGCTGAGAGTCTTCATGGCATTGACTCTGTATCACCTTCATTTTTAATTTTGTAATAAAACCCTTTAACAGTTTTGCTGATCTATAACTCAGTTATTGAGTGAGTCCTTTTTACTTAATCTACTGTGATTCTAAATTTAGATATGTTGGGAAGTTCCTTACTTTAGGGACATGTTGCCTCATAAAATTTGAGGTTTAACACAGTCTTATCAAATTGTTGGCGTTCTTTTGAGGTAAATTATAGGGTGTCAAAATTGTGATGTCCACTCTGGCTTCAATGGGAGATTGTTTTAGCACTGTGATACAGGTAAAAAAGCCTGTACCCGATAAATAGTAATTGGGAAAATCGTGCCCAATTGCCACAGTAATTGCCAGTTCTTCAGGGCATGCTGACCTGAAGATTTCACCAGCGTATAGCTGGTCAAATGTGTGTGTGTGGCAAAGCGAGGAGGGTTGACTGAGAATGTAGTATTCCTACATTCCTCGTAAATCTCAGTTTGACTGGAAACTGTAACTGTTTCCCACAGCAGAAATACTAAAGGGTCGGACAGAAGGGGAATTAATTGAGGTACGTTATTACCCTGATTATATGACATCGGAAAAGTGTCCATGTTTTTAACCTAACAAAAGCCTTCAAAATAATTTTTTTAATCTCTTTCTAAAAGTATGCACCTTTCATGAAGTTTTTATGTAGTCAAGGATATATATATATATATATATTGTTTTTTTAAACCTTTATAATTTTCAATTGAAAAACATCTCGGTCAATGAACATACAGATCAGCATGCACAGAGATCATGTGGGCAAATATACAGCAAATCATGTCTCGTATCCGGCTTCCCCATGTTATCTATTGCCAATGGGCCTCCTCTAAACGACAGCGTAGTACAGTACACACTACCGCCCCGTTGTCCACCTGACTGCATGAAGCGTTCCCCCGATTGTTCAATCAGGCCCTAGGAGGAGAACGCGCTCTCTCCACCGCTCTGCCCCCCGTGGGCCACACCGATATGCAGCGGCAGCAGTAGGTTCCGCCGTGCCGCCCACCCGGATAGGGCCCAGTCTCCTCTCCAGCGTCGCCTCTCACAGTAGTCGTTCTACGCCGTCAGCAGTAGCTCGCTGCAGGTCTCTTTAGCACAGCATCTGGCACTTGCAGGCTTCTTAAGCGTGATCCCCCTTCTCAGTGGTGCAGAGCACGTTCATAGGAGACACATTTCAGGCCCCGCATATCGCCAGCATCTCAGGGCAGCCGCCGCACACCCATCCAGCAGTGTGCATAGCCCGGGCAGGATGTCAGGCACCAGTGAAGAATGATGTCTATCACAGAGTCTATGGCATGCGAACCTCACTGTCAGAAGCTGTTTCTAGAACTGCACCATGCCATTCACTTAGACATAAGCCGGTCGTCACAGCTCAGCGCGCCATTTCATGCTCGCCTCGGTCAGCATGTCGGGCGCCAATAACCAGTTCCTTACTTCGCCCGCAGCGAGCCGCCTTCCCTCAGGCCCAGTCGTCTCCGATGAATGCACCCAGGAGAGCCGCCGCTACCAGCAACCGCAGTTTCTGCTGCCTCACAGCGGCAAAGGCGTCCATTTCGCGCCCGCCTCTCTACCTCAGATCGCGACGGCGCTCCTGCGCGTCTATCCTGGCTTCGTAGTGCCGTGTTCAGGTTATATCTCCCCGCTCGGGGCTTGCATTAGGTCGGAGCTTGACCGCGCTGGCAGCGGAGCTCCCCCGCCGCCGCTGTCGTTTGCCATAGTTTTCAGCCTCCCCCATCAGCTCTTGCGGCGCCTTCAGCTCCGCTGGGTCAGTCCACGCTCGTACCTTGCTGTCTCAAGCCCGTCAGTCAATGGGGGACTCCAAGCCCGCAGCCGCGACTTTTACCGTCTTGCAGGGTCTCTCTACACCTCGCGATGACCGATCCGTCATCCGATTGAGGTGCTCCAGCCGAGGATGTACAGATTTCCTCTCCTCTGCAATCACCTGACGAGCGAGGCCCATGCGCCACGTGGGTGCCGCGGTCTCACGTAGATCGCTTCTTCCCAGGTCCGGCCTCCGGCCGGAGATATCTCGCTGTCGGTGAAATTCTCAGTCGCCGCTTTCCGGCTTCCCACTGCTCCGCCACCACTAAAACTCGCCCTGGCGGAGCAGCAACGCCACAGCCATCGTTTCTGCACGATTGCACTCCAAAGTTGGCATGTAAGAAGGATTATTTATTGGATTTTAAACACCGGACTGCGGGAGCTTCACCGCAAGGCAGCCATTCCGCACTTGCGCCACCTAGCGCCCCCTCTATGTAGTCAAGCATATTCAAGAAAATCCACTACTTTAGAGCCCCTAACGTGAGTCTGGCTTGAAATAATACCATGAGACACTTTTCTTTTATTGATATTTCAGCTACCCTCATCTTGATAAGAGCTTGCTGCAGCTGTCACTTGTTAATTTTTCCTTTGCTAAGAAGGAATACTGCTAATCAAAATATATAGTTGCCACGGACATATCTTGAAACTGCAACATATCTAATTTTAAAAAAAATGTATATTCCATATATTTACTCTGACAGTTCACGTCTAGTTTGCCGAGGTGGTCAATGTTTATTTTTTTAGGTCGAGCCATGGCAGCGCATGGGCGGCTCTGCGAGGCATGCTGTATTGAGGTAGGGACTTGAAGCCCCGCCCACTCTCCGCCTACATTTTTATTTGGCTTGTGGTTTTGTCCACTGTAAGCTGTGGCTGTTCATTGGTCAAAAAGCGAAGTCGTCCCTACTTAGTACCACCTTGTCTCATTTGTAACCTCCCATGGCGACACCTCCTGTTACGTGTGTTGTTACTCGGTAGGCTTTAATTACAGCCTCTGAGTACTCTTTTCTCAAATAGCGTTGCCCTGCCCGCTGGAAACGTTCTCTCCTAATGCTTTAAAAAAAGGATTATAGCACACATTTGCAATGCAATAGGTCTTGCATTTGCGAGGAGTTTAACCTATTAGCATTGTAAATGACAATGCCTTTTATCTGTTTTGAAAACAACACATAAATAAATGACATTGTCCTTTACAATACCAACACCTCAAACTCTCTTAAATGCTAGACCTTTTGCATTGCCAATGCTTGTTCTATTACTGCATACAGCCTGGAGCTTTTGAAAGGCCAGTAAGGATGGGACCCGGTTTCACATCTAGGACGTCCTAGCATGCGACAGACCCTTCTTCAGCCACACTGCATTGTATGTTGAACACTAACTGTGCACTAATCTTAACAAATGAAAACCACCATGTTTAGAAATAACAAATGTACGAAGTGCCTAAAATATAGTTTGCTCCTACTCTTAACAAAACATTAAGTGGAGATCTCATGTGCTACATTTATTTACACGATCTGTGGACCTGGGCAGTTTGCTGAACTTTAAGCCCTGAATATGATATGGTATTAATTATTTGCTTCTTCTACCACGTTCCCCTTAATACAACACTCTCAAGACTGATAGTGAATACAGCTAAGATGTTCCTTAATTGGTGCGTATTTCAGTGACTTCCAGAAGATTTAGCTGTGCATTTTCAGTCTTCTTGTTTTGCTACAGTGCCCCAGAGAGCATTGCAAGCTTCAATTTGCAATATTCTTTCATGAGTGTAAGTATTTCTGGAAAAGTAATACCTTGAATGAGTAGCCTTACTTGAATTATTTATTTTGTATTCTTTTTTACAAGTATGTACTCAAGCTGCTCTGTGACTTGAAAAGGATGGCCTTGTTTCTTACAGGCCGATTTCTGTGTAGATATGTTCTCCTATTCAAGTTCTTTATTATTTTTTCTAGAGTTCCACTTGTCTGCCAACCACAACATTTTCGAGGAATGTGAATGACCTGAAAGCTCAGGTAGGGTAGCCTTCTCATGGCATGTCTTTGTCAAGGTTTTCAATTTACATTGTCAATATCTAAGTTCTGCTGCAGTGTATTAGCAAGTTTTATTTACGGGGGCAGTGGAAAGGTTTCTGCATTTTCATTTACTCTCTGTTGAATGCATTTTATATTCGTCTATGTTATGCAGTTTATTGAACATGTTCTGTCCCTCATCCATCTAGTGTGCGTTTGCTCAGTTGTGAATACGCTGAGACGGCAATATGTACTCCATGCACTTCGCGTTTCACAAATAAGATCTTGTCGACCGGCCATCATGCAACTATTGAACTGCAATTCGCTTCAGACCACTTGCAGGGCAACCACATTTTTGCAGAAAGTCAGCTCTTTATTGTCTAAATCAAACACATAGAGCCAACACGTATGTATTTTGCACATGATTTTCAAACAGGAGACAGACGACTGTGAACTCCTAGAAATCAATTTGTTTTAAAATTGACAATGCACATGATACCGCACAGGAATCTGAGATCTTGTAACACCTTGTATATATCTGCACACTTTTCGTAAACAAATATAACCAAACACAATATTGCACACGTTTTTAGCAACAGGATAAAGGAAGCCAAAAATAATTGAGTAATAACCTGTGTATCGATCAATGTTGACTAATTCTGATCTTTGGGGAACAGCCATATCCTCCTCTTTTCTACTCTACAGGCATACGCAATTTATATTGCATCCATTTTAGTTCTTATGTGTTGTGCTAAAAGTCGTAAGTCGTGTCTTATTTTGAAACCTTAACTTTATAATTTACTAGTAAGAAATCGTGCTTGCTTTCAAAGTAAAATACTTGTGGCGTCTGTAGATTCCTGAAACCCATGGCCCCTCATCTGACAATATTGATCGTTCATTAACGTTTTTGGAAAGAAGTACTTTTTGAGACTAATTGTTGAATGGCAAAATGATTAAACCGTGATATTTACAGGGCAATTCCAGGCAATTTACAACACACCAGTGCACTTGACCACCTTTTGTTTGTTGCCTTTTGTACTCTCCCAAAGTATTTCATTTTGTGGTTATCTGTGCTTACCATAATTGGGCTGTGAATTACGAACCTTATTTTTCATTTGGATTTCCCAATAGTTAACATTTCGTGGCCGTCTTCAGTGTATATGCAGAACATGTACCAAATCTAGCAATATACACTGGGAAGCACGTGTCGAGTTTTGTGCTGATCCAGGATATCTGTTTGGGGATTCCTAATGTTGTGACACCACATATTTGGAAATTTCCTTTAATCTCTGGTTGAATTTTCAAAAGAGGATAGATTGGAGCAGTGCTTCTTTTAGTTTTATGGGGACTATAACTTAACTGATCACAACATAATGTTGGATATTAGTGGGCAAATGGTTTGCATATGTTCTTAAACTAAGGCTTGAGTACATGAGCCCGATGATGAGGGTGATGCTTTGAGTCCCATAACTCAAGGTACAACATTTAGGAGGACTCAATTCCTTTAAGTGGATTTTCTATTGGATACATCTTCCACTGATCCTCACTTTATGAATGCTTCTTCCCGGCTTTAGAGCAGTCCGAAAAACTTTTTCCCCAAACAATGAGTTTTCAGAGCCACCCAATGGCACCATTCCGCTCCAGTCACAATTCGTACTTTAGACCCGAAGCCACCAGAGTCCTATAGGTGCTTTGATGTCAGTTCTAGTTTTTTGTACCTCCTCAACGTAGTTTGGAGCTCTCTTTTGTTAGAATGTGACTAGGTCAGATGTCTCCCCCCAAAGGGCCTACGGTTTTAACCCTTGCAGGCCGTGCCAGAGGAGTTTGTCAAAGGGGGTCCAAAAGGGATGACTGTATGTGGTGTCTGGGGGGGACTTGACACCAAGGCCTATGACTCTTGCACCTCTGTTCAACTGAAGGCCTTCAGGGAGCAGGAGTCCAAGTTATTTTTTACTAACACCCACAGGGAGATTCACAAGTTGACTCCCTCTTCAAAAGGCAAGTCATCTTCGGGGAACATTCTCTTTTTTAAAGAAAAACATATTTTTATTGGTTTTATAAAGCATGGTGCGTTGTTGTGACGCCGCAACAATTAGTACATTGATACATGATTCTCATATTTCGTCCACAGATGGTGACAACGGTGACATAACACCTGTTGACGAAAACATACAAATGATAACCCTTTATGAGCATTAGCATTTCGAGAATCAATCCTTCGCTCTGGCTGTTACAATCATACATTGTCCAGTGTCCAGTAAGTCGAATGTGAAACATAACTTTTCTTAACTACCCACCCCCCACCCACTTGTCTGGCTCACCCCATGATAGTAAGATTATGACCTGGAGCTATACCTTTTGCTGACATACGTGTCATGTGATCCATCAGGGCGCCATTTACAAATAAAGCCCCAACTGTAGAGACCCCTTCCTATGTCCAACGGAGAATACTCCGTCTGGTGATTAGTCCTGTTGTGGTGGGAAGTCCGAGTAAGTGAATGTTAGAGGCGTAGAGGAGGCATTGCCTAGTATATTGTAAGGCCCTTTTCCTGTAGGAGAACGCTAATCGCAGCAGCAGGGGGGGTGTCAGGGGGTATCTTGTTCCGTGGCAATAGCAGGGTATGCAGGGTGCCCCGGCTCAGGGATTGTGGCATGTAGCCGATTACGTGCAAGTTGTGGCCTGAAAGCCAGTACGATGGCCATTTTAGTTGGCTAGCCAGGCAGTAAGCGCGGAAATCCGGCACTCCTAGGCCTCCTTCGTCTGGCCGCAGCTGTTGCTTGGCCAGCCCCATTCTTCGGTGTCCTTTCCCCCAAATGAGGCCCGATAATAGGGAATCCAGTACCTTAAAAATAGAGGCGGGGAACAGAACCGGCAGGTTTGTAAAAAAAATATAAACGTTGCGGGAGAACCACCATCTTCGAGATGGCTATTCTGCCCATCACTGAGAGGGGCAGAGATACCAAGAAGGAAACCTGAGCGCATAGCGCTCTGACCGCTCTCATTAAATTGCCCTCTATCAAATCTTGTGGGGTTCTATATATTTGGATATACCCAGGTATTTGAAGGTATGTAGGGCGACTGCTAGGGTGAACCGTCCGAAGTTAATAGTTTCAGGGCGCTCTCCCGGGTGAAAAAAGAATGCGTGTGATTTCTTCTCATTATTGGCAAGCCCTGATATATGTTCAAATTGCTGGAAAATGCTCGGAATAGGTTCTAGGTCCTCTGTCAGGTCATGGGTGTATAAAATAAGGTTGTTGGCGTATGCTGATAGTACATGCGCTGAGCCTCCCAGCTGGATTCCCTTTGCCTCTGCCTGCCTCCGGAGTTTGATTGCGAGGGTTCTAGAGCCAGCACGAATAGTAGTGGCGACAGGAGGCAGCCTTGCCTCCTGCCTCTGCCCACTGGATAGGGTCGTGAAATATGGGAATCCGTACGGACACGTGCTGTGGGTGCCATGTATAGGAGCTTGACCCAGCCCATGTATCCCGGTGGGATGCCGAATTTGTCCATAGCCACTGTCATGTACTAGAGTGTTTAAGGCTTGGCGCAGATCAAAGGAGATACACCCAGCCTCTCGGAAGCCATTGGGGGCAGCTTTCATGACGTAATGTAGTCATCTGATGTTCAGAAAAGTGCTACGGGCAGGGACAAAACCGCACTGATCGGAATAAATCAGCTTTGGTATGTAAGGAAGCAGTCGGCGGGCTAGGATCTTGCTAAGGATTTTGTATTCCGTGGCTAAGAGAGACAGCAGGCGGTAGCCCGACATATCCCGTGGGTTTCTGCCTAGTTTGGGGATGGAGGTAACCAGTGCCTGCATGGTGGAGAGAGGGAGGTTACCGGTATCGTGGGCTGTTTGGTATAAGCATTCCAGATGTGGCATTCATTTATCTGAGAAGGTATCGAAGAACTCCGCCGGTAGTCCATCCAGGCCCAAGGTCTGATTGCGGGGAAGTTATTGGATGGCCTCTTTGATTTCTGGTGATGGGGCCGGATAAGTCCTCCTGGGCAGCCTCCGTGAGTTTGGGGTAGGGTAGGTTATCTAGGAAGGTAGCTATGGGTTCTGTTATTATGTTATTAGGGGCATGGTTTAGTATCTCGTAATATTCTCAGAAGGCCAGATTTATTTCGTGTTGTGTGTTTACTATGGTGCCGTCCGGGAGGGCCACGTCGTGTATCGGGGTGGGGGGATGCGCCTCTCGTATCAATCGTGCGAGCAGTGCTCCAGATGCATCTGCATCCGCATTTTTGTGTTGGGAGAATGACTGGTAATCTATCACTCGGAGCCGCTCCAAGAGTTCAGCATGTCATATACGCTCTGTCTGCAGAGCCTCTTTTTTCGAGAGGTTATTGCTCGCTTCTTAGTCTAGTGTGTTTAGAGTGGCTTCCAATTCTTTTAGGTAATTGTGGATCTCTTGTCTGGCTTCCGCAGTGGCGCCGATAGCAGCGCCTCTGATCACGATCTTAAACTCTCTATAAGGCGTGAGGAGGCTGAATTGGTGTTCTCCATGAAATAATTCATGATTGTCGACGCCATAGTGTCTCGGAAGACTGCGTCCTCCAACATCTGTGGCCACAGCCTCCAAGTGGGAACAGGAGTAGGGGTTCATCCCCATGATAAAGTGACCTCCAGCAGGTTATGATCTGAGAGGGTCATAACCAGGTATGTGGTGTGTAACACTTGAGATGTGATGGAGAGGGAGCAGAATACTGTATCGAGCCGGGTATGCAGCTGGTGGGGCGGGGAATAGGAGTATTCACAAATATACTGGTTTTTGAGGCGCCATACAACACCAAGCGACCAGCCCGCCGCCCTTGTCCGTAAATGTTCTGCTTGTTCGATTGAGGTGGCTCCCTGAATGGGGGGATGGGAGCGGTCCAGGTGGACGTCCAGGATAGCATTATAATCTCCTCCCAACACCCATGGGTAGCCCACCCAGTCCGCCAACACCGCGTTGATGTCTGTTAAAGATTTGTTGTGCTCGTAATTTAGAGCATATATGCTGCTGATGACTGTCTGCCATCTAGTATGCCAAGGGCCATAACATACCTGCCCTGGGTGTCTCTGCGCTGGTCAAGGGCCACAATCGGAACCCTGTGTCTTACCTATATGACTGTTCCCCTTGCATAGGTGGAGAATGATGTGGTGAATACTTGGCCTCTCCATTTTTTGCGGAGTTTAACTGCCTCAGAGTCTGTGAGGTGCGACTCCTGTATCAGGGCAATCTGTGCTTTCGGCCTGTTCAATTGGGCATGAATCCTGTGACGCCTATGCACCGATCCCATCCCCCTGATGTTCCAGGTGATTATGGTATATTTACCCAGTGTGGCCATGTGTGTGTTTGTTCGGTTCTATGGTCTACTCGGGGTCATGTAACGGGTGGAGTATGAGGCGTGATGCGTGGTGAGTAACAGTAATTCCCAATACTAGGACTAGCTCACAAACTATGCTGGTCCATACATTATACACAACTTTGTGAACTTTCTTTCGGTTTTGATATGCATTCGCTGCAGGGGGGGTGGTTCCTATGTCCTGCATTGTGCATTAGGTGATGTGGTGCTACCTGGTTGACAGGACCCTGAATTATTCATAAGTGTTTGGGAGAAGCTGGGGGGAGGGAGAGAAACTTGAACATAATCCATACATTATTTCTTCACAGTGAAGTAGTACGACATTCTTTTCAAGGGATATCCCCGCCCAGGATCGTTGTCAACCAAACAGGTCTTTTACTGTCTGTGGAGTAATCGAACGAAACAGAGCAACGCTGCTCTCTAAGTCTGAATTCACGATGTTGTCGTCTGAGTGCTCTGATGATAAAGAGGGATCGTGGTTTCTGATGGCGGCGGCGCCAACTCTTTACTCTGTAAAGCCTGTTCTGGTGAGGGGCTTTTGGCTTTGTGTTTATGGGTCGATCTGTTGCAGCATGTTTTTTATCCTGTTGTCATCCGTGGTTCGTGGCTTGGTCTCTGCGATAAGCCCTCCAGTGTTTGGGAGGGAAAGGTGATCTCCAGCCAGTCATTTGCAGCCTCCTGGCTGTCGAAGAAGCAAGCCTTCTGGTCATGAATGATCTTCATGCGGGCCAGGAACAGTAGAGCGTATTTAAGATTCGGGGCTATGAGTTTCTTTTTCAGGGATTGATATGAGACTCTTTGCCATTGGACCAGAACTGTGTAGTCCGGTTAGAGTGATATTTGGTGATTTTCGCACTGTATTGGGGCTTTCTCCCTGGCCTTTTGAAGCAGGGTGTCTCGGTCCTGTAATTGAGTATGCGGGCTATCATTGGGCGCGGAGGGGCCCCAGTTGTCGGTCTTCCAGTGGGGATTCTATGCGCCCTCTCCACGCAAATGAAGTCAGATAAACCCTCCTGGGCTACGTGGTCTAGCAGCCATTGTTCTACAAAAGCGTGTGGCATTGGGTCCTTCTGAATGTTCCAGCAGGCCTATTATGCGAACATTATTCCGCCGTGCCCTGCCCTCTGCGTCCAGCCCTTCCCGGGAGGCCTGCCAATTGCTGTTGCATTTGTGATAATTGTCCCAAGAGCACCTTGTGCTGTGGCATAAGTCCGACCGAGTCTGCTTATTGTTTTTCACCAAAGAGGATAGTTTATCGTGATCCACTTTAAGGAGCGTGAAACCAGTGGTAAGGGAGCCTATTTGTTGCCCTATGGATTTCTGCGACTGCCATACCTCCTGCAGTATGAGTCCATATTGGTCGGTGGGATGCAGTTTATTGAGGGTGTTTGGGTGGTGGTGTCCGAGTCATCTAGCGTCTGAGAGCCCACTGATGTCGACTCTGGTGCTTTTCCCTTTGTACGTCCCATGACGGAATATCCGGTGAGTTGCGTCCAGGGATGCTGTGCCAGCAGGTGAGTGGGCAATGGGAGTGGCCGGCCAGTGCGATCTGACCTGCATGACCGTCCCCATCTGGGTCACACTTGTGGTCCCAGGAAGGAAGCCCAGGTCAGCCACAGGCGCGGGGAAAAGATGTCACCAGTCTGGCAAGTTTGGCGGCGGGCCGGTTGCTTCAAACTGCCCTGCGTGTTGGTCTATTCCAGTGCCGGGGGGGACCAGGAGGCAGTCCGCAAAAGGCAACCAAAACAGGGGCTTACAGCGAAGGGGCCCCAGGCCTCAGTCTGTCAATAGATCAGGGTGGTGCAATAGGTCGGCTTGTGGAAGAGAGAGCCTCAGCTGGCAGGATTAGGCCCTCAACAGGCCAGTGTGTTGTGGACTCTGGGCCCACTGGTTGGGTGTTTGCCTCACTGTTGATGCTTCAGGCACCCGGGGAGGCCCGCGGTGTGGGAGGTTCAGTGCTCAGTTGGCTCACGGCTCAGGAGGCCTCAGTTTCTGCAGTGCGGCCGCTATGAGGGGGAAGGGCGAAGGGGCCCCCTCAGGTCCGGGTGCTATCTTCACTGCCGGTTCAGGACTCAGTCCACCTCACGTAGATAAACTTGTCGCCGGACAGTCCAGGCCATCGGCGCCACCCCCTGGCTGCCAGTACAGGAGCCTTCGTCCCCCGAGAGCAGTGCTGGTCACCTGCTCAGTGCGCCAGGCACAGAGCGTGCGTAGCTAGCTTCCATGCTCACTTGCGGATTTTGTGGCTTCGGGGTCTGTCGCACCGCCACCGTCAAATCCCCTTGATTATTGGGTCCTGACGCAGAGCTCTGCTAGATTACAGCCGTCATGTTCGGTGGTTAGCCACTTTGGGGAACATTCTCTTAAGAGATTGTCAGAAACACAAAAATGCTGATGAAAGAAGAAATCATCTTTTCCCAAAGAAGCAGTCTAGTTCCTGAGACTGTTCAACATTTTGATGGCGCTCTCTGATTACAGACTCTTTCTCCATGTCAGGTGACCTAGTTTCCAAAAGTATAAAACTAGAGTTACCTGGTTCTTCAGCTAACCTGGCAAAGATCAGGTCTTTCTAGATAAAGATGCTGGATCTTTTTAGGACTGCTCCGCAACCCTCTGGACCACTCTGGATGGTCAGTCTGTTCCTGTGGGCTTGGCTACTCTACTGGTCCCAATACCAACACTACCCAGCACCTAAGAAAAAGTTGAAAATAGCTTAAATACTATCCCCTGTTTATTTCGGTCCTTTACAGTGCCGCTTTTGAAGACGGTAACAGCTCGGCCCAAAGAGTTGACTCCAGCTCTTGCCAAAGAGCCAATAGGGGAGCTTATTATCTGAGTGACAAAGGAGAAAAACTGAGTTAATTTGAAAAATAACCCTATTGTGAGCATCTTCCCTGGGCCCAAAGGTTTGCCCACTCAAAGATTTTTGGTTCAAATTCAGATACATTAGCTTGGGAGGACAATGACAATGGCTGGATGAAGGAGGATGGTGCAGAAGCTGATCAACTCCTGCCACCTTCCACTATTGATACTGATCTCTACCTGAACTTACCGAATTGCCAGTTGCTAAGGTACTTCGGAGAAGGTTTTATCTATAACTACAGTTGTTTGAAAGACGGAAGAAGCCATGACATTTATTTTATGCTCTGCTGAACTTGAATCTAACATTATGATTGAAATCTTGCACCATTGTCAGTGGCATAACCCTTGCTTCCATTTAATTAGGTCTTCTTGGATCCTTTCATGGCTACAAGAGTCATGGTTGCATAGGACAGTCCACAATCAGGTTGCGAAGTGACATAGTCCTGCTACGGGTGACCTGTACTTCTTGAGCTGTCACCTGAGTGTCTGGTTGTTGAAACATCATCATGAAACCAGAATGCCAGAGCCTTTTATGTGGCTTTCCTTGACAAGGAAATTCAAGAAGCATGACTCCTTGGGTAATAAAACAATTCTCCCCAACTGTTTGTCCCTTTTCAATGCTAATGTCCCTTGTCTTTTAGAATGATACCTGTAGGAAGCTGGACTTCTTTGCAGATTTCCCCCCATCTTTTGCCCTCATTTGAACTGCTAGATGCTTGTTTTTCGACTCTGATAGTACACTGAAGCCTGCTAACCAGGCTCCAGTGCCAGTGTTCTCTCCCTTAACAATGAAATGTCTAATTGTAACCCAATTGGCAAGTACTTTAGCATCCTTGTAGTTCCCTGGTAAATGGTACCTATGGTACCCAGAGCATGGGTACTAAAGAGGGACCCTGCAGCCTTAGGGTGACCAACCGTTCGTAAATTTCATGGACCATCTGTAATTTGGACCTCACGTCCATTGTCCATGAGGATCCCTTTTACGGACGCCTTTTGTCCGTAATTTTGGGCATTGCAGGGAACAGCACTGTTCCCCTGAATGAAGCCTCAACTACCTGATGGGGCCGCCTCGCACTCCTCCTCAGAGCACAAGAGCAGCCCCACCCTGCCCTTTGTCATTCTGTATGCGGCTGATTACCACATACAGAATGACAATGGGCCAGTCTGGGCTGCAAAGCATGTGATGGGCCTCCTCCATCCTCTGTCTAGGGCAGGGCATTCTATCACACAGAAGAAATGTGCAAAAACGCCAATGCTGCTACATGAGAATCCAATTAAAGAAAAGAAGCTGGTGAAAGAAGTTAAAAAGAATGGGCTAGAGTTCTTTCACAGTCTCGTCATTTTAGAACTGATGCATTTTCAATATTATATTCAAGGAAGCCATGATTTCTGCTTTTTTATAAAGCCAATAGTTTTTGTTTGCTGCAGGTGTCACGTTACTTGTTGTGTTATTTATCTGGATACAATGACAGAAGAGGCAAAATACTAGTTGGGCGGTACACTATACTTAGCACAGATTTCTAGCTTAGGTGTTTTAAGCCACGCCCTTAATTACATCGAACACCCCCTTTGGAGAGACCCCCCAGGTTTTTTTTATCCCTCTTACAGCCCTGGAAACAACACCATGTCAGTCACTTCATGGCCTGGCACTGTGCATCATGCATGACTTCCACTTTTTCAGATTGCCTATGTGCAAGGGCATAGTGAACCATACCCCACACCCCACCCCTTGCTTTAGGAACTACAGCAAGGGTGAAATTCTTGATGGGCCTCTTCTCTCTGCACCTCTGCAGACAAAAGCTCAGCTCATAATTATTATGAAAAGGTGGGCGAGTGAGTAAGTGAAGTGAAGTGAAGGGATGGCTGGATGGCTGGATAGATTAGTGAAAGGGTTTGGGCGAGTGAGTAAGTGAAGGGATGCGTGGATGGCTGGATAGATTAGTGAAAGGGTGAATGGATGACTGAAAGGGTGAATGGATGGATAATGAGAGCAAGGATGGATGATGAGTGCGTGGAAGGATGGATGAGAGAAAAGGTAAATAGATGTATGGGTGGATGGGTAGATGGATGGGTAAAAGGGTGGATGGATGAGTGAAATGATGGATGGATGGATGGATGAGTGAAAGAGTGGATGATGGGCGAGTGAATGGGTGGATGGATAAGTGAAATGATGGATGGATGGATTGATGAATTGATAAGTGAAAGGGTGAATGGATGGACAAATTAGTGAAAGGGTGGATGTAAGGATGGATGAGTGAGTGAAAGGGAGGGTAGATGGATAAAAGGATAGATAGATGAGTGAAGTAGTGAAAGGGTGGATGGATGAGTGATAGGGTCAATGGATGGATTCATGTGTGGATGAGTAGATGGATGGGTGGAAGGAAGGATGGGTAAGTGAAAGGGAGGATGGATGACTGAAAGGGTGAATGGGTGGAAGGATGAGTGACTGTGCGGGTGGATGAGCAAGTTAAAGGATGGCTGGATGGGTGAAAAGCTAAAAGGCTGGATGATGAGCAAGTGAAAGGATGGCTGGATGGGTGAAAGGCTAAAAGGCTGTATGGATGAGTGAATGAATGGATGGGTGGAAGAGTGGGTGGATGAGTGTACCGATGGATAGCGTGAAAGGGTGGATGGATGGATAACGGATGAATGAATGAAAGGAGGGATGGATGAGTGAAATGATGGATTGAAGGATACATGATGGATAGGTTTGCAAATGGTTGAATATGTTTGGATATGGATGGGCTTAATTATATACTAATGCGTGACTTCCTCTGATGTGTCTGTAAAACTTACCTTTTGTCCCAAATTTTTGTCGTGAATTTTTACCCTTTGCCCTGAATGTTTACACTCACCGTCCTGAATTTGCACCCATGCCGGTTGGTCACCCTATGCAGCATGTCTTATGCTACCCAAAGGGACCCCCACAGAAATTACATGCAAACTGCCAATTTAGGATGCGTGAAAGGGTGCAAGCTGTTCTGAAAACACAACATTGCACAATGCCTGTGTGCAGTGCCAAAATACACTGCAGGTACTATATGTAAGTCACCTCTCCAGCAAGCCCTAAGAGCCCTAAGGCAGGGTGCATTATAGCACATGTGAGAACATATCTGCAGGAGCAAATATGCCCTTGTGCTGTCTAGCTCAATTACTAGTTGGTACAAGTGAACAGGGTAGCCATCTTAAGTATATGTACTGGGCCCTGGTCATTACGAGTTCCCCAGCTACAGGATGACTTCACTGAAAATACTGGTGTTTGGTATCAAACAACTTGTCTTAATAAATCTGTACTGATGCCAGTACTAGATTTACATCCACCCAGAGGGCACTTCAGAGGTGCCCCCTGAAACCTTACTAGTCTTCTGGTGTGCTGGCTGACTGGATCCTTCCTGCCTGACTGCCACCACAGATGCATTTCTGTCCCCCTGCAGTTGAGAGCCCACGATCTCCGAGGCCAGAAACAATTGCTGCTCCAGAGGAAGGTGTTCACACCTCCTCCAGCAGGCTGGCTAGGGATTTAACTTATCAAGGTCAGGAGCTTCAAAGCCCCTGCTGCCCTTGATATATGACCCCCGGCTTCCCCCCAGACCTGGGAGATGCCACCCCCTGCCCTGAGACCCATTTGCCACTAGGACAGATGGGAAATTAACTATGCAAGGAGGCGTTGTGCACTACCAGGCCAGTCAAACCCCTAAGGTGGGCTGCCTGATTTGCTCCATGAAAGAAGGTTCCGCTGTAAGAAAGTGGTTCTGTATATACTGCACCAAAGTAAGGTTCAGTGTGTAGAGTTCAACAGTCCCCAGAGGTTTGGCAGAGGTTCAAGTTAGATACAACCTTACTCTCTAAAGTGGTAGCTTGGTCGAGCAGTAAGGCAGTATCAGAGCACAGTGTAAAGCATTTGATGTACACACTGTCAGCAAATGGTCTCACACACTCAAGAACTGAACGCTAGGCCAATTGGTTTGTAGGTAAAAATATATTGTTGTTTTATTTTAGAACCACAAGTAGGTATAAAAATACCTTCTCAGAATGAGATGCTCTAGTGGTATACTTTCAATAAGCAATAGACTTTTCAGTGCAATAGATACAATTGTTGCAATATGCAACACAATCCTAACACAATAATAACATTGAGCTCAATGGCAATTTTAAGCAAACTGCAATAACAATTACTTTGCGTATGTTTTTCTTACTCAGGGCTGGATCCTGGATTTAGCCCTGGAGCATCTCCTGTACACAGTTGAAAGAAATTGTTTATAGTAAACAGGCGATTTTTAAGGAATATTTGTAAGTTGCAAAAATCGACACTTAGAAGAATTTCTGGTGAAAGCCAGGCAATGTTATCCTATGGGAGAAAATCAGGTTATCTGAAAATCACAGTTGTAATTACTTTTAAGGGTCAGTGCTGGGCACCAAGATCTAGCACTGGGATCTATCCCATCATCATCATGGTGCTGTGGAGTTCGTAATGTCGACCTCCCAGCACCATATACTCTTAATGGCAACACTGCACTTACAGGGCTCAGGAGTGGACCTGGGCACTGTAGGGGTACAGGGCTCATGCACCTGTACCCTCACCACTGGCATAGGACACCCAGCTAGAGGGGTGACTGATGTATGCCAGGGAAGTGGTTTGTGGGCATGGCACACAGGGATGTGTGCCATGTCGTCTCTTTGTTTTGTTCTGCACCCAGACACTCAGCCAGCAAAGGCAGTGTGTGTGTGTGTCAGGGTACAGGGTCTTTAAGGGTGGCACAATAAGTGCTGCAGCCCTTTGGGGCCTTCTCTGGTCACTGTGCCCTGGGTACCTATGGTACCATTTACCAGGGGCTGACGTGGCCAGAGATGCCAATTGGGTTTAGGCTTCAATGCAGTTTTTGGGAAGGAACACAGGCCCTGGGCACCTGATTGGCAGGAGCCCAGGGCACACTCAGTCAAAGTACATCAGCAATTCAGCAAAAAGTGGGGGCATACCATGCAAGAAAGATGGCACTTTCTCACATCCACCATTTTGATTTTGGTGGAATTAGAAACTCTGGGATAGGGTTATGCCCACTCCCCACTGGAAGTGGTCATATATGGGGCATAGGGACCCCAAGGGTAAGTAGCCTATTGACTACAACCCTTCTCCCCTTAACACCCCTAAATTCAGTATTTAGGTAGCCTCCTGAGACCAGGAACACAGATTCATCTGTCTGAAAAGAGAATAAAGAAGAGCCGAAGATGCAAGAACTGCGGACTTCTGGTGTACTTGGCACCAAACTCTGCCTGCTCCTGTCCCGACAATCACAACAACCCAACTCGTCCTGCAGCTGAGCATCCTCAAAAACCCTCGGAGGAGCTCTAGCACTTCACCAAGCCATCAGCATTTCCCTTGAAGTTGAGAATCTACTTGCCTGCAGGTACCAACCACAGCGTCTGGTTCACTCTTCTGCTGTTCACCGCGTCCACTGACACAGCAGCCGACTAGGAGAGGGTCACCATGCTCCAGGAGGTCTGATCAGTCTCCTCACCAAGTGTGAAATTGCCGGAACCAAACGGAGCTGCCCTATGCCAATACCCGGGGTACCGGACCCCTTGCAGCAACAAAAGCTTGTTTGAGTCCAATCCAGACTCCAACACCGAAACGACCGACCAGCCGATAAAGGACATCAGCATCGCAGAGGCCAGCAGTGAGAGTGGGCCAGCTGTCTTGTTTTGCTCTCTGCAGATCTAACAGAGAACCGTGAGTGCCTTTGACTCATGGGCCCAGCCGACCAAAACCCTTTGCATCTGGCCATCTGATTAGGTGGCGCCCCTCACCCATCAGACACACAGCGTGTGTGAGCTCGTGTGTAGGGGGCTCTATGCCATTTGGCGACCAGTGCTTCTTTACGTAGCGGATGATAGCTGCGTGTAACATAAAAGGGTAGCACGGAACTCCTTGTTCCCTAGCGAAATTCTCATAGTCCATCAGGTCGCCATTTACGAACAAAGCCCCAACTGTAGAGACCCCTTCCTGTGTCCAACGGAGAATACACCGTTTGGTGATTAGTCCTGTTGTGGTGGGAAGTCACAGTAAGGGTTCTGAGGGGTAGTGTCATGTCTGTGCTTGTTTTGTTTGATTATGTCATACTAGTATCGAGACTTGTTTCATTTATGCATATGAATTTATGCGAGGGGCGCTAAAACCTTCAATACATTTTTTATTTTAAAAAAAAAAAAATACCCTTAATTGGTTTCAAGTTTCTTCTCGAGTGTGTGTCTCATTTATTGACTCTGTGTCCAACAATTGCTTAACATTACCCTCTGATAAGCCTAAACCGCAAGCCCACATTTCCACAAAAGAGAGTATTTGGGATTATTACCTTAAACCCTGTAAGTCAATAAGGGTCGGCTGGACTTTCTACATAGTGAACCCCTTTTTGGTACACTACATAAAGGGCCAGCTTCCTACAATACCTTAATCTTTATGAGAACTGGCATCCTTTAGTTATCAACTTGCCAGACTACAGGAACAAAACATGTTCTGACTTGGTGAATGATGACCTGCATCTAAACTGATCCTAAAGCATGGCGTTGATTCTGCAGACATTGTTGCTCGGTCTATGGGTGTCTTGCTGCATTTGCATGCCTGGATGCATTCCACTAGATTATTGCGAGGTGTTCGGGTGATTATTAGCGACATGACGGAGAACAGCTATTCAGAAGGCTGATTACTCCTTGGAATGCTTTAAGAATAGTAGGGTTGTGGGTCACGCTAGAACTCTGGTCTCCCATGCATGGCAATTCCACCAGCAGTAGTGGACGTTATGTGGTTATTCTCAGGTTGTGCAGCCTTCACAAAGGCAGCCATCTTAACCCCTTCAAACACCACTGTATAGCTCTTTTCATGGCATGGTTGGATGTATGTGTGTTGCCGAGCAATAGCAGCAGATCCAGTCCCTACTATCCTGTGCAGGCTCTGCCACTTCAAACCCATCTGACTTTTGACCCTGCTACATCACCTTCTGATGGGAGGAAGGGTCTCCCATTTTGACACTATTTGGGAGGAAATCGCAGCTGACTGCTTGGTTGCTCAGCAGATTGGCCAGGGCTATGCCCTTCCATTCCTATTCTCCTTTCGAGACCATGCCGTCCCTGCTCATAGACTCACACCCCGACCCTAGAGGCAGGAGTCTTTGCCTTGCTGGACAAGGGTGTCGTGGAGGGGGTATATCTGGATTTTACTCCTTTTACTTTGTGGTCCCCTAGAATCCCTAGCTCAGATCTCTGCCTTCTAAACCTAGTCATCTGGCAGGACAAATTCTAGATGCTGTTCCTGAGCCAGGTCCTTTTGTTTCTGGGAAATCAGTTAGCATCCCTGAACCTCCAGGACTCCTACATTTAACTTCCGATTTTTCTCACCAACAGGCCCTAATTGAGGTTCAAGATGGGGGCCAAAAACTGTCAGTTGGTGGCCCTCGCTTTCAGATCTGATGATAGTCTCAAGAGTCTGGAGGAAGGGTGGAGGCAGTATTGGCAGCCTCGCTGCAGTGGTTGAGAGTACACTTATTGTGCTTGGATGACTCACTGGTTGAGATGGAGTGCCATAGACTGGTGCTGGAACATCTCCAGCATACGATGATTCTGGGCTTTACTATAATTGTGAAGGAGTCTCTCCTCCCTTGAGAACAGAGATTTTATTGGGGCGGTGCTCAACACAGTCCTTATGAAAGCATTTTTACTTCTCAGGGGATTGGGGATTTCCTCGGGATGATTCTGATGTCTTATTCAAGCTTGGATCCAGGACCTGCAGTTTTTGCAACTGCTAAATAAAGCCTATGCATCCCACTGGTGCTTTATCCCAGGTGCTGGGTGAGAGCCTTCCAAAGCGGTATGAGGAGGAGTTGGCTGCAACACAGGTGCAGGCTCTCTGCTTGAGTGCAGATCTTCTGGCTGAAGCACCGGAATATGCACTGGTGGATGGACCCGTCCAACAATTACAAACGTGGCTTATTCTCCCCCTGCAGGATCAGGCTACTATGATGGTGGATATGTTCTTGGTGTTCCTCTGGGGAACTTGATGCTGTGGGGTCTTTGGTCTGGGTTGGAACAGCACCTGCAAATAAATGGTGGGTGATTCGTCTTGCTCGAAAGGCCTTTCTTCCTTCCTTGGCATGGGGGAACATCCAGATTCTGTCACACAACACCACTACAGTCCATTATATTTGACAAACGGGGCAGTTGGAGTCACAGCCCCTATATTGGAAGATGATTCTCCTGTGGACATGGGCACAGCAACGGCGAGGGAGGGGCTGCTATCAATGGCCCACTTGCAGGCTACCTAACTCTGAAAGCGTATGGCCTTAGTCATTTCTTACTGGAAGACCATAAGTGGGACCTACACAGTAATGCAGGTGATCATTTGTACAATCAAGGTTTCATTTTAGTTAATCTCTTTCCCATGACTTGGAACAGTACGTGTCCTCACTTTTGGTACACACATGCCTACAGGTTCAACTGGTCTTGGGTCTACTATACATGTTCCTGCCAATAACTGTTCTGTCCAATGTACTCAAATTGTGGGAGGATCAGACGTAGGTGGTTTTGATCGTTCTAAATGGAGTGTGAAGGACCTGATACTCTGATCTGTTCACACTCTGCATTCAGCCATCTCTTCCCTTCCCACACATCAGACTTGGTCTTGCAGCAGGATGGTCAGGGCTTCCACCCCATTTCCAAGACTGCTACTGGACAAATGAAGATTGAGTTGTGCCTACTAGAACCCTTTCAGTTCAAATACCCTTCATATTTTTGGCAGGTTAAATTGTTCCTTTGCACTGGTCTATCCCATTTTACCTAAGGTAGTTTCTTCATCCCATACGGGTAAGTCTTTCTTTCTCCCTGTGCCTCCAACAAAGGAGGAGGAATATCTGCACAAACTGGTGCCCAGGTGGGCTCTCTGGTACATCATAGATCACACAAAACAGGAGAAAGTTGATGACCAGCTCTTTGTGCATTTTGCTTAAGCTAAAAAGGGCAATGCAGTTACCATTTGTGCCAGTTCGCAGTGGACCATCCTCTATATCATGATCTGCTATGCCCTGTCGAAAAAAGATCCTCTGTAGGGCATTGGTGCTCACTTTACTGGGACCATGACTGAGTCTCATTTGCTAGCATCTGTTCGGCTGTTACGTGGTCGTCTGTGCAGAATATCAAAACATCTCTGCTTCTTGCCTCAGGTTCTTTGCCTGCGGACTTGGTGTTTAATAGTATGATGTGGAACTAGTTCCATTTCATTTTGAAAAAGCTCGCTCAGGCATTTAGATAAACAGCTTTTTGGGTGATAACTGTCCTAGTGATTGCAGGGTGCCTCAGTGTTTCCCCTTGTCCCTGGTGTTGTTTAACCTATATGTTCAGCCCTTGCTGAACCTCATCTGCTCATTTTAATGATACACAGATTGTGCTCCAGTTGCCCCTATAAGAGCTTGCTGGGTTCTGCTTCCAATTTGCGTGATTTTGTGGATGCCTTCCATCAACGGATGGGCCGCCCATAATTAAAGCATAATGCTGATAAAATACGAAGCTGTTACTGGAAAGGGAGAAGCATCGCTGGACAACAGTATGCTACCTTCCTACCATGGCAACCCATCAGTTCCGGCAGGCTAAACAGATAGGCTACATCACATTCAAAACTATGTTGTGAGATGTTATCTTCTAGGAATCTTCATTGGTTGTCTATGGAACAGGACTAGTTTTAAAACCCTGTGCGTGACTCACAAATGTTTTTACACTTTAACCCTCATAACATAGGTAAGCATCTGAAGCACTATTGTCCACACTGATCCCTGTGATCCTCTGAACAATCTCTTTTACACGATTTGGGAATAAACAGAGCTAGTATTGAAGGGCCGTTATTCCATTTTAGGGCTCCTGAACTATGGATTTACCTTGTAATTTCCTTAAGACAAACTCGTTGGTAATTTGTATGTAATCACTAATGTATTAAAGTCTATAACGGAATCATTCATTGATTTAGCAATCCAAATGTTTTATTTCTCATGACCTTCGTTCCAAAGATAGATTATTTTTGCAAACCTTTGTTAACTAGAATTAATTATAATAATTATAATATAATTATTAAACCAAGTAACTGAAAAATAAGAAAGATCAATAGGGTATTACTTGCAAATTAGTACTTTGTTTAGCATGTTTTGAGCATCAAATTAATTAGAATTTTGAGAGCATACCAACTGTACACATATAACACATCTTTGAAAGAAATTTTTGAATGAGATTTTGCATGCCTACCTGTCTAGAAGGAATATTTCATTTGTAATTCCTTAAGAGGGAACAACTGTGTCTAAAAGAGAAATTATAATAATATATTCCAAAATAATTAAATTAAATCTAAAATATTAGCCCTCCGACAACTCATGTCTCTTTAAATTGGATAAAACTAACTAAGGGCATTTTTTATTCCACAAAAAGTAATTCAAATACTCTCTATCGTGTTTGAACGCATATTTAGGAATTTTGAAGTGTGACACTCTAAAATAAAGCTAATTTCAGATGTTTTATGTTGATCACCTAGAGTCTTCCTCACTGTGATAGAGATAGATATTAGTTGAAGATTAACTGTTCATATTTTCGGAAAATCATATACCTAAATATATATTTGTTTCTTGAGCTCTATTGAAAGTCTTTTGAAAATCTGATCTTCAAACGTGTTTCATACATGGGGCATTGGGGGTAATACCACAATTGTATTAGAAATTAACTTGTATTTAGAGAAATTAGAATAAAGCTGTAACCCCTCCATGAAGGTGGAGAGTTGGGAGTCTGGAGTCAGGATGTTCTGGTAATGATATTTTATTGAGCATATCAAATGCAATTGTATAACTTCTAATTTATAAGCTGTAAATTAAATAAAGGTAGCAAGGACTATTAGTAAAAACACTAAAATTTCAGGTAGAACATAAGATGGTAACTAGTTAAGGAATTTATGTCCAAAACAAAACCAAATAAATGTTTAAATAAAAATGACGAATTCTGTCAAATGCTATTTCACTTTCCAAAGAGACATAAGCTAAGGAGATGTTAGTGCAAGAAGCATTAAGAATTCAATTTGCAAGGGGGGTGCTAAAGGTCTGGCTACCGACATGCCTGCACCTTTGTGAGGCTCACGTTTTGGAGGGCATCTGCCGCCAGAATCCTCTGCTCTAGTATGTCTCATCATACCAAAATTGTAATGATTGCCCCTCCCCCATTGGATGATATGGGGCACTGGACCTTTTGAACCCAGGATGCTGCTGAAACTGTATTGCCAGTCATCACAGCTGGATCAGCATTGTGCCCGCGGGGCCTAAATCGGCTCGTGAGCCAGACCTTTGGACGGTTGTGCTGGTGGCCTGGGTGACCGTGGTCTGGGGACTGGAACCTCAGAGATTGTGGGGACTGCTGCTGGCACAGCAGCAGATTGGGTCTCCACGCCAGGCGAGGCAGCCTGGAGATGGGATCACTGCTCCAGCCCTGGGAAAGGAAGATGCTTTTGGGGGCTACACTCTTACCCCCCTCCCCTCCCTCGAGCTGATTCTTTTTGGCTTGGCTGCCATGAGCCCTGCACCTGATGACTACATTGTGTGGTGTGCCGATGCTCACTCAGACAGTTCCTCAGTCATGAGGCCCTCTGTTGTACTAGCTCTCACGGTTGAGGTCGCGGGAGGACTCGTTGGGGCCATGTGTCCTCCCCTTGGGCTCTGAGGGTCAATGCGTCCACCAGGGGCAGGTGTGACTACCTGCCTTCCTCAATTGTAGACTGCATGCCCAGGATGGACTAAGCGCCGTACCTCCCCTGAACTGAAACAACAGGGTTTGCACATTAACTTTGAACTGTGCACTCCAGTTCTGCTTGTGCCCACCCCAGTTGGCCTTGATATGGGAATGGTAGGGGGACTATTGGCGCTGTTGTGCAGTTGATGGAGCAGCGCTTTTGTTATCGTTTGGATCTGCCTGTTTGACACTGTGTTCCCAGCGTTCAGTGTCAATTACATTTTTATTATGATATGGAACCGCAATGGAGGTTCACATAATGCATTATCAAAAATACAAAATGCAACAATACTAAACACATTATAATGTACAACATAATTAGATACAACTCATCAATAGAATGAAAACTTTAAATAAATAATATACAGCAGCTGTTGTATGATTGACATTTTGTATGTATTTTGTATGTATGAGAAACCTGATTCGTTAATATAATTTTTAAAAAATTGAAAAATCTTATCACAAGCTATTTTATTAGGTGGAAACATTAAGCACTTGCGGGCCTTCGATACAGAATGGATATTATATTTAAAGAACAGTAGCCCTAGAAAGTGTCGACATGCATTGTACAACAGGACATGCAAATATTATATGATTAAGATCTTTAATATGCAACTGGCATACCTCTCAGATTCTCGCCTTTTGGGGGACTTTATCCCAAATGCAGTGATAACGCATAGGGGGAGCAAATTCTTTCTCATCAATAGGATCAACGTTCATATCCCATGACGAAGATTCCAGGTTAAATAAGGCTGAGTTTTATTCCCATGATTGTTCTCCTGTGCCACCTGATTTAACTGGCACAAAACAAGGTCTATATCTTGACTTATTTTATAGAGAGTATTTTTTATATGACTCTTTAGAAGGGATTTAGGCATAAAAGAGCCTACGTGAGGTCAAGTCCAAAAGTTTCTTTAGCCAACTCAAAAGACCTGTAAAAGGCACTCGTATCTTTTTGAAGGAGAAAAATGCCACACTTCAGAGCTCCACGAAGTGTTCTCTCCTCTCTGCCCAAAAGCAAGTTTTCCCATCTGAAAACAGCGGCCAAATCAAAGGTGAAAGATGACAATAAACCAATTTCCAGCCAAAGAACATTAGGGGCTGCTAAAGTATTTAAAACACAAATCTGGCAGAAAATCCGTCCTTCTATTCCCTCAAAGTAGTGCCAAAGACTCATGTCCCACACTGCACAGGCATAACATAGTGATAGAGGTATTCTAACCCTGTAGACTGACACATCTTGACCAAAATGACGTCTCCCACGCATTTTATATAAACTGTTAAGGGTATTTGCCTGAGAAAGAGCCCTATCAGAACAAAGATTTACATGATTCATTATCCACTAGTGGAGGAAATCTTACCCAGATAAAGATACAAGTCCGCTTTTTCTATTTTATCTTCCCCTAGATACCAATTGAACTTCCCCCTTTTTCTTGTACCTTTCTTATGGAAAGTCGAAATTTCACTTTTAGAGATGTTTATTTTCAGAAAGTGGGCTTCTGTATACTTCATCAGTTCAGTGAGGCAACGTTATAAACCAATGGGGTTATATCCATTATAGCGATGTCATCAGGGTGTTAATAGTCATATTACCAATTATTAAAGGGCTCCCTGCACCTGACTTAGGATAGCTGGATCATATAGAGAGAGAGAAAACAACAGGGGAGCCAACAAGCAGCCTTGTTTTAAGTCATTTTGAGTTGTAACATTTCGGGATAGACCCTGCGTCCCTCCCATAAGAATTTGACAACTGGTATCGGAGTAAAATTCAGTAATGAGTATTAGAAGAAGGTGAGGCACATTCAAACAAAGAAACCTTCTCCACAGCTTTTGACGATCTAGTCTATCAAATGCAGTGCACAAGCGGAGAAGTTAATGAAGGCCTTATACACTGGCATACCCCGGAAAGAAATTGCTTGGACGACAGCAGTGTTATCGATAGTACTATGATTCCTCTTAAAACCAGCCTGTTTGGGGGGAATGTTATGTACTTGAGCCCATTGTTGTAAGTGGGAAAGTAGACTCCTAGCTAAGAGTTTGCCAGTTGCCTCCAGCAGTGCTATCTGTTTAAAACTTGCAGGAGGGGATTTTTGGCCCTTTTATACAGTGGTACGATGACACTACCCTTCCAAGATGAAGGGATTTTTCCAGTTTGCTAACAATATTCAAAAAGCGGTCTGAGAAAGGTACCCCAAGCTTCTGCCTCCTTTTTACTTGCTGCAAAAGTAATCACACCGGACTCCATAGCTCCAGATGTTCTTGCATTTTTTATAAAACCGACAATCTTGCTTACGAAAGGAGCACCATACGCTACAAACATATCTTCATCATTACTGAGTGCAACAGGATCAGTTTCTTCAGCACTGCTAAAATACAGTTTAGAACTATTATCCACCCAGACATTTTCAGGGGTAGGAATTGATAGCGCTGTCACCTTTGAATCACAATATTCAGCAGCCAAATGCCAATATTTCCTAATATTCAGCAACCAAACGCCAATATTTCCTAGAGTCCCTAGAGTTCATGCCCTCCCTTAGATTAATCAACTCGGCATCACTTTCCCTCCTACGCTCTTGGATTTTTAATCTAGATCTGATACATTTGAGACAATAATTTCATGTGGTCTTGAAAACAACTTATATGCTATCTGTTGGACTTGGCCCTTTTTGCAGGGTCAACCCTAAACTTTTTTGCCTTTCTCCTAGCCTTTTTTCTGACATGGTGTGGTGATTCCAGGACTCTGGGCACTTTAGCACTGCTGTCCAGTGTAAAGTGCGTGAGCTCTCTGTGTTACATATGGTAAGATTGGTCTACACCTGTTTGGCCTATTTAATTTACCTGACAGTCCCTTGTAAAGCGGTATCTCATATACCTAGGACTGGTAACTTAAATGCTACTGGTGGGCTTGCAGCGCAGATTGCACCACCCACCAAAGTAGCCTTTCAAACCTATTGCAGGTCTCTGCCATTGCAGGGCCTGTGCGTGCAGTTTTACTGCCACTGTGACGTGGCACCTAAAGTGTGTGCCATGTCTGTGACCCGCCTTTTACTGCATGTCAGTCACCCCTAAGGTAGGCCCTACCTAGCCCTATGGGCAGGGTGCATTGTAGGTAAAAGGTGGGACATGTACCTTAAGTGTGTGACATGTCCTGGTAGTGACAAACAGCCATTTGTTCTCTCACTACTGTGAGGCTGCCCTCCCATAGGAATGCACTGGGGATTCCCTGATAAGTGTTTCAGTGGTAATTCCTGATATGAGAGGAGCAGTGTGGTCAAGTTTAGTATATTAGGAATGGTAATAATAAATGCTGTGCAATGGTGTGCACAGATTTATTATAACTATTTTAGAAATGCCACTTTTAGAAGTTGGCATTTCTGTGTGCTATGAGTCTGCCTGCCTGATGTGAATTGCATGTCTGGCTTTTGAGTGACAGGGGCTGGTGAGGTGTGTGTAGCTCCAGGAGGGGCAGGGTGTGTCAGCACTAGGCTGAATGGGACATCTGCATTTGGGGTAGTGGGAGGAGAAGTCCCTGGTCCCTGAATAGGTCTGTGCCTAGCCTGTACAATGCTGGCTCCACCCCCCGTGGTGTGTCTGTTGACGAGCCCCCACCTGACAAAGGGGAAGAGGAGCCTTGTAAACCAAGTGCTCCAATTCCCCCCTGAACCAGTTTTGGGTGGTTCCCCCAAGCCCTGTGCCAGGGCAGACAAAGCCAAGATGCCATATAACTATAGGGGCTGTGACCCCATGAATGTGTTGTTGTTCCTGTGCTTGGGGGGCTTGCTACTGCTGGGCCACAGGAGGAACCGCCATTAGAGGGACTGTCTCCCTGCTGGAGGGCCCTGTGTGCTGGCCTGCCTGGGCCCAGCTTTGCTCCCTTAACCTCTAAGGACTTCCAAGGACCTAGCGCCTTGTGGAGCGCTTCTGTGTTATTTGCAGCACTGGGCTGCGACCTGGAGATTCCACCACACAGCTTGTGGAGCGGGAGCCCACCCCAAATTTTTGCTTTATTGCCGTGGGTGCCCACCCTGCGTTTTTGCATCTTTGGAGAAGCGGGTGCCTACCTCGCGTTTCTGTGGATCTAATCAGCGGAAGCCTACCCTGCTTTATGCATATTTTTAATGTAGGTGCCCACCCCGCATTTGTTTCCTAGCAGGTGCCCACCCCGCATTGCGGCCGATCAAGAAAAGCCGCCGACCCGGAAGCCAGGCAGAGTTCGCCTGACTGTGGGCAGGGCTCAGGAGCCGCTGGAGGAGCAGGGAGAGGAAGTCCCGCCCGCCGCAGAAGCTGTCCGGAACCTCGCGGGCTCCCATCCGAAGTCCCATGTCCCAAGAGAGGGACCGGGTGATGGCCAGTGAAGTGGGAGCCTCGCGGGCTCCTCTGGCTGCCGCGACCGGCACAGAGAGGAGCAGGGTCCCCGAGAGCTCCAGTGAGTGGGGCGTTGCGATGGCGCATTGGTGGTGCCAATCGAGGAACATTGTTGGTGCTTATTGTCACAGCTGCCCCAGCTGACAGTGTGCAGCTGCAACGTTTGGGGGCACATTGTTTGTAGGGCCCCAGTGGGGGTCCAGAGGGCACAGAAGTGCCAGTGCCTCTTTTGTTTCACAGCTGCACCGCAGTTAGCGGTAGCTGCAACGTTTAGGCCAGATCATTTGTGAAAAGTCCCAGTGGGGACCCAAGAGGCACAGCAGTGCCAGCGCCATTATTTCTTTGGGGGCATTTTTGATTCCTTTGCTGAGGAAGGAGGTAGATACACTCCTGCCCTGCCCCAGCGCAATTGCGCACTTTGATGGTGCTTCATTGGCAGCCAGCCCTGACAATTTGGACATAAGGCATTTGAGCCCCAGAGAGAAGGCCAGTTGGCCAGGGGGTCAGTGTTAGGTTGGTAGGGCGCCAGGCCCTAGTGTGATTTATGTGGTGCCTAGGATAAATGTGAATTATGCACCATGATTTATGCCTCTGATGTTTATGTTTAGGAGGTTATTCACTAATCTGAGGTTTATGCTTATGAGGTTATTGCATACTGTGTTTATGCTGGCGATGCTTATTGCCTAATGTGGTTTATACTTATGAGATTGACGCGTAATGTGTTTTACGCCTAATGTGATGCTGATTGCATAATATGATTTATGTTGCAGAATATAATGCTGAGTACAGTATTTTGCCAGTAATTACTGGTTGTGTTCTACATTTACTATTTGTGCTTTGTGATGGTTCTGACAGTGGCCCAATTGGCCCTGTCATGTGTATATAATCCCCTGTAAATATTGCCTAGTGCCAGTTGGCACAGTGTATATTGTGTGATTACTATTCTCATGTGTTTTGGATAATACAAAGGCTATTTTTATGTATAACATTGTGTGGAGTTTCTTTTGTGGTGTACTTAGTGTGTTGCTGCTGTGTGTGTGTGTTGCGCAAACACTTAACACATTGCCTCTGGGATAAGCCTGACTGCTCGTGCCAAGCTACCAAGGGGGTGAGCAGGGGTTATCTTCAGCATGTAACTTCCTTGCCCTGACTAGAGTGGTGGTTTCTGCCTAGCTTTGGCGCAAGTCTTAGCCAACCAGAAATCCCATTTCTAACTCTATCTCCTTATCAGGTAGTTTATTTCCTGGTTTAACACCTTCAGCTTTGGATGATACTTTTTCTGGCTGCCGAGGACCTTCATACATAGAACCTAGTTTACGAAACTCATCCATGTGGGATTCATAAAGGGATAGAGGGCTGTTCCACGAAGACTCATTAGAACTGATACAAACACCATTGATTTTGCAACTTAAGAACTCAGTATTCCTAGCTGTCCATGTGGTATACCCATTCGACTTATTAAAGCTGACCTTGCCAATTGATAGATTCCCAGGTACAAATTCCTGGAGGATAAAGGCCACAGTTGTACCTACTAAGCTGTGATCACTCATCTTAGTTGCAGACACAGTCAATTTCTCACATGCCTCAAACATTTGAAAGGATACTATCACATAATCAAGTAAGCTCCGCGTGGAAGTTGAATGGATGGTTCCATTCAAAATGACCAAATCATACTTCCTAAGGGTTTCCAACAAAAGAAATCCGCGCTTATCTGTTCAAATGTTTTCCGGTAAAGAAATCTCCAACAGACCACACTTCTTCTTTTATAACATTAGCAAAGATTGAGGAAGCAGGATTAAGAACCTTTGATTTTATATCGCCCATGATTTTTACCAAGGAACATTCTTCAGCCCTACTAATATCGTGGAAAAAAGCTAAAAATTAACTCAACAAGTTGTCAGAAGATTTCCCTGGAGAAATATACATATTTACTAAAAAGGAAAAAAAAGCACAGCCTTTCACATCTTGGAATACCAATTTCAAAGAAAGACATAGATTGCCAAAGTGAGACTCTTTATCCTTATGATTATCCTGTTGTATATCAGGCTCCACTGCAGCTGCCACTATTGATTTTTTTACTTTTAATGTATTCTTTTGTTGTATCGCAGTCTCTAGGCACAACATCAATCCCCCTTTCTAGAAAATAATTATTTATGCAAGACCAGATTTGCAATAACCAATGAACCAAAAGTGATTTTAGAGTTTGGAGTCAGCACAGTTGAGTGAATAAACACATTTTTCCTGTTACTACTTTTTACCAACCTTAGTGCTTCTATCTCTGAACATGAATTTAGAACAGAACTTCTATTCACAGTAAGAGACTCATCAAAAAATAAGAGAAAACTATCTCTGTAGGTTGACTCGAAGTTCTGCTCCAGTGACTTCCCTTGAGAGTAACCAACCATGCTCTCCATTACAGGCCATTACAGGCTCCATGGTCCACGGAACAAAACCTCTTACACTATGAATGAGCACAAGCCGGAATTTATTATCAGGAGCTGTTATGGTTCCTTGTACTTCATTTCGGATACTCAATTGTTGATTAACATGGCTACCCGGGTTTCCCTTTACTACTAGAGTACAATCTCTTTATGCAATTCAACAGAATTAGTATGGGCCACAGTATACTTCAGCTCCTCATCATCAAGAGTGGAGGGGCTGTACTTTGTTACCCCCTGCCACCCTGACTGATCGTATGACGAACTCAGTATGATATTTGGAACACACTGATGTCGTGGGAACACCATGGGAAGGATGTGAGGTTTGACTACATTTTCCCCAACTCTCTTCCATTTTGGGATTGCAATGGTCCGAATGAGTATTAATTAGAGGAAGAGACAAAGCACTACCCCCCCGGGGTCATTAACATCACCTCATCAGAGTCCTTCATTTCAGGACAGCTGGGGAAACTCAATTTTTTATTTTTACGTTTTGTAATTATCCTAGTCTTTTCATTTTTACGTTGCTTTATAGTGCCCATCTGAACCATCGAAAAGGGCTCTGTTTTGGACTCCCTCTTTGAACAACTTGTAACAGGAACATTAGCCCCCGCACCTATCTGTGACACTCACCCATTCTCCTCACCGGATTTCTTGCCGCCTTTTTTGGAACCTTTTATAAACATGGAGAAAATGTCACCCATAGATACATACAGGGGAATTTTTGACTATGGTCCCCAAACAACAAACTTAAGCAAAGGCCCTCATCAAGGTCCTCTTCAACATGTGTACAACAATTTTTTAGGGGCACGGCATTGGTTTACCTACTTGGGCAAAAGTGTTCCTAACCCCTCCAGGTCGCTCAGCTGTTGATGACTTGGACAAAGACTTTACATTATCATTAATAAAATTTGCATTAGTATTAATAAAAGCACACTTAGTAATATTCTGTACCTCTAGCAAAATTAATGACGGTGTGTCCAATACATGCTCAGAACTTGACACAGATTTCTGTATTAAGTACAATATAGAATATAAAATATTTTCAAAACAAAATATATGATGAAATGCCACATCCGCCTGCACCTCCATTATTGGATTGGTTTATATTCCACTGTGTTCTTGGTATTAGGAAAAAAGGAATGTGTTCTGGTTCGGTGGGGGACAACACCCCTAGGGTTGACGAACTGCAATATGGTGTCGGTAGAGACTGGTGAGAAGGGCGGGTAGATGATTTATATTAGATTACCCCTTGAGCATTCACTGGGGAGCAGCATGCAGAAGTCACAGCTCCCTGCCCCCACTTGAAAGTCAAGCTCAATGTCTGGCAGGGTAAAATCCTCCACAAAAGGACCTACTCCTCGTCCTTAACACAATCAGCTCTTACGGGGATGACTTCCCAATCTACAAGTAAACCCCCCTCCTGACGTGATGGGGGATGAAATAAAACAATCTCCATTCCCCTTATCAGAGATTTGATCCCCAGATGACTGAATTGAAGGAGCAGACGTAGACATCTCCTCCAAAGGCTTGTTGTCCAGGCCCTCGGGTACGCCAGCCTCCATCGATAGACAAGGGGTTTAATAATCTTCTTCACTCCTTTTAGCTAGTCCTAGAAACTCGTTTACAGATGAAGAGGAAAACATATGTTTACAATCATTTGTACTTAATTGAGCCAAAGACAAGGAAAATGCAACCAAAAAAAGAGCTAGAAACCACCACTGCTTAGTGGACGTAACTATATCTATTTTTCTAAAATAGAAATGGAACTAGATGAATGAGATTTAAAAATTTGCTGCTGAGACCCTCTGTTTCTGCTGGTGGTTATCCTTTTTTTTAGAGTTAAATTAGAGGAGATTACACATCCAGAGCATAACTTCTTAAGTGTCATCCCCACTGGAGGACTCCAAGGCCCACCACCCCTGCGGCTGTCAAATGCTAAATGTTCACACGGATGCGGACAACTCTCAGCACAGTAACTCTGATGCACTGGAGGCGAAGACGCCCAATGCAACAGAGGGAGGAAACCAATCCAAGCAAACAATCGGGGCTGAGGACTGCAAAGAGCCGCTGGCGCCCACTGCAAAACTTCCACGAGAGAAAAAAATCTAAATGAACTGGGAGTGTGCTGGCATACCGGCACCGCAAGCCGCACCCAGCCCTAGCATGGCCACTTCAGTGGATACAAGAGACCGTAAAACGCTATGGACGCTAAGCCGCAGCTCTCTAATCGGGCAATCCCTTGCAGAGCTTGGTCAGAGCAGCTGCTGAAGATGGAAGCACCTCTGACACCTTCTTGCACCTCCTACCAACCGATCTGCTTCAGCAAAACTCAACACTGATACAAGAGGGTGCTTCCCACGCGCCACAGAGCACTCCAGGCACCCGCGTTACTGGCAGCGGCACGGCTTAGCTGACACCAGCCGCTCCCAGCCTTGAGGCCCGGAGCTCTAGCTGTCCGCTTGCTCCTCCGCCTTGCAGCTCAGGCAGGGCTGGGCTTAGCTCCCCACAGCCTTTGGGCGCTGAGACTTTGCAGGCCATTCGACTCTCATCTCGTCTGTCAGCGGCTCGCGGGCTGCGTCAGGTCACAACACTTCCCACCCAGTCATTCTACTCCTCCTGCTCAACTTAACCAGGTCTCGATGGCTGGGTTACACTCTCTATGCCTACACTAGCCGGCTTCAGGCCACTTTGGGCCGCTCGTCTCCGTCCTCGGTGACCTCTGGCTCTTGATGATCACTTCTGCGTGAGGCCTGGAGGCTTGTGGGTTTCCTGCGGTTATAAATCTCCCATTAGTGGCCCTCCTATCGCTGCTGCTACTGTCCTCTGCAGATTCTATGGGGAAAAAGGGACCATAAGCAGCTCTAACTTCAATTTGAACCCAGTGGGGCCTAGGGATAGCCCCGGTTGGGTTCAAATTGAAGTTTGAGCTGCTTGTGTATTTGTCCTATCACTTGTCAGTTGAAAGTCTGGAACCCAAATGCCTTCCCTCTTTCATCTCCTGATATAGGCAGACTCTGTGGGCTAAAAAGTGCATGGTTCTGGCAGCCTGGTGATGTATGTCTGTATGTATGTATGTATGTATGTATGTGCAGTCTTATATAGCGCTCAAATTACCCTTGGGCATCTCGGCGCTTGCATTGGGAACCCGTCCTGGTTTTTCCCTGTGAGATAAGCCGTACTGGGCATCCCCAAGGTGAAAGCCAGGCATCCCGCCGCGGGGGGCCGAAGTGGAGATTAAGCAAGCTTGTTGCCCAGAGCTGCATAGTGTGAACTCGTGCTTAGAGTAGGCACCGAAGCGAGAATTATCGAGTCCGTGGACAATTGGGTTCCAGACCCTGCCGCGTCGGGAATCGAACCCTGGTCCCGGGTCTGACCTCTGCTTCAGGGTATGCCTCCTCTAACCAGTGAGCTACACTTCTCCACAAGGTGATCAGTACTGCTGATGTCACCTGCCTCCTTAGTGGATATGTTAATGCCTTGTGAGAATTGGACACTTACAGTGATCAGCTTGCCAAACTACATGAAAAAACATTTATGTACCTGTTCAATAACTGTATGGATAAGCTAAACAGATCTTGAAGTGCAGACTGGACTCTGTGGACACTGTGTCTCGATCACTGGCTTCTTTGGAGTTGTCCAAGCGATGCTCATGGACATGCCCATTGATGGTAAGTGGCTGCACAGGGAAAAATCAGACAATTTTTTGAGTGCTTCAAAAACAGTAGGGCTATAGCTTGCATGTTTGGACTAGCCTTCCCAGTGCAACAGTTCCACTAACAGTATAGAAAGTTACGTGACTACTCAAGGGGAGGACGGTACCAGCAGAGACAAACTTCCTAGCTTGTCCAGACACCTCAGTAGCTAAAGCACCCCTTTTTACCTCCTTTTAAGTCTGGGATAGACCTAGGGAGCAACACCAACAGCTGCAGATACAGTCCTGCCATTCACTCCAGCTCTGTGCCACTACACCTCTCTGACTAACATAGGGTGGTGGGGTTCATGTTTATTTACCAATTGACAGGTAATCTTGATGGATCTCTGAGACATCCAGCTAATCTGTAAAGTCTACGCCATGTCCCATTCGGTTTATTCCTCTAGCTCATTTTCCTTCCAACAGGAGGTGCTCTCCACCAAATCCCTCTATTTTGGCGGCAGTGGAAGTCCTAGCTCTGCTGTATAAAGAGGTCATAGATGAGATACCATAGGAAAGAACAGGGACAGGTTTCTTTTCTCTTAACTTTTAAGTTTCGAAGAAGGACGGAGGGCTGAGACCATCCATGAGTTTGGTCTTCTGAATTTATTCATTTGGCAAGACAAGGTCACAATGCTGTTCCTGAGCCAAGTCTTACTTGCCATGAATGAAGGAGTCTGATTGACATTTCTGGATCTTCCAAATGCTTATTTCCATCTTCCAATTCCTTCTGCCCAAAGACATTACTTGAGTTTCATGATGGTATCAGTTTCCAGTTCTAACATTAGACCCAACTTTTCCACGTGTCTTTACAAAAGTGCTGGCAGTGGTGGAGGCTTCATTACAGTTGTCTGAAATCCATGTATTTCGATACTTGGAAGACTGGCTTATGAAAGTGGAGTTCCTGCATTTGTTTACTTTTCTCCATGATTTTGGCTTTAGCATCAACATTCATATTCCCACCGAGATCCTACTCACAGGTTGATCTTCATAGGGGAGGTTCTGGACACAACCTACATGAAGATCTTTCTTTCTCTTCAGAGAACCGTTGATTTTCAGATGATTTCAAGGTTTTCGATGCTAGCTAAGATGCTGGTTCTGCAGGTCTTGCATAAGAATAGGAGGCCAAGAAGACTCATCCTGTTGGTGCCACCCGCCAGATGAAGGTGATGGCTCTTCAGTGGAGTCTAAGGTCCCAGATACTCAAGCATTATGAGAGGCTGACAAATTCCATCTCTGGAAGCAACATTCAGGTATTTGCCGGGCAATACTACCATCATCTATTATATTAACAGACTGCACACTGTGTGGTCATAGACCCTATGTTGGGAGCCGATTTCCCCTTAGAAATAGGAGCAGTGACGGTGTGGGGCTGGGGGTGCTTTGTTAGTGGCTCACCCAGCAGGCTTCCTCGTTTTGAAGGCGGACGCTCAGTCTCCTCTCATTAGAGGATCATGACTGGAAGCTACACCTCCAAGTTTACATTGGTGTGGTCATCTCCACATTGGTGTTTCCATCTGTGGAGCTCTTCATCTTGGCCCGGAAACGGAAGTGTCCTCAGTTTTGTGTCATATAGTTACATCTCAGTGGTTCCTTAGCAAATACCTTCTGGTTTAACTGGACATGCTATAAACATATCTGCCAAATCTGCATCTGTAAAAAGTGCTGTTTAAGGGCATCGACACAGATGATTCTGATCACCCAGACTTGGGTGTTGGGGATCTGATACACCAATCTGTTGACATCTAAAGCTCAACCACACCATCCTCTCTTGTGCAAAGCACAGCTGGTGTTACAGGAGGATGCGCAGGTCCTCCCCGCCAATCTTTAAATGCTGTGGCTGCTCAGGTTGAGTTTGAGAGGTGCTAATTAGAGTACCTCTGCCCCCGTGATGAGCTTGTCAGTGTCATTTTGATAGTCAAGAGACCAAATCCATATACTCAGGTTGCTGGACTTATTCAGTGGAGTGAGTTGGAAGACATCAACACTGTTAAATCTCGCCTTTCCGAGGACCTTGATTTGCTTTGTACTGATGGAGTGGGTAGTACAAAATTTTGTATACCCCCCCCCCTATTCTGCATGAGATCACTAATTGAATAATCTATTAATTATAATATTTTACTAAATGAGTTTGCATGTTTTTTTAATCAACATTATTAATATACAAAATATACGTGGGATTTGCATTTTGCATGGCTAAATAACCTTTATAACTAAAATCTGTATGCATATTAACAGTAGTATATGCAATAAATAGAATACTGCATGATACATGTTACTTTTGTGATGTCTCTGTAATGTTGCTCGAGAGGAGGACCAAAAGGGTGAATATAAATGCTTTAAATGTTGCTATACGCTAGATAAATACAAGCACATGGAGGGATTAGTAAGGGGTTAACATCAGATTTATTATTTCTATGCATTAATTACTCTTTTGTGGGAGGAGGAGCCTAGCGCGCAACCAAGATGGCCGCATAGGCTTGTGGCTCCCGGGGGCCTCCGCAACCTCCCACATCTATCCTGTTATAATCCTGATTTTTTCGATGGGCTTTTGTTTATGATCTTGCGCTAAGGTGCCACTCGTTTTCCAAATCGAAATTGGACTCCGGGAACGTGTTTTTTGGTGATCTGAAGTTTGCGGCCTTCTCCGGCCTTGGTGCCGAACTCGGGTTGGTGAGGTGCCCGGCTGCGAATTGAACAACAGCGGCATGCCAGGCTGGGCCTGCCCCGGACCCCGTGCTTTCACTTTCGGTTTCGAGTTGAGCTACCGAGACTGATGCGTGGGACATTGGGAGAGCTGCGCAGAGTACGGAGTGCAAGGCCTAGTCTTGAACGGTAAACAGGCCTCTTTCAGTTGGCGGCTCGGATCTCCTGGCCTTCCTCCGGGTGCTGGAGGGTGCTGACCTTGCTGATCGCTGACGATGACGACGAGAGTGGACGGCGACAAACTGAAACCCAAATCTACCCGGAGGGGAGCTTATTCCCAGGCCAGCAATATGGACCGCTATGCACAGCCAAAGGGATCCCCTAGTGGATCGCGTAAATCGCCTGAGCCGCCCAAGGAGGCCTCGGGCGCATCATCCGAATTGACCCTGTTGGATGTCATGGGGGCCATTGAGGAGATGAAGGTGACTGTGAACCAGCAATTGGATACTCTGGCTAACAAATTGGACTCGGTGCTGATTGATGTCACCTTGGTCAGAGCGGACCTGTCGAAAACCAATGACCGGGTCGACTCATTGACCCAAGCAGCGTCGAGCCTAACGGTAGACGTGGCCGCCTTGCAGACGACGGTGCGGAGGTTGCAGCTCGCCAGTGACCTGACCGAGCGTCGCCTTGAGGACTCCGAAGGCAGGGCCAGACGGAACAACGTCCGCATTATCGGCGTGCCCGAACGGTCGGAGGAGTCTGCTGTGGATCTTTTTGTGGAGGATCTAGTGGTGACTCATCTAGCACCCAAAGGGCTGAGCAAGTTCTTCGCTGTGGAACGGGCCCACAGGATCCCGGGGGGTGCGCCCAAGGTGGGTGCCCCCCCCGCGGCCTATCATTGCCCGGCTTTTTAATTTTCGGGATAGAGACGCTATCCTGCAGGCGTCGAGGGTGGCTGGGCCATTACGATTTGAGAACTCTAATGTTAGCTTTTACCCAGACTTTACACAAGCGGTTCAAAAGCAACGGATGGGATTCTCGGCCATCAAACGGCGCTTGAGAGACATGGAGTTCAAGTATGCGATGCTGTTCCCGGCTAGGCTGCGGGTCGAGTTGGATGGTCGCTCCCACTTCTTCGACCGGCCGGAGGCGGTGGGAGAGTGGCTGGATGCCCTGCCCAAGAGTCGGGATCCGGAGGGTCGGATGGCGGAGAGGATTTGACGGAGTAGGAATGGAACTGTGATCCTGGTGATGGACTGTATTGGTAACGTTTTGCACCTGTGGCTGCACTGGACTCCAGTTTGTAACGATTTGCCCCGTGGTATTTGGAGGTTGCGGGGGGCTTGCTGGGGCCCTTTCCTCCTTCTGGGGTTTTTTCTTGTCCTTTCTTCATATTGGGGCGACAGGCACACTGCATGTTGGGGGGGCTGTTCGGGCTCACGCAGGGGTGCAGGAGTTTTGTTGGGGGTTGATGGGGGGGGGTTGGGGTTTGTTTGTTTGTTTCACAAGGCGGGGTAATATTTTTTGCTGTGCTATTATGATTGTGCTCCCCGGGAGGGGGATATTTTGTGCTGGGAGGGATGGGGGGTAGGGGACTGAGACTTCTTTCCTGGAATGTGAATGGGCTGGGGTACAGGATAAAGCGGGGGGTAGTCCTGCAGTTCTTGAAACGTATTTCGCCTGACATTGTGTTCTTGCAGGAAACGCACCTCATAGGGAACTCTTTTCATGCCATGAACAGACGAGGATATCGCCTCCTGGCCCATTCTGGTTTCACCTCTGGCTCGAGGGGAGTGGGCATCTTAGTCAGGACCTCTCTCCAGCTGGTGGTGGATGAGGTGCTCCACGACGACAGAGGGCGCTACACTGCGCTGGTGGGGAGGTGGGAGGGTAGATTGATTTCGCTGGTCACGGTCTACGTGCAGCCGGGCCTGCAGACGGCCACCTTTGCTGATTTGGGGCGCCTGCTACTTGGGCTTCCGGGGGGGGGTTTGGTCTTTGGGGGGGATTTTAACGCAGTGGTTTCCGGAGTTGAAGATCGACACCCCCCTAGGGACCTCCCTCGGGCCCAGAACTGGCTGGGGGGCTTTCTGGATACCCTGGGATTGATAGACTGCTGGCGGTTGAAACACCCTGGACAGGCGCAATATACCTTCCACTCTGGGGCCCACGGTAGTCTTTCAAGGCTTGACTATATGCTAGTGCCTGCGGCCCAAGCTGGGATGATCGGGGAAGTGCGACACTTGGCACGCGGTATATCTGATCACTCCCCTCTTTTGCTACACCTAGATATCGCCTTGGGGGCGGAGGGGAGGGTGGCGCCGATCAACCCCTGGTACCTACGAAACCCCACGATCCGTGCAGACCTGGTTAAGTCTTTGGAACACTATTTTAATGATAACGTGGGGTCGGTGTCTTCCGCCGTCTCCTTTGGGTGGCCTTTAAGACGGTGCTCCGGGGCCAGGCCCTATCTCTCATTTCCCACACCAAAAAATGCGAGGCGCAGGAGGTTGTTCGGCTAGAAAATGAGATCACCGAGTTGGAGAGTGATTTGGAGCAAGGTGTTACGGATGACAGATTGCATGTGCTGGAGCTTAAGCAGGCCGACTATAAGGCGCTGGTTACTGAATCTGCTAGGAGTATGGGCAGGGAGCAACAGGGGCGATTGTACGATATGGGTGATAAGGCAGGGAAGTTGATTGCCTGGTTGGATAAGAAGGAGAGAGCCGAGTGGTGCCGGAGATTGAGAGGGTGGATGGTGTGCGTGTGACGGACCCCGGTGACATTGTTGATTGCTTTGCGGAGTATTTTCACGGGGTCTACTCTCCGGTCTCAGAGCGATCGGAGGAAGACTCTCGACTGCTGCTTCGAGATATTACTCTGCCTTCCCTATCTGATGAGGATAAAGTATTGATGGATGCGGCCCTATCGCCAGATGAGATTGCTTTGGCCATTCGCTCCATTGCCTCGGGTAAGGCCATGGGTCCTAATGGACTTCCCATCGAATTGTATAAGCTGCGCCCAGATGCGATTGCCCCGTATCTCCGGGACATGTTCCTTGAGGCTCAGGCGGCGGGCTCCCTCCCTTCTGACCAACGTCTTGCTACTATTGTTGTTATCCATAAGGAAGGGAAGCCGCGGGATCGGTGTACTTCTTACAGGCCTATCTCTTTGTTAAACGCGGAGCCCAAAATCCTCGCCAAGGTACTGGCCAATCGTCTGATCCAGGTTGTGGGCGACCTGATTCATCAGGATCAATCCGGTTTTATACCCCATCGCAATACCGCTTTGAACCTGCGGCGACTGCATGGCGTCCTTGCTCGCGCCCCATTCATTCGTGAGCCGGCCATCTTGGCGTCCTTGGACGCTACCATGGCGTTCGACACCTTGGAATGGCCATACATCTGGGCGGCGTTGGCGAAGTTTGGGTTTGGCCCGGGGTTTATCGGTTGGGTGAAATTGCTTTATGACAACCCACTGGCACAGGTAGTGGTCAACGGACGGGTGTCGGCTCCCTTTGTTTTGGGTAGGGGCACCCGACAGGGATGTCCACTGTCGCCTCTTCTCTTTGCGCCCCTTGCGGAATGGTTGCGGTGGCACCCCTCGATACGTGGCCTTAGATGGACGCCGGAATACGAGGATCGTGTTTCCCTATATGCGGACGATATCGTCTTGTATCTTGCATCTCCGCGTAAATCGCTCATTGTATTGGTGGATGTGTTGAGCTCCTTTGGTCGCAACTCCGGATTGGTAATTAACTGGGCTAAGTCTTGTGTATACGTTCTCTCCGGGGAGGCCCCCCCCCTTCCGCGGGGGTGCCCTATCCAGATTGCGGAGTCGGGGTTCACGTATTTGGGTATCTTTATAACCCTGGATCCGGTGGCCCGGTATGAACGGAATCTTCTCCCCCCCCTTCAGCGCCTAAGGGCGGATGTGGCGGGTTGGCGGCGGCTGCCGCTCTCGCCGCTCGGCCGGGCAGCATTGTTCAAAATGATGTCGCTACCACGCTTTTTGTACGCCCTGCAGAATACTATGGACGTAGTGCCGGCCCGTTATTTTCGGGAGGTGGAGTGTCTCCAGCGTCGATTGTTTTGGGATGGGCGGCCGCGGATTGCTCTTGCTAAACTGACCCTACCGTGGTATGACGGGGGGGTCGCCCTCCCTGACATTAAGCGATATTACTGGGCCTCCCAGTTGGCTGCCGTCAATCACGGGATGTATGGCCCTGCTTTGAACCCGGCTTTTGAGATGGACAAATTGCTACTGCCAGGCGGAGACTATAATCGAGCACTATACTCGGGGTCCCTTGATGCGCGGTTGACGGGCCCGACGCGGGTCGCGGTGCAGGTGTGGCATGCAGCAAATGCGGCGATGGGGTGGAGGGATCGCTTGACTCGGGCTACGCCATTGTACGCGTCCCAGCGTTTGGGTTGTCTGTATACTACGAAAGGCTTCGAGAAGTGGGATACGATTGGTATCAGCACGGTAGGGGATCTCTGGACCAAAGGGAAATATAAGACGTTCGACATGCTGAAAACGGAATACCAGTTGAATGATCGGGAATACTATCGGTATGTTCAAGTTCATCATGCCTTGTGTTCCGTGTTTTCAGACGTGGCGGCTATTCCGGAGCATTCCCCGTTGGAAGACAGAGTATTGGATGGCTATGTACCGGATAGCACCATTTCGTTGATTTATAAAAAGCTTATCCATGATCGAATGGGTTTGCTGGCCTCATTGCGGGAGACATGGATTGCAGACGGTATAGAACTGGACGACGAGGATTGGGTGTCAGCGGTGGCCTCCCCGAAAGAGGTGGCTATCCCGGCCCGATTGCGGTTCGTCCAGCTTAAGATACTGCATAGAGTGTACATCACGGGGCCTGGCCTGCTGCGTATGGGGTATTCGGTGGATGGTTTGTGTAAGCGAGGCTGTGGGCTACTGGGGACTTTTCTCCGTATCTTGTGGGAGTGTCCGGAGGTGACTCGGTTTTGGTGCAGAGTGCATGCGGTGTTAGAAGAAGTCACGCATGTTGCCTTGTTGCCGGAGGCACGTAGATGCTTGCTGAATGTCTGGGAGCCGACTGATTACAATGTGACGCAGACGCAATGGGTGACTCTAGGCTATATGATAGCGAAGCGTGACATCGCACAATTGTGGGGCTCCCAGAGGCCGCCAACGGTCTCCGAGTGGAAGGAACACATGGACTGGTGTATGTTTAGAGAGAAAACGGTGTATGTGGCGAGAGGCAAGCCTGGGAAGTGGATTAAGGTGTGGGGTCCCTGGAACTCCTATCGTGGAGGTATTTGCGCCCGCCCCAGACGCGTGAGATGGACGCCGCTCTGTCTCCCTAGCCCCCGCATTCCTGTATGCTCCTGCGACATGCGACTTTGTCGCTTCTGCCTTGCCCCCCTCTGTCTACCCGGGTTGGTTTACTCCCTCGATACGAGGAGCACATGTTTCTGCCATTAACCTCCTCTGCCTTGTGAGTTTGATGTTTTATGTTTTTCAAAAATATGAAACCTTTCCTGTTTGTTTAGGGACTGCGGCTGTGGCTGACTGCGATATTTAGCACTTTAGTAACTCTTTTGCTGCTTCATTGATGTGCATGTTAAGTCGTGCCTAGGTTTACACTGCGTTTAGCGGCCGGCCTGTTGGTTGTAGGCCCATACTTGTATCTTTTCGAAATTGTAATAAAGGTTTTAAAAAAAAAAAAAAAAAAATTACTCTTTTGTGTTTGTTTCGCTTAAGTTGGCGTTTGGGCCTAAATTCTAAAAAGCGACAAAGTCTTCCAGACCTCGTCGTGAACCCTGATCTCTGTGTACTAGAACAAGGACACCGTGGGATGACGGCCAAGACGAAAGACAATAGACTATCACAGAAAACCAGAATGGACCGACTTGTGACATCACCCCTTGAACTGTAGCAAAATCCCAAAAAGGCTCAATCGAACGATCTCAACCAACTAATCACGACCGTAGTAAAATAACAAAATGTATCTTCTTACTTTTGATTTTATTATAAAAATACACGGTAGAATAGAGAGGGTCTCAATCACTCTTTCCGATGACGACGACGGTGACGCTACGCGAACTCTACTACTTAGGGTGACTGCTGCGTTCCTGAATCCTAAATGGTCCGGATGCTGCCCAATTACCTGATGACTGCGAACGTTTCCTAATTCTCTGGTCTTTACCGATCTTTCGAGACTGTAGCGTGCTGAGCAAAGAACCTCGAACTTTTAGACGAATGACAACAGATTTGAATATGCAGACCCAATGATTTAGAGGACTTCAGATAGCCAGATTAGGTAAATATAATGTTCTGCGATTTACTTGAAATTTGATATAAACTTTCCAAATGGAAATGTAACTCTTCAAAGAAATTTTAGATAAACAGATATTGATTAGCAAAGAATGAGTTTGTGGTTTATTGAGAAGGGTAAGATCTAAATCTTAAAATGTGTTTTAGCTGATTCTAGATCACCATCAACCAATCCAACTATTTGGTCCATTGACCACGTGGGAAGAGTGCCTTGATGTTTAGGATTGAGATCTGTAGGTGGAAGGGATATTGATGTATATTTGGTAAATTAACTTTTCTTTCCCTATAGGTTATAAGGTACTCCCCTCACATGTCGAGCGCTTGAACCGCTCATCCCTCCAACTGTGTGCAGACCAATGAATGGTCAGTGTGATTGTTGGTGTTATGGACCCCACCAATGACTGCATGAGTGAATGAGTTAGTGTGACGTCGGGTCTGTGACGAAGGGAGGATACCGGTACGGGTTTGCTTTCCCCGTTACCAGGGTTTCTGCGCTCCATCAGAACTTTCCAGAGAACAGCGAACAGTCTGTCCTAGTACCTCACATAATAGGGTATGATGGTTGCTACATTTGATGGCTGTCGGCTTGGTCTGTCTTTGTGTCTGCGTGATTAACCATCACGGTTTAGTGGTGAGGCTTGCTTTACTTGTTTCCTCCCACTTTGTTGTTTCCTAATGAGATTTTAATCTTGATGGCACCCCCTTTGAGCTGATTTACAGTTGTCCATTGTGACTTCAACCCAGAATGCAATTTTGTGTTAATAACTTCAGCTCATAGGGTCAGCGAACTTCAAACCCTATCACTTTGTTAATCATTCACTATTTTCTACCTGGATAAGTTAGTTCTTCGCATCTGCCCATCCTTTTTACCCATGGTGGTCTCTGTATTTTGTACGGCACAGTCTATTACACTTCCTTCCTTCCTCCTCCACACTCAATCAAGGACAAGGAGCGACTGTGTAGACTGGACTCCATATGTTTGGTATCTTGCTAGATCAATCACACCTATCAGGACATAATTGATACAATGTTGGACTGGCCTTTCAGGCAGTCTGGAAACGTGGCACTGCCAGATGGGTCAGTGTGTGGCCTGATGGGATTAAAAAAAAAATCCATACTATGGCCCTTTCAAGCTGCCCCATCTGGCAATGCCCGACTATCTAAAAGGCCAGTCCTACAGTGAGTGGATAAGCAGCTCTTTGTGGGCTTTGCGGGAACTAAGAAGTACAATTCGTTGAACAAGTGCTCCATTTTGCACTTGGTCATTCTCTGTATCAAGATCTGCTGCTCCTTGGCCAAGAAAGACCCTCCAAAGGGCATTCATAGCTGCCGCAATACCTTTCTCCAGAGGCATCCAGGCTGCCTCCTTATACTGAACCTGGATGCTGGGAGGTCAACTTTGCATGCTTATACCAGGCACTACTGCCTCGCAACTTAGGTGTACAGAGTACAGGTACTTTTCCTTATGAATGTTGCAAGAATCTTGGTTGACAAGCAGTACTCTATCCCACCTCAAAGGGTGGTGTTGCCTTGGAGCTCATTCATAAGGTGAGGAATCTGCAGGAAGGTGTATCAACAGAAGAAGAAGTTAGTTACCGTTGGTAACAATATTTCTGGTTAATACATAATCTTCCAGCACATTCCTCGCTGCCCTCCATCCCTTCCTGAGTAGTTAGTGCCATGACTAACAAGATCTCAAATGCAAAAACAATTGATGGACAGAATGCAGAACAATGTCATACATTCACCCCAGTACAGAGATCTGGGCCTAAATCCATTGTTTTGTTGCTCACCATGCCATTCCAGTTTGAACCCAGCCATATGCAAATCAGTCTTGACCCTGTGCCCAATGGGAACAGTCCAGCCCGAGCTGCCAGGCCAGGTCCTCCCTGGACTGGAAACAAGCATCCTAGGGCCGGTTTCAGGGTTTCACCCCTCATCAGCCAGGATAGCTTGACTCCAGTGGCATGGAGAGCACGGTACCCACGTCTGGGCATACCCTTCCCACTCGGGTGACAAAAGCTAAAACAACAATTGATGGACAGTTTGCAGAACAATGTCATACATTCACCACAGTACAGAGATCTGGGCCTAAATCCATCATTTGTTTGCTCACCATGCCATTCCAGTTTGAACCCAGCCATTTGCAAAACAGTCTTGACCCTGTGCCCAATTGGAACAGTCCAGCCCGAACTGCTAGGCCAGGCAAATAAGATCTCAAGCTATGCAGATATGTTATATGCTGCATTTGTCTCTATCTTTGCACTTTTGGTTCCTCTTCCCATGCTTTGGTGGGGTATGAATAAAGTTTATATGCAGATGCCATTGTCCTGGTTGGAGCATAACTTGTTATGCCTGGAGGTGGAGTCACAATTGGAGCCACATTGTGCCACCTGGCAGTGCTGGAGATCTATTGCTGCTGAAACGTTTACTGGACCAGTGTGAAGTCTGAAAGGATGATTCATCAGGTGAGGAATCTGTGGGAAGATCTGTCTCCACCAGCAATATTGTTAACACAGGCAAATAACTTTTTTTTCTCTCATTTTCCATGTACCTAAGTTTTAGATATAATTTTTTAAACTGCCATAGTTTTTCTTCAGTTTATTCAATGTTGTTTTCCAAGGTTCTTTTTTCTCCATGTCTGACGAGTTGCTTGATGACTGGGGTTCTGCCTGTCTGTTGTATTTGTTAGGGAAAAGGGTTTCTTCTCTTTGGACACATTTTGGAACAAATATCCCAAGTCAGATTGATTTCAGGTTTCTGAATGCTCCTCCTTCTGATGTAGTCGGTAGCTGGCATTTTTAATTTGTAATCGAAATGAAGGATGTTGAATGACGTTGATGTAGTCTATCCAAAATGGGGCAATTATGGTGAGGATAGTGATCAGGTTGTTTGTGCAAATAGTAAATGGTATTGCTCTAGCGGGGTGTGAGTGTATTTGTTGAATGAATTGACTTTGTGTGGACTAGAGCTCTTAGATTTGAGAAGTTGTTTAGTTCATGCTGCTTACGAGGAATGTTCACTCTGACAGGATAAGCAGTTGGAGGGTGAGATTTGTTTGTTATTTTTGTTCATTTTAGAAAATTCTTTTGGAGGTGCATCGCCATATTATTAACATATTTGTATTCAGTTGTTGGTACAGTGGTCAGTTTACATTGGGGGGATAAGCAGTGCTAGATACAAGTTATTTACTGTGTGTGAAAGCAAGATACCTACTGAATAAATCCCTCAAGCTGGGATCTCGAATCTTACTTGGGCAGGAGCACCCACCAAATAACAAAATCTGTCCAATAACGTCACATAGAACCAACACTGAAGTAGTCCATCTAAGGATCCCCAGAACATCATTGGTCATCATATTGATGTTGGTGTCCACCCTGTGGCCACTAGTGGACATCCAGAAAGAAGCAGACAATAAATAAAGCATATCTATCGGCAAGCACATTCCTCCTATCTTTCGGACAGGTTCTTCCGGATGGTTTAGAACTACAAGAAACCGTCTATCTCGATCTTAATACCCATATCTACATTCAATATATATATAAATAGAGAAAGTTGAGACAGTTTCCCTGATAAAAGCTCCATAGCCGAAACACGTGTAGTTCCATCTACCGCCAGCCTTCGAATTGTTCAAAGTTCATGGACCTCTTTTTCACATTTGAATGTTTAACATATGAAGCCATTTTATCATGTCTGTGTAGTTTCTGTATTTTCTATGTTTGTATACATGATTTTCATGGATATGTGACCGTGTTGCAGTCTGTTTTATGTATTAACATTTAATAAGAAAGTGTATGAAACAACAAAAATATATAATGTGAATCAGACCAAAGCATTTTAGAACTTTTGAATAAAGAGGTTTTGATAACCCTATATAATACAACAACCTGGTCATATGTGTAGATTTGTTCTAATGCACTTTGTTTGATGTACTATTACTGCTGTGTAGCCTGATATTTATAACCGATAAACACTAAATAACTTGTATCTAGCACGGTTATTCCCCCCCAATGTAACTTTCCCTACAGCTTGCAAGTTTGCATGTCTATTGTAGGAGTTCCCCTCTTTCCAAAACATGGTAAAGTGGTCAATGCAGTGAGGTTTCTGCTATAGCTAGCCATTTGTTTAGGTTGTCCTGGAAAATGCCTTTCTTTTTATTATTGACAACCTGACATTTATTCTGTCTGTTCGTCTTGCATTTTGATATTGTTTTCTGGAAGCCCAGTATCCTGATGCAATAACTGTCTGCAGAAGTAAAGACACGGACACACTTTGCTTCTCCAAATAGTCACAGACAAGCTGAATGTAAGGAAATGCTTGAATTGATACTTTTCTTATTTAACACCCTGATCCAAATTGCATGTATGTGGGAGGTGGAAGAACGGCGGTATACTCCCATTTCGCCGCCTCTAAATATTGCTGTCTCTCTCAAGCACATGCATGCTAATTACATGGTCCATGTGTTCCTTTCCCCTTCCTCCCATTGGCTCACCTAAATTCCCACCCAGCACTTCACTCTATAAGTTCTCTGTGCCGTTTAAAGCTTATTCGAGCTTATTCGGTCCGTTTTCGGATTGTATCAAATAATAAATAAAAACATTGCTCATGTCTCCTAATAGGCTTCTCTCGGATATATTACCTACTGGCGGTCGCCAGTAGGTAGTTATAGTTAGGACCCCTTTTCCATAGGAAAACCTCAACATTCTATTTTGAATAACTTTGGCGCCGGTCGATGAATCCTCGCGAATTTCTCAAAATAGGTGGGGCGCTACGCTCCGCTCCTTCCCTGAAAGTCTCGGGGGGATCCGTCAAGCGGGGGCTGAGATAAAAGGGGGGTCCCAAAACGCGTTTTTCCCATGCATTTTTCCATAGGACCTTTAGAACGAGCTACAGCCCGAACGGCTGAACAGAATTACTCGAAATTTGGCAGAGAGGTAGTCCCTAGGTCAAGGAAGTGCCTTTTGTAGGTTTGGTGTAAATCTGTTCAGTAGATTCTGAGAAAATAGCCTTTAAATCAATATATATATCTGAGCCCGCTTACCGTACGCTTACCGTACGCTTACCGTAAGCGTACGGTGGCGTGCGCGAGCGCGATTCTGATTGGCTCTTAGATCTTAGTAAACATTCGAATCGGCCGAAACCAGGAAGCGGCGGCCGCCATTTTGTGTATTTCACTCTAAAAAAAAAGAGTGAAAACAAGAAAAGGGGGCAATGAGGAGAGTTACAGACCCCCTAACATTTGTAAGGGGGTCAAAGAAGGACAGAAAAGTACAAAAAAAACATTTATTGATTTTTTAAAAAATCACGGGGTACGCGTACGGTAAGCTTACGGTAAGCGTACGGTAAAAAAATAAAAATAAATAAATGAAAAGCAGATTTAAGAGTTTAGATATTAGGGAGCTCTAAAAACTGCGTAAAGTGGGCGCGCGGTGCGCGAAGCGCACCGCGTGCTTACTGTGCGCGCACGGTGCGCGAAGCGCACCGTGCGCGCACGGAACGAACTGCGTTAAGTGGGCGCGCACGCCACGAATGGCGTAAAGTAACTTAGCATTTAAAAAACCGTACAAATTCACTGAAAAAACCATAGGTTTCACACACGTTATAGTTAGGAATTAGCATTTAAAAAACCTTGCAAATTCACTGAAAAAACCATAGGTTTCACACATGTTATAGTTAGCGGAAATTTTACTGATAAAAAACCAGTGAAATTCCCCCGTTATAGTTAGTGCAGGCAACTATAACTCACGCGACCGCAATCTTCTGCTGATGACATATGTGTCTTTATGAAAAAAAAATATTTGTAATATATGTATAGCTAAAAATGTATGGAAGAAGACATGGGCAAATAAGTGTCTAAATACAGTATTAGCATCAGCAGAGGATTGCGGTCGCGTGAATTATAGTTGCCTGCACTAACTATAACGGGGGAATTTCACTGGTTTTTTATCAGTAAAATTTCCGCTAACTATAACATGTGTGAAACCTATGGTTTTTTCAGTGAATATATATATATATATATATATATATATATATATATATATATACACCTTGTGTCGTTTTTTTAAAATAAGACTGTTTCCATCATGTCTCAGGCATAACTATTGTGCCCTAGTAAGGACTGTTTTGGAAACAATATATGCGTTCCATATACAACTAAGTAGGCTTAATCAGACAAACTTATACATTGTTTAAAAAAATATATAATTGTAAAAGAAGATATATTCACCGTTTGGTTATGGCTAACTAGATGCGGTGGCCGACATGGGCCAGAACCTACTTCTGATTAACTTGATTGCAACCCAGGACCGGTGATTAACATTTAAATTATAAAGGTATGTTTGAATATACTTAGTCATTTAGGGGTATCCTTGGAACAGTCTCAATAAACTGATTAGATATGGCCCTTTTATTACAGATCAACATCTATTATTAGAACCCTAGAAAAATATGTGTCTGAAATGAGAAAACTAGTAAACTAGAGTTAAGGTAAACAATACTCTGATACCTGTGATATAACGTGTTCTCAGTATCCCCATAGTAATACAAATACTTGGAAAACGCGATTTACTTTGCTTGTCCCTCTCTTTAGCAAGAAAATGACAAACCGTATTAGAGATCACATTCTCGCCTAATGTGATGTCTTATATAAATTCTTCTGTTATTCCCTCTTCTTTCATTCCTACTTCCTTCACAAACTCTTTCACTGATTAGAGAATGTCGGAAGAGGAAGGGGGCCTCATTTAAAAATGTTGTCCTAAGTGTGTACGGATACAAATCTACATGATCTTTCTCTCTTTAGTAAATACGATGTGTGTATAAGTAAATAACTTATATGATTTATTTTTTGCTTAGTAAAAGAGCATGGCATTAATCAATCAATTGTTATTTAAAGAGATTGAGACAGTATAATTGTTTCAGCGGATTTGAAAAAGGATTGTACCCCTGACGTTCTGATTTTTTGCACATGCTTAGTTATGCACTTAGATGTTTGCACATTTGTTTGTGTATTTTAATGGTGTTTTGTAAATATATTGTTTTTAAATATGTATATATTATCTGTGTCTTGAAGCCCTGAAGAAGTCCCAAGACGGGGCGAAACGTGTTAGCTACTTTTGGAGGATCAATTTTTGTAGTAACAAGAATAGAGGATTTCATAATCAACTAAAGCGTCTCTATATATTTGATAGAGATTTACCTAATGTGGATTTGAAAACCTTTTGAGACACCATTTACTTTTATAAAAATCAATATTAAATTAATCTGCCTCAATCCTGATGTATTATTGGAGATAATCAGAAAATAGTGGGTGCTGATCATTTTTTGTTTAGGACTGTGACAAGTGTTGATTTGCCCCATTTCCACCTGAGGCAGCATGTCTAGTACCACCTTTCAAAGACACCCCGCTTTCTTACTTTAATATTCTATTTTTTTGTTTGATTCAAACTCGTTTTCCTTGTGGTTCTAGTGATGATGGGATTATTTTCTTTAAAACTAACTTTATTGATAGGTGGATGCACATTTTGTTATGAACGTTCACATCACTCTTACCAAAGCACCATTGTGGATGTTTTGCAGTTTGATGGTTGCGTTTAATGAAATGTATTTTTCTGTGGTGTGGTTTGTGGTTCTTAGACAATGCATCCAATGCAGCAGTACTTTTCACAGATTTGTTTTCTCAGTTTCTAGATCCCTATGATGGAGACTCGGAGGAAACGTCAACACACTCAGATTGTAGTTTGAATGGTATAAAGCCACAACAAACATACAGTGAGGTTCGTTCTTGGGCTTACAAAACACAGATGTGCTCTGCATTAGCAGAACTCTCTTCCATGGAACATCCACAATGCTGTCTCAGTCACACTGTGTCCACAGTACTTGTAGCTAATGATGTGTTTATGCAGCCTCTGGATTTAGAAATGCCTTTAGCAAACCCAAGTGAGGAAGTTTGGAGCTGCTCAACTGGGGTTGTCCAACCCTCTGAACAGTCCATGGACTCAGGGGTCATCAGTGATGCGGCCCGCTTTCCTTCAGGACAGTTTGTGTTGATAGGAATACATCCTGAAAGATCCACCGACCTCCTTGGAGGTATAGTGAAGGCAGCTTTGCATCAGCCTCACCTGACATCTGGAAGCAGCTGTGAAAGTAGAGTGTCCAAGCCACCTACAGAGAAAAGAAAGCAAGGATTCACTGCTCTGGAGTGTGCAGGAGAAAAAATAAAAAGAAAAAAGCAACGAGTTGCAGAAATGAAGGTACACGTTAGTTTCAAGATGTATTTTTTTGGAGTATATAATTTGGATGTTTCTCATTTTTTGTGAAATGATTTGGGCTTAAGATGGTGTTAATTTTGGTATTTGAATGTAAATTCTTGTCTTCTGTGTGCTTCGTTTTATGTTTTACATGTTACGTTGTGTATATTTGCTGTTGATATTTGGTTCACCTATAAAACACTGAGCATCCCAAATGCTCATGCATTTTGCAGAAATGGATCCTATTAAAGCAAATTAAGCTGATATCCAATGAATATGTAAATTGAGGCTGACTCAGCACTCTGAAAACGGCATTGAGGCATTTGGTCGTTAAAAGGTAAAACACGGCCAAAGGTTTGTGGGAAAGCCCCTGGCTTTACTTTGAAGACCTAAACTGGTCAAATTCAGTTACTTCAGATGTGACAAATATTAGGTTATATCAATCATAGTGGTTCACATAGCAACTTCATTGGTTTAAATATGCAAACATTTTGGATGTGTCTATGTACTGTGCTGGTTTGCACAAGTTTAATCGGTTTGCATGAATTGTAAGTGTTGGTGTCAGAATTCCTTTCAGAGGGACACGGGCCCCAGTAGCCCCAGCATACCCCAACTGTGGTGGTTGAGGCCATTTACTCCTGATGCCCTTGGGCTGCATCTACTATGGATCCTGAGCAATTGTGACAAGTACCCCTTCTGCACTTGACTCTCAGTGGCAGCTGTGGGCAAGCAGTGAAAGGCTCCCTCTTGGAGAGTAGACACTGATCAGTGAACAGGACTTAGAACTTAAAGTGCACTGCTTCATGTTAATAAATCATTGTCCAGTCAAATACTTACTTGCTTTTATATGAAAAATAAGAATTTTGTTTCTAACTCTACTCATTCAAAGAAATAACATTTATAAGCAACAACACAATCCCCTTGAGGTCGGGGTTCTAGTACTTATCTGGCAAATCCCTGTCCCAAACTCCTCCTTGCAATGTCGTCTGGGTTATTCCCTATTTACAGGTCACCACATCAAGAGAACTCGCAGTTGTAGGCCTTACTCAATAGTCCACTTTGAATGTTAGGAAATAAGTGTCTATGGTGCCACAGAATCTTCAGCAGCGAGTCCCCCTGGGCCCTTCAGATCCATGTCAAGTCTAACCTGTTCCAGTGTTCAGCATTTCTGCGGTTGCTCTGACCACAGGCACTTGTCAGCTCTGGTTCTATTCATAGGAGTCCAGCTGCTCGTGGCACTCACAGGCTCTCTCCAGTGCGGCGCTGCCAGCCCAAATGGCAATTGGAGGTGCTGCCAGCTTCTTTTGGCACGGTAAGTTAAGTTTTTCCCCACATGAGGCTAAGGTGTTTATCTTTGTGCTCCAGTCCGGTTCCCAGCAACGGAGCGCAGTCCTCTCTGCATCCCTTGGAATCCATGAGTTGGGTAAAACCCAGAACCGGCAGCCTGGCATATGGGTTGCTGCAGTACCTGCTGGCAAGGTGTAGACTTCTCCTGTGCAATCACAGATACCACGACGGCCCTTTCTGACCTATGCGGTCGCCATTAAGGCTCACACAATTGTTGCCATTTTGTCGCCACAGTCACTTTTAAGATGGTCCCCTCTGGCATACAGGGTCACTGCAAACAGGCGGTTCTGGGCTTGGTACTTCCCTGAATGGCTCAGTCCACGGGGACCCTCTCCTGGCATACAGGACTTAGTGAATTACTCTTTCACATGGGCAGCAACCAAATTAGAGCACAGCCGTTCTCTCGATACAGCTCCCAACTGGACCTTGCTCACTCCACCACTCTTTTCTTCCTCACAGGGCACACTATTCTTGGCTAGCAGGCAGGTGCTGGTGCTCCAGAATCCAGGGCAGGTGGTCTTGGTTTCCCTGGGTGATGTAGCCCTCACCCAGCAGGGAGACTGGCAGGCATTGGCCTCCACTCTCACAGGCAGAAGTCTTGCAGAGCTTCCATTTCTCACACAGCCCGTCTAGTTGATTGGCAGATGACGGACTTTGGGGTCTCAGTCTCCCCTTTTTATAGTCCATTCCCTGACATCAAATGTGATTTAGAGTCTGGATCTTTGAAGTTTCATGTTAGGGTTCTGCTTCTTTTGAAGTTTATACTTTTGTCTCTCTCTTCTTCCTCTTGAAATGCTATCACAGTGGTAGAGTCTCCGAAACTGATAGTCCCACAACACAGGCCATGGGCGTGACTAACCTTCACACTGGGATGTCTGCCACAGTGATGTGTGCATCAAAAGGTAAATCCCGTGCTCCCAGCCCTACTCTTTACGACTCCCTTATCGGCTCAATCTCCTTCCTTAGATGTTTCCTGGCCCCTTCCTTTGCGACCTATCACTGAATCAAAGAGCACCTTTTTAAAGTATACAGGATGGATATATATATATATATATATATATATATATATATCTCTTTATCTCTCACACTCACTCACTCACACTCTCTCTCTCACTCACTCACTCACTCTCACTCTCTTATTCACTCTCACTCTCACTCTCTCTCTCTCTTACTCTCTCTTATTCTCTCTTATTCTCTCTTACTCTCTCTCTCTCTCTCTTTCTTTCTCTCTCTCACTCGCTCACTCTCACTCTCTCTCTTACTCTCTCTCTCTTTCTTTCTCTCTCTCTCACTCTCTCTCTTTCTCTTTCTCGCTCGCTCTCTTTCACTCTCTCTCTTTCTCGCTCTCTCTTTCCCGCTCTCTCCTTCTTTCCTTCCTTCCTTCCGTGTGCCTCCTCAGGTCTTCACCAGGCAGGCCTGGGTTACCAAAAATGGAACCAAAGGCCCTTCATGTAATGTATCATTGCAGGCACACTTGCACTCAGTGTACATACACAGCACACATACTGTCCTGTATTCTCACATCTATGCATTGTGCCGTCCCAAACGCACATACATTCAGCACACACAATCACTCTGTGCTCCCTGCTCTGTACAGTATCCTTTCTGTACTGTGCCATGGTGTGCTATTTGCAAACCTACACATTGCCAGTACACACACTCGCCATGGCCGCGCTGATCAACACTTTAGCCTTCATGTATGGTACTTCTCGCAAGCACACATACACCCACTACCTGCTTTCATCGCGCATGCACTGCACAGCACTACATCTCTCATGTACTGTATTCTTCGCAGGCATACATAAACTCAGTACATGCACTAACCATGAATTTACTGCACAGCACTGCTCTATGCCTGTATTGTACACTTCCCAGGCACACATACATCCAGCGTGGAGTCATCACTCATTTGCCACACAGCACTCTACATCTACCTGATGTAGGACGAGGGTGAGTTAAGCATACAGCAGTGGAACCTTTAAAAGGTGAGTGAGCCTTTAGCCTACACTCCAGTGACACAGGGTAAAAAGGGCCTGTTCCCTTCTACTGATCACTACACGGTATGCTGCTACCCCCGCACTCGTGCTGCTTAACTCTTGGTGAAAGCAGTAGCCTTCCACCACTTAGAGGGTAGATCTGTGGAACCCCATCCTGGTCCAACAAGATTTCAGTCCGTGAGATAGGATTATGCCATGGAACACATGCATACTCAATGTTTGACCGTGACAACAAAAATCAGCATTATGGATCCAGACAACAGTATACAGTTGGGCATTCAGGGCAGGGGTACATATATTTTACCATGCAGAGGTCTTTTCAGTACCAACAGTTGGTATAAAGTAACATTGGTTTGAGGGATCAAAATGTTTTGTTCCCTCAAAGTGTTTTATTTTAACAATTTGAAAGTGTGTGTAGCAGTTACAACAGGTCAGGTGCCCGATTCAAATCAAATGAAATCACATTGTGTTTGCCAATAAATGATCAATTACGTTTATGTCAATCATTGGAAACAATCCCACTATTTGCCCCACACATTATGGTACTCCTGGAAACACACCTTGATTTATTCACATATTCTTTCTATTTAGCACAATAGTCCATACCTTGGGTCCATACCTTGATGGATGGGGCCATGTTTCAGCCGCCAGTGGGGAGGCCTACATCTCATTTAGCTACTAGCAGTCCCAAGTCCCAGTCTTGTGGCTCGGCAGCCTCCCCAATAATCCACCAAGCCTAAGAGCACCATCCTGGAATCAGGTACACCATGCTTACCTGCGATCTGAGTCAGTCTGTCATGTATGCAGGAACCAGCATCATTATACAACTGAGCAGTCTCAAACCATAAGATTGTAGTGGAGACGAAGCTCCAGGTACACACATTGCTATGTTAGCATAAGCATCTTAAGATTTAAAACCCCATCTTGCCACTTTTGTTGCTTTTGCACACAACACTGCAGGTAGCTGTTATTATGAGAAAAACTGCTTGCTCGCTTTTTCTTCACATGAGACCGGTCTGTTGTTCACATCCCTAGACGTGCACCGTGACCTTGGTCTGAACACTGTGTGCAGAAACAGTCGGGGCCAAATAACAATGTATGCTTTTGAATTCATGTTGATCGGACCACACTCTAGCCATAACACGCACACAGCTGCAAATATATGAAACTCGAGTGCCTTTAATATTGCATTTTGCATACATGATTCAGACACTTTGGAGAAGACCTTTTCCAGACACAGGGCAGAGCTGAACCTGTGATGTGATTCACCTAAGCTGATCTTTACGGTATGGGGCTCCCCATTCAAACCTAGAGACCTTCTAATAGTTTAATAATACTAGCTTTCTTATGAAGGGAGAGTGACAATAATACACTATCATTTATAACATGATTTCTCCCTTCATTTTATATGGTATTGTAACAATGCTGATGGTTTTATTTGTAATCATTTGTCTGCTCATGTTAGCCAAAATACTGCATCTTAGTGCACGTAGTTAAAAATAAACATTTTAAACTATATGGTGTCTCTGATTACTCTTGTTGTGGACTGATATGAGAATAATAATGAAAAGGTGTTTCTAATTCCCCCCATTCCTGAGAGTACTGTAAGTCGCTTGTTCTGGGTTGTCTAATCATTGGTAGCTTCGAGATGATACGGAGAACGAATGAGACACTGATGCTAGTCGGATAGGGGTTCTGGGTACTGAAGTGAGTTTTTTGGTACACCACAATTCACTGAGGTCCTGGTTTCCTGCGCATAGTTCTGTGTATGAGCAGAATCCCTGAAACATGGCGCACCTAACGTTCGGTCTTATGATTCGAGACGCCTTAGTAATGCTTTCATCAGGTCCACAACGCCCTCTCTCTTGTTTCCGGATAACAGGAGTGACGGCTTTTAACCTACCTAATAGTGCATATATAGGTTCTATCAAGCTTGTCAATTAAAAAGGTTTTTACTTTATCTCCTTTTTGTGCTACTGTATATATAGATTGTCTTTCTTCCCTGTGTCCTTATGACTGAGGTCGCTATTGTGGCGCATAGCTGCGCACCTCTCCGGCGTCATTTGACGCAGTTCGGGGTGCCTGACGACGGGATGTCTATTATATTTGTAGTGAGTGCCGATGCATCATATCCCTATGAGTTGTTTTACTCTTGGGTTACTTTGCCGGCGGTGAGTGCGGACGATAATACGTTTCACTCTTACACTCCTACAGCAGTCCTAGCGGATTATACTCCATATCGGATGCAGGAGATTCCTGTTTCAGCTTGGCAGCATCGTATTTGGTTTAATGGCGCACTCCCCCACACAGTTACACCGGTTCGAATGGGCCTTTTGTCCATTCCAGGGGCCACTTGGCTGGTGTTGGCCGGATTTACACCTCATCCTCGTTATTTACGTACCACGGTGGATGAGTTACGTCAACTCCATACAGCCCTGATTACTGTTCATCGGGCTTTGGTACAATATGTTTCAGGCAATTTGCAGGCAGGGGCACCTGTGGTTGCGGGGCAACCAGCTGGCCTGGCCAGGATTATTATTAGTCCCGTCATGGTTAATTCGGTAATAGGCAAGCACCCCCAGAATAAGGACGATTTGCCTTATTTGCTTGCTGAGAAATTTGACCAGCTGGAAGCAGTATTTCCGAACTCTACTCCTGTGGAGAAGCACAGGATACTCACCATCAGTTTGCAAAAAGACTTAGTCCCAGAAGTGGCCGATTGTGAGAACTGGGGTAAGGTTTTTGCAGCCGAAGGCTACTAGAAGTGCTTTGGCACCCCGTCTATGGCCGTACTGCCCTCCGTGATCAATCGTGTTCAAGATCAACACGGTCCGGAGGCGGCGGTCGAGTTGGGAATGAGGCTTGTCATGTGTTTGACGTGGTTGCCACTCTTATCCTTGGTAACCTCAAGGGAGATGCGGTTCACTTTCAAGTGTCTAATGGTTTAGCCCTGGTAGACGACGTCGATAAACCCCGAGAGTTGCCCAAAATTATTGCGGAGGCGTATAGGACCATAGGCCGCAGTAGTTTAGGGGTTAAGCCTTCTGTTCAGACCACAGTTGTTCAACAGCAAACTAAGATGGGTTTGTCTTTCAAAGACGATCGTCCAGCTTTTCCTAAACAAAATTGGAGAGCTAAGAAACAAGGTAAGCAGCAACAGAAACAGGGGTCTCGTCCAGCGTCGCCTGTACTGCCGACTGGTGAGCGCACATATGACTTGCGCGATCGCACTAGGATTAGGTCTCCTGATAGATTTCAGGTTACTGAACAACGTTATCCTCGTTCTTCACAAGAAACATCGGTCTCACAGTTCGGTGGAGGAGAACGTGGCAAAGGTCGGGGTGCCCAACAAGGATGTGAGCAACCCCGTCAGCCTGACGGTAAAGGCAAGCAGGACGAGTTTGCACGTCAACGTCCCCCGTTTCAGAAGAAGAAAGTTGCTGCACTAATAGCGAGGTATGCCACAGATAGTGAGAACGCAGCTTTGGAACCTGACATGGGCACTTACGCTGCTCGACAGCGCAGCGGAGGTTACAGTAGTGCGGCAAGCACTGCGTCCATATCTGGAGGCGACAGCAATTGACACGTTCATTACTGTAGAAACTGCGGATACTAGAGTGGCTCCCCCTGACAGACTATATGAAATAGTCCTTTTAATAGAAGGTGACATACAACGTACCATAAGCGGGATTCTTTGGGAGAATCTGACCTCTACATATGACATTCTATTGGCAGAGGCAGACTGGCCCCCAGCTTTCGTTTTGGCCGCTCCTAGAGGGGAGGAGGTAATCCTCCCATCCTTCGCGCACACAGTGCTGAAGGATCAGGCTCAGAACTTGGCAGAAGAATGGGCTCAGGTGCTTGCTCCGGCTTTGTACCGCACTCAGGTTGGGTGGGATAATTTGTCACCAAGCCACGAGATCCCTTTACGGTCTATGCCCCAGCCGCAACCCCAATATCCCATGCGCCATAAAGCTAGATCTCACGTCGCAGACATCTTTGAACAATTGGAATATCAAGGTGTTATTGAAACGTGTGTCACCGATGAATAATCCTCTATTCACTGTAACTAAACCTGATGGGTCGCATCACCTGGTTTTGGATTATCGGCATTTGAACTCTCATTGTCGTACCTGTGCTGTACAGAATACCCACAGTACTTGCCTCGTGGACAGTCTCGTGAGAAAGAGGTTTAAGACCACACTTGACATATCCAATGGCTTTTATGCCATAATCTGTCCTCTATCAGTAGTCAATGGACAGCCTTTACTTCAGGCGGCAAACAGAAACAGTTTAAAAGATTAGCCATGGGCTATAAAAACAGTCCAGGCGTCTTTGCCGCACACGTAGTCTCTGTTAGAAAGCATTGACCCTGATGCGTACTCGTATGTTGATGTTATCTATCTCACAGACAAATTATGGCCGCATCTGTGTCGCGTTGACCGCATCATTGTCATGTTTGCGGACTTCGGTTACAAATTCAACTTTGCAAAGTCACACATTGCAGAGTATACAGTGTTGTTTTTGGGCTATGAACTCAACAACGAAGGCCGAGGATTAGCCCCTCACTTCCTGGAGAAGTGCGCATGTTTGCGTGCTCCGACAACACTTAAAAAACTACAATCTTTGCTGGGTTTTCTAAATTTCGGGCGTACTTACATTCCCGATTATACCCAGGGTATCAAGCCGCTATATGCCTTGGTACAACCTACTTTTTCCAAATCGAGCTGGCTGCCAGAGCATTCGGGTATCTTGCAATCTTTGCAGGCTGATCTTCTTGCTTCAAAGTACTTACTTACACGTGATAACCACACTAACTTGGTGATAAGAATTGTGCCTGGTGCAGTAGGTTTCATGTACTTAACGTTCAAGGTGGGCGACACAGTCCCCATTGCTTACAAATCTCACTTGTACACTTCGGCTGAAATGCGCTTTTCCACTGTCGAGAAAGTTTTGACCGCAGTGCAGATGGCGATTCTGAAAGAGAGAGTGCTGTCGCAAGGGAAACGCATGTTGGTTGTCACACCGTATCCTGCTCTAGAGGCAGTGACGAAAGCCAGTGTACCTAATTCTAAAGCTTTGCATCCACGTTGGATACAATGGGCCACTTCCTTGACATCGCCGGATGTCACCTACATCTTTGATGCCTCATTGCAGACTCAGGAGTATTTGCAGTATGAATTTGTTCATCCAGCCTCTCTGTCTTTGCGCCCGCTTGAGGATTACCATTGTGTCATTTACACCGACGGTTCAGCGCAACCGGCGACGGGATCAAAGCATGCATATTCAGCGGCCTGTGCAATTGTGGCTGATACTTTCGTGAATGGTGAATTCAAGTCTGATGTCTTGCATACGCAGTCATTGGGTGATTGTACTACCCAGTTGGCAGAGCTACGTGCTCTGGTGCTCGCACTAGAGTTTGCTGATCCTCGAGTTACAACTCTTATAGTGAGTGACTCATTTTACTGTGTTCAGTCTTTTAACAACAATTTATTCTTTTGGTCTCAAAATGAATATCGTGATTCCAAGGGTAGCACAATCAAGCATAAAATGCTTTGGGATCGAGTAGCAGAACTTAAACAGAATCTGCCTCTCGTGAGTGTAATTCATACTCTTGGGCACCAGCGAGTTGGTGTCCACGCTGTCGGAAACAGCTTAGCTGACGAGGCAGTGAAAACAGCAGTGGTAACATATTTGGTAGCAGCAGTTACGAGATCCAAAAGTAAGATTGATGATGACATCTTGGCAGCTATTGCTGCAACCGAGAAGGGAAGTAATTACCCGAGAGGTTTCCCTTCTAAATACTCTTATCATACAAGGCCTGATAAAGTTCCTTATGTGAGAATTAACGACGTTGGTGACAGATTGATTCCCAACGCGGACTGCAGACTTTCCTTGATAATAGCGGCTCACGAAGGCATGGCTTCTGCGCATGCCGGCGTTTCAGCAACTGTTACTCTCTTACAACAACGTTACTGGTGGCGCGGGTTGTATAAACAGACTAGAGCTTATGTTCTTAATTGTGACATATGCCAGCAGATTAAACCTTCGACTGCTGCGCGCCCACCAGAAAACACAGTTGTACATATCTAATAAACCACTTGGGTGTGTTTATTTAGATCACTACGGTCCTTTCTCCTCTGATACTGCGTACAAATACATCTTAGTTGCAGTGGATTCGTGCACACGTTTTCTTTGGGTATGGCCACAACGGAGTGCTGATGCTCGAACTGTCATCAGGGACTTGCGTGTTTTTGTGGGAGTTTTCGCATGTGGTACCCTTCATTCTGACCAAGGTCCTGCGTTCGCCTCAAAGGCGTACAAAGAAGCCATGAGATCTTTGGGGTTCCAAGTCAAATTTAAGTCTCCATACCGGTCTGAGGGCAGTAGTGTTGTGGAGCGAATGAACCGTGACTTAAAGCAGTCCCTGACAGCTAGGGTTTTAGGCACTGGCAGGAACTGGTTAGCCCATCTGTATAACGTTCAACGTGCACTTAATAATCTCCCTAGAAGGTCTCTGGGTGGGCGGACCCCATACGAAATGCTCTTTGGCATAAAGATGTTTGTTCCGGACCTTGATGGTCTAGACATGGCGGCGGCAGCCGCACCCTTTGACGTAGATGATCACTGTGCTGTATTACAGAATCTACAAGAGACCAGAGACGGTCTTGCAAAGTAACACTTGCCCTCCACGTCTGATGCTGCGCTTCAGATTCCGGTAGTCTGCTGGCTACCTCGAGTTGGTGACCTGGTCCGTGAGAAGGTGGAGAACAAGGAGTTCGGCCCCTCTTATTGTGCACCAGTACCAGTGCTTGGCGTGCAGGGTACAAGAAGAGTCATTTGACCTCCACTTCCTGGTCGCAAGGATAACAGGTACATCTCCATTGACAATGTCAAACTACAGCGAGTGGCCGATTCTTCTTAGTATGACTCTAGTGGTCTCTTGTCCAGCGATGCTGAGAAATTCTCTTTTGGTTCTGGCGTCTACCACCGGGCCTGACATTGCCATCGAGATGCATACAGTTACTAATCCTTTGTTGCCACCACCGGCTGGTGGTCCACCTGAAGATACTGAGTATACTTATCCCACAGATGTGTCGTTGCCTGGTTTACAATCAACTGTAGTTGACCAGTCACATTTTTCATTTGACACTAACTCTATGACTTCCAATCCCCCATCGAAAATTTCTCTTTTTGCTGCTTGGTTTAAAAAAAAATGTTTAATCCCCCCTCCTGGACTTGCATTTGGCTGCTGCTCATAAGTATTTTCTTGTTTATGTCCATTGGATTCATGGTGGTATTTTTTCGTCTGGTAAATGGACACTATCTCACCGAAAGATTTGCAATTAGATTAATTGATGAAACCTTGGCCCCCCACTCCTCCTCGCACATCATGAAAAGGGACCAGACTTTTGTGAATATTACTGCCTGGCCTGTGTTGGATGGGATTGTGTGGGATGCTGTTAAATTTCAAATTCATGGTCCCACAGAGGTGATTAATGTCCCCAATGTACTTTGTGTTTCTATGGGGGATGTTGTGAAACAAAACATCCGCTCTGATGATTGGGAAGTCCAGGCCATAGAGGCACTTTTTTCTGATTTGAAATATTATGCTTTTGATGCTGAATATTTGTATTTAGACACGGCTAACTATGGGAAGGAGTTTTGCTACCAACACTATGGCAATCATTTCCTGCATAAGGTGAATACATTTAGAAATGTTGTTAATTACACACAATGGGAGCATTACCCTGCACCCATTGAAGGCAGCTCTAAAACTTTAGTGAACAAATTTACATATTTTACGGATTTCAGTGTATCTGAACCTGAAGCATTTTTTTTTAAAATGGCTGCGGAGCCAGCTTCTAAGGTTAGGCTGACCCACACTATATTATTATATTCCAAATCCTTTATGGATGATTTGGCCATAGGGGGCTATGAGCTGTGGAAAGATACCATTGATCTTAAATCACTTTGGGGTTCTAAAAGGTGGCAGGTACAAGGTACCGAGGCTCTGCATCGTGCTTGCCTTATACCAAACCACATTTTGTTTTTGAATTCTACCATTTTTCAAACCACCTGCTTTGGATTGGCTACTTCTAAAAAGTTGAATTCACCCTCTGTTCCTGATCTGGGTGCTTATCCACAATGGAATAATCACACAGATCTGTCCATCGATGCGTTGCAGTCCTTTATTTCTAATACATCCTTCAACATTTCCAACTTAGATCCTGAAGGATGGTTGATATGGCAGACGAGCTCAGATTCCTGTCAGCGTCGTTTTCTGGGTCTATATCCTGGCTATACACAGGTTAGGGTTGACCCCAGGTTTGCTTCTCCTCATTCTGTTACTACCTATTCTGTCGGGAAGTTATGTCAGAATTGGCTGCAACATTCCACTTTAGCATCTGTTAAAATTCATTTATCAAAATTGGATGACAATATCGATTTGAATGATTTTGTTAAGGGTCCTGTGGGTGGCAGGTCCAAAAGATGCGTGTATGCTATTTATAACGAAGTGTGGAAATTATCTCAAATTGAGGCTGCTTCCAGATTAAGAGCTATTGATAAGGCAAGTCTGTAGAAAGTGCTAGCTGTAATTGATAATAGCATTAACACCCTTTCTTCTAGAATTTATACATTAGATAGTATTGTTTCATCTGTTGTGGATATTGTACAAGATGATATGTCTGTTTTATACCATGGTCAAAATCAATTGTGTTCTGTTATGCAGTTTGCATGGACTTTGCAAACATTGAAGGCTGGGAAAGTTCCTTGGGATTACATGAATACATCTTCTTTATTCCTGCCGTTTAATCTAACTACAAAACAACAATTCATGTCCATGAAAGATGCAACATACTCATTACTGCATATTGAGAAGTACCTTTCTCTGTGGCCGAATCGAACTCAGCTGTGTGGCTTATCCACGGTTTGATCACCTTGCCGTTTCCATTGTTTAAGTTCAGTTTGTGTATGAAACATTATGCCCTAGGCAGATATGAACCATTGGGTACTGCTTTCCTGCATGAAGTTTGGTCACTCTCATTTACATACAGATTCATGAGAGAGGGCAAAGAAGTTTATTTGAAAGGAGAGGAATGCACTTTCACACCTGATCACTCAGTAGTCTGTAGGCATATCCAATTGCATGGCGCATGCAACGTTCAGGCACCGAATTTAGCTTGCATTCTAAAGGGTAATCCTGTGCCAGCGATTACGCCCACTTTTACATTATTAGCTAATGGTAGTTATTTGGTTTTAAATAATGAGGCATGCTGCTGGATGCTAATGGGAATCCCGTACATTGTAACTGTCTCACAATTCGTAGAATGCTGTAAAAATGTCCTTTTTCCGCCCCTGCATGGGAGACTGGATGTATCCATCTGGCCTTCCATCCCAACCTTGAAAGCAGAGTTCAACAAGATGAGCAGAATAAGGGCTCTATTGTCTCAAAAAGAAGTCGCACTGACTTCCTCCCATGAAACATTTGTCCCTCACGTAGCTAACACCCGCACCGAGGTGCATGCGCTTTTAAATACTGATCCCTTCATTTTGGTGCTCTGATTCATACTATGTTCAATGACTCGTCAACAACTGGTTTAGCGCATTTTTTCAAAGTTGTAGGCTCCGGCCTCGTGACCTCCTTCCAGACAATCTTTGGTGTGATACCGGCATTTTTTTCATTCTATTTTTCCAGCGTCTTTGGTGGGCTCCCGTTGATTCTCGCCCTCACGGCTGGTGTGCTCCTGTTGGTCTGCTTGCTGCGCAATGGCTGCACAATTTGTATCACAAGACAGCCTACCCCGGCTGCTCCAACTTCGTAACCGGATGCTTGAATATTATGGAACATTACCACTGGCCACTTTAAGCGTAGCCTATGGATTGTCCTTCCGGTTTTCCTACTTTACTTGCGTGCAACCTGTTTTTCATTGCCTAGATTGTCCTTTTCGAATGGGCTCTGGATTTGTGCCTGTCAAACTCTGTGTCTCCTGCCCCGGATTATGATCGACTGATGAGTCCCTTAGTGGCTCATGAGTTGGACTGTTCTGGTATCGGGATTATGGCCTGTAGAGCGGCACATGGAGTCCTAGGGAATTGGGATATCTATACGGCAGCGTATGACTTCTTGGCAAGAAGTTATCTTGAAGAAAACGCAAGTAGTCCTCTGATTGTGCTAGAGGCTCCAGTTATCAACGAACATGTGTGTTCATTTACTTTGTTAGACTGGATGGCGGAATTTTTTACAGAACATTATAATGACTTCCTTTTGGAGGCTGTTGCTACTTATTGTGCTTACACGTTGATGGATTAACTTGGAGGTTGTCCATCTTCCAGTAGTCATACCACAAATTTTTGAGTTTTTTCAAATTTTTTTAACTCCACATCTAGGCTCTGTCGAGCCTTTGCGAGATGTTATATATTTTATTTTTTCCATTTTCAAGCGGGTTTTTCGAACTTTCACTACCAATTATATGGATGGACCATAAATGAACTTGGTTCTGTCTCTGTCGAACTTGAACTCTGCATTCATAATTTGCATCCCTATTTGTTCGTGGTCCGATCAAGGGAGGGTGTCGTGGAGACGGAGCTCCAGGTACACACATTGCTATGTTAGCATAAGCATCTTAGAATTAAAACGTCATCTTGCCACTTTTGCTGCTTTTGCACACGACACTGCAGGTAGCTGTTATTATAAAAAAAACTGCTTGCTTGCTTTTTCTTCACATGAGAACGGTCTGTTGTTCACATCCCTAGACGTGCACCGCGACCATGGTCTGAACTAGGGGTGGGCGGAATTTGCGTAATTGCGTTACGCAAATCTCCGCGAAACGGTAAAAAATCTCCGCGAACACGCAGAAATTCCGCAAACACGCGGAATTGCTTGTTCGCGATGCTTTTTCCTGTCCACAACTGCTGTTTGCGTGCTCGGGGAGAAATATCTCGCGAACACGCATTTACCGCCCAGGCCTAGTCTGAACACTGTGTGCAGAAGCAGTCGGGGCCAAATAACAATGTATGCTTTTGAATTCATGTTGATCGGCCTACGCTCTAGCCATAACATGCACACAGCTGCAAATATCTGAAACTCGAGAGCCTTTAATATTGCATTTTGCATACAGGATTCAGACACTTTGGAGAAGACCTTTTCCAGACACAGAGCAGAGCTGATCCTGTGATGTGATTCACCTAAGCTGATCTTTACGGTATGGGGTTCCCCATTCAAACCTAGAGACCTTCTAATAGTTTAATAATACTAGCTTTCTTATGAAGGGAGGGTGACTATAATACACTATCATTTATAACATGATTTCTCCCTTCATTTTATATGGTATTGTAACAATGCTGATGGTTTTATTTTTAATCATTTGTCTGCTTAGGTTAGCCAAAATACTGCATCTTAGGGCACTTAGTTAAAAATAAACATTTTAAACTATATTGTGTCTCTGATTACTCTTGTTGTGGACTGATATGAGAATAATAATGAAAAGGTGTTTCTAATTCCCACCATTCCTGAGAGTACTCCAAGTCGCTTGTTCTGGGTTGTCTAATCATTGGTAGCTTCGAGATGATACGGAGAACGAATGAGACACTGATGCTAGTCGGATAGGAGTTCTGGGTACTGAAGTGAGTTTTTTGGTACACCACAATTCACTGAGGTCCTGGTTTCCTGACCATAGTTCTGTGCATGAGCAAAATCCCTGCAACAAGATAAAAGTGTGCCCAGTTTCACGCCACATCTCAAACAGTGGGGATCCATACCTTCATTCTTCTACTCAGCCAGGTTGAGTAGTAGTGTACCCAGTGCATACATTTCAATTGAGCAAGTCTTAACCATGAGGAAGCTGCAAGGACCCTAAAGGGCTATCTTTCCTATGATCCAACTGGCATTGTCTAGTGGACTGACCTCTTCTGCCCATATATTTCAGAATTGTGAGAACGTATCTGGGGTGTTATTTACCAATGTACAATATAGTTTGGAGATGCCCTGTCCACCCGGATATGCTACTATAATCTTGTATTCTAATGGGTTACATTTGGGTAGGTCGGCAAGATAAGGTGCGTGAGCTTCAAGGGTGTGACACAGTTGCAAATAATGATAAGATTGTGTCGTATGCATGCTGTATGTGTTTGTCGGGTATGCAAATGATTGAATGTGGTCTTCCTCCAATCTCCTAATTTGGATATCCCAATTAGATCCCAGTGATACAATCCCTGCAATCCCACAGTATACTTAAGTCTGGTACCATACCATAACAGGGATTCAGCTGTTAGGACCCCTCCCCAGTTAATTCATCTAAGGGCAGAGCACCAGCAAGATAGTGCTGTTTTTGTGCGGGAGGAAGGTCCTGACATTTAGCTGGGTTATGTAGCAGGTTAAGCATGCCGTGGGCATCTATACACTGTTAATTCGGAGCAGATACATAAGTTGCCACGATCAGCAAATAGCCAGTAGTTGATGGGTACTACTTAAGTAGCCCAATAATACAGTTTCACATACGCCATCCCAAGAACACTTTCGTATGGAGTTAATAGACCTTTCCTAAACTCAATTTCGGGTTGCTTCGAGGGATCAAAATGTTGGTTAATGTAAAGGTAAACTGTTGGAGCAACAATAAAGCATATAAAGTGTACGATTCAAAGTAGTTTTTAAACAAAATAAATCTTTTTTTGTTCCCAATATACTGGTTTGTATCAACAGATTACTGCTGTGCAAATTAAATACTGCTGTGTGTAAAACACTGGTGTGCTTTCAGAATGTATTGATTTGTAGTCGTATTCCATAGGTTTATCCTCCTAAAGAATTGGTTTATGCATAACGTTGTGGTTTGCATGCATAGCCTACTGCTGTGCATGCATAACACACTGGTCCATTTGTGTAAGTTATTTTTAGATATGTAATGTATTGGTTTGCCCTCATAATGTACAGGTTGTATGCATAGAAGACTAATCCACATGCCTGCTCTGCAAGAGTAACCCATTGGTCCTGATATTTGATGTACTGATTAATATGCATGCTATGTTGGCTCACTCTTGTAATGTACTGTGTTGTGTGTAATATATTGGTTGAAATGTGCAACCTATTAGTTTGGAATCATTATATACCTTTTTGCATTCATTTTTTTGTTTACATTTGTTTTATTAAATTAAAAAGAAAATGATTTATTTCCACAGCAGTTTGTACAACTGCAGCACAGTGCAGTGTATACATTAAAACTGTTCTGAGTACATTTGCTGCATAATATCTCTCAACTGTTCGTGTCAGAGTCGTGTCCAGTGCGTTAACATCAGGTGCGATGTCGTTGTGGTCAAATCTAAAAAACGTTTCAGCCTAACATTGGTATAACAGGGGGGAAAACGAAATCAGTACATTTACCCTTCCTCTCAGGTCTAGATCATTATATTAGTGCACCACTTCAGCCATCATGCATATTATTGTTGTGCATCGCCGTACAGCCGCTCCCACCCACATCACATTATTGTAAGTGAACCTAAATGCGTGTTTCTGCCAGTGCCCATATTGCTTAATCAATGAATTTCAATCCCGGTTGATTGTCAGGGGGTGTGCCTCGCCTACAACACTGTACGTGCGTCGCCCGAAGGGTATCACTTACCTCGCCCTGTTTCTTGTGCGCTATACTTTCTGCCTGTGCACAGCATAGAAGTGATTGAAACCAGGCCTTCGCTGCTGGGGGGTGAGGGGATTTCCAGCATCAAGTGAACAATCGCTTGGCCACTGTAAGTCCCAAGTCTATGTAGCGGGACGTCACCTTGTTTTATTTGGGTCTTTGGTACAGTCCCAATATGCATGTCTACCATGTCCAGTCCAGGGCACGTTCTGTACACAGGGTTAGACATCTGATGACCATTCCCCAGTATGACTGGATAGCTGTGCCGGACCACAACATGTGTAGTAAATCTCCGCCAAACGCATCGCACCTTGGACATTTGGCGTCATTGCGATCAAAATATTGGTTTATTTTGGCTGGCGTCAGATAGGCTCTATGCATTATATAGTATTGGATAAGTCATAATCTGACATTGTGGGGGATATGTGTAGGGCTTCCTAGTATGTCTTCCCATTCCTGCTCCGTGCTAGGTCTCTGCAGGTCCACATCCCAGTGGGCGCGAAGGGTGAGAAATTGTGGTGCTGTGTGCACTCTGAGGGAGCACGCAAACCATCTGGTGAGATGGCAGCCCATGCCCAACTCATGTAGGTACTGTATAGTTAAATGGGTGGTAGGTTCTTGTGTCATGTTTCCCCATGTCGGGCGCAGTGTGTGTGTCACCGCGGCATAAAGCAGAAACTGGCCCTGTGGCAAGCCCGAGTCTTCTGCAAGTTCCTCAAACGGAATGAGTTGCCCAGGAGCAAGACCACTGACTCATCGTCGGTGAAATTGCTCTCCCTCCCTCGCAGCTTCACCAGTAAGTGAGGCCTTCCTATGAGCCCCTGCACTCTCGAGTGTTGGTGTTCGAGGCCCTCCTCCACACGCAGGTTTCACCTGCGCCTCATCCCTGGTGGTCCAGTGGACCTTTGTCTCCATTCTCTCGCTCCGCTTTTTCTCTCCTTTTTCACTCGTTTTTTCCCCTCACTTCTATCTCCCCCCTTCACTCTCCTTCTGGGTCTTTGCTCCGTTTTCTTTCATTTTCCCCTCATTTCATGCTCCCCCCTTCACTCTCCTTTTGGGTCTTTCCTCCGTTTTTCACTTGTTTTGTACCCTAATCTCAATCTCCCCCTTTCACTCTCCTTCTGAGTCCTCTGTGTCTTTCCTCCACTCTTGCACTTTTGCTGCCTTCTTTGCACTTTTATCTCTCTTTTTGCCTTTTTCAGCCCGTTTTTCCCCACCGCTGCTGCCCCCGCAGCCCCTCTCCCCCAGCACAAACCAGTGCGACCGGCCCAACCAGCTCCCTTCCACACACAGCCTCCCAACTGTCCAGCCCTCACTGACCCTACTTAATGGCACGCCAAAGGCAAGCCGGTCTGCGCCCGTCCAGAACCCGACTGCAACCAGCGCCAGGAACCCTGGATATCCGCACCGCCAATGCTACGACCCAGCGGCACTCCATGCTCTCAACCCAAGCCGCAACAACAACTGCAAGCTAGCATCACCAGCCGACACCCACGGACCCTTCAGCTGTTACCGCTGCCAGCACACCTGCAGCACCGCGAAGACCACGGACCCAGCGCAACCCGCCCACAAGAACACAACCAAACCGAAGAGACTGCAATGCAACCTCCTCAACGTCAGATCCCTCCACAAACACGCCACAGAAATCTAGGACCTCCTCGACAGCAGCACCCCGGACATAGCATTCTTTACCGAAACCTGGACCAACACCACCTCGGGACTGGACATCGCCATTCCCCAATGATACAAGATCTCCAGGATGGACCGCCCCACCCGCACAGGAGGAGGAATCGCTATCGTTCACAAATCCACACTCCCCGACGATCCCACAGACCTGATGGAACACCTTCACAAAATACTGGCCAACCCTACCTCCACCCTCCGAGGAACCCTCCTCTACCGACCCCCTGGACCCCGCAGACTTTTCACCAACTCCATCACGGACATCTTCTCCCCGCATGCCATCGCGTCCACCAACTACACCCTACTGGGAGACCTCAACTTCCACCATGACAACCAACTGGACCCCAGCACCACATCCCTCCTGGACAACCTCCACAACATTGGACTACGCCAGATCGTGACCGAACCCACGCACTCAGCAGGACACACCCTCGACCTTCTCTTCACAACAGGAAACTCCATCACCTTCAGCCACACCACCGAACTCCTATGGACTGACCATCGATTCGTCCACTTCACCTTCAGAACACCCACCATCCACAGACACCAGCACCTGCTCCCACGAAGAAACTGGACCAGAATCACCGACGACCAGCTAACCTCATCAGTCAGCAACTCCACCCCAACCATCGCGGAAAACGACGACCCAACACCGCAGCCCAAACGCTACACAGATGGATCTCCGACAGCGCCAACACCATAGCTCCCCTCATGAAAAACAACACCCACACCAAGAAAGCTAGTTGGTTCACCACCGAACTTCGAGAGTCCAGATGCACTTGCCGCCGCCTCGAAAAGGCCTGGAGAAACACCAAATCCACAGAAGCCCACAACAACTTCAGAGCTGCCACCAACGCCCACCACCAACTCATCAGAAAAACGAGGAAAAAAGCGATTGAAGACAGAATCTCCACTCATGCACACAACAGCAAAGAACTCTTCACCATCATCAAGGAGTTCGCCCAACCCACCAGCGAGTCCACCGACATCCCTCCCTCACAAGACCTCTGCGACAAACTCAGCACCTTTTCAAACCACCACAAAATGGAGAGCATCTACGACAACTTCGACCAAGACAACCAACACACTGAACCCTCACCAACCACCCCCGATACCCTGAAGCCAGCGATTGACAACTGGACAGCCCTCGCCACCGAAAACACAATGAAGACGAGGAAGTCAATCCACTCCGGGGCTCCCACGGACCCTCGCCCCGTCACATTTTCAACAGAGCCGCTGACCTCATCGCACCCATGCTCTGCCACACCATTAACCGCTCCCTGCAACCGCCTCGTTCCCCGACCACTGGAAACACGCTGAGATCAACCCCCTCCTGAGGAAACCCTTGGCGGACCCCACCGACGTCAAAAACTACAGACCCATCTCCCTGCTCCTGTTCCCAGCTAAAGTCATTGAGAAAGCCATCAACAGCCAACTCGCCACATTCATCGAAGAGCACAACACCCTCGACTCCTCCCAAACCGGCTTAAAAAAAAAACACAGTACGGAAACCGCCCTCCTCCCCGCAACAGACGACATCCGCACCTTACTGGACAAAGGAGAAACAGCAGCTCTCATCCTCCTCGACCTCTCAGCGGTCTTTGACAGTCTCTCACCGCACCCTAATACGCAGACTCCAGGACGCAGGGATCCAAGACAAGGCCCTCAATTGGATCCACTCCTTCCTCTGTGGCAGAACGCAGCGGGTCAGACTCCCCCCTTTCCTCTCGGACCCTATACTTACCACCTGCGGAGTCCCCCAGGGGTCCTCCCTCAGCCCTACGCTCTTCAACGTCTACATGGCTCCACTCGCCCCCATCGCCAGAACCTACAGACTCAACTTTGTGTCATACGCAGACGACACCAAACTCATCCTCTCCCTATCCAACGAACCCAACTCCGCCAGACACAAATTTTGAGAAGGCATGGAAGCCATCGCCAAATGGATGAAAAACAGCTGCCTACAACTAAACACCAACAAAACGGAAGTACTCATCATGGGCCCAAACCCGGACGCCTGGAACGACACCTGGTGGCCCCCCACCCTCAGAAGCCCGCCCACCCCCACGGATCACGCAAGCAACCTGGGAATCATCCTGGACTCAGAGCTCAAAACGGACCGTCAGATCAACTCCGTCTCGTCCTCCTGCTTCCACACCCTCTGCCTCCTACGTAAAACCTTCAAGGGGGATCCATTTGAACACAGAAAGACCGTCACTCACGCCCTGGTCACCAGCAGGCTCAACTACAGCAATGCACTCTATGCCAGAATAAACAAAAACCTCACCCGCAAGCGACAGAACATCCAAAACGCCGCCGCAAGACTGGTCCTCAACCTGCCAAGACATTGCCACATCTCTCAGCACCTGCGCACACTCCACTGGCTCCCCATCGAAGCTAGTCACCTTCAAGATGCTCACCCACGCTCACAAGGCCCTCCACGACACCGGACCAGCATACCTGAACAGCCACGCAGCCCAAAGGACCCTACGATCAGCCCAGCTCTCCTACTCTGTGGTTCCCTGCACCAGAAAGACCAGATCAGGCAGCCGTTCCTTCTCCTTCCTCACGGCCAGAGCCTGGAACGCCCTCCCTCGCCACCTCAGACAGACAACATCTCTTCCTATCTTCACAAGAAACCTCAAAACCTGGCTCTTCAACAGACACTCCCTCCTTGATGGACTGGAACCTGCGAACCCCCCCCCCCTCCCCCAGCACCTTGAGACCCTCACGGGTGAGTAGTCGTGCTTAACAAACACCTGATTGATTGATTGATCATTGTATAGGTCCCCTGGTGTTTGTATGCCCACTTCCTCCCATTGGGAAAATTCTGTGTTAGTGATTGCCTGATGTTGCTGGGGTGTACCGAGTATGGGGAGAGATGGTGTATACGGGGTTACCCGATGTGTAATGCGTAGGCTGTGGCGGAAACAGTGGTACACCACCTTTACCAGCAACTGGGTAGGTGCATTGCCCTTTCTGCTTGGGTGGAACAGCGCCACTATCTGGGAGTGAGTGAGTCCTGGCGCCTGCATTGTGGTGTCCTCTAATTTATGCGCGCTTAGCCACCTCACCACCCATTGGAGCTGCACCTCTAAATAATATTGTTCCTTATTGGGCAGGGAGAGGCCCCCTTGGGCAGTATGGGGATACATTCTGGCCAGTGCTACTCTGCTTCACGACCCATGCAAGATAAATTGCCGCAGATCCTATTCAAGACCTTTGTTTTATTCCATATAGGTACCCAAATATAGGCTCAGGTTACGTCGTAACCTTTCACCTATATTCTCCCCTACATTACATACATAATGATTCTTAGGGACTGACCTTTTCACCTAGATGCAACACTGCGCACAGAACACAGGATATTCCCTGGTAAGACCCTCATACATTATGCATGAGGATTCTTGGAAGCACAGCAGGACTACCATCTCCTGTATAATATCTATGTACAAAGTTAATTCCTGGCGTCATCCTAAGTCAGACAAAGTAATACAGTGAGGTAGAACCCCTGGGGAGACTTATGGGTATATATACATCACATCTTGCTGAGAGAGGCAGAGGAGAACGGACTTCCCAGCCGACACACTGACCATAGACGCTGAGGTTCCTGCATGCACATATTCCAGCTCGCAGTGGTGTAACATCCCTTGCGGGGTGTCCAACCTGAGACCAGGACAGGGTCCCACAGTCTCTCAATCCAGGTAATAGGGGTTGACTTTATCCTAGAGGGATTCTTGGCTTAACACCTACACACATGTTAGGTACACTTAGGTACATATAGTTAGGGAGGCATCGTAGTAGTAAGCATTTTTTTTGTCATGTATTTTATATACTCGTATGTATTCATGTTTCTTGCAAGATGGTAGAACTCTATCATCCTTTTACTTTCATAGTGCTTCTAATCATTTATGTCTGTTACTGTCTAGTGGTTGTTGCAGCTCATCTATTTTACACTAGAATAACGACTGTTCGATATACACCTTCTGAAAAACATCCAGACCGTTTATTCTGTGTATCTCTCTGAGACTAAGTAAGCACGAGTAACTGAGCGAAAAGTAGTACACTGTTTCCACGGTCCTGAGGGATCGGGGATGTCATGTTCGAAGGATGCCATGAACTATTCTCTCCTTGGTAAGAGGAGATTCTAGTGGCACTGTGAGCTAGCTAATACAGAATAGGCCAACATTCCCAGTGGGGGTGTTTAGAATCAGTATGACAGCAGTCCTACAGTGTATGTTGTCCGAGTGCAGATCCTGTATACGTTTTTATAGGAACTACATGACAAAATAATGGCGGCCTAAGGTGTAGTGGTAAGTTTGTGAAGTTATAGAGGCGGCGCGGGATTACCACCATCTTTAGCAATGCGGTACGACCCATAACTGTTAGGGGCAGGTGCTCCAGAAGGTCATTTACGCCCTCACTGCTGTGATGGCCTGCCCAGTTTGCCCTCAAGTAGGTCTGCTGGGTCCCTGTATATAAGTATCCCGAGGCATCGGAACGCTGTTAGTTGCCAGTTTACTGGTCTGTCATTGATGACTAATTGCGGGTCTGGAGTGGACTCCACGAAGGGATACAGACATGATTTCTCCCAGTTCACTCGGAGCCCTGACACGGAGGCAAATTCAAGCAGTATTTTTTCTATTGCCTCGCAGGGTAGCCTGGCGTCCCTGAGGTATATTAACAGATCATCTGCATATAATGAGACTGCGTGTATACCGTTACATGAGGGGATTTCCCATTCGTCCTCTGTTCTGCGCAGTTCCTCAGCTAGTGGCTCGATGGCTAGCGCGAATAGTATCTGGGAGAGCGGGCAGCCCTGCCTCGCTCAATTGGGACCTGCTGCGATATATATGGACCTGTCTTGATCCTGGCCATTGGCAGTGTGTAGTGTAGTTTAACGAGGCCTAGAAATTCGGCTCCTAGGCCATATTTACGCAGTGTGGCAAATAAAAATCTCCATTCCAGGGTGTCAAACGCTTTTTCCAGGTCTAAAACCAGGCACCCAGCATGTGCCCAGTTGTCCCTGGAGTAGTGCGTCACCCAGAAGAAGCGTCTTAAGTTTAACGACGTGCTGCGAGCAGGCACAAACCCATTTTGGTCTGCGTGTATTAGTTGCGGTGCTAGCAGGGCCAATCTGCAAGCCAATATTTTGGCTAGCACTTTTTTGTCTGTATTGAGGAGTGCTAGCGGGCGATATGAGCCTAGCAGTTCTGCATTCCCGTTTGGCTTGGGCAAGGACACTAATAAGGACTTGCAAAGTGTGCTTGGCAGTATCCCTGATCCCTGCACACTCAGGTACATTGAGAGGAGCTGCGGCTCTAAGGCCTGCTGGTAGGCTTTATAATATTCAGCTGGGAACCAGTCTGGCCCTGGCACTTTACCCGTGGCTAGTAACCGTATTGCGTCTTGTACCTCCAGCAGTGTTATTAGCTCACTTAACTCATCTCTCTGTTCCACTGTGACTTGTTGCAAGGTTAGGGGAGAGAAAAAGGATTCTAGCTCCGTTGATTCTGTATGGGTCAATGACTTAAATTTTTTGGTGTAGTGTGTAGTAAACTCACAGTTGATATCATGCTGTTTAGTGACTACTTGCCCAGTAACAGATTGTAGCCACAGTACAAGCATCTGTGCATGTTCTTGTCGAATTATTCTCGCAAGCTGTCTACCCGCTCTGTCCGCTTCCGCTTGCGTGCGCGCTACGTGCGACGCATAATTTAAGCAGCGCAACCTCTCCAGCACCTCTGTGGGCTTTTGTGTTTGTGTGTCTAAGGCTTGCTGCGTGGCACTGCCCTGCACCAGCTCGGCTTCCAATTTGGTCAGAGTATCTTCGATATGTTTTACTTCACGGTCCAGCTGTTTCTTGCTCAATCCCATGCATTGCCCTCTGACCACTGCTTTGCTTGCATCCCACAACATGCCTGCATCAGTGACTGATCCTGTGTTCCGTTCAAAGTACGCCTCTATTGCTACGCCTACTGCATCTCTGAATGGAGGGTCTTCTAATGGTAGGGGCTGTAGCCTCCATAGGTGGGTGGTGTGTCCCCCATCATTCCCCTACAGCCTCATGATGTTGGGGTTGGGGTCTGAGTGTGTTCTGCCGAGGTAGGATTTGCTAGGGCATTGCACTAGTATCGACGGGCTTGCGACAAATTGGTCAATGTGAACATGTAAACCATGTGGATGTGAGTAATGAGAGTACAAGCCCGCCTGCGGGTTGAGGGCTCTCCATACATCTGTCAAGTCCCAGTGGTGCAGCCACTCTCCCAGACCCCTGGCGTTAGATGTTGCAACTGTTTGTGGCAGTGGAGGGAAAGGTCTGTCAAGTGTGGTGTCGAGGACCGAATTAAAGTCCCCTCCCAACAACCAGGAAATGTCGCACCAGTGTGAGAGTAGGCCTGTTAGTGTATGCCAGAATGTATTCTGGTCCGTGTTTGGATTGTAGATGGACCCTAACACTATTAGTTTGCCATTGAGGCGGCCTTTTACTAGTACATATCTGCCATGTACATTTATTTCAGTCTCCTCTGGCGTGAACAGGGTCTCTGGCCTGATCCAAATTGAGGCCCCCTGGCATAGGACGAGTAGCCTGTGGCTAGTATTTGACCTTTCCACTTCTGCTGCAATCTGCGAATCTCTAGTTGCGCTATGTGCGTTTCTTGTAGGAGTGCCACATGGGCCACATGCCGCTTAAGGTGCATATATTTTGTATATACGGGCTGGCGTGTGGATCCCCTTAACATTTCAGGTGACCTTGTTTGTTGGCAGCACGTGACAGGGTCATAGGTTAGTGTTGTGCGTGGCTCGGTGCGCTGAAGGTTGGGTGACGATATGGCGAGCGCCCAGTGGGTATGGAGTGCTTCTGTGGTACCTTCAGGTGCATGGTCATGCCATCTTGGGCAGCTGCAGAGGAAGGGAACCATGCGGGGTTTAACTGGGATAGAGCAGAGGGACAACATGTGTCTGCCCAAACAGAGAACACTGCCATGTGGCAACTTACGACTACGTTCGCTGTGTCGGTCCTGTTAGGGGGTGGGGTAAAGCTTGCAGTGGGCGAGTTGGCTTTGTTTGGGCCCGCTTTACGTGTGTGTATGTGCACACTGTACCATAGCCTGTGCAGCCCGCCACCAGCCTATTGTCTGGGGTGAGAGAATTGGTGTTGGCCTCAATGAGCATGCTCTGCCTGCTGCCTTATGACGTCTCGTGTGGAGTGCGCACAGATCTTGCAAAACCCCACGTATGCACTTCTATGAGTGTATACTTGCTTGTCCACGGACTGTGGTGATCCGCTACATTAAGTCATCTGCAGTCTGGGTTGTTACAACTGGGAGTGACTGCGAGTCCTCGTTGACGGGCCACACGGCTAGCGAACTGTCCTCGCTCAGCGATCGTTCTGATGAGGCATCTGTGTCCCTGCTTTGCTGTCATTTTCTCAGATCCGCCACCGCATACAGGGCGTCCCGTCTCTCCTGCAGTACTTGTTCTAAGCAGGGGACAGCCTGTGATTGTCTCGGTGATTCCATGGCTCGCAGTCTGTTTCTTCTGCGGTGGCCCCTTCGGGCTCCTGTGTTCGAATCTGTGTTGCTGCATTTCTGGCTTAGCGAGGTGTAATGGCCCGTGGCTTTGAGCCAGTCCCACGCATCAACCGCTTTGTTGAAGAAGTGTGTAGACCAATCTGCGACCACATGCAGACGAGCCGGGAATATGAGGGAGTATTTCATGTTCAGGTCCTGCATTCGCCTCTTGACTGTGAGGAACATACTCCGCTGTCTCTGCACCCCCAGGGCGTAGTCTAGTTTTCATTGTTCTGGCTTCGCAGAGTATTGCATCCCTGTCTTTGAAATTTAAGAGTCGGAACAGGTAGGGTCGGGGTCCAGCGCCTGGTGGTGTTCGGCCCGATGGCACCCTGTGTGCCCGTTCCACTGCAAAGAATGTGGAAAGCGTGCCTGCTGGCATTAGGGACCGCAACCAGGTCTCGGTGTACGATACTGCCTTTCTGCCTTCTGTGCCTTCCAGTAGTCCCACCACACTGATATTGTTCCTGCGGGACTGGCCTTCAGCATCGTCCACTCTGCGCTCCAGCAAGTTCAGCCTGGATGTGAGATCCCTTATTTCCGCGGTCATTGTTTAGCTGCTGGGGCGACCTCTTCAACTTCTGCTGCTAGGTCGTTGACCCTCCCAGCGAGTTTTCCGTGGTCTGCATGCAGGAGCGTAAAGTCAGATGTGACTTTATACGGCCTTCAAGAGACGCACAGGTCTGCGACGATGTTTCGCTTATTTGTGTCACTGCTTGAAGCACAAAGTCTATTTTTGTCTACAAAGTGAAAGTTCTGGAGGCGCCTGACGCTTCAGGTTCTTGGTCCGACTGTGTTGGGCCTAGTGCTGGTTGTGTGGCCGTTGCGCCTTTGCCTGCGTGCTGCCTGCATATCTCGTTTAGGTGGTTTAGCTGTCATGTTTAGTGGTGGGGTGATTTGCAGCGCCTCTCAGTTCTTGCTAGCGCTTCAAAGAGGCTCCTCACGTGCGGCCCAGTAAGAGTTTGTGCACCAAGTCTTGGATTGTTGTCTGAGACTGGGGCCTCTGCGGTCTGTTCGCAGGGTGCGGGTGGTTTGGGTTCCGGTCCGATCTCTTATAGATACCTGTCGTTCACTAATGGCGCATCTTTGAATGTTTCCGTGCCTCTCCGCTCCAGCAGTCTCTCCCCTGTCACTGGCGTAAGTCACCGTGCTGGATTGCCTTCATCTTTGTTTCACTCCTTACTGATTTTCACTTCGGGGACCTGCTAGTGTGTTCCAGGATTTTCGCAATCTGTGTCCAGCGGGGTCTCCCGCTTGTGATCCTAGGCCCTGCTCGAGTCACAATTGTGCCTGTCACCTTCTTTGGGCCGCAGGCCTTCTTCACAGGCCTTGCTATTCCTGCGTGTGCGCCATGCTCGCTTACCGAGTCTTTCCCTACGGGCTCCCCTCGGGCTGCGTTGGCGGCTGTTCATGCCTTCGTGGGCCTCGCGACAGAGTGTCACTTTTCCGGCAGCGCTTAAAGCTCCGATGCGGAGCGGCCCTAGAGTTGGGCTGCGATATCCCCTACTGCTCCGGTTCACGGCCGGCGGCAGCTGGGGCTGGGTTTTGGGCTCCCAGACCACGTCAATGGGTAGTAGGTGGCTGCAGCGTACCCCCGGCCTTGGGGAGAGCGGTCCAGTCTCTTTCCTCTAATTTACGTGGCTGACTGCAGGCCCCTCGTCGGTCTTGTCTAGGCATCTCCTGCAGTGGCGCGCAAAATAGACCCGGGGCTGCCCTGCGTTCAGCTTATTGCACGCGCCGTTCTTTACTTGGGTAGGCGGCGCTTTCCGTCTCGTTGCTTCGGTTCGCGTCAGTCACAGCAGCAGAGTCATCAGGCCGTTCCGCACTGTGGTGAGTCACCGCGCCTCCGCAGTACGTGACAATGCGTGATCGCGGTGATGAGGGTCTCGCCTCAGCGGACGGTCTCTGCGCTGCTGCATGGCATCGGCTCTCCCCTCCTTTGCCGCTGCTACGTGGATGGCTGCTTCTCGGTCGGAGCGCCGTTCAGTGCCTCCAAACTCGCTGTGCCTGCTCATGCTGATAACTGCATCTCAGCAGGTCGGCTTCGGCGTTCCGATGGCATCGTTTTGCGCAGGATAATTGATAAATTATCGGGCCATGAGATGGAGCCTCTTTAGAGTGCGTCTGCCATCTTGGCTGGCTAGCCACACCCCCATGCCTTTTTGCATTCACAATGTACTAATTGGCAATAATAGTTATTCGGTTTGGATACATCATGTGCTGGTTCAGTCCTGTAATACATTGGTTTGTGTAGGAAAGTGTCCCATTTGATATGGTTACCCCCCCCACACACTTTTTGCCTGTTATCTAATGCAACTTCGATCGAAAGTGTGTAGGTCCCCAGCACAAGTGTTCTTTCCCTAAAACTGTACCATTGTTCCACAATTGGCACCCCTTTAGGCTTCATGTAAGTCACTAGTAAGTGGTACCCCTAGTACCTAGGGCATTGGAACTAAAAAGGGTTTCTAGGGCTGCAGTCTGCATGTCTTGGTGTAGAGAAAAACGAGGAGTCGACATGGCATACATTCCTGTGTACCATGCCTAACCAGTACTGCATGAGGTATAGTTAAGTCACCTTTACAGCAGGCCTTACAGCCCTTAGGCAGGGTGCACAACACTGTATGTGTGGGCATAACTGTGTGAGTAGATATGTCCCTGTGATATCTAAGTCAATTCTTAGATACCACAAGTGCACAGGGACGCCATGATGAGTGCAAGGGCTGGACGCACGTGATTACGAGTTCCCCAGCTCATTGATGGCTGCACTGTACCCACAGATGTTGGGTACCAAACATATCATCTTAATAACCCCACACTAAGGCCAGTGTTGGATTCATTAAATATTGCACACAGCAGGCACCTTAGAGATGCCCTCTGAAAACCTAACGACTGCTAGTGTGTTGACTGACTGGTCTCAACCAGCCAGCCACCCGAGACCAGTTTCTGACCACCTGAGGTAAGAGCCTACACACTCGAAGGCAAGGAACAAAGCCTGCAATTGGCAGAGGTGTTTACACCTCCTCAACGCAGGATGTGTGTTCCAAGATGGGCAGCCTCAAAGGTCTCGCTGCCTTTATTGTACCCAGGTTTCTCTAGATAGTGGAGATGGCCATCCCCCTCTCCTGGCCCCACTTTTTGGAGGCAAGATAAGCAGAAAAATTAGTAAGATTAGGAGGTGTGCCCACATCAAGCCAGCACCTACCTCTAACGTGGACTAGCTAATGTGGACCCCACTTTTCAGAATGCTCTAACTTGTTTTAGATAGAATTAGCATTCTAGTGTCAGGGTTATGCCCACTTCCCACAGGAAGGGGTCATATATAGGGTGTAGACACCCTAAAGGTAGGCAGCCCGTTGGCTACTGTCTGTCATTCCCCTTAAACGCCCCAAAATTGAGTATTTAGGTGGCACCCCTGAACCCAAGATCTCAGATTTGATGGATCAAGAGAAGAAGAATGAAGAAGAGTCACTGCCTGGTGAGTACAGCAGAAGAGCTGAGAACGATTGGCGTGAAACCCTGCCTGCTTTCAATTCTCGCAACAGAGTGAATCATCCTGCAAGAACTTTGAAAATCGCCTACAGTCTCCCTTGGAGTGAGGGAGCTACTCCCCTGCAGTCCACGGGCATCAACAAGCAGAGTCCAGACCACCACCATGCAGCTCCCTGGCCCGACCGACGACGAGAAGGAGAATGTACTAATGCCCTGGAAGGTCAGATGCGTCTCCCCGCCAAGTGTTAAGACACCAGGATCAATCGGAGCCGTGCATCACCAACCCCGCGAATAACAGACGCCCTACACCAAACGCCAACCGTGAGAGTCCAGCCCTGATTCCCTCTGCACCACGACCGAGCAGCTGTCGAGGGACATCAGCATCACTGAGACTCACTTCGTGAGTGGCCCAGCTGTTCTGATTTTGGACCTGCCAGCAGTTTGCCTCGAACTGCAATGTGCATCTTTGTGCATCAGTCCAACCGCCCTAACCACCCTGCACCCGAGCTGCCTGTCCCGGGTACCGAAGAACCAACAGTACCATCTTGCTCCAAGACCCCTTGCAACCTAAGCCCCTGTTTGGGAGCTCTCGGACTTGACCCAAAGCCCCCTTGTGCAGCTTGTTTCTAGTTGCCCCCTCTTACACCATAGCACACCCAGATACAACCTCGCCAGCACTGTGCTCCCAATGAAACATGGGCTGTTCCTGAACAACTGCTGGTAGTACTTCAAACCATGGGCCACTACAACTCTGAACCCTGTAGGTGTACCCTTGAAACCGACTGTACTACCTTTATGCATCTCAGACTTTTCCTCCCATAGGATTGCCATGTGTGTAATAATGCACCGGTTTGAACGTTTTACTTACCTGTGAAAATTATTAACAAAAACAGTACTTACCTTTGAATTAAAGTTCTTGGTTTGGAAACCTATATAAAAAGAATTGTTATTTTTCTAATTTGATCTCAGATTTATTCTTTGAGTGTGTGTATCATTTATTGCCTCTGTTAGTACAACAAATGCTCAGCACAACCCTTGGATTAGCCCAACTGCTCGCCCACTCTACCACAAAAGAGAGTGTTCGTATTATATACTTTAGCCTCTGTAAACCAATCAGGGACCCACTAGACTATCTACACAGTGTACTTCTTTTTAGTGCACTATATAGAGAGCCAGCTTCCTACTGTTCACATGTGTAATATACTGCTTTGTATTGTGGAACCTATTGGATTAAAAGCATTACACACTGGTTTACATGCATGATTCACTGATTCACATGCATATCCTATATGTTTGCATGTATACCACATTGATTTACATGCATACTGTTCTGGTTGCCATGCACAACTATGTGGTTTTTACACCTAAATAGTGCTTCATTCTTCTAATGTAATGGTTTGTGCATGTAAGATATTGGTATAAATGTACAACCCATTGGTTTGAAAGTCTTCCTAACTGATTTTCATGCATGTTGTACTGGTTCTTTTTTTTTATAAACAATTTTATTGATTTTGGACATGAGAACAAAAACCAGCAGTTCAGCACATTACAGTAGGAACGACAATTCTCAATCAGTTGGATGATGAATCTTGTACCGCAAGACCCCATGAAATCCAACATGATACAGGCATTTAGCAGGCGACCCAGAATTAAGCCATAATACCCAGCCATTTGCCCCACACCCTGTGGTATTTCTTCGGGCATCCCCGTGCTTCATACATAGGTTTTTCTTGGGTAGCACACCAGTCCACCCCCTCCTGCCATTTCTTGAGACTAGGTGGAGCGGGACGTTTTAGGTTGGCAGCTATGTCTTGCTTTGCTACAATCATAGCCGCGTTCTAAAACAGCTTCTCGTTTCTGGACCCATCCAGCCCATCCGTGATCCCCAGGAGCATGTGTCGTGGGTCATGGGGAACTTCCCACCCCAAGACTTCTGTGAGTTCCTCCTCAATGCCCCTCAGAATCGTGCCAGTTGGGGACAAGCCCAGGCCATATGGAAGAAATCCGCCTGGTCCTGGCCGCTGCGTGTACAGGAGGCAGTTGGGTACAAGCAGGCCCTATGAAGGCATGCGGGGGTTAAGTAGATGGCATGCAAGTAGTACCGTTGGATCAGGCGGTGTCTAGCCGATGCCGTGACCATCTTAGGCGCCATGAGTGCATCCCTCCAGTCCTCCTCCTCCAGTGGACCCACCCATTCCTCCGACTGGCTTCTGAGCCGGTATAGTGTAGTTGGGGTGTTGTTGATTAGTGTACGGTAGATGCGGGAGATGCCCCCTTCCCCAAATTGCCCATCTTAATCTGTGCCTCGGGAGGGTTGTATTCTGGAACCGCTGTGCCGTCTGGTATATGCGAATGGAGGGCGTGACGCAGCTGCAGGTACTTGTAAAATTGTAATGGGTGTAGGGAATACCTGGACTGAAGGTCTTGGAAGGAGCTCATGTGGCCGCTAGCCCACACATCCCCGAGTTGGGAGATCCCTATGAGGTCTCAAGATCGAAATCCCCTCAGCCCACTAATCTCCCGGAGCCAAGTACCAGGCCAGAGAGGCGTATATTGAGTTAGTTTATGTGCACATTGGGTGTGACGCAGGGATGCCCGCCAGGCCAAAAGTACGGTACGTGTCACTTCTGGCAAGGTGTTCGGTATGGACGCTCCATACATCATTGATTGAATTCTAGGCAAGCCCAGCTCGCTCAGCTTGAGCCTGTAGGCCGGATCGGACCATCCCCCATTGAACCACTCGTGTATTGTGAGGAGGCGGGTCGTCAAGTAATATAAGTGCAAGTTGGTCATCCCCATGCCCCCGTCCAAGGGCGGGATTCGGCAGTGGGTCAGAGCTATACAGGGCCTCCGACCCCCCCAGAGGAATTTGTTAGCTGTACTGTCTAGTTCCCGAAGCCAAGCCCACGGGAAGCAGAAGGGGGTTTTGGAGGACATAGAGGAATCTGGGGAGAATCATCATTTTAAACAGAGCGACCCTCCCCAGGGGATTTAGGGGGAGCATCTGCCACTTTTGGAGGTCTTTCTTTGCCTTTTTCACCAGCGGGGTGATGTTGAGGGACGAGGCAAGGTCAGGGAGCAGGGCGACCCAGATCCCTAAGTATTTGAATGATTGCCGCCTGAGTGGTATTGTGGATTGCCAATTGTAGCAGTCCCTCGCCATTTGTAGGGGGAACAGGACTGACTTACTGGGGTTATGTCATAGGCCGGAGGCCTGCCCGAAGGAGTGTAAGAACCAGAGACAATGAGGGCTGGACAGAGCTGGTTCCGCATGGAAATTTAAGAAATTGTCTGTATAAAGGGCAATTTTGTCGACCTCTGAGTTGGGCCACTCCCATCCCTGGATGCGGGGTACTGACCGAATCAGGCTCGCCAGGGGCTCCTTCGCCAAGGCGAAGAGGAGGGAAGAGAGGGCCCTCTACGGATGGGGAAGGCCTCTGATAGTGCCCCGTTGACTTGCACCCGTTCCTGGGGCTGGGCAATAAAGAACTTTCACCAGGTTGCAAAAGCGTGGTCCGAAACCCATCTCGTCCAGCATGTCGCCCGTGTATTGCCAGACCACAGAATCAAAGGCCATCTCAAAATCAACAAGAAGTGCCAAGTAGGGGGTGAGCAAGTGGCGGTGTGCCAAGGCCAGATGGAGGCAATGTCTAGTCCCTCGCATGGGCATAAACCCACACTAGTCCGGGTGAACTAGCTTGGTGAGGTGGGGCCTCAGCCGTTGGGCTAGAATTGTAGCGAATATTTTAACCTCCGTATTTATGAGAGAAATTGGGCAATAGTCCGCGCAGCGGGGAAACGGGGGTTGTGTTTTAGGAGAACAACAATGGTGGCCATGTAGAAAGGAACCCTACTCTAGGGCCTCGTCGAAGAGATCTGCGAGGTGCGGGACAAGAGTCTCCCGGTATGCTGCGTAGTATTCTTGCGGAAGTCCATCCGGGCCTGGGGTTTTGCTCGACAAGGTATGTGCTATCGCTTTATTAATTTCCTCACAGGAGATGGGGAGGTCCAAGTCAGCTGACTCGGCAGATTCTTGGCAAGGGACGTGGGTACGGCCAGTGCCCAGCAGGTCAGTAAGGAACCGAGTAGAGCGTGCGATAGGAGACAAAGGTTCGGGCCACTGCCAAAGGGGATCGGTGCGCTAGACCATCCAGGTCCACAATTTCTAGGATAATTCGGTTGACCCTTGGGTATGTAGCTAATCTATGGAGGATCTTCCCATACTTGTTGCCCCATCCATACACCCTAGCCATGGATGATCTCCAGAGGAGCTTGGCAGCATCCAGGGAGAGTTGCTTGATTTCGGCCCGAAGGCGTGCAAGTTGTCTCTCTTGGGTGGCATCGCAGTCATCGGAAGGGGATTGCTCAAGGAGCAGCGCTTGCGCCTCTCACAGGGTAATCTGGTGTGCCTGGGCTTGTTCTCAATGTTTGAGTTGGCCCTTGGCGAAGCCTCGGATGGTGGCTTTTCCTGCTTCCCAGAGGGAACCTGGGGAAGGAACAGAGCTGGTGTTTGCAAGGAAGTACTGTTGGAGTTCTATCCCCACCGCCTTTCTAAATTCTTTCTCTTGGAGGAACCAGGTGTTCATCCTCCAGGTGGGCGCGGCGAGGGGGGAGGGGCCCTGACACTGAGAAGCAGTGGTGAGTGGTCGGAGATACCTCTAGGAAGTATACAGATGTCTTGGATAGTCTGGCAGTCAGTGGAGGGGACGAATATAGTGTCTATGCGCGCCTGAGTGTGGTGTCCCGCGGATGTGTGAGTAAACTGTCTGGTTTGAGGGTGCTAAACTCTCTACGCATCACACAGGCCCAGGGAGTCAGCCCAGTTCGTTAATTGTTTGGCGTGAGCAATTCTAGAGGCAGATGGTGGGCCTGTATTGTCGAGGTGTGGGTTAGGAACTGCTTTAAAATCTCCCCCCGACTATTGAGGCGCCCAGGGGCAGGGAGGTGAGGAGGTCGGTTGTGCGCTCTAAGGTCATTGTGAGTATCGATGGGGGTGAGCAGATGGACACAAGGTTGCAGGGATTTTCGCCCAACATTCCGCAGAGAGCCACGTATCCTCCCTGGGGGTCATGAGTGGCCTGTGTGGGCACAAAGGGAAGAGTACGCCTCAGAAGGATGGCCACCCCCTGGGAGCCCCGGGCAAACCCTGAATGCCATACTCTATTGTACCCGTAGCATGACAGGAAGGGGCAGTGGTTCCCCACCAGGTGAGTCTCCTTGAGCAGGAGTACGTCAACACACAGGCGTTGGGCATAGCGCAGGACAGCCGTTCGTTTGACTCTATCTAGGAGCCCATTAACATTCCAGGACAGTGTGCGGAGGGCAGCTCCCAGAATGGTTGTGTCGGTCATGGTGGCCGCTGGCTGGAGTGATGGTCCGCCGCACCTTTGATAGCAGTGGGTACGCATGGGGTCTGGCGCATGCGCAAGATAATAGTCAAAAAGAAGGATTCCCCCTTTGGGCGAATATTTAGTACCACACAATAACTCACATCAAAACCAGTCAATCACCAGAGCAAGACACCAACACCTTCACTAGGCCAAGTGTTCACAGGAAAAGATATTTATTTTAGTTAAAAAAGATTTCCATCACAATTCATCAACTACAGTAAATGATCTCATAATTTTTCAAAAGATAAAAACATTAATCAGAAAGTTAAAAACAAACAAACATTTTATACACAAATTACATGCTGGGGAGAACCTGCAAGAAAGATACTTTCTTATCAACAATGAAGACAAAGGGACATTAGATCCAGATCATACGTTCTCCATAGAGTTGTTATTCTAAGTACTTGATTTGTTAGGATAACAAATGTCCCCATAATCTACAGTCTTCCTTCTTAGTCTTGCGTCGACGCGTTTCGGTGGATATCAATAATTAAAGACCACCTTCCTCAGGACAAGAGTTAACATCTCCCATATAACGTATTTTCAATCTGTATTGGTGATGCGGAACACATCCAGATATATAGCAGGTAGAGACCCTTGCACGGTCGTGTCAAAGGACGGAAGTCACTTCCAAGGGCCGTGTTCATAAACTGGCCAATCAATCTGCCAACCAACAATCCTGATACGTCTAGGACAGGGTTATGGAAGATATATAGATCTTTTTAATTCAATTGAGCAAAGAGCTTCTTAAAGTAATATTCCTCAGTCCATACGTTATGTGTCCGTTTTTTAGCCCTTTTTAGGTCGAGCCTAGAACAGCGCATGCGCTGTTGCTCGACATTTAGTATACGGGTTTCCAAAGTGCTACCTGCCAGACCTCGTTGGCCTAGCGCTTGCGTTCACGCGAGCATGCGAGTGGTGCGCGCGCAGCAGTGATTGCCGGCTGCGCGCGCACCACTCGCATGCTTGACACACAGCGCGTCCCGTCCTCGCGACCGCTTTCGCTGTGATCGCGATTACTTTCGCTTTCACGGCCGCGCGCGTTACTTTTACGGCCGCGCGGCCAATGCTTGTTTAACTTTTACACTTCAAAGTCACCTATATATTAACCTCACCTCCAATGATTCATCTGTTCTTTATCGTCCATGCAACTACCTCATATTGGTATTTTTACTCTTGTGTTCTTCTTCGGTTACTCTGTTCCACAATAGCATCTAAACGTGTCTGTATACTGAGGTAAACCTGGATATATCACACTGTTCTCACATGATTGCCCCGTTTACACACACCAGCTCAAAATGTCGCTCGCCGTCTCTGTTTTACCTTGTCCTCTTTCATTGACAATGACACTTCATCTAAATGAAGGCGTTTTCCGTCACCGTTCGGAAATCTGGTGAACTCGGTAATGAGCTGCGTGTTTTCTGCATGTGAGTACAGTGCAATTGTGGACACTTTTTCCACCCTCCAACGTATGCTCAATCACTAGATCACGCTCACTTGATAGTCACTATCTTGATATGCACGCAAGTCGGCTAATTTATTTGTTACGGCATGAAGCCACTTTCTCACCGAGGGCATATTTTATATGACTGATGGCATCCATCATTTCATTCTATCCGCGTTTATGTTTTCAATTACTGTCGTCTGTTTTAAGGCTCTTGATTTCCATTTGCATGAGTCCCCGTTTATGGCATCACTACGTCACTTTTTTCTTTAAGCACAGTTTTCTTGGCTCTTGGCACCCATCGCTTTTGATCGCCTTCAAGGTCAGATATACCGGATACACTTATACAGTCACGATGTGTGATTTACATACGCATGTAACTTCAAGGCACCCACTTTTCTTCCGTACGTCTTCCTATCTTGGATTCATTTGTCATTTAAAAGACTTATAATTGTCTGAACATTTTGTGTTGTCCTGGTTCCTCCCTGATTTATTGCTTTACATTTGTTCTAGATTATGCCCCTTGATGAAGGTCTGTGATGGACCGAAATGCATTGGGCAACGTCCACCCAAATAATTGATTGATACTGTGAATATCCATTGGAATATTTCTTGCGATATGAATAAATAATATCACAGAAACAAGCATTGGCATAGCCAATAGGTCTCGCCTTTGGGACCTTATAAGTGTTTAGTTATCCAGCACAATATCCTTGGTGCAACATCAAGTGTTGCATGGCTAAACACTTATAAGGTCCCAAAGGCAAGACCTATTGGCTATGCCTTTGCTTGTTTTAGGCAGTTCTTTAGTTGCTGTGCTACGAGCGTTCTGGCCTCGTGTCGGGTGACGGCTCCTTGATTCAAGGAATGCGCGAGATAACACGTATGACTGCGCTTTGCAGGTGGTACGTGGGAATATCGTAGTGTGTGTCAATAAGGCTGGTGAAGCAATACATCAAAATAACGTCAACTATGGGACAACGGTCCCAACCCCTTTCCCTACCCCCTTCCCCCGCCCTATACTTCGAGAACAGAAGCATTTGTCGTCCCAACTGCAGCAAAATAGGAACCAAACTAAAACACTCGGGTGGGTTATGTGGAGGATCCCTCCTTGTAGACGGATGTACAGTATCTCGGCAGATAAACAAACGGAGTGGAGCAATAACTCTGCCGTGGCGCCTTGCCACTAGGTCGGTGAGGACACGTCCCTGGATGGGGCTGTGGAAGCCCAAGTTCGGCAGGGCGCCGCCGGACATGTCTTTAGGAAGGCCATGTTTCAGCGGCTTAAAGAAATGGATCATTGCGGGGTGCAGGTGATGTACCAGGGCGCAGAGCTTCAGAGCGCGGGCGGGGTCTCCACCCGCGGTGGCCACGAGAGGCACTTGCCTACACCCCAATTCCCCTGCGTAAGCTCACTGACTTTACATCAAACTGAGAGGCGGTGCCGACCTCCCAGACCACGGTTTCTTCTCCATGGGTTTTCAGATTGTTGGGCTACGGGACAAATCGTTGTACTGGTTCTCATGCATAACCTTCTGGTTTGCATGTTTACCATACTGATGTGCATGCATAAAGTACTGTTAGGCATGCACAATTGTATGAATCTCATGAATAACACTTTGGTTTGCAACAACACTACATGTGTTTGTATTTAAAATATTCAGTTTTCTACATCACAGATTTGTGTGAACAATATACAAGTACATAATTTCCATATGCCCGGTTTGGTGTTTCCCCATCGCACTGCTAAATGATCAGTAAATACCTTGATTTGAATGGGGTTTACACTGAAGCCTATGCTTCATATATTGGTTCTCGGGTACTATACAATGGTTTGATTTAGCAGATTTGAAGGGACAAGGATAATAACCGGGGTTGTAAGGTCGCTGGGAGCTGAAGTCCCAGTTTTCTTAAGTACTTGTGAAGCCTCTTCCTGTGAAGTTGAGAAGCACATGCTGGTGAGGGAAATTACATGGATCTTTTAATCATGTTATGTGTTGACAACTGCAAGGCTGCATTTTTTAAAGTAATGAAAGACTGGGCCTCAATTTGAAATTGGGGCTCCATCTTTCACTGGAAGTAGACCGGCCTCTCTGAGAAGAGGGGAGATGCATGGGGGCCCTAGGACCCTCATGCCCCCTTCCCAAGAGGAACCCTCGGGAAAGCCCAGACTGTGAACCACCTATGCATGGCATAAGTGAGAGTGCCTCCTAACAGATTATTTGCCCTGGGCCCACATCTTTAATATAGAGTGTATGCAAATGCAGAGTGCCCCAAGGGTGTAAAGAGTGGGCACAACTCCCATTGCTCCCCCTGTGGCACTTTCTGTAATATGCCTCTCCCCCCTCCACCCCAAAAGACTAATTGGGGGTAAATTACCCAATCTGCCTACCCCATAGAGACATGACAGTTGTCGTCTAGGAATGGGGAGTGAGGCCAAATGTCAAGGCAGGTAAACCATCCACACACCCCTTTTTCTTTATATGTGCTTTCTACAGCCTTGGAGTTCAGATTGGGGATAAATCTTCTTATCTTCTTCCCTCCTGCCCTCCCCAGTCAGATACAGACAGACTGTTGGGCTTTAGAGGTGGTGGCGTGGCCCAATGCAGTTGTGGGACAGCCTCCACCCTTTTCTTTTCTCTAAAAGTAAATCTATCCATGGTTTCTAGTGGGCTTTCTACCCCCTTGAGAGGGCAGATTGGGGGCATATCCCACAATCTAGTCCACAGGGGTCAGAAAGTCTGTCTGGGTACTGGGGTGGGAGATGCTGCCCTATGTGATGGCGAACACCACCCCATTCTTTTTATTGAAGGACCCTGGCATCTATTGAGCTTTCTATCCCCACTCCCCACACTGGGTAAGCCAGTTTGGATGTAAATTCCCCCAGTTGCCCTCCAGAAGAGAGAGTGTACTGTCACTCAATGGGGAGGGGGGTGGGGGGGTAAAGCAATTTAGCTGTGCCTGAGGGGGGCCTCTTCCACCTCCTTTGATGCTATCCTGGTGGCCTGTGGGTTGATTCCTGCTCAGGCACTGCCCTGCTTTTTGCTTTACGAGCAAGGTCCACTAGGGAGATGTAAAATGTGAATGTATCCAACGATACTGTCCCGTTGTGATGAGTGCTGCAACCCCAAGCCCTGATCCCAGCAAAAGCAAAAGGCACTAGACTGCTCTTTACTTTCATTTTGTACATTGTTGGCATCAGTGTGCTATGCAATACAACAATACAATATTTTATTCGATTCAGATCTCTACTGAGATCAACAAATACATACACATGAACTCATCCTTATTAAAATACAATCACAAAACTTTTAAAATTCTTATAAAATAGATCAATATAAATGCTTTAAAAATCCACCTGTGCAACAAAATGTTACGATTATGTGCTCTACTTTAAAACAATTAAAAAAAACTTTAAATTTAAACAAGTTATGACAAACTAATTAATTGGCTGGAGAGTTACACAGCATAATTAGGTCATGAACTAGAGTCGCTTTATGCTTTAATTGGATAGGTTTTATATATCGTCGTCGAGCCTCTACCGTTCTCGGGTTTGGACAAATTAGTAAAACATGAACTAAATCTTGTCGTCCCCCTTTACACAATTCACATATGCCTTTATTGTTATTTATACCGTCCCAACTGGCTAGGTATGTTGCTAATGGGAGTGTTCTCATACGTAAAAGAAGAATACAACGTCTTACCCCGTGTTCTAATTGAAATTGTAAATAGGGCGCATGGGTTTTAAAATCTATGCCTTCAGCGAAAGCTTTATACTGCTTTAGCTGAATGCAATATTCTTTGTCATTTTCGTAACTGATTCTAGGAGTCAGACGTTTTAAAAAGAGCTTCAAATGCACTGGGGACCACTCCTGTAAAAGTGCTACAGTGCATTGAGAAACCTCAACAGCCTTTGACAAATTCCTATTAAAAGTATACCGAGATGCTTCCTCTCTGAAAGTCTCCAATTTTAAGAGATACCTCAATGTGTCTGGTGCTGCATGTAATAGATTATACGCCCACCTTATGATGATAGAAATTATTCGAGCAAAGATTCCTGTTAGAGATAATTCCAGATGAAGAGCTTGAACCGGTACCGACTGAGACACCTTTACTAATTTTCGAAGTATGATTCCCTCCTTTACCTTTATAGATTGCCATGTTTTAATTTGTGAGAATTCCATAGCATATGATAGAATCGGTGGGATTTTCATACTATAAACCTCCAACATAGCTTTAAAGTGTGTTACCCGTAGTGCGATACAGTCTCTGTAAAGCCCCTACATGAGATTCTGCCTTATAACTTAAATGTTGAAGGTGGGCTGTATCTTGTAGGTTATTTGTGAAAATACGGCCCAGATACACATACTCTTTTACTGTCTCAATTGGTTTACCTCCTAATGACCATATAAAAGATAAGGGTTTCCTTCTACCACTGAAAGGAAGAGCTTTTGTTTTAGTAATATTTGGCCACAGAACATTTTCAGTTGCATATTGATTTAGTTAATTCAGGTTTCTTTGCAGTCCTATTGGGGTATGATCAAATATAACTATATCATCGGCATACATTAAACAATGTAAGTAAACTTGGGCCAATTTCGGAGGGTAGTTTTTGATTCGGGAGAAACGCCCTGGTAGATCACTTATGTAGATAGAGAATAATAAGGGAGCTAGTAAGCATCCCTGTTTCAACCCATTCTTCATGGGGAATGATTCACTTAGACCCTTTTCACCCCCCATTTGGACTCTACACCATGTTGCCGTATGAAGGGAGATTATAATTAAGAGATCTGTAGGAATCCCCAAATTCTCAAATTTTCTGCATAAAATCAGTCTATCTACACTGTCAAAAGCAGTTGAAAAATCGATAAATATGAGCATTTGACGTAACATATTTGTCAAGGACTGTTTGAAACACAGCAATGTTATCCAGTGTAGAGTGCTTTGATCGAAACCCAGCCTGGAACATAGGAATCACTTTATTCGAGAAAGCCCAGTCTTTTAAATGTTCCAAGACACAAGCTGCAAAAATTTTGCCGGTGACATCAAGTAGGGCTATTTGTCTATAGTTGACTGGATTCATTCTTGAGCATTTTTTCAGGAGAGGAACCACTACACTTCCACGCCATGATTCTGGTATTTCCCCCAAAAAATGTATTCCGATCATTGGCTTTTTTTGGTATGACTTTAATTAGAATTCTATCCGGGCCCATCGCCGCTGATGCTCTGGCCGAGGTTATAAAAGCTGATATTTGTGCCGCTAAAATTTTCATTGATTCCTGCTCGCATTCACTCTTCTGCCCATAATACTGTCTAGGAAGGTTCTGATTTTGATGCTTAGGTTTACAGAGCCCAAGGATGTGTTTTTCCCAGTCAGATGACGAGACTGGTGTGGCTTGAATGGATTTTCGTATTCCCATTTGTGCAGAAATTATGTTCCAAAAAGATTTATTATTTCTGTATTTTACTGCCAGTTGGATAGCGACTCAAACATGGTCTCTTAAAGCTTGCCCCTCTCTTTTTTCCATTGACGGATTTTTTTCAGCTTTATTTATTCTTGTCTTACGACACAAAAGGAACGAAATTGAGTTATAATCGATTTGTTTAGTTGTCGAGAGTTATTATCTGCTTGTTTTACTTTTTGGAGCTTTTTAATGTTCTCTCGCCTTGTTGGATTCACTTGAAGAGAGGCAACTACAGACTGTATGATAGCTTCATATCTGTTTATAGGATTGCCTTCTCTATTTGCAGATGAGGACAATACTTGGGATATTGTGTGATTTAATTTACTAATTTCTTTAGAGTTCCAGTGTATCCTTCCTGTTGCACAAGTTACTACTTGTGTAACGATATATCTGTAAGAGACATTAGTTAGTTATAGATTCCTTACCTTAGAATATCCCCAGGCGTCAGACTGGATCTGGAAAGTTTTGCTAGCAGTACCTCTGCGCATCAGTAGGTGGCGTCGTGCAGCGCAGCGTCTGTCGCTGGCATCGTATGCGCCGAGATGATGTCACGGAGACTACTTAGGCGCCACCCATGCGTGCTGACGCCAGTTCTGTTCACGACTTTCCAAGCCAGGAAAGCAGAGCCATGCAAGAAACTGACCACTGGTGCCATGAAACTAGGGCCCTGAAAGGGGGATGACCTTAACCCTAGAAATCAGTTCGCAGAACGAGGAGGATGGGTGGGGCGGTAAGGAATCTATCACTAACTAATGTCTCTTACAGATATATCATTACACAAGTAGTAACTTGTGCCTCTGAAAGAGACACGTTCGTGATCGATTCCTTACCTTAGAATAGATACCCCAGCAATACCAACACCGGTGGTGGGTCTGCGAATAGATTACACCAGAATGTCACAGAGAACAGAACAGCCAAAGAAGCCGTCTCTCCGGACCGGACTGTCAAGGCAGTAATGCTTGGTAAATGTGTGCAGCCAGGCCCACGTAGCTGCCTGACAAATGTCCTGCAAGGGGACGCCGCATCCCAAGGCAGTAGTGGCTGCCCTTGCCCTGGTAGAATGGGCATGCAGCCTCACAGAAGGCTCCTTCTTAGCCAACGTGAGACAGACCTTGATGCAGAGAACGACCCACCGAGAGATGGTCCGTTTGTGCACAGCCTGACTTTTTTTGGCGCCCACGTAGCCAACAAAGAGCTGGTCATCCACCCGTAACTGTCGTGTGTGCTTCAGGTAGAACGAGAGCGCACATTTTGGGTCCAGACCGTGGGGCCTCTCTTCCTCTTTTCAAGGGTGCGGAGGCGGAAAGAAGGTGGACAAAGTGATGGTCTGCCCGATGTGGAAGGGCGTGACAACCTTTGGCAAGAAAGAAGGATGAGTCCTCAACACCACCTTGTCCGGATGAACAGAAAGGAAAGGAGGTTTGGAAGAAAGAGCCTGGAGCTCACTCACTCTTCTGGCAGAGGTTATGGCTACCAGGAAAGCCGTCTTGAGAGTGAGAAGACGCAAAGGACATTATGAAGGGGCTCGAAGGGAGCGCACATCAGATATGTCAAGACAAGGTTTAAGTCCCATTGAGGCATTATGAACGGCACGGGAGGAAACGTGTACGTAATGCCTTTTAGGAAATGGGTAACAGCCGGGAACTTAAAGAGAAGGCTGACCTGAAAGCCGTAAACAGGCGGAGATGGCCAAAAGATAACCTTTAATAGTGCCCAGAGCAGAGCCCTGCTGGGCCAAAGAAAGAAGGAACAGAAGGACTTCGGAAAGAGGGTCAGAAAGGGGATCCACAACCTTAGCTGTGCACCATGCCACAAACGTGTTCCATCTGCAGGCGTATACTGTTTTAGTGGAGGGACGCCTAGCTGCCAGAATGACATCACAGACTTCGGGAGGAAGATCAAAAGCTGTCAACTGTCGCCGCTCAATCTCCACGCATGGAGGTGGAGGCTGGACAGGTTCAGGTGGAGGACCGTCCCCTGCTGCTGCGACAGAAGATCCTCCCGAAGAGGCAGTTGGATCAGGGGATCAATCGCCATGCTGAGTAGCTCGGGATACCAGTATCTTCGTGCCCAATCCGGAACCACAAGGATGACTTGGGCCCGGTCGCGCCGAATCTTCTTCAGCACTCTGGGCAGAAGTGGTATAGGTGGAAAGGCGTATAATAGACCGCAACTCCATTCATGACGAAAAGCGTAGCCGAGCGAGCACCGCCTTGGAAATGCCAATGCGCAGAACTGATGACATTGCGCATTCCCTTTGGTGGCGAATAGATCTAACCAAGGCTCTCCCTACTACTGAAAGAGACCTTGCGCCACGTCCGAGTTCAGACGCCATTCGTGAGCCATCGAGCACTTGCGGCTGAGTTTGTCCGCCCTGGCGTTCAGAGATCCTGCCAGGTGTTGAACCACCAAGGTAATGCCTTGATGTCTCAGCCATGTCCAGAGGCGCAGAGCCTCCTGACATAGGGTCCAGGACCCCACCCCACCTTGTTTGTTGCAATACCACATGGCGGTGGTGTTGTCCGTGAACACCTGCACTACACTTCCCCGGACAGAGGGAAGGAATGCCTTCAGTGGAAGACGGATCGCCCAAAGCTCCAAAAGGTTGATATGGAGTCGGGACTCCGCCGGAGACCAGAGGCCTCTGATCTCCGCCTCTCCCATGTGGCCACCCCATCCCAGGAGGGACGCATCCATCACCACTGAGTGCTCCGGTTGGGGAAGGGAGAGGGATCTGCCAAGACTGATACCCCCCGACCTGCGCAGGTGAGCTGCGACCACCGCCATCACCTTCGTGAACACCCGAGGGGCGCTGGTAAGGTCGAAAGGGAGCACGGCAAACTGAAAATGCTCCTGGCCTACCGTAAACCGCAGGTAACGCTGGTGGGCCGGCAGGAGGGGGATGTGAATATATGCGTCCTGCAAGTCCAACGCACCCATCCAGTCTCCAGGGTCGAGGGCAGCCAAGACCTGAGCTAGAGTCAGTATTTTGAACTTCTCCTTCTGGAGGAAGCGGTTGATGCTCCGGAGATCCAAGATGGGACGCAGACCCCCTTTGTCCTTCTTGGGGACCAGAAAGTAGTGGGAATAACAACCACTCCCGACTTCCGGCCCAGGAACGCACTCGATGGCCCCTGTGGCTAAGAGGGCCGTAACCTCCTGCTGGAGAGTTGCCAAGTGGTCCCCTGACATGCGGTGGTACCGAGGTGGCATGACTGGAGGGGTGGACTAAAAGGGAAGGGAGTAACCCTTGCGGAGGATCTGCAACACCCACTTGCCCGATGTAATAGCGTGCCAGTGGGGGAGGTGATGGCGGATCCTGCCACCCACTGGTGTGGGGTGCTCCACAAAGCTCAGATTAGGAAGGTTTGGAGGTAGAAACAGCAGGGGCACAGGTGGACTGACCCCCACACTGATTCCCTTCCCCGCCCCTGCGGAAGCCGCGTCCGTGGCAACGCTGAGGCTGGTTCTGCACAGGCTTGCTGAAGGAACGGGCCTGGACGCCTCTGCCATGGCCACGAAAGAAACTAAAACCAGGAGTGGCTGGGCTGTTTGCGGAAAGACCCAAGGACTTGGCCATGGCCCGCGAGTCCTTAAAACGCTCCAGTGCACTGTCGGCCTTATAGCCAAACACGCGAGTGCCATCAAAGGGCATGTCCATGAGTGAGCTTTTGGTCATCTGGCGAGAACCCGGTAGATCTCAACCAGGCGTGGCAACGAAGTGCCACAGTTGTAAAAATCTCCCTACCCAGTGAGTCCGCGGTGTCCAAACCACACCGAATGGTGAACTTAGCCGCATCCTTGCCCTTTGCAACAGCTTGGGACAGCACAGCCTGGGTCTCTTCAGGACACTGAGTCAACAACTGTGTAACCGTATCCCACACCGCGTGGGAATAGCGACCCAATAGGCATGCGGTGTTCACCGACCGCAGCCCCAAGCTGGCCGAAGAGAGCAACCGCTTACCGAACTGCTCCAGCTTCTTAGAGTCCTTATCCGGCGGAGCCGTGGGAAAGGCACTCTGTGATGTGGTGGTCAGAAAAGCGGGGTCCCAGGTGCCGGGCGGTGACGCCTGGCGACATTCTTATCCACAGGGGCCCCTGTGGCTGGCCGCGACCAAGTGCCCAGCAAGACGTCAGTGAGGAGATTAGTTTTGAGGGCCACCGTAGGGAGATGAAGGTTGAGGACCTCAGCTGCCCGACAGAGCACCATTGTATAAGAGGCGCCCTCCTCTATGGTAGGAGGGGGAGAGGCAAACCCCGGGTCAGAGGAGATGTCGAGATCGCCATTGATTGCTTCGATAGATGACAGCAGCATTTTCCCTCTTTTGTCTGCTTTTATCTTTTCAGGAAAAACAGGAGTTTGTATTGAACATGCTACTTCTTGAGGAGATTTCCCCCTATTGTTGACTAGGGCATTGGAAATTATTCCATTAAAATCCCCAGCCATTATGATCGTGGGATATCCCCTTGCTTCTAGCATTAGTTCAATTTTCTTAAATGCTTTTGTCAAGAGATGATCTTTTGAAGTTCCTGGTGGAAGATAAATGTTAAAAAGTAGCAGGTTTGTGGACGGCTCCATTCTATCTTTCTGACACCTGATACTAATGCATTGCACGTTTGGATCAGATAGCTCAATTTCTTCCGGGTCCCAGTCTAATTCTTCTCTTAGGAGGATTGCTAGGCCTCCTTTTGAGTGTCCTCGTCTTGCGGCCTCTGCTACTTTAACAAACACAAAGTAATCTTTTTGGGAAAACCTCGTCAAGGACCATGTGTCTTGTAAAAACACAATAGAAGGTGAATTTTCCAGAATAAGAGACATTTTGTACGATGTTTTTCCTGCGATACACTCTGATAATTATTTAGCAGCCTGAGCTTAGGCTATGAAAGCAAATACCTCTGATAAAAGCACCAGGGGATTTTTCTCCTATTAGTGGGAAGACAAGACATCGACATGCTCTGAACTTGAAAGGTAGTGCTGAGGATGTGAATATTTTGTCGTGTACGATCTCTGATTTCACATAAATATAACATAAATCATGTTATTGCTTGTTATAATTCCGGTGGCCTCCTTGAGTGTGCTTAATTTTACTTGGCTCCAGGATTTGACAGAAAGCTAGGTAAGGTCAGTGGTAGCAGATAAAGGGCGGGGTGAGTGTGCGCGAGGGTAGCATGTGGGGGTGTTAATAATAAAAAAAAATAATAATAAAAGACTTACCTGGTGCTGCTGGTCACCTTGCGCTCCTCTGCTTCCAGTTTCTGGCATCACGGACTCCCCATCCAATCCCCGCACTACTCTCAAGCATGAGAGCAGTGTGGGGATTGGCCTGAGCTAGCTGGCGTATCCTTAGCTCAGGCACAGGGTCTGTGCTGTTGCTCAATCCGGCTGCGCCTAAGACGGCCGTCCAAACTGACATGTGCTCTTAAAAGTGCACCTACCACTCTTCCTCCCCCTCCCACGGCCCGGTCCGCTCCTTCCTGCACACGCTGGCTCTGAGCCAGTGGCGCGACGCTTCTCTGCCATTGCTAGTTTAAATGATCTTGCTTTGTATCAACGCCTGTGGGTGTTTGCACGGTTCTGCCACCTTAGTGCCTCCTTTAAGTATATTAACAAGGGCATTTAACACAAAATATATTTTAAACACAAAAGTTTGATGCAGCCTTTTGTGCCGCAATGGAATAGAAAATCTGAGCTTCTGGCATTTGAAAACAGAAAAGGAAGAGAAAGTTGATTTATAAAGTGAACAATGTAGTCAGAACACATAAAAAAAGTGTAATGTATTTTTAAAACATGAATATCTCAGTATTGAAATGTTGAAAAGGGTTATTTTGGATGTGAAAGTGAAACATAGTTTAATTCACAAATTGAAAGGCATTGATGAGGTGTGTGGCAGAGTAATACATATGAAAAGCGCATTAGCATTTTCTGTTTCTGGGTTTTCAAGATATGACAGGTGATATTGCCCAGCACATGTCCTAAGGAAACAAGTGGCCATATTACTGCAGTGTCGCATTGTCCCACTCTGCACCGTGGTGCACCCTGTAATATCGCGAGAGATGGTGGAACAGACCACGTCTCTCACGATATCAGGGGAGGCAACTTAGATAAGCCACCCCCTCGATCGACGAATAACACAGTGGGCTCGACGGAGGTCGAGACCACGTGATGTAAAAGAATAAAAGGCCCAGAGCGCTGGGCGTGGCAGTTTTGTGGCTGACCACTAACGATATACCTGTGTGCCCGTGTGCAATCAGTGTCCACCAGGCCCAGTCACCCAAGACTACACTGGCGACGAGGTGGTGTCAGCAAGCCGCTGTCCTACCTGAGACCCGCCGTGCTGGTGCCCGCCGTCATTGTGCACTCGCCTGCAGCTGCACTGCCTTCCCCGCCGTTGTGCCTCGCTCGGCGCGGGCATCGTCTGTGTCCCTGCTGGCGATCTGCCAGGCGTCGGTGCTCGTCGGGAGCACGTTGAGCACATGAGCGCTGGAGCGCGTGGGCTGGTTCACCGCTGGGAGCGCATCGATGCTGTAAGCGCTCGCGGACTCTCTGCTGCCCCCTCTGGCCGCTCGAAGCAACCGCACCTGCATGTCTATCAGTGCATGATCCAGCCCCCGGAGCTGCACGCTGCCGCTGCAGGGCCAGTGCCATCATCCTGCATGCCTCAACCCACCAGCCTGAAGTGAGAGTGCACTGGAACGCAGGACAGTGTATGAAAGGGGTAAATAACTGCAGAACCAGGTGAACCTGCCCCTCAGAAAAAAAAAAAACAAAGGAGCAAGCAACTGCATACACAGTCCCCCACAGCGCCCTGCTACATCACGTCAGGGTGTCACTCCCCGCACTGAGCCATAACTGTGTGACCCCCGGCTGTGGAAGGGTTCCCTGTGACGGTCGTACGCATGCCTCATCCGGGCCCCCCAGCAGCCCCCTCCTGCGTTTCTGCTACCAGTCGACGCGCCACCACGCAGCCCCACAACACTAACGCCTCCTGCTGTCAGCGCTCCAACACCCCGTCCACGCAGCGGAATAGCCGTCAGGTGCCCCAATTTTTCGCCCGGCGCAGTGCCATCATGACCACCGTCCCGCCCTTGGAACCCTTCGCTGTGACCGGTCCGCCACCTTCCCAAGCCGCACGGTGGAAGGAGTGGGTAGAGCGGCTGGAGACGTTCTTCGAAGCGGCTGAAATCGCAGACCCACGACAACGGTCTATGCTCATCCACCTAGGCGGTGCCGACATCCACAAAATCGCAAAAACGGTCCATGAAGCTGGGCCCCCGAAGACCTATGCCATGCTGCACGACACCATCACTGCGCATTTCGAGCCATATGCTAACCCAGACTACGAACAGTTTCTCCTCTGCCAGGCGAAACAACTCCCGGAGGAATCTGTCGACGTGTTCTACGCTCGCCTCAAAGAACTAGCAAGCACGTGCACCTTACCCAATGAAGATGATGAGGTGCGAGCACAATTCATTCAAGGGTGCGCTTCCTCAGAGCTCCACGAGCGTGTTCTCGAGGAACACAACATGGCAATGAAAGACATATTAACCTTAGGGCGATCCAAAGAATTGTTCAAGGCCAGGGCGGCCCATATGGAGCTCAAAGCTACGACAGCTATCAAAGAAGAGCCGGTCTGCGCTATTCGCCCCACCTCGTGAGGCCCGCGGCAAAGACCCTCAGCCCAAGACTCTGGACAAACCCCCAAGGTCCGCCTCGGCGGGTGGTGTGGCGGCCCGCTCCCTCACGACGGCGCATGCCCAGCCCAAGGGAAAACGTGCAGCGCATGCGGGAAAGTTAATCACTTCTCGAAAGTCTGTCGCTCAAGATCGTCACGGCAATCACAAGGCCCAACTCGTCAAGTGAGGGCCCTTGAGCCTGTCCCAGGTGACTCCTCGAGTGGCGACATGGACGAAGATGAAGCCGCTACGGTGCACGTGGTGCACATGCTACACGCCCTGTCCGCGTCCCCGCAAGCGGCTCCCATGTGCACCGTCAACGTGCAAGGCCATCCGGTGGCGACGCTTATCAACACAGGAGCAACAATCAACCTCATGGCCGTCGTTGCTTACAGGCGGCTACCCAATCCACCTGCGCTCCGCAGCACCAACGTTCAGGTGTTCGCCTTTGGGACTCACACCCCGCCCCAAATGTGCAGGGTGTTTCAAGCGGAAATCTCGCACAACGATGTCTGTCAGTCGGCCAAAGTCTATGTCTCCCGTGAAGGATCCGGGTTCCTACTCGGCTGCCGCACCGCACAGGGACTACGCCTCATCCACTTTGCCTTTGCAGTAGGAGCACACGATCTGGACCGTTTAATATCGGAGTTCGCACCTCTCTTTGATGGGATCGGTTGCCTTAAGGGCCCGGCCGTCCGGCTACACATTGACAAGTCGGTAGCCCCCGTGGCCCTCAGGCACAGGAGGATTGCCTTCCACCTCCGCCCAAAAGTGGAGACTGAGCTCCGCATGCTGGAAGCGGCCGGCATCATTGAACGAGAAACAGGTCCCACCCCGTGGGTGTCTCCCATCGTCGTAGCGAAGAAGCCGAAGCAGCCAGACGCCGTCCGCATATGCATCGACATGCGGATCCCGAACCTCGCCATCAAACGGGAGCGCCACCTGACACCCACCGTTGATGACATCATAGGCGAGCTCGCAGGGTCAAAGTGGTTTTCAAAAATGGACCTCCACTAAGGGTACCATCAAATCCCTCTACACCCGGATTCCCGCCTGATCACGACCTTCTCCACACATGCAGGTCTCTGGCGGTACAAGCGCCTCAACTTTGGAATCTCCAGCGCAGCAGAGGTGTTCCAAAATATCATCAAGACCGTCTTGCAGAGGTTAGAAGGCGTGCTCAACGTGAGCGATGACATTTTAGTTCATGCCCCCTCTCTAGGGGAACACATCCTCCGTCTCAACACAGTGTTCACACGCCTCAAAGACTGCGGTTTGACTCTCCACAGAGAGAAATGCGAATTCCTACGCCGAGACATCAGTTTTTTTGGGTATCGTTTCTCGGACAGAGGCATCGGGCCCGACCCCCTCCAAAGTGAAAGACGTCCAGGAGGCGCCAGCCCCTACGTCGGTAACTGGAGTCCGCAGTTCCTTGGGAATGGTTACATATTGCGGCCGATTCATCAAAAACCTGTCGGAACTGACAGGCCCACTGCGGAAGCTCACGAAAACCACTGCCCACTGGACCTGGGGCCCAGCACAAGAACAGGCGTTCCAGCAGACGAAGGCGGCCCTGTCGGCGGATACTACCCTCGTATACTTCGATCCGCGCCACGACTCCCAACTAGTGGTAGACGCCAGCCCCACCGGTCTCGGTGCCGTCCTAGCACAGCGTCAGAGCTGTGGAGTGTGGGCACCCGTTGCCTATGCGAGCAGAACACTTACGCCTACTGAACAGAGTTACTCGCAAATCGAGCGTGAGGCCATACCCATCCTCTGGGGATGCCGACATTTCCACATCTATCTATACGGCCATCCATTCACTGTTATAACTGACCACAAACCACTAATTCCACTTTTCCAAGGCTCCTCGTCTCGCCCTCCCCCACGGATCGAGAAGTGGATACTGCAGCTACAAGAGTTCTAGCTGCTAGTGGAGAATAGACCAGGCACCCGGAACCCGGCCGACTTCTTGTCACGGCATGCTCGGCCAGCCACCCCTCCCGAAGCGGCAGAGGCGGCCGCTACGGAGGATTACGTGCGGATGATAGTCGAGCGGTCCCGACCCCTCCCGATATCGCTGCAAGAGGTCATTGCTGCCACTCAAGACGACGATTGCCTCCAAATGGCAATACAAGCAGTTTCTTCCGGAGACTGGCGGCCCCTACAAAATCCATCACCTCTGCGAACTGGGGCGGCCCAAGCAACGCTGAAATCACTGTACCACGTCTGCCAAGAGCTGTCAGTGTCAGCAGACGGTTGTCTTCTGCGTGGCCCGCACCTGGTCTTACGGCAAGCCTTACCAGGCAAGCCTTACCAGACAAGCCGCTCTCCTTGCCCATGGAGCACATCAAGGAATCGTCAAGTCCAAGAACCGGCTTCGGAGTAAGGTCTGGTTTCCCGGCCTGGACCACCAAGTGGAATCCGTTATACAACACTGCCCTGTGTGCCTCGCCACAAGCCTACCATGTAAACCAGCACCCATAATCACCGAAGCGGGCCCTCGTGGCCCATGGGACAGAGTCAGTGCTGATTTCGGCAGCCTCCCAGAAGGAAGATACATGTTAGTGATTGTTGATGACTTTTCCAGGTACCCGGAAGTAGAGCTGGTCTCGGCAACCGAAGTCATTCCCAAGCTAGAAAAAGTAATAGCCACTCATGGGCTCTTTGGTGAGCTCCGGACTGACAACGGGCCACCATTCACCAGCGCTGAAGTAACCGAGTACCTGGCCTCCCACCGGATAAAGCACCGGAAGATAACGCCATGGTGGCCCCAGGTCAATGGTGAAGTTGAGAGGTTGATGCGAACTCTGAATAAGACTATCCAGATTGCGCTGGCAGAAGGATTCAACTTAGAGCGAGCTGTGTACCAATTTCTCTGAGAATACTGGCTCACCCCCTATTGCACCACTGGCATATCTCCGAGCCGACTGTGTTTTGGCCGAGCGATTACAGACACCATCCCCCATCACTCCACTTGGGTGGAAGCAGCTAGTCCCCCGAATCTATCAGACCTCAGGCGACAAAGAACCAACGAAACAGCCTCCCAGAAAAGACATGCCAAAGAAAGACCTATCGCCGTTGGTGACCGAGTGCTCGTGCAAGATCGACACCCAGGAGGGAAGTTCCCTACACCCTTCGAGCTGCACCCCTGGATTGTCACCACCATAAAAGGCACCATGGTTACTGCCAAGCGAGGATCCGAGACAGTCACTGTAGGAGAGTAGGGTCTGCTTTCTATGTTCACCCCCACTTTTTGCTTTTGCTTTACTGGTTTTCGACTTAGATGTGGCTGTGGGCCTGCTAATCAGACCCACAGCCCTGCTGTTCTCTCTCTAAATTGATACTATGTACTTTAGGTGCATAACCCATTTGGATAGGATCACCTTATTGACCCCTGTACAGTGTACCTTAGGTACCCAGGGCATAGGTGTACCCTAGGCCTACCAGGGGCTGCAGCATGTATTATGCCACCCCTGGCCTGGCCTTCCATTATGACACAACTGGCTGATCACTCAGCTGGGGCAATGTCGTGTAATCACCCCTTGCTTAGGTGTAGTATTCCTATACCTAACATATATAGACACATGTGTACCTATCAGCCACTCCTATGGCAGGCCTTAACAATCCTGGAGGCAGAGTGCTTGGTAACATGTGAGATGGTGCTCTAGCATGAGCTGAGCCTGTCTGCAGCTTTCGTAACCATGTCCTTATAGCTGTTCTATGATATAGCCTACCATATACTCTTAAAGTGCCTTATAATCTTAAACGGTTATGGTTATGGTTTGGCTTTATCAAACCATGTCGTGTAAGGTGTCTAACACTTTGGAATAATACCCCCATCCCATTTCTGGGGATGAGGATATTATCCCTCCCTTCTAGAGGGAGAAGACATGTTGTAACCTACTTACCCGGTTAAAGTTAACCAGAGCCCCAGCATCACAAAATGGATGCTGCTGCCACGACACAAGTCTGACCTCCTGCTGCTGGGAGTGATGCCGGCAAGGGAGGCTTGGACAATAGGTTTCCTGCCTTGGGAGGTGCGAGCACCACCCCAGACAGGCCTTAGTGTATTGGGGCAGGGAGGGATGAATGAAACGAGACACAGCCTGGGGCACACAAGGTGTCCCATGCATAGTCCAGTTCAAACCGGTGCTGGGGCACACCAGCCCCAGTCCTGGCGCGAAACTGGACAAAGGGAAGGGGGTGTAACCACCCCCCTCCCAGGTCCCACCCATAAGGCGTGACCTAGCAGGCAACCCAGCCCCCCAGATTAGTATAAGAGTGGTAGCTGGGCCCCAGGAGATTAGATTATCCTGAACCTGCAACTGGAACAGAAACTCTGGACCTTCGACATTCGACGAAAGAAGAAGACTGAAGAATCTCCCTTGTGGCCAAGGAGTGGCTACCCTGTGCAAACAGGCACCATCAAGAGACTACCCTTTGCTTTGCTGAAGTTCTACGAGGGACCGACTGCAGAGCCCGACCAGAGCCTTGACTTCCAGACTTCTCCGACCCTGATCCACATCCACAGCCGAGCTGAGATCCGTGGAGGCGACGAGAGACGTGGGACCGGCTACCTGGGATAAGTGGCGAGTATCTTCCAGCGCAGCTTCTGAGGTACCCTCGAAGTTGTGCACCGGGGATTGAGAAGCCCCAACCCCAAGCACCATCTGCACCGAAGATCAGCCCCCCACACTCCACGAGTCCTGCGTGGGGCCCTTCTTCATTTTCCTGCTTGCCGCGTCTGTCCGGTTGCTTGCCCGTTGGCTAGCGGCCTTTGTGACGACACACCTTGAAATCTTCACCGCTGGTTTGGCTCCTCCAGACTGGCTCCCACTTCTTTGCAAAAGAGAAGCACCCCAGACCTTCCTGGTCTGCACCAGAAGCAAGTCCTCCGTTCTTCATGGGTTCCGCTTGCCAAGGCTTGGTGAGTCCTAGTTCGACTTTGACGCCGCCGACAGCAAGAGCCTTCGTAGGACAGCTCGCCTCCTGGTCCTGGTCGTCCTCGACGTCTCCTGGTACCCGTGGCTGCAGCGACAAGCTTCACCCTTCACCTGCAATCTTCACGACATCGCCTGGTTCCTTCCTGGTTCCACGTGGTCACTGGCTAGTGACCTTGACTCTGTCCCTTCTGCTTGCAGGTACCCTTCCTTCTTGATCCCGGCCTTGGGATCCACCGGACACTCTGCACTGACTGCCTGTCAGCAACTTTCCTTCAGGCATCCATAGAAGTCCACGACGAAACCCGACGCAAGTTCACACCTATGCACCCACAGCTCGTGGGCTAGGTAACTTGGGTACTTCGGTGCTCACAAGGGTAGTGACTATCCTAGGGTCTAGTTTCCGAGTCTCGACTCTCTAGTTGCTTCAGAAGTGTCCTTAAACTGCTTATTTCAAAACTGTACTATTTCTATCGACTATACACATTACGCGTGAGTGTTTCCACTCTGCACCTGAATCCCGTGGGCCTCCCACTTCCTAACTGTTGGTAGTGTAGTGTAGCCCCAGCGATTCCCTAGGCCTAGGCCTATCCTATTTCCGTGACAGTGGTCCTTATACCACTTCTTTAGTATATGGTTTGCGTGGCCCCTAGGGCCTAACTGTATTACTTACTTGTATGACTTAATGTATGCTTAAATAAGACTGTGTTGTACTTACCTCTAATCTCATAAAGAGTGCTGAGGGTTTGGCTAGAATAAATACACTTTATTTTATATATATATCTGTTGTGGTGTCCTTTCATTTGGTATTCAAGGGATTATATATGGTATCACAGCTGGCTTCACATGCCATTCAGAGTTTAGCCTAAGACTGCTCTTGTCCATGCTACCACTAGGATAGCTGGTCTATAAGGTTGACTTTACAACCAATCACCATAAGGGTATTTGGACTGATATAAGGTGTACACTAGAACTAGTGACATCATACATCAGGCCAACTTCTCACAGTCACCCGCTACGTGTCGTTCTTGAAGAGAGTCCCACCCGCTGATGGAAGCGACGGCCCCGAATCTCCCGAACAGGATGAGATGCCCCGGAGTAGACCTGCAGATCCTAGCAGCAGGCTTACAGGACGAGGACGTTCAGGCTCCCTGGACTGCCCCACCAACCGACAGTCTCCACCGCCACCAGGTCAAGAATCCGGTGGAAACCAAGGCCCAACACACACCTTCGATTCGGTGGACCAGTCTCCGGACTCGCATATGCGGAACAGCCACGGGAGGTATCACCTCCGACCCTGCCCCAAGCCGTCCCAGAAGTATAAAGACTTTGTGACCAGTGGCTAATCGGCGATCGGGTCTCAGCCAGGGTGAGCAGGCGCCACAAGCTCCCAAGTAAGACTGTTTCATTTTGTTGTATTGTGGCCAGCAGCCAACGGCCAGGACTGACAGTGTATATTTATGTTTAAGTTTGTGTTTCATTCTGTTTTCATCTCCTGGCATAGGAGGAATGTAATATCGCGAGAGACGGTGGAACAGTCCACAACTCTAACGATATCAGGGGAGGCAACTTAGATAAGCCACCCCCTCGATCGCGAATAACACAGTGGGCTCGACGGAGGTCGAGACCACGTGATGTAAAAGAATAAAAGGCCCAGAGCGCTGGGCGTGGCAGTTTTGTGGCGGACTACTAACGATATACCTGTGTGCCCGTGTGCAATCAGTGTCCACCAGGCCCTGTCACCCAAGACTCTACACACCTGTAAGTATGTGTGACAGCAGCAGATTTGGACTGTGTCAGAATACAACAAAGGCTTGTTTACAATGTATGCATGAACTTGCGCCAGAACTGGGAACTGCGCATTAGTGAAATGCAGACCAGATATTTGAAGCCATTTGTCAGGATCTTTACAGAAGACGACAACCTGGCCTGCATTTCAAACGGGCATCCAGGGATGATCTCTGCGACTTTAGTGCCCGCTTCCCAGGGTCCACTTAGCCGCTGAGCCAGAAATGCAATATGAGCTGGGTCTGGTGGAATGGCGACGGATTTCCCTGTCTGCCAAAAACCACACCCCATGCAAATGAGGGAATGCACAGTTGAGATTGTGTTGACATGTGTTTAATGCCTGCACAATCTGTTTAACAGAATGGACCCGGAAACCACCTGCGCCCCCTTCTGTAATAGCAGAGCGCCCCCACGTTGCGACAAGCTGACCCACGTCTGCTTCTCCCAGGGGACTTTATGTAATATAGCCGCAGGTGAACTGTAAATAGTTGCTTTTTTTCTAAAATCAAACTAACATTGATGTGTGTTACCCAGGCCTTTTCAGACAGTCAGGGACAGTTTCATGCAATTTGATTTCTGTATATTAATTTGACACTATAACTGCCTGTTCACCCCGCCACTGCTCTATATCATGCACACAAATCAGTAATTGATGTTTACAAAACCAAATGTTTACATACAAACACATATTGTGTCTGTGTAAACCATTGTTTTTCATGGGATCATACAATTGATCATTTTTACCAGTATATTTTGTATGTAGATCAGTTTGTGCAAACCCGGCCGCAGGCGATGATGAGTGTGAACCAGTACATGTTGTATTCAAATCAGCAAATAATGCTTTCAAGCCAATGGGTCGTACAGTTAAACCAATACATATACAGACAAGTACATTATAAAAATGAAGCCATTCTACATGTTCTTGAAACATACAATTATGTATTTTAACCAGTACAGTATGCATACAAATGAGTGTGGTATTCTGGCAAACGATTAGGGTATGCATGTGAACCTGTGTATCAAACATGCAAAGCAGCATGTAATGCTTTCATACCAATAGACTGGATGTTACAACCAATATATTACACATCCAAACCAGTACATTACAAGAGTGAATCAAACACATTATGTATCCAAACAAGGCAATGATGCATTTCTACCAGTACATTATGGATGCACATAGGAATATACTCAAACCTATAGGTTGCACATTTCCACCAATTTATTGCACACATACCAGTATGTTTCAAGAGTGAGCCAATATAATATGTATATGAATCAGTATGTTAAACATATGAACCCATGAATTTCTCTAATAAAGCAGAATTATATGCATGTGAATCAGTGTGCTTTGCATACAATCAGTACATTATAAGGGCAAACCAATAAATTATGCAGCTCAACCAAAATGTTATATATCTTGACGGTTGTGTTATGCATGCACAGGAGTAAGGTGTGCATGCAAACCACACCATTATGCATAAGAACCAATTCTTTAATGAGAGCCTACTAATAGGGTATACCTACAAACCAATACATTATGTACATTATGCAAGCACACAACTGTGGTATAGAAAAGCCAGCATTTACTCTACATAATCCAGTTAACAGAGACAGCAATATCCTGTTGATATAAACTAGTATACTGAAATATAAACCAATAGGTTGTGTTTAAAAACTACACACTTTTAACCTGTATGCTTTCTCACGTAAACCAGTTTATTTTATTTGTGTTCAAAATGTTTACCTTTGCATTAACCTACATATTGATCCTGCAAACCATTGTTAGTATATACCAACCGGTATAGGACATGCAAACAAACAAAAGTTGTGTGGACCAGTGCAGTAAACACAAATAGGAACCTAATAGGTTTCATATTTAAACCAATGTAGTTGCAACGTGAACCACTGTGATTGGAAAATAAACAGTATGTGTAGCATGCAAGTTCATTCAATACATATTCTAATCATGAGTCGGGATCTGCATTTCAGAAGGCAGGGGATGGCGATGATCAATTAGAACGCTATAATGGCGATTATCAATGTTATGCTTTCATGTATCTGACAAAAGTCAAACAGAGAAACAGCCCCTACGGTCCTGATAGATCCAAGAGCATTTTGGGCTTTCAGTAGATGTTAATTTCTTCAGAGAAATTCTATTTTTACTCACCCACCTCCCTTCCTTTTTTGCAGTTTCTTAATTCTTCAGCGTTTTTTCATTGAACTCATTAAGACATCTGCTGTGAACATCCTAACTGTTCTTTTGAACAGTTACCATGGTGACTGTTTTCAAACCTCGTAATGAGTGACAGGAAGATAGTCAAGGAAGATGGGCATTCTAAGTGCAGCCTTACCTTGGTGAACGCTGCAATGTGAAAGAGTGCCGGTCTTAGGGGAGAGAGGGGGTGCACGCAATGACTAAATGGTCAAATTGTGTAAAAGTTGTATGGGGAGCCAAATGTGACTGGTGCAGAAAATTGTCAGTGGCATAAGTGTGGCATGGCACTAACTGCAGAGAAATGTAAACAACCAATTTAGGAGAGTTACGAAGAATAGAAATGTAGCACTTGAGAAGGTTAGAAAAGAATAGAACGAGTATTAGGCACTAACGAGCAGAACCAATGTAAGAGGGGAAAGATCTGTTCATCTCTTAGGTGTGATGGCAGCCTTGAGAAGGAGGTAAGAATGGGATACATCTTGGCTTTCACCTGTTTAAAATAGTGTAGTGGACTGGCCTTGATAGCGACGACGGAGAGCGATCATGAAAGAAGACTTTCACCATGCTCTTAACATGTAAGTAAAGTAGTATTTATTATTCAAGGTAAAATGGAAACAGCCAATGCGTTTCGTCCTCCTTAAGGACATCATCAGGGCTCGGATTTATCGGACCGGACTGTGGATGCCTGAGCATATTGGGAAGACATCTGTGTTGTGTACAACTCTCCTAAGATCACAACGGCTAAGGACAGAGGATTATATTTGGAGGAAACTGTTATTTCAAATTGAGTTGACTTGGGCAGATAAGTTTTTTTTAAAAGACTGGTTGTCTAACCAAAGAATAGGATGATGATATAAGGATTTCAATAATCAGAGCCCTGATGTTGTCCTAAAGGAGGACGAAACGCGTTGGCTGTAAAAATACTAATGTTTGTGAAGTTGGATGATTTTTGATGGCACAATTCCTATCCAAAATAAAGATCAGAACATGAAGCAATCATTTTAAGGATCTTCTTCAATTTTCTTTGGGACTCTAGTATTTGATTGTTAAATTTAAATATATATGGGACGCGCCTTCTGGAATATTGACATTTTTGTTTGTTATTGTGGCTTTGACGGTGAGCCACAAGGAGTTGAGCGTACACATTCATAATTGTTCCGATGATAGACTCTCCAGTGCACACAGGGTTTGAACCCCATCGTCGTCCTTTGGTATTTTGTCTAAAATTGAAACAGGGTCTCCCAGGCAGCTGCAGTCACCATAGTGGCAATATCGGCAACTCACCCAACCTGCAAACCATAACATCCCCATAATAAATAAACACTCAAGACTCTCTTTGTTGGAGAAAATATTGCTGCAGGTTTATTTCATACAAGAAATATGCCAACGTGGTGGGTCAACTTATGGGCGATCCAAGGGCAGGCAGCGGTGACTCACCTAAGCTGCCCTGCCCACCTGATGAGCCAACTGCACCGTGGCCAACCCAATCTGTGCTACCCTTTTTAGGGAATCTCCCACTTCAATACTGTGGACCACCAGTCCACCCCTTTAATCACGTCCGTTTAGGAGTAGAGCATGTCCAGGCAAGCCCCAGGTTGCTCAGGCATACAACCGCCCGAAGGACTAGCGGGCGCCACTGTTTCCTCCAGGGTCATGCTGTAAAGACTCCTGGAGTTGTTTGGCATTTGCACCCTTCTTGTGCTCCCGAAGAGGATACCCTTAGGTACCATTCAGACTCTGGTGCGCCCTGTAGCTCCGCCTGCAACACAAATTACAAGTTAATGTCATTCCCCCCTAGCTGCACGCTGGGTATGCGGTAGGCAGGGTGACGGTTGAAACGTTGGTGCAAAAGGAACGCCGGATGGGCGGGGCAGGTATAAGTACCTTCTCCCCTGCCCTACTCAGTGCGCCGTGACATGCATTGCGCCGAACCTCGGTGGCCCACTGAGGGTTCCAACTACTAGAACAGTTTGGGGTGCCTAATGTGTCACTAAGGTGGCTGCCCTTCTAAGTGGGCCCCCTGCGGGCACTGCGGGCAGCCTCATAGTGCCAATATTGGCAACTCACCCAACCGACAAACCATAACATCCCCATAATAAAAAAACATACAAGACTCATTTTGCTGGAGAAAATATTGCTGCAGGTTTATTTTATACAAGAAATATGCCAATGTGGTGGGTCAACTTACGGGCGATCTAAGGGCAGGCAGCGGTGACTCACCTAAGCTGCCCTGCCCACCTGATGAACCAACTGCACTGTGGCCAACCCAATCGGTGCTACCCTTTTTGGGGAATCTCCCCCTTTAATACCGTGGACCACCAGTCCACCCCTTTACTCATGCCCTTTTACGGGCGGAGTGTGTCCAGGCAAGCCCCCAGTTTCTCAGGCTTACAACTGCCTGAAGGACTAGCAGGGCGCCGTTGTTTCCACTAAGGTACTGCCGTAAAGACTCCTGGGGTTGTTTGGCATTTACACCCTTCTTGTGCTCCTGGAGAGGATACCCCTAGGTACCATTCAGCCTCTGGATTGCCCAGTAACTTCGCTATAGCTCTGGACGTGGCAGCTGTCACATCCAAGGCCCCACACCAGGGCAGGCAACTTACTTTCTTACAACTCACTGGCTCTAGGGTGTCGCCCAGGACCAACAGGAACAGATCCATGCCCACCCTAGACAGTTGAACCCCGTCCTCGTCCAAATACCCAGTGGCTTTGGCATGTAAAAGTCCATGTCTGATAAAGCCAAGACCCCTCTGATCCGTGAACTTGTGCATTGCGCTGTTTACCCTTCTAGGGGAAATTTCAATAGCCTCTCCTGACCTGGACCCGTGCCATACCTTCCATTGAGTGATCTTGGACCACCATAACTCACATTGCCCCATCTGATCACTTATCTCCACCGTCGTTGCTTTCATAGCCTGTAGAAGCGCCTTTCTACCCATGAATGTCAAGTCATTGTCCCCAAGGTGGATGACCAAAATTTCGTGGGGAGGTCCGCCTCCTGTGCCGCAGCTTGTTGAGCAAGCTGTGCCATCATATGCTTGGGAATCCCACCCAATCTCAGTAAGGGAAAACCCATGCCTTCAACTCCTACTTTCTGCCCATAGCGCCACCCTAGCGATGCCTGAATGGCTGATCACCCACACCTTTGACCCTGGCAAAATAAAGAAATGCAAGGTTGGAAATACCATTTAATTATCCACACAATACACGATTGAAAACTCAATGAACACGCACAACTGAAACAATATGCTATAAAATGAACACCGCAAACTCAAACACATCTATAGCCATATTGGTGCCCAAATGCGCACCTACTTTCTTCTGAACCTTTAAGGGCAGATGTAGCACTTGTAGTACTGAAACTCCCACCGCCCCACCTGTTTGGTGTGCTCCGACGGTAGGCCAACCTTAAATGCTGAAGTAGCCACTCCTATCCTAAGGGAATGGCTGCAAAAACACTTTCCAGGCCCAGAGTTTCCTGACAAGTCGAGGCATGACTTCATTACTTGCTGCACCTGAAACTTGGTGAGGGGCGTACAGTCAGCGTGTATTAGCAAGTAGACTCCCATGACTGGGCGGAGGGCTAAATAATCAGAGACCAAGAAAACCGGGCAATACCTTTTATCCCCCAGAGGTTGTAGTCAGATTACCTTCCCCAGTCCAACCTGGGCCGTTTTAGATCTCTTTATCTGCACTCTTGGGATTCTCCTTTGAGCTGTGTTTCCTGTCTCCCTATGGCGTCCCTGGACCCGTCTTTCTATGACCTAGCCACCAATTCACTTATTCTAAAGGCCCCAAAAAATGCCAAGCTGAAAGCCGCCATGAAGAGGGTGGCTTAATAGTGTGAATGAGTGGCCCTGCAATGTTCGTAATTCGATGGGTGACCTAGAATCAGGAGCCTGTGTTTCCTCTCTCGCCCATCCCTTCAGCGCTGCCCTGATGGGGAAAGCCCTCGTAGGGTCCTGTTGGCCACTGATATTAGTGCTATGGCTCACAGCAGCTAAGTGCCCCATGATCCAGGAGTGGCCCTTGCCCTGGTCCATGGCCCACAGGAGAAAGATTTGGACCTTATGTTTCAATGTCATCTCCACAAGCCGCTACCACTTTGCAGAAATTAGTTACGCAGGCCTTGTACCGCCTCCTGGTCCCTGGTGCCTGGAAAAGCTCACCTAGTTCCCTTAATCGTTGTTCCACTGTAGCAGGAGCCAGAGGTGGGGTGGGAAAGGGGTCATCATCTTCTGTCTCGCTCTCGGCCATGCCTCCCGGAAACAGAGCCACTGAAAACAAGAGAGAGCGTCACCTTCTACGTTCTTTACCCCTTGTATGTGCCTAGCCCTAGACTCCACGTTGCTGAGTAAGCAAGCCTGCACCAATTCCCTCAGTAAGCAAAGAACCAAAGGACAATTTGCTGTTGGTGAATTTATGGCCTGGACCACTGCCATATTGTCTGACCAGAAAAGAACCCTTCTGGATGCCAGAGCTTCTGGCCAAAGATGGAGGGCTGCACTATTGGGAATAACTCCAGAACGGTGACGCTGGCGTGATCTTCCTCTTATGCTATGCATTTGGCCATCTCCCTGCACACCACTCGCTCCGCCATGATTGCTCCAAAGCCTTCCCTACCCGATGCATCCGTGAACAGGCACAGCTCGGGATGCCTGCCCAGGGTGCTCTCCAGATAAGAGAGCCATTGAAGTTGGCCAAGAAATCAGCCCACATCCTGAGGTCCTACTTCATTATCTTGCTCAATCTCACCAGGTGATGTTTATTCCTTACACTGGCCGTCACCCGGGCCAACCATCTAGCAAAGACCCTCAGCGCTGGAATACCTTTAGCCGCAAAAATTGAATTTACCCAGGAGGCTTTGAAGTATGCCTAAGGTAGCCTTTTCTTTTGCCAGGGTCTCCTGAATGTCCTGAATCAGGGCCTGTACCTTGCCCGCTGGTAGTCTGGAAACTACCTCCACTGTGTCCAGCTCAATACCTAAGAATGTCAGGACCTGCACTGGGCCCTCCCTACATGGTCCGCTAACCTTTCAAAATTCTAGAGTGCCACCTCTCAATCCTGCGTTCCCTCCTCCCCAATGAACAGGAAATCATCGAGGTAGTGAGTCACCCCCTTTATGCCATAAGTCACTTGTAATGACATTGCACGAAGCAACTGAATGCCTCAAAGAAGGCACTGGAGACTGCGCAACCCATAGGCATGCATCTATCATAGTAGTAATGGCCATCCAGCTTGAAACCCAGCAGATGTTGGCTCTCCGGGTGGACTGGCAACAGACAGAAGGCCGATTCAATATCCGCTTTTGCTAACCAGGCCCCTTTACCCGCCCTCCTGACCAGGTCCACTGCTATGTCAAAATTGTAAGAAGACACAGAAAAAGTTGCCTCCTCCAGCCCATGATTCACTGAGTTTCCCTCTGGGTACGACAGGTGGTGGATCAGCCTAAAGCTTCCAGGCTCCTTCTTCTGGACCAACCCCAATGGGGAAACAACAAAGTTGTCGAGCGGCGGGTAGGGGAAAGGCCCAGCCACTCTCCCTTCTGCCAATTCTTTCGCTACTTTGGCCTGTACCACCACTGGTAGCTCTTTTACCGTCCTGAGATTGTCAACCTCTCTGCTTACCAGCGGGCCTACATAAGGGATCCTAAAGTCATCAAGAAAGCCTGTCGCCAGTAGCTGTCCATCTTGTACATTCAGGTATTGTCTGAGCAATGGGAGGAGGCTGTGCAGGTGAACTGGTGACGGGGCGTTCACTGCGCATGTGGTGGCTAAAGGACTGTCAACGTGTCAGGGGGTTAAACTTATACCAAAAAGGAGTCACCGTTCCTAAGTAGAGAGAGAAAAAAAGAAGGGAAGTAAGAGGTACTCTTGTCGTGTGCTACTCTAATTGTGGGGGGCAGTGTGCCTCATCTTGATGCCCTCTCACACCCCGAAGGATGTCATGCTTCATCATTGGGCTTTTGCTCCTCGTCGGGCTGGGGCTGCAATGCCCTACGGGTCCCCCGAAGGGTCTCTTTTTCAGAGATCTTTTGATGAAGCTGTATGGGTGTGTGGGTGCAAGTGGCAGTGAAGTCCTAGTAGGTGTATTAAAAAATGGCTGGCGGGAGAGTGATTAATTTTTATTAAGGTGATCCCTCAGTCATTATTAAAACAAAGTGTATGGTGCTGTTTTAAGGGGTATTATGTCCCTTGGTAGTTGGGTAACTGTATGTCCCTAGTGAGCATATGTTCTGGTCAACATGTTTCGCGCTTTAATGGTCTCAGCGGGAGATCCAGCGTGCTTCGTCAGGACCGAGTGTGAAAGTTGTATCTACAGTGGCCCGAACATTTCGGTGCCCCTGGATAAATGAAGGGAGTAGAACTTCTGAAACGACAAGAGTCAAGAAACAAAGAAACAGTTTACCATTAGGGTATCTATACCAATGGAAGTTTTGCTAAGGTCTTGGTTCTCCATTGGAGAGCCAGGTGCTTGTAGTTTGTAGCGTGATCATTACTGCTAACGGTCGCGTTATATATATGTGAGCTAAAGGTGCTGTGATCATTCTAGAAATTATTAAAAGGGAAGTTATAGCTAAGTGACAGACAGACAGACAGACACATAAGATCAATGATTAGTGCTGAGAGAATTGTCAGGGTTGTTCTCTGTATCAGTATTTTTATTTGTAAAATCACAATTCAAAAGTGAAAAGGTTCTATTTTCCAGTAGGCTCGTGAACCTTTTAAATTTAGGTAAATAATTCCTCATACGAGCTTAATTTAGAGTTTACCACTTTGAGATGGCACCCATAGTAACAACAAAAACTTGCCAATCAATCCAGTAATTAAACAATTAACGCCCCACCCGGAAGCAGGCTACTCCTATAAAAGGAGACCAGGCTTTCACTTCTCCACTGGCGGAGACAGCGAGAGGCACACAGGTGATACAGCCCGATGCACCGAGAGAACCATGAGTAACTAAGATGTAAGATCGGTCCAGGACAGATCCTGCACATGGCTGCATCCCCTCCCTTTATTTGAAAAATCAGCTGTGTGTTATACCTTAGAGCCTTAGGAAGCCCTCCAAAATGTCACATGTGGTTTTCTGTTTTCTCTTTTATTACAGCTCTCAAGTGACCCTCACTGATCTCATGGGATCTTACCCTACCTACTAAGGGGTAAGATATATTATCTATGTATTTATGCATATAAACACAGTGTCTCAACGTTTGCCATCAATGGTGGGGCCCGACGGTATTAATTACCTAGATTTAAAAGGTTCACGAGCCTACTGGATAATAGAAGCTTTTCACTTTTTGTGAGAAGTTGGCCTGGCATATGCTGGTCACTAGTTATAGTGGCCACCTTGCACCAGTCCAATTCGACTCTTATGGTAGATAGGTTTAAGACAACCTTTTAAGGAAAGCTATCCTAGTGGTAGATGTGGAGAGCAGCCTTCAGGCTAAGTCTCAGAGGAAAGTAAAGCAGCTTGTTTTAACTTATAATCTCTTGAATTACCAAAGGAAAGGACACCAAACAGGTATATATATCAAATATATATGTATTTATTACTAGACACACTCTACTAATCTCTTTATGAGATTAGAAGTCAGGAACATATGCAAATATCAACGTTTCACAATAAGTTAAGCACAAATATGGCTGGGGCCCTAGGGGCGTACCAGACCATATACTAAAAAAGAGGTTTAGGAATGTCTACTTGCAAGGGGACAAGGCCTAGGGGCTGTAGAATCACTGGGGCTTCACTAATCCACCCAAGGCAGGTAAGTAAAAGACCCACGGGAGACGCGTGCAGTGTGAGAACACAGCCGCGGGTTCCCTATTGATTTTAATGGAGCAAGTCGCGGTTGGATTTTTAAAGTTTAAGGGTACTTCTAGGAAGTCTACAAGCAAGTCACTTACAAGGTAAGTAGTTCAAGGGCCAACACCCACTGGAGCACCAGAGTGCACGAGTTACCTCACCCAGGGAAGCCGGGTGCATAGGTGTCTTTTGGTGTCGGGTCGCGTCGTCGTTTTCAATGGAAGCCGAAGAAGTTTTGCTGCTTGTGAAGACTGAAGAAGTGTCCGGTGGAATCCAAGGCTGGATTCAAGATGAAGAAGACCTGAAAGCAGAAGGGACAGTGTTCACAGTCACTTGCCAGTGACCCGGGGCTAGGAAGATGGATGCCCTCGGAAGTCGGGTGATTTCAGGTGATCAAGGGTGTTTTGACTCTTCAGCCACGAGGTCCAGGAGGCATCGAGGACAACCAGGAGCTGGATTTGGCGTGTCCCACAAAGTCTGCAGCTTAGTGAGGTGTCGGCAACCGGATTGGAGCCAACAAGCCTTGGCAACAGCAAGTCTCGTGGAAATTGAAGAAAGTCAGCGGTGCAGACCAGCAAGGTCTGAGGGACTCACCCAGTGAGGGTAAGTGAGGGCAGGCCTAGAGCAACCAGGGGAGCCCTTTGGTTTGATGAGAAAGTCTTCAGGGGACCCACCAGCCAACAGGCAAGGGATCGCGAGGACGCCTCGTGAGGATTCACTTCACAGGAACCCACGGTCACTCGGGACGAGGTAGGCCTCTGATTTTCAAGGGAAATCCTGCTGGAGGCTTGGGCCACACGTGGTCGAATGCACAAGTTCGTAGAACATCGTGAAGGGGTTGCACTGGACAATAGTGCACGGTACCCGGGTATTGCTGTTCCTCGTCACTCGTGGGGTGCACTCACCTCAGCTCTGCTGGGGACTCACAATGGCCGTCGAGAAGTCAGGAAATCCACTTCCGAGGCTGCAGGGACTTCGTACTCCGGCGGGAGCGGGAACGTTTGCGACCGTTGATTAGAGTTTTTGGTGCCTGCCAAGCAGGGGAGTCACTCCTTGACTCCAAGGGAGATTCTTCTGTCTTCCAAAGGTAGTGGAACGTCAAAGGGCCAGGATTCTTCTTGTAAAGCGTCGTCCAGGGATATCTAGTTTGCAATGGCAAGGGTTCCCTATCTTATACTAAAAGAAAGGGAGGGACTAGCTTTATGACCACTCCTCTGGGAGGGTCAGGGTAGGGGGTGGTTACACCCACTTCCCTTTGTCCAGTTTCGTGCCAGAGCAGGGACAGGTAGCCCCTGAACCGGTTTGAGCTGGCACATGCACAGAGGAGCCTACTGATCCCCCAGTGCAGGACTTCAAAGCACTCTAGCAGTGCACCCACCCAGCCCCAATACACTAAATCCTGTCTGGAAGGTGGTGACACCTCCCTGTGACAGGATGCCTATTGTTGGGCCTCTTGCTGGTGGCATCCATTCTGTGATGCCCGGGCTCTTTCAGATTTCTACCGTGTTTCCACAGTGGGTACATGTCGGCCCCTCTAGAAGGGTGGGATCATACTCCCACACCAGTTACTGGTGTGGGGGTATGATTCCAAGTTGTTTGACACCAAACACGACATGTTTTGATGCAGTCATTCCAAAGTTAGCATTTACCGGTGAATTATAATGCACTTAAGAGTATATGGTTTAACCGCATCCACAAACCGCCACAGAGAATAGACTCTGCCAGCTGCAGAGGGGCCCTGCTCATGCAGAGGCACCCCTTCACATTGTAAACCAAGCACTCTGCCCTCAGGATTGATAGGGCCTGCCTTAGGGGTGACTGATAGGTTTATATGTGTGTGTATGGTGAGATATAGGAAACCTATACCTCAGTGAGGAGTGCTAACACTACCTCACTCAGGCTGCAGTAGCAGGCCTGTGGTGTCAGATTTAGTCTGCTTCCCAGGGGTGGCATAATACATGCTGCAGCCCCTGGTAGGCCTGTGAAGTACCTATGCCCTTGGTACCTAAGGTACCATATACTAGGGGCTCATAAGGTACCACAGTATCCAATCACTAGTGCATCTAATATGCACTCCAAGTTGTTTAGAGAGAACAGAGAGACTGGGGCCCTGATTAGCAGGGACCCAGCCAGACTATAGCCAGAAACCAGTGTTAACATCAGGAAAAAAGTGGGGGCAACATAAGTGCAGATCCTACTCTCCTACACAACCCCCCCCCCCCAAACGCAGGGACACTAAACTAGCCTTGACCAGTTGAGTCTTCGTGTTCTAAGTGGAAATACCTTGAGAGCCCATCTGCTTTGGCATGTTGGGTCCCAGGTCTATGTTCCACTGTATAGTCCATCCCCTGTAGGGAAATGGACCACCTTAGCAGGTTAGGATTTTCACCTTTCATCTGTTTGAGCCATAGGAGGGGCTTGTGGTCAGTCTGAACTATGAAGTAAGTGCCAAACAAGTATGGCCTCAGCTTCTTCAGGGCCCACACCACAGCAAAGTCCTCCCTCTCTATAGCTGACCAACGTTTCTCTCTAGGGGTCAGCCTTCTGCTTATAAAAGCTACTGGCTGGTCTTGAGCTTCATCATTCAGTTGAGACAGTACAGCTCCCACACCCAGCTCAGAAGCATCTGTTTGGACAATGAACTTTTTTGTGTAGTCTGAACTCTGTAAGATGGGGGCAGTGCACATGGCCTGCTTTAGGTCATCAAATGCCTTTTGTCAGCTAGCTGTCCACTGAACCTTTTTTGGCATTTTCTTTGAGGTAAGATCATTTAATCATATCCCTTAACAAACCTCCTATAGTACCCAGTCAGGCTTAAAAAAGGCTCTCACCCGTGTCTGGGTGGTTGGAGCTACCCATTCCATTATGGTTTGGATTTTGCTCTGCAATGGTTGAACCTGGCCTCCACCTACAAGGTGGCCCAGGTACACAACCTGACTCTGCCCTATCTGGCACTTAGTGGCCTTGATAGTGAGGCCTTTTTTTGCAGGGCCTCCAAAACATTTCTGAGGTGGACCAGGTGATCCTACCAGGTGGAACTAAAGACAGCAATATCATCTAGAAAAACTGAGCAATAAGTTTCCATACCTGTCAGAACTTTGTTCACCAACCTCTGAAAAGTGGCAGGTGCATTTTTCAAACCAAAGGGCATCACCATAAAGTGGTAGTGCCCACCAGGGGTTGAAAATGTGGTTTTCGCCTTGGCATCATCAGCTAACTTGATTTGCCAGCTGTTAGGTCAAATGTACTCAGATATTTGGCTGAGGCCAAAGTATCAATGAGCTCATCTGCCCTGGGAATTGGATAGGCATCAGTCCTGGTGACTGCATTGAGGCCTCTGTAGTCTACACAAAACCTCATTTCTTTCTTACCACCCTGGGTATGAGGTTTTGGCACAAGGACTACTGGACTAGCCCAAGGGCTATCTGAAGGCTCAATCACACCTAGTTCCAACATTTTCTGGACTTCAGTCCTGATACAGTCCCTGCCATGGTCAGGTTGCCTGTAGATTTTACTCTTGACAGGCAGACGGTCTCCAGTGTCCACCTCATGGGGGCACCAGGAAGTCTGACTAGGGGTCAGGCTAAACATATGTCTGAACTGCTGCAGAACTTGTCTGCATTCAGTTTGCTGATGGTCAGTGAGGCTGCTTGCCAAAGCAACACCATCTACTGACCCATCATCAGGGTTCTGTGAGAGCAGGCCAGGGAGAGGGTCACTCTCCTCCTCCTGTTCCTCATCAGTTGCCATGAGCAAGCCCATGTCAGCGTTGTCAACATATGGCTTTAATCTGTTGACATGGAGCACCCTAAGGGGGCTCCTGGGAGTTCCAAGATTCACCAAGTAGTTGACTTCTCCCTTTTTCTCAACAATTGTATGGGGGCCACTCCACTTGTCTTGGAGAGCTGCTGGGGCCACAGGCTCCAACACCCACACTTTCTATCCTGGCTGATAGACAGTCAGTACAGCCTTTTGGTCATGCCAAGCTTTTTGTAGTTCTTGGCTAGCCTCCAGGTTTTTGGTTGCCTTCTTCATGTATTCAGCCATACGGGAGTGGAGACCAAGTACATAGTCCATCACATCCTGTTTGGGAGGTTTGAGAGGTAACTCCCAGCCCTCCTTCACCAAACACAATGGACCTCGTACAGGGTGCCCAAACAGAAGTTCAAAAGGGCTGTAGCCAACCCCCTTCTGTGGGACCTCCCTGTATGCAAACAGAAGGCAGGGAAGTAAAAGGTCCCATTTTTGACTAAGCTTTTCTGGGAGGCGTTTAATCATTCCCTTTAGGGTTTTGTTGAACCTTTCAACTAACCCATTGCATTGTGGGTGATAGGGAGTAGTGAACTTGTAGTTTACACCACACTCCTTCCACATTGCTTTTAGATACCCTGACATGAAGTTGGTACCTCTGTCAGATATAACCTCCTTAGGGAAACCCACTCTGGAGAAAACTCCAATGAGGGCTCTTGCCACCACAGGGGCTGTGGTGGTCCTGAGGGGGAATTGCTTCTGGGTACCTGGTGGCATGAACCACTACCACCAGGATAAACCTGTGCCCAGATGGTGTTGGAGGGTCAAGGGGACCAACAATGTCAATCCCTACCCTTTCAAAGGGAACCCCCACCACAGGTAGTGGTATCATGGTATCAGGGGGGCTTTGTTGTGCCACCTGACTTGCCACTGGCTTGGCAAGTGACACAGGAGCGACAAAACTCCTTTGTGCCCTCTGACATGTGTGGCAAATGAAAATGTGGAACAAGCCTATCCCAGGTCTTGTTTTGGCCCAAGTGTCCTGCCAATGGGATATCATGTGCTAGGGTCAAGAGGAACCCCCTAAACTTCTGAGGTATTACCAACCTCCTGGTGGCTCCAGGGGTAGGATCTCTAGCCTCCGAATATAGTAGTCCCTCATCCCAATAAGCTTTATGGGACCCACTAGCACTCCCAGCAGCCTCAGCAGCAGCCTGCTGTCTGAGGGGTTCAAGAGAGGGGCAGCACTGTTGCTCCTTACTCAGATCTTCCCTGGAAGGTCCCCCTGCCCCCAAGAACTCAACCTGATCAGGCTCAAGTCCCTCTGGGGCAGTTCCTTCATCAGGATCTGCTTTTCCTCCCTCAAGAGGGGAATCTGAGACAGAGGGGAAGGCACTGCCTTAACCCTACTGCTCCTCCTCTTGGGTAGCATCTGGTCCATAGTTTCAGGATCCAGAGCTGGTTCAGCTTTATGCATTTTGGCCTGTGACCTGGTCACAGCAAATACCTCTGCAGGTATGCCCAACATCTCAGCATGAATCCATAACTCTACTTCAGACAAGGCTGAAGTCTCTAGATCTTTGCCCAATAGACCTTCGACAGGGAGGTCTGCACTGACTACTACCTTCTTGAGGCCAGTTACCCCTCCCCAGGAGAAATTCACAACTGCCAGACTATGGTTGGTCCTGACATTGCTTGCATTGGTAACCTGGTACATTTCACCCAGGATGATCTGCTCAGGGTCCACCAGATCCTCTGCCACCATGGTGAAACTAGCCCCTGTGTCCCTGAATGCCAAAGCCTTTTTGCCATTTATTACAGGCTGCTGTTTGTATTTGCCCAGATTACTGGGGCTCACTAGGAAGGACATATCAATGTCTCCCTCACAAACCAGCAATGCCTGAGTGGTTACTCTGACTAGGCCAGAGTTCACTTCAGAACCCAGGGCCAACCCTACTACACCCTTATTCTGATTACCACCTCCAGCAGTAGCTGCACTAGGGGGAACAGTTGCCTTAGGGGCAGGAGTGGTGGTGGTTTGGTCTTTGGACTTAGTACAATCAGAAGTCCAGTGCCCTTTCTGTTTACCGAATTTGTACCAGGGCTTCTTTTGCCCTTTTTCCTTTGTAGGCTGTGAATCCCCACCAGATGCAGATTTTTGGGGCCCTTGTGAAGACTTCTGGTTTTTTGACTTATCCCCACCTTTCTCAGAGCCTTTAGGATCCTGCTTTAGTGTCACCCCCTTGGGTCTGGGTTTTCTGCCTCACCCTGGTTCTGACCCATTTGTCTGCCTTCTTTCCCAATTCTTGGGGAGAGGTCAGATCAGAGTCCACCAAGTATTGATGCAACAACTGGTTTTGGCAATTATTAAGGATCTGTTCTCTCATCATAAGATTATACAATCCCTTAAAATCAGTAACTCTACTACCAACCAGCCAACCAACCCTCCAGAGCCTTGGTTGCACAATCAACAAAGTCAGTCCAGTCCTGATTCTGTGCTTTCTGGGTATCTCTGAACTCAAACCTGTACTGTTCAGTGGTTAAGCCAAACCCATCTATTAATGCACTTTTCAGGACATCATAATCATCAGCATCCACTTCTCTAACAGCGAGGAGCTTGTCTCTACCTTTATCTGAAAAGGAGAGCCACAAGAATGCTGCCCACTGTTTCTGGGAGACCTGTTGTACTTTACAGGCCCTCTCCATAGCAGTTATCCACTTGTAGATATCATCCCCACTCTGGTAGGGAGGAACAACCTTGGACAGGTTCCTATGGTCTGGGATATAATCTCTGATTCTAGGGACACTGTTGCTGCCACCAGGGGGTTCTAACCCCTCATTTCTAGAAGCATTTCTAGGAGCTCAAATGCTTCTTTATCTAATGCCAACTGCTTGGCCTTAAGGGCAAATCTTGCTTCCTCATACTGTAGCAGTTTGTACATTCTTTCAGTGAAGGTCTCTCTTCTATTAAAGTATGAGCTCCTCTGATGAACAGATTCTCTTCCAGAGTGATATGAGTGGTCAGATTCCCTTGAAGGGGACCTAACCCTCTCTTCTACTCTGTCAGTTCTCTTAGGGAGAATTCATCTGTCCTGTTCAGATCCTTCTGGTTCTGGCCCTCAGAGTCCTGGTCATCATGATTTTCATCATCTGACCCAGACACTGTAATTGACCCACTCCCTGATTCAGATCTGTTAGCTCCTAGAGCCAACCTCAGATCATCTGTTAGCAGATCTATCAGGCCTAGTGTGGAGGGACTCTGTCCTAGCTTCAAAGACGGGCATGTCCTTATACTGAGGCTGAGTGGACCCACTGGCTCCACCCTTTGAGGACATTCTAGTGTTGTGCAGTTTTGTACTACCTACACTAGTTTGTGGCCTACTGATCCTAGCTTGAGCTGTAGCAAGGGTGTGCTATCCCTTCACAAACAGCTCTAAGTTCAGTAGAACTTATTGATACTAAGCTTGACTTTTATATGTACCTTGAGTACCTTTAGTGGTTTTCAGTTGGTAATTCAAATAGAGATTTTCTGGTAAAACAATGGCAAGCTGGAATCCCACACGCTGCCCACCAATGTGAGAAGTTGACCTGGCATATGCTGGTCACTAGTTATAGTGGCCACCTTGCACCAGTCCAATTCGACTCTTATGGTAGATAGGTTTAAGACAACCTTTTAAAGAAAGCTATCCTAGTGGTAGCTGTAACTCTGCACATCATACCGATCCATTGCCCTTCTGAACACTGATGCGAAGATCTTTATAAAGATCCTTGCAAACCGCCTTGAGCCCTATTTACCCGGCATTATCGAGCCGGCCCATGTTTGATTTATGCACCACCATCAAGGGGCAGATAACATTCACCGCATAGCATAGCTCATCTCATTGAAAAGGTACAGCATAGAAATATCCCCGCCTGGCTGGTGTCACTGGACGCGGAGAAGGCATTCGATCGAGTGGACTGGCGCTTTCTTCGCGAGGTCCTGCATCAAATTAGACTGGGCCCGGCCATGATCTCAAGACTGATGGCCCCTTACACTCGACCGTGCACGTGTATCCTTGTCAATGGCTGCCTCACTTCCCTTTTTTCCATTCACAGGGGAACCAGGCAAGGCTGCCCGCTCTCTCCGCTCCGGTTTGCTTTTGTAGTGCAGCCTCTGGCAATTGCAATACGCCAATCGCCCACCATTTTGGGTATCCCCTTTGGAGGTTATAAGCACAAGATATCTCTATTCGCAGATGATCTTCTTCTCTGTCTTACTGCTCCGACCTACTCGCTCCCGGCTTTGGCCTCGCTTCTCCACCCCTTCGAAGAGGCCTCGGGCTTTAGAATTAACTTAATCAAGTCCCACGCCCTAAACCTTACTCTCTCACCCTTGGTGATTCAGGGACTACAGCCCCTGCTCCCTCTGGACTGAGAGATCGATAAGATATCTAGGACTGGATCTGACCCCCTCCTGGGCCCTGGCTAACTAGCCGATTTATAGACGTGCCATAAAGGAAGACATACGCCGGTGGAAGAATCTCCCTCTCTTGGTTGGGGCGAATCAACGCAATTAAAATGTCCCTCCTTCCAAAAGTGCACTATCTATTTCAAACCCTCCCACCCCAATCGGATATGCAAGCCCTCAAACGAGTTCTAACACCTTCATATGGGGCAAGAGTCGCCCACGCTTTTCAAACAAACTTCCGATGCTACCCCGCGATCGGGGAGGACTGGCATATCCTAACCTTCTTGAGTACTACTAGTCTCGCCATCTTCGTTATTATATCTCGGAATGGGTTGTTCGCGAGAACAAAAAACATTGGTTCCATATGGACCGAGCTGTTTCATTTAGGCCTCTATGGGACCTAGCTTGGCTCCCCAGAGCGGCCTGTCCCTGTAGTGCATATACGGCCACTCCCACGAAACGGTCCTTGACATATGGGACAAACTCGCGGTATCTGGGGGCCTGAACTCATTCCCAACTCCCAACAACCCTATAGCACACAATCCCATCTTCCCACCTGCATTGCATCCGCACGCCTTCGTATCCTGGACGGAGAGTGTCGCAAAATTCAGGACATATTTCATGGGGACACATTCATAACTTTTGAACAATGTAAAAAATCATTTCACGTTGCGGACACTTCAAGGATGCAATACAATCAACTTCGCCACTGGTTGCTCTCCCCCGCTTATGTACAAGGAGCGAGCAGGTCACTTACCCCTTTTGAAACCCTTGTCCAGGCCTTTGAGGGTTCACGGGGTCCAATCTCTCGCACATATAAAGTTTTACAATGCTCGTGTCAGCTCCAGCCCCACACATATCAAAGACAATGGAACATAAATGTTGGCAAGGAGGTCTCTCCAGAAAGTTGGGATAGGCTCTGGCATGATATGCCCAAAATCGATCAAAGCATTCCCCTACATGAATTGGCCTACAAACTGATGACACGGTGGTACTTTACTCCTGCTTGCCATCAGAGGATGGTGCCAAGCTTCTCGCCGACATGTTGGAGGTGTCATGGGGGGATTGGTGACTTTATCCACATCTGGTGGTCCTGTCCCAGCTTGACGCTCTTCTGGAAAGAATTAATCAGTCATATTAAGGACACAGTGGGATTCCCCATATCAAGCTCTCCTACGGTGACTCTATAAGGCATTAGACCCTCTCAGTTGGTAGCCATGACTCGTTCAGACTGGCGCCTCGTCACACAGATGCTGGGGGCAGCAAGACGATCTTTAGCCCTATACAGGAAAAAGCCCTCGCCTCCCCCAATCTCGGCATGGTTCCTTTGCCTATGGTATGTCCTGGCCCTGGAATTACTAATCACCCGCTTTAACCACACAGACACTAAGTTCATCCCTTTGTTGATGCATATTCATATTGGAAACAGATTAAACAGCTTTTTTTTAAAAAATCTGAGGGTAAAGATAAAAACATTTACACTTTCTGAGTATGCTATTCATGCCTGCTACTCTTGTGAGTTCAGTCTTCCAAACTAAAACTATATAATGAGATTAACGATTTATGGTAGACTGTTAAATTGGTACTCGTAAGAATTAAAGATACGCCCTTCTGATTAGAACCAGAGAGAGAGATGGTGAAAAATATGTATCTAGTGTTTTAATTAAGGTGCCTCCCACCTGTGAGAAACTTCTTCTGTCTGTTCAGTATGCTAGATTGGCATGAAAATATTCTGATTTATGGTAATTCATATTTCAAGCTTGCAAATAGGCTTAAGTAATGGATGCTTAATCGTCACCCAAGCTCTTTATTTTATGTGAACATTAGTCCTTGGAGGGTTTGAACTTTTTGGGGAAATGCAAACCAAATTTCAACTTCCTGAGAAAAAGGGGATGAATAGCATGCAGAACAGAATATTTATCTTTATGGTATAACCAGTGATAATGAAAGGGATGATTGTCTTCCACAAAAAACAACTGGGCTTATCAACACATTCTGAATTACTTCACTCATGGGTATTTTGACCCCAGTCGAGTAATTATGGGACCTTTCTAACAAGTTCAGGCTCGGCCAATATTACAAAATAGACAGTGGTTTATTATCAATTATTGTGATTGTTTCATTAACATGTGAAGAGGAGGTATACAGTTCCTGTTGAGGAGGGAAAAGGAGACTGGGTCGGTCATCAGCCCTACCCTAAGGTGGAGATGGTGTGTCTCCCAATTTGGGAAGTGGGGCCCGCACACACCCGGTTGGGGGTCATGCTTCATCATAGGGCTTGCTCCTCATCAGGCCAGCACTGCAATGCCTGACGAGCACCCTATGAGGGGCTCTTTGACAGAGTTCTTTTTCCCAAGCTGTTATATGAAGTACGGGTGCGGGGGCTTCGTAGTGTAGATGTGGATATAGTGTGTGGTGAAGTAGTGAGATAAAATGAGGCACAGTGGTACTCCAAAATGAACTCAATCTGCGAGCCCACTGGTCTCAATTAAAATCATCTGAGGTGTCACCACTGATATAATGGTCAGAGGCTAAATATGAATGGTCGACATGTTTCTCGCCATAAGTGTAGGAAATCATATGGTGATTTTTCAGGACCAAGAATAATACTACACTATCTACACAGTGGTTGGTTACTCCAGGTGAACTAAGCACTCTGTAACCTAACAATGAGGTACCTTATTATGTATAGAATGGACCGACCTATACAAATAAAAACATAAGGACACTAGAACAGAAGTCGTAATTAACAAAATAATAATTATTAACTGGACAAAGCAGCCTCCAAAGTAAAAACATGATTGTTTTAGTCAGACCCTTGAAATGTAATATGTTTTGAGCTGAAGATAAATAAAATATTAGTAATAACTTAAGATATTCTAAATGTGTACAAATTGTGTCGATGGAGAATGTCTTACAAGACTTGTTTTGACATAGAAATATTCTCAAAGTTGAATTGAAAAATCACATTCCAGTTTGAAACTGCGGTAAGAATGTCTGGACTCTAACTCTTTTTGCCTGAGTCTGAAAATTGTGGAGGAAGATGTGCCAAAATGTTTGGTTAACCAGTGGGCGGGATTTTAAAATTGATTCATGCTTTAATATAATATGTTCTATTTAAAATATTGGTTTGGATTTATGTCAGGTGCACTAAATTGGAGATTTTTTAGCACTAAGGAAGCCGACCAAGAAGCCCTCTGACTAGTTAGATGGCTTTTATTGGGTCTGGAAATGGCACATTGTAGATAATGGAGATATATGTGTTGGATTACTGAGTTACATGGTTAATATGGCAAAAGCTTTATGGGCAGATCATCACTAATACCTAGATTTATGGGCACATTCTCATGAATAGCCTCTTCCTCCCCTCAACTCCCACAGCCCTTGTTTGCCTTATCTGTTCTTTCTACCCCTTTTCCCGAACTTTCTTGAATTTTGTTGTCATTAACGTGATTGCCGCATACAACATCTGTCTTTATTGGCATCCCCCTTACCCTTTAGTGCTTCTGGTGCATTATTCTTAAAATCATTTTACTTATTACTTAGCTCTGTACAATCTTTATCTTTGTATTTAAAATCGTTTTGGCATCAGTCTCTAATACCATATTCTGCTACACTGTGTGTCTATATAAAATTCCCCAATAAAAATAAACAAAGCAGGATTAGAGTTTTGGTAATGATTGTTTTAAGATTTTACAAAATGGCAATATGTATTTTTCTTAATGTTTTTCTGCAGTGACGGATACTCATTACTTGTTGGAACCATGAGATTCAGGACTCTTCACTGATTGAATGGTGGATCACTGTAAAACAAGGTCAATGAACCACTGCCACACATTGAATGAATTAAAGTGCATTCTGATTTGACATTCATGAATGAAATGGGTTGCTGCAATTAATGGAGAGCTTGTTACTCTGAGGTATGGATAACGATGATTACTTGTGCTCTTTAACTGCCTACATAGATTAAAACAACAAACATTGGGAAAGCCAATAGATCTCTCCTATTGGCTTTGCAATATTTTTTACCCATGCATCCCTGATGCTGTGCAGTATGTCAAAATAAGACCAAAAAAATGCATATTGTGTCATTGCATAGGCACGTGCACCATGCCTGCTCGTGCTTATAAAATGACTCACTTGAAAACAAATTGGTTATATTCGCCAATCGAAGCCATTGGCAAAAAAAATGGTCAATTTTTTTTTTCTAATTGGGTGGGGGAATCAACATGCGTGATGGGGAGTGGAAGTCAAACGGAGGGACCAAAAGCAACAGGGAGGGAGTGGAGGGGGGAAGCAACATGGAGTGTGGGGGGGGGGGTTGAGAAAACGACAAAAAGGAGAGTACAGTAGAGCGCAGAGGGTGGGAGGGAAAAGCAAACGGGCGAGAGAGCTGAGCGTAACACAGAGCTGTGGCAACAGATGGCACGGAAAGGGGATGAGAAGCTCACTCGGCTCGAAAACATGCAGTCTTAATAAGTGCTTAAACAAAAAGAAAAAAGCGTCTGAAAAGGCAAGCAGTGTAAGGAGTCAGTAATGCATCCATATTCCTTGATGGGACAAAGACACACGTTGTCTAATAAGAAGCAAGCAAATGAGTGACAATAGAGCCAACCAATGGTAAGCAGTAAGTAGGATCTAAGCCCACTGCAAACTAACAACAGGTCTTGCAACAGACAGCGTGTGTGCTATCTGGTAGGCGACATCTATAATCCTTCCTTGGAAGAGCTAATCATGCATTGCATGGAAAGATGGATGCCTGGATAAAACCAAGCTCTTGACATGCCTCATGTTATTGGAGTCATTCAGTAATCCTTTACGTGCTCATTCTGGTATTCAAAGCCCTGCCTTTACAAAGAAAAGGAACACAACTACAAATATCAGAATGAAAAGGGATCCATTTACTGTGGAACCGACATACAAAAGAGGAATAAACTAGAAAACCCTGAACTCGGCTGTGCAAAGAGTCCAAACCTGGAAGTAAGTTTACCAGATTATTCTATCTGATTTAGGATGCAGTGTTCCAGCTCCTCGTTTTGTGTAACAACCTGGAAGAGGTAGTCTTGAATCAATGTCAGTTGATCCAATTGAACAAACATTTCTGAAAGCACTGATTTGTAAAACAAATTGCAAGGGATCTATCCATTTGGTATTTTTCCTCAGTAACAAGTACACTAACTATATAATTCTTTACTTTTCTGAAATTGTATACTGATTTTCACATTGTTTTCTATTGTACGGAACCTGCTACATATGAAGCTACCAAGCCCACCCACACTTTGTCCTCCGCCTATATTATTCTAAGCCCTGACCCCTCCCGCTGTACACATACTACTGGCTCATTTGAAGCATGTAAAGACTTTCTTGTGCATAAGGGCATGACGTTCACTATATTTAATCCTAAATTACTGAGGCTCCAGACTGCGTTCAGCCTGTGTTCCCCAATCTGGTTTTCATGTCCACCCTCATCCTTCCAAACAGGAAGGAGGCTCTGTGAGAGCATGGCACTGCCCTGGCTAGAAGACTGGCTAATTACTCTGCATCTGGATTCCATAAGGCTTGGAGTCTCCTGCAGATGAGGCTTCTGTCTTCCGCAGGACAGCCCAGACTGGAATAACAAGCATTGGCATAGCCAATAGGTCTCGCCTTTGAGACCTTATAAGTGTTTAGCCCTGCAACAGTTGATGTTGTTGCACCAAGGATATGGTGCTGCATAACTAAATACTTATAAGGTCCCAAAAGCGAGACCTATTGGCTATGCCAATGCTTGTTTTCATGTAGCAGGTGAGCTTACAATGGACGGTACAGCAAACTGAGTCACATCTAGGTGTCTTGGTGTGTATATGGTTTGAACAAACGTTCATGACAGGACATGATTGTGGACTCAGCTGCCAAGGCTAAAGACAGTTGATTTCCCACAGTGTCTGTTACTGTGTAATAGAAGTGTTAAAACTATATGCTCATCCAATCTTTGGCCTCTCTGCAGAGCGCACAGGGGTATGGCCACATATGCGTCAATTGCATTCTATGAAGAAGTGAATGAAGGTGGTACACAACTGTTGAAATATTGACAGCACCTTAGAAAATACAATGCAGCGCACGAGTGTGTGTGTGTGTGTGTGCGTGTGCGTGTGTGTGTGTGTGTGTGTGTGTGTGTGTGTGTGTGTGTGTGTGTGTGTAAGAGATAGTGAGAGGGCATGGAGAAGTGTAGGAGATGAAAGGAATGCACATGCAGAAGGAGAAAGTGAAACAGCAGCGCAGGAGAGGAAGGAAATGACGTGTGAGGCATGCAGTTGAGGGACTTAGAATGAGATGTGTGACGGAAAGGGCGTAACAGAGAGATTGTAGACTAGAGGAAAGTAATGTGAAAGGAAGAATGGAAGAGATTACTTACTGATTTAATGTTGAAAAAAATCAGTGTTACCAAGCATTCGTAAAGCCAATCGGTATGGCTTTATTTGAAGCATGGGTTTGGTGTTGTGTGATGTATTTGGCTGCACTAACACAGATAGAGACACATGAACACTAGCCATGATGTGGCACGCGATGTCAAGCACAGGAGTTGGCAAACAAAAACATTTGGTTGGTTACTGGCTATTGATGTGTAGTGCAGCAATGATGCTTGGATGTTTACGTAAACAGCTGGCTGGAGTCTTGGAAAATGGAACACGAGAGACATCGTCGATGCAAGATGAAGCAGGAAGGCGACTTTGGGTTTTAAAAAGAGTGCATTTATCACGTCCTACCTCAATTGTCCAGAACAATCAGCAGCCTTCAACAATCAGCGCCGCTGTTGACAGAGAGACAGCTGCAGGATTTACATCCCAGCGCGTGCCCTGCCGTTGCACGGAATTATTTAGAAGGACACCAACATTCGCTCCCCGATACCGGATTCAGCCCGCATCCCTGACTTAACGACGCGGCTGGATTAATGGAAAAAAGACAAGTTTGCAGGTTGCAATCACGAACAAATGGCTATTTACAAATGCATTGGCTTTTGAAGTGGTTATGAGGAATGGGGCCGCATCTTTCACTAATCAAAAAGCGACATCGTTCTGAGCCTGTGAAGCGTAAACTGATTATAAAGGTGTAAATTACATTATTTGAGCAGCCTTCAATAATCAGCGCCGCTGTTGACAGAGACGGACAGGGGAAAAGGCAACAAAGAGTTTAATCGCAGCTCTAGGACTTGAATTTAATCAAATCCAAAACAATTAGATGGAAAACAAGAACGAAAGTGAAAGCTCATTGAGGCACGCATGGCTTAATGAGCCTTGACGGAAACCCACATGGCGGCTGCGCGCGTGCATGCTCGCGTGAATGCAAGTGCTAGGCCACCAAAAGCCTGTGGCAGCACTTTGAAAACTCACACACTACATTTCTCGAAGAGCAGTGCATGCGCTGACTCAGCGAGACCTAAAAAACTCACAAGTGAGGAGATAATGAAACTGACCGCTGGCAGTTTTACAAAAAAAAGGAGCAAAGAGTGTAGGCAGGTGCTCCTACTTATAAAGCAACCTCAATATAGAACATTACAGCAAGACAGAAAGGCATCAATAAAGTTGCATCTACACAATCAAGGAGCGTTAACCATATCTTTTATGATCCCTCTGCTACAAAAGATGGTTAGTGGGATCCTGGCGTATCTTAGATATTTTAGTAGGATCCTCACCCAAAGGTACCCCCTGTGGCATGCTTCATCATCGGATCCTCACCCACTGCACCTAGTGTGCATGGGTGGGCTCAATGCAATTGGTTAGTGGAGCACTTTTCTAAGAGGAAGGGATCAAGTTAATGGTAAAATTAAAATTGACTTCTGGATCCTCTCGTCTTTTAATCTGAGGTCCCTTGGCAAGGTTAAAAACAGAGTAAATTAACTGGGCATAGTAGCCCAAAACATCTGTGAGTCGACATGTTTCATGCTCTCTTTATATGCATCGAAGGGCTTTCTTCAGGACCTATGTGAATCTTATCCCTACAATATATCACTTGGTATTACCAATTACCTTGATGGTGTGACATATCACACATACAAATATGAAGCATGCACACTAATACAGACTATTGCAGACTTTTTCCTCTGTATTATACTCTGCGTTGATTATTTTAGCTCAATAAGGCAACAGGGGAGGGCGATCCCTGTAGTCCCACATTGTTCAAGGGAAGTCATCCTGTCATTCATCTACTTGGCTCCCCCAAGCCTTAGAATGATCTCTCTTCCTCCTCCATATTTCACCATGCAGGCCTGGGTCTCCCAAAATTGAACTCAAGGCCCTCCATGTATTGTACCATCCAGAGTCACACATACACCTAGTGCATATATACAGCACACATGCACTGCACAGTACTGTATCCTCCTTGTACTGTACCACTCATAGGCACATATACATCCAGCACATTTATTTAACATGCAACCACTGCACCCTTCTTGTATTGTACCACTCACAGGCACACATACAACCAGCACATTCATTTAATCTGCAGGCACTGCACAGCACTAAAAGCTTCAGGTATTGCACCGTTCACTGGCACAAATACATTCAGCACATGCATTCACAATGCATGCACTTCAAAGTACTGCATTATCCCTGTATTGTACACTTTTCAGGTATACAGTTGCGGATACACCTCCTCTGTGCTGGGCAGCACTTCACACCAAATCTGTGTAGGCCATGGGTGAATAAAGCAAATAGGAGTTGAACTTTAAAAGTGAGTGAGTCCCAGGAGACACACCTCCCTGTGCAGGGCACTCCCCCGTTCACATCCTCCTGGGGCCCCCAGAGATTTGTTTGCAAGTTATAGTACCTACTCTCGAGGAGTCTGCCTTTTAATCCACCACACACTTCCGTTTACACACAAAGAGACTGTGGCAGATGCTCAGGGGTGAGTCCTGCTGGTACTGGGCACTTTATTAGGCAAGACGGTGCTCAACATCAACCGCACCTAACACAGATGACCCCGAGTTATTTGAAAACATTCACGTTTTACTGCACCGGTACGACT